>NC_091287.1:368501609-369133251 GCF_032444005.1 Ranitomeya imitator | reverse complement strand
TTCTATTACTATAATTTTTTTCATCGTGCTGTCCTTCTCATGATCTCTTAAAGCCAGTATCTGGTTGCCTGATTTTGATTATTGAGTCTGCACTTATACATTTTGGAACATCAGTGCATTAATATGCTTCACACAATTCTTCAGGTTTCAGACTTACACAGAATTATAATATGAGTAATGAAATATGCACTCTATTTGTGATGATAGTTTGAAAATCATACCCACACATCCTTCTATAAAAAAAGTTTCACCATATTACCTCTGTCTGTTATCATACGCCATATACTGCTCAAATATTCAGCACCCCAGTAGGTGGGTGGAACACCTGGGTACAAAATCTGTGTCTGATGGTGAAACCACTGGCCCTTCCACTGTGTTACATCCTTTACAATCTGCTGTCCAGGAAAGAGGCGCTGATGCCTACTATCCACAAGCTGCAGTTGCACAGACACAACAGTCAGCAATCACGTCCATTTCATTGTCCAGTGCAACTCTCAGTTGTCCCTTGTCAGCATGTACAGTATGTCGGTTCACAAATTGTTAGTTAGACAGCGCATACATATATGTTAGTGTTTTACATTGTTCGGTGCTGGACAAAGACCAGTGCTGACTCTTCCAGGCTCCAAAATTAGACTTGTGTCTCTTTATTAAACTATTGCTTCTCTTACATTTTCTAAATTTGGGTCCTTACAAAAAAGGTTGTAGGGTATAGGCCAGTTTCTGTACATTTTAAGCAGGTCTTAGAGACTGGGTTAATATGTTCTACAGACCTATTCAGGCCACAGCATTACACATATTGGAACATGATGATTGCCAAACTAAGGCCTTTACCTGAGCTCTATAGCACTGCCTGTCACCTGAGTAATACACTCCATAGACCTCTCGGGATATGTCCTGTAAATACTCCATTGTTGCTCAATACCATGCAAAACATTCATTCTGCCTGGTTGGGTAGTTTCTAGAAGAACTGCATAGGCTTGTAAAGATTGGTCGATGGCACTCCAGGCTTTCCATTGAGGAGACTGCATCAAATTAAAATGAGGCATGTACATGTTCCTTACATGGTTTTCAGGCCTGACAGAATGAGCACAATATAGGCCCTTGCTTGCATACACTGTATTCCAATTTCCTGACAATGATCATACACATCCCCCAACTCCTGTATTGCATTCACCTTACAGCAGCTTCACCCACTATGACAGTAGCTCTAATGGGATCCAGTGGTCAAAATGAACTGTGGAGCTCACAAAACTCAGGTTTCACGGCACCTGCTAGCCCTCTGAAAATGTGAAGCAAGGTCTGCACAATGACATGGTGGTGGACATGGTGGTTGTGGCGGGCGAAACTCCAAATTTTTAGCTGGCATTGTAAATTGATGGGCAATATATATTTCACTTTCTAGCTAACAATAATGAATGAGGGAGGGACCTCCCAATTGTATGATACAGGGCCACCTGAGGGCTGTACCAGAACTCAGGTTTCACGGTACCTGCTGGCACTCTGAACATGTGAAGCAAGGGCCGCTTAATGACATGGTGGTGGACATGGTGGTGGTGGCGGACGAAGCCCAAAATTCTAATGGGCATGTTTGAACTGGCATTGTGAAGGGATTGGGAAAATGTATTCTACTATCTTGCTATCAATTTGGAATGAGGGAGGGACCTTCAAAATGCAGGAGTGAGAGCCCTCACAAATGTCAATGGAAAAACTAAAGCCAAAACACTCCATGTGAACATATGCTAAATTGTTATGCTATTTTTTTTAAATTCTGAGTTATATACATGTAATTATGAAGGAAAAATGTTTCTTATCATTTTTCCTTTAAAAAAAATTAGGTTAGGTTTTGTAGGTCTTTTTATAAATTCGTAAAACTGATGCAATAGTCTGACAACATTATACCCAAATACAATATGTGAGTCAGAAAAGCATGCAGGCATCTTCACCATGCTGTTCCCATTTAGTTTTAGCTCTTTCCCATTCTTTTCAGCTTCTTTCCCATGCCCCCAGACTTGTTTGTTGGGTACAGCAGAAAAATATTAGGCTTTTCAATTGACTTGTATTGGATTTCTTATTCGGCTCGAATACACAGATATTAGAAATTATTGGTGATGATTTTACTGAATGCGAACATTTCACTATTCGCACATCACTACAGACAACATGATCTTTACTTTTTTACTCAGTCTGAAAAAAAGACCCAAGTTAGGCAACTGCAGAGCCACGGATGCTGCAAGCCACTGCCAGAGTTGGGGCTTAGGATGCATTGCTTGTCATGGTTGCATAATTCTGTGTCTACGGGAAGCTGCAATGTGTCCTTTTCATCTTAATCCTTCTCCTCTGCTGAGCTACTCAGCTGTATGCCTCTGTTTGTGATCTACTACATCATCATCATCTTCGTGGTTCTCCCAATCCTCACCCTGAGAGTCACCCTCCTCCTCTTCGAGCCCTGACAGCACAGTCCAAGGAGCCTCAAGTAGCTTTAAGTAAGTAATGTATCTGTAAGTTTCATTACAAATGGATCACCTCCACCCACCTGGGGTAATGTCTGTTGATGAGGGTTTGGATTCTGCTCAGACCCTACTTCATCTGACCATGGATGAAACTGAAAAAAATTGGGCATCAGTGCAAATGATTTCCTCATCTTGACTCTGGCAAAAATTAAGAGACCACCACATCAAAACCCTGTCATGGGTAGCCCAATCTCCAGACTAGAACCCCATTGAAAATCTTTGGAATGTAATCAAGAGGATGATGGATAGTCACAAGCCATCAAACAAAGAAGAACTGCTTACATTTTTGTGCCAGAATCAGTGTGATAGACTGATGGAAAGCATGCCAAAGCACATGAAAACTGTGATTGAAAATCATGGTTATTCCACAAAATATTGATTTCTGAACTCTTCCTGAGTTAAAACATTAGTATTGTTGTTTCTACATTACCATTCAAAAGTTTAGAGGCGCTTAGAAGTTTCCTTATTTTTGAATGAAAAGCACCTTTTTTCCAATGAAGCTAACATTAAATGATTCAAAAATACACTATATATACATTGTTAATGTGGTAAATGACTATTCTAGAATGCAAACATCTGGTTTGTAATGCAATATATTCATAGGTGTATAGAGGCCCATTTCGAACAACCATCACTCCAGTGTTGTTATGGTACTTTGTCTTTGCTACCTGTGTAAGAAGGCTTGTGGATGGTTAGAATACCCTTGAAAACCCTTGTGCAAGTATGTTAGCACAGCTGAAAACAGTCTGGCTGATTAGAGAACCTATAAACCTAATCTTCCTTTGAGCTAGTTGAGAATCTGGAGCATTACATTTGTTGTTTCCATTAAGCTCTCAAAATGGACAGACAAAAACTTTCATTAGAAACTTGGCAGTCTATTCTTGTTCTTAGAAATGAAGGCTATTCCATGAGAGAAATTGCCAAGAAACTGAAGATTTCCTACAATGTGTGTACTACTCCCTTCAGAGGAGAGCACAGGCTCTAACCAGAGTAGAAAGAGAAGTGGGAGGCACGGCTGCACAGCTGAGCAACAAGACAAGTACATTAGAGTCTGTAGTTCGAGATATCGACGCTTCACAGGTCCTCAACTGGCAGCTTCATTAAGCAGTACACGCAAAATGCCAGTGTCAACATCTACAGCAGTGTTCCCCAACTCCAGTCCTCAAGAGCCACCAATAGGTCATGTTTTCAGTATTTCCTTAGTATTGCTATTGCAGAGGTGATAATTGCATCACCTGCACAGGCAAGAATTTCATCACCTGGGAAATACAAAAGAAATCCTGAAAACATGACCTGCTTCTGGCTCTTGAGGACTGGAGTTGGGGAAAACACGTCTACAGTGAAGAGGTGACTCCGGGATACTGGCCTTCAGGGCAGAGTAGCAAAGAAAAAGCCATATCTGAGACTGGCTAATAAAAGGAAAATATTAATATGGGCAAAAGAACACAGACGTTGGACAGAGGAAGATTGGAAAAAGTGTTATGGACAGACGAATCCAAGTTTGAGGTGTTTGGATCACATAAGAAGAACATTTGTGAGATGCTGAACAATTGAAAAGATGCTGGAAGAATGCCTGACGCCATCTGTGAAGCATGGTGGCGGTGTTGTGATGGTCAAGGTTGCTTTGGTACTGGTAAAGTGGGAGATTTGTACAAGGTAAAAGGGATTTTGAACAAGGAAGGCTATCACTCCATTTTGCAATGTCATGCCATACCCTGTGGACAGCGCTTGATTGGAACCACTTTCACCCTGCAACAGGACAATGACCAAAAGCACATCTCCAAATTATGCAAGAAGTATTTAGGGAAGAAGTAGGCAGCTGGTATTCTATCTGTAATGTAGTGGCAAGCACAGTCTCCAGATCTCAACCCCATTGAGCTGCTATGGGAGCAGCTTGACCGTATGGTACGCAAAAAGTGCCCATCAAGCCAAACCAACTTGTGGGAGAGGTTTCTGGAAGAATGGGGTGAAATTTCTCCAGATTACCTCAGCAAATTAACTGCTAGTATGTCAAAGGTCTGCAATGCTGTAATTGCTGAAAGGGGAGCATTCTTTGACGAAAGCAAAGCTTAAAGGAAAAAATTATGATTTCAAATAAAAATCTTTTTTTCGAACCTTGTCAATGTCTGGATTAGATTTTCAATTCATTTGGCAATTTGATTAATACAAGTTTGAGTTTTCATGGAAAACACAAAATTGTCTGGGTGACCTTAAAATTTTCAATGGTAGTGTAAATGATTATGAACTTGTTTTCTTTGCATTATATGAGGTCTGAAAGCAATGTTTTTCTTTTTTTCATTTTGACCATTTCTCCTTTTTAGCAAGAGCACAAGAAGAGGATTCAGAGATCCTCCAAAAAATAGAAAAAAACAGCAAAACAAGGCAGAGCTTCTTACCTGCCTAGGCCTCTAAACAAATGCACTATCAGGATGCAGTGGACCCATGTGGTTAAGATGGAGACAACACAGGTGCAGCATAACCGATGAGGCAGCCACTCTCAACCTACCAAACTAATGGAGGGGGTGGCTGCTTGGCACAATGCTGCACATAAAAGACTTGTATGTGGCGCTGTTCACACAATGGAGATGCACAGCATCCAGGCAAGCCTAGTAGTGACACCCTTCTATTAGATCAGGCGGGCCTGCCCAGCGCTATCCAAATGCACCCCATGTGAACAGACACCACAGTTTACAAGACAAAAATGGGCCCAACTGCACCCCGAAAAAAAGTGCAAAAAACACAACAAAATATAAAAAAATTTTTTGTGAGGTATTAGTTTATACTTTGGCCAAAATACGCAAGCTCGTAACCCGCGTCAAGGGTCCCCACGCTTACGAGTCCTAATTCTAAACAGCAAGAGCACAAGAAGAGGATTCAGAGATCCTCCAAAAAATAGAAAAAAAACAGCAAAACCAGGCAGAGCTTCTTACCTGCCTAGGCCTCTAAACAAATGCACTATCAGGATGCAGTGGACCCATGTGGTTAAGATGGAGACAACACAGGTGCAGCGTAACCGATGAGGCAGCCACTCTCAACCTACCAAACTAATGGAGGGGGTGGCTGCTTGGCACAATGCTGCACATAAAAGACTTGTATGTGGCGTTGTTCACACAATGGAGATGCACAGCATCCAGGCAAGCCTAGTAGTGACACCCTTCTATTAGATCAGGCGGACCTGCCCAGCGCTATCCAAATGCACCCCATGTGAACAGACACCACAGTTTACAAGACAAAAATGGGCCCAACTGCACCCCGAAAAAAAGTGCAAAAAACACAACAAAATATAAAAAAAAATTTTTGTGAGGTATTAGTTTATACTTTGGCCAAAATACGCAAGCTCGTAACCCACGTCAAGGGTCCCCACGCTTACGAGTCCTAATTCTAAACAGCAAGAGCACAAGAAGTGGATTTAGAGATCCTCCAAAAAATAGAAAAAAGCAGCAAAACAAGGCAGAGGTTCTTACCTGCCTAGGCCTCTAAACAAATGCACTATCAGTATGCAGTGGACCCATGTGGTTAAGATGGAGACAACACAGGTTGGATGAGTGTATTAAAAGAAAACATCATATTGCACTGTGACCAATATTAGTAAATGAGTCAGTGCTCATCTGCACATTTTTCCTCATCTCTAATCGGACTGAGGACAGAGAGGAACTGTGAGGACCTTATTACAAGCCTTAGGCAGTAAGTGACTACAACACCACTGTGCTTTGGGGAAGGCTTTTACCTCCACCTGGTCAGAGGACTCTGGATTCACTTACAAGCCAGCTGGACCCTGTCTGTACCTGTTGTCTGGTGCCCTGGACTGCAGTTGCCTGAAGTTACAGTAAACCAGGTAATGAGACTGCAAACCTGTGTCCTCGTTCTTCACTGCAATTCTCACCATCTTCACCTATACACAGGGAGCCCTGGGGACCTACTTCACCTGTGGGAAGTTATACCATCTAGCTGCCATACCATCACCCCAGATGACCCCTTTAAGCAGCGTCGGTCTCTACTGACCGATTACCACAGTTGGCGTCACGAACATAAACTTTAATCAATATCCCTTTTACATGGGCGCCCAGGACCATGGACTGGGTCGCCACCTTAACACGTCCCCTTAAGTACCGTACCCGGTACCGAGTACCCCACGGCCCTGGCGGGCATTCCAGTATCTTTCTTTATATGAGCTCATTGGAACTTTATTACACTGCTGCACTTAAGATACAGATGTATATCAACTGGTTGACTTCTTCACATGTATCACTGAATGTGCTGGTATGAGAACCTGATGTATCAATTAACACTGTACATAATTGATGGATGGTATACTGTAAAAACAATATTTAAATGTTCACTTGATGTTTGTCCACTGTTTGAGAAAGGCAGGGAAATCTGCGGAAATGTTGCTGCTAATGGATCAGTAAAGCCACAGTTTTTCATTTTGATTTTTGGAGTGCTGCCTGTTTTTTCAGATTTTTTACTTTGGAGATTTGGACACCACCTTTACAGGTTTTATTGTACGCATTTTTTTTGTAGTGCTGCTACATTTTCTTTAATTATTTAGATAGAAAGATAGATAGAATAGATAGAATATATATACAGATAGATGTCATGTAGACATTTTAAGTCACAAACTTCCAACATACAATAAACTAGCACATTTGATGCCTTTCATGTGCAATAAAAGGTGTTTAACCTTATTTAACCTATTGAATTAAAAAATATTTAAAAACAAATGACATGGGGTGCCCCTATTTTTATCTATCTATCTATCTATCTATCTATCTATCTATCTATCTATCTATCTATCTATCTATCTATCTATCTACCGTATTTTCCGGCATATAAGACGACATTTTAACCCCTGAAAATCTTCTAAAAAGTCGGAGGTCGTCTTATACGCCAGGTACGGCGTGTGCAGGGAGCGGTCCTGGATGGTTCCCAGGGTCTGGAGGAGAGGAGACTCTCCTTCAGGTCCTGGGATCCATATTCATGTAAATAAAGGATAAAAATTAAAAATATGGATATACTTACACTCCGACGGGCCCCGACTCTTAGCAGTGTAAGCGGCGGCCTCCGTTCTCAAGGATGCATTGCGCGAAGGCCGGAAATGACGTCGTGGTCGCGTGACCGTGATGTCATCGCAGGTCCTTTGCTCAATTCATCCTTAGGAATGGAGGCTGCCGCTTGCACCGCTGAGAGCCGGGGGCTGTCGGAGGGTAAGTATATCCATATTTTTATTTGTATTCTTTTTTTTTACATGAACATGGATCCCAAGGCCTGAAGTAGAGTCTCCTCTCCTCCAGACCCTGGGAACCAATCGGACCGCACACGCCATGTAAGACGACTGGGCGAATAAGATGACTCCCATCTTATTCGGCGAGTATATACCAAACTCCATATTTTATATGGAAAAGTTGGGGGTCGTCTTATAAGCCCAGTCGTCTTATACACCAAAAAATATCTATCTATCTACCGTATATACTCGAGTATAAGCCGAGATTTTCAGCCCAAAATTTTGTGCTGAAAGTGCCCCTCTCAGCTTATACTCGAGTCACGGTGGGCGGCAGGGTCGGCGGGTGAGGGGGAGAGGGCGCTGAGGCATACTCACCTAGTCCCGGCGGTCCTGACGCTCCCTTTGCCTGTCACACGGTCTTCGGTGCTGCAGCTCTTCCCCTGTTCAGCGGTCACGTGGGACCGCTGATTAGAGAAATGAATATGCGGCTCCACCTCCCATAGGGGTGGAGCCGCATATTCATTTCTCTAATTAGCGGTGCCGGTGACCGCTGATAGAGGAAGAGGCTGTGGCACCGAAGACCGTGTGACAGGCAGAGGGAGCGGGACGCCGGGAGCAGGTAAGTATGTCATATTCACCTGTCCGCGTTCCACACGCCGGGCGCCGCTCTCTCTTCGCATCCTCTTGCTCTGACAGTTCAGGTCAGAGGGCACAATGACGCATATAGTGTGCGCGGCGCCCTCTGCCTGATCAGTCAGTGCAGAGAGACGCCGGGACGAGACGCTGGGAGCTGCAAGCAGCGAGGTGAGTATGGCATTTTTTTTATTGCAGCAGCAATGGCACAGCTTTATATGGCACAGCTATGGGGCAATAATGAACGGCGCAGAGCACTATATGCACAGCTATGGGGCAATAATGAACGGTGCAGAGCACTATATGGCACAGCTATGGGGCACTAATGAACGGCGCAGAGCACAATATGGCACAGCTATGGGGCAACAATGAACGGTGCAGTGCACTATATGGCACAGCTATGGGGCAATAATGAATGGTGCAGAGCACTATGTGGATGTAAAGAAGCTGCGGAGACACCATCACGTGTTTCTCGACGCAAGCAGTGAATAGCCAGGCCTTTCCCCGGGAAGGAACAACCACGGGAAGGGCAGCATCCTATGAAGGAAAGCCACCTATGCCAAGCATGGTATCCATACACAGACAGCTGTTTCGGGGTTTTTGCCCCTCATCAGTGTGGAGTAGGAATCTGGCTATTAGGAGCAGTGCCTAGTAAAGAGGCTATAAAGGCACAGATGATTGGCCTCGGAGAGACCAAAACATCCAACACCGCGGAGACACCATCACGTGTTTCTCAACGCAGTGATTCCAGAACACTGCCCCCATCCCTTATGGGAAATATGCAGATGCATGTAAAGAAGCTGCGGAGACACCATCACGTGTTTCTCGACGCAAGCAGTGAATAGCCAGGCCTTTCCCCGGGAAGGAACAACCACGGGAAGGGCAGCATCCTATGAAGGAAAGCCACCTATGCCAAGCATGGTATCCATCCACAGACAGCTGTTTCGGGGTTTTTGCCCCTCATCAGTGTGGAGTAGGAATCTGTCTATTAGGAGCAGTGCCTAGTAAAAAGGCTATAAAGGCACAGATGATTGGCCTCGGAGAGACCAAAACATCCAACAACGCGGAGACACTTCTTTACATGCATCTGCATATTTCCCATAAGGGATGGGGGCAGTGTTCTGGAATCACTGCGTTGAGAAACACGTGATGGTGTCTCCACGGTGTTGGATGTTTTGGTCTCTCCGAGGCCAATCATCTTGTCATGTCACTGCACTATTACTGTTTTTCTCCTAAAATACTAAATGTTACCTTTTACCATTTTGTTAGTATTTTGTAAATCCACTTTTGGCTTTCAACACTGCCTGAACACTGCCTGAATCCTTCTGGGCATGTGCTTGATCAGATTCAGGCATATCTCGACCAAAATAGATCTCTTCTACAAAATCCCAAATTGGTGCATACTGGTCAACTTATTTGGGTATGTAAACAGATTTTTCTGCTACTCTATCCACAAGTATTTGATTGGGTTGAGGTCTGAGGACTGAGGGGGCCAATTTAGCACCTCAACTTCATTGTCATTGAACCATTTCTTCACCAATCTCGGTGTATGCTTCTGGTCTTTATCCTTATGGAACACTATGTCATCCTTTTCATATCCATAGTACTTGAGTTGAGAAACACGTGATGGTGTCTCCGCGGTGTTGGATGTTTTGGTCTCCCCGAGGCCAATCATCTGTGCCTTTATAGCCTTTTTACTAGGCACTGCTCCTAATAGCCAGATTCCTACTCCACACTGATGAGGAGCAAAAACCCCGAAACAGCTGTCTGTGGATGGATACCATGCTTGGCATAGGTGGCTTTCCTTCATAGGATGCTGCCCTTCCCGTGGTTGTTCCTTCCCGGGGAAAGGCCTGGCTATTCACTGCTTGCGTCGAGAAACACGTGATGGTGTCTCCGCAGCTTCTTTACATGCATCTGCATATTTCCCATAAGGGATGGGGGCAGTGTTCTGGAATCACTGCGTTGAGAAACACGTGATGGTGTCTCCGCGGTGTTGGATGTTTTGGTCTCCCCGAGGCCAATCATCTGTGCCTTCAGAGCACTATGTGGCACAGCTATGGGGCAATAATGAACGGTGCAGAGCACTATATGGCACAGCTATGGGGCAATAATGAATGGCGCAGAGCACTATATGGCACAGCTATGGGGCAACAATGAACGGTGCAGAGCACTATATGGCACAGCTATGGGGCAATAATGAACGGCGCAGAGCACTATATGGCACAGCTATGGGGCAATAATGAACGGTGCAGAGCACTATATGGCACAGCTATGGGGCAACAATGAATGGTGCAGTGCACTATATGGCACAGCTATGGGGCATTAATGAACGGCGCAGAGCAGTATATGGCAGAGCTATGGGGCAATAATGAATGGCGCAGAGCACTATATGGCACAGCTATGGGGCAACAATGAACGGTGCAGAGCACTATATGGCACAGCTATGGGCAATAATGAACGGTGCAGGGCACTATATGGCACAGCTATGGGGCAACAATGAACGGTGCAGAGCACTATATGGCACAGCTATGGGGCAATAATAAACGGCGCAGAGCACTATATGGCACAGCTATGAGGCAATAATGAACGGCGCAGAGCACTATATGGCACATCTTGGGGCAACAATGAACGGTGCAGAGCACTATATGGCACAGCTATGGGGCAATAATGAACGGCGCAGAGCACTATATGGCACATCTTGGGGCAATAATGAACGGCGCAGAGCACTATATGGCACAGCTATGGGGCAATAATGAACAGTGCAGAGCACTATATGGCACAGCTATGGGGCAACAATGAATGGTGCAGAGCACAATATGGCACAGCTATGGGGCAATAATGAACGGCGCAGAGCACTATATGGCACAGCTATGAGGCAATAATGAACGGCGCAGAGCACTATATGGCACAGCTATGGGGCAACAATGAACGGTGCAGAGCATTATATGGCACAGCTATGGGGCAATAATGAACGGCGCAGAGCACTATATGGCACATCTATGGGGCAATAATGAACGGCGCAGAGCACTATATGGCACAGCTATGGGGCAATAATGAACAGTGCAGAGCACTATATGGCACAGCTATGGGGCAATAATGAACAGTGCAGAGCACTATATGGCACAGCTATGGGGCAATAATGAACAGTGCAGAGCACTATATGGCACAGCTATGGGGCAATAATGAACGGCGCAGAGCACTATATGGCACAGCTATGGGGCAATAATGAACAGTGCAGAGCACTATATGGCACAGCTATGGGGCAGTAATGAACAGTGCAGAGCACTATATGGCACAGCTATGGGGCAATAATGAACGGTGCAGAGCACTATATGGCACAGCTATGGGGCAATAATGAATGGTGCGGAGCACTATATGGCACAGCTTTCTATGGTACATCTATGGGGAAATAATGAACGGTGCAGAGCACTATATGGCACAGCTATGGGGCCATAATGAACAGTATGGAGCATCTTTTTTTATTTTTGAAATTCACCGTTAGCTGCTGCATTTTCCACCCTAAGCTTATACTCGAGTCAATAAGTTTTCCCAATTTTTTTTTGTGGCAAAATTAGGGGGGTCGGCTTATACTCAAGTATATATGGTATCTATCTATCTATCTATCTATCTATCTATCTATCTATCTATCTATCTATCTATCTATCTATCTATCCCATATCTATCTATCTATCTATCTTTGTATATAAGATTGTTTTATTAGTTTGAAAACTATCTTTAAATTACATCGAGAATTACAGTATGTAAAAGATTATGCTAAAAATGCACTGCATATAGATTGCATACGCATGTCATATGGATGCTAGCTGAGAAAAATTACATGACACTCGCATGACAATTGTCCTACTTTTCTGAATCAAAACCGGAGTGATTTTTTATACGCTAGTGCGACTTCAGCCTAAAAAGGATGCAAGGAGGGAGAAAGGATTGTTATTTTTGTTTTTTTCTCACATCTTTTTATAATTTTGATGTACCCAAATAGATTTTGTACAACATATTTGAAATCTTATCGTAAAAATTATATAGTATCAGGCACATATGCTATTAAAACAGATCATTACAAGCCCTTACATTCAGACATGACTGCTGTAGTCTGAAATGAACCAAAAGAGAAAAATAAGCTCTACAGCCAGGAGCAAGACAGCTGTTATAGAATTCAAATGGGACAGCACAAAGTCAGTTCGCCAGAAACAAGGTCAATTAGTAAGAAATCTGATAATCACCAGTCACACAAAGGGGCAACTGGTGCAGAAGATACTAGTTAACACCACTCACAGTCAATCACTAAACAATGGAAAAATCAAACTCAATACAGATCAAACATCCAAGGAGCCTCTAGCAAGACAGGAAAAGAGGACAAAAATGATCATGATTTTTAAGCAGGTCTTATCCTATGTGCCCAAGAGGCAGCAGCAAGTTATATCTGAAAGTTTATTTTGTGGCTTCAACATTTTAAGCACAATTATAAATTGAAAGTAGTGTTATGAAGTGCAAAAATAAAGGCTAATTGGGAACAGTATGTTTCATTTCTCATATAAAGAACAGTTTGAAACTGAAAATGTTGATATTCAAATATCTAATTATTTGAGACTGAATAATTTCTAGAGTTCTCTCTGTATCATTCTGTCAATTATGAGACTCTTTCTATGTCACCTCTGACTCTTCTGCTCATTTTATTCTTAGATTCTTAGTAATAACTAAGGCCACAGTGCCACTGCAAAATCAAATAAAAAATTCCAACATGCAACAATCTACTTAGTTCATAATATTCAGAAAACTATTTCTTAATTAGTGAATTTTTGATTTGTGTCATATTCACCAACCAAATTATTTGCACAATTTTTAAAGTTGTTTTTTTGTGGTTTAGTTAGTGTTCTGATTATTATGTCTGTATTGTGTTTCACGATGATTTAGGGAAATTTATGAAATGAGACTTTTTAAAATGCTCACAAAATTTGGCGCAACTCTACACTTGGACTTGGAGTGATTTCATGTACGTTCGTTATTTTGGCTTCATTTTTGCAGTTTGTGAAATGTGTGACTTTTCCTGTTAAAAACTCACAAAACCAGTTAAAGACTGGAAAAAAAGACAATTTGGAGCTCTGCGGAAAATTCATGAATAGGGCAAAATTTTGTTGGTTTTTGCACACAAACGTAAGCAAAACCTCAACTCAAAGAAGAAAAATGACTTTAACAAAATAAGTAAATTCTACCCTCTGTGTACAAATGAATAGTACCGTTTATTATCTTTTATGCCTGGTAGGGGATACAGGTATACCTCCACAACACAGAACACTATTACATATCCCACAGTTTTATTCTCATGAATTCTCAACAGATCCCGTGTGCCTAGTAGTGTAGCTACCGGGGCAGAGGGGCAGTCGCCACGCGCTCTGAGGGAGTCCACGCAGAGCAGGTGGGGGGCCATGGTGCCAGCAACGGGTCCCCCATACCAGCAGTGGGTCCCTTACCTGTCTGTTGTGAATTCTGTTGTCGAGCTCCCTCCTGTGGTCATGAATGGTACTTCGGTGAGTTCGGTCAGTGGGCTCCCTCTGGTGGCTGTGAGTGGAGCTGCTGCTTCTGAGGTTCCTTACACAGGTGACGTGGTTTATCCTTTGGTTGGCTTCTCTATTTAACTCCACTCAGATCGTTTCTCCATGCCAGCTGTCAATGTTTTAGCATTGGTTCAGTTCGCTCCTGGATCTGTCTGGTGTCCTGTCTTCTCCTGCAGAAGCTAAGTTCCTGATTGTTATTATTGTTCTTGTTTCTTTGTCCAGCTGGTTATCTTGATTTTGTCTTGCTAGCTGGAAGCTCTGGGATGCAGGGTGGCACCCCCGCACCGTGAGTCGGTGCGGAGGACCCTTTTGCACACTCTGCGTGGTCTTTTGTAGGTTTTTGTGCTGACCGCAAAGATTCCTTTCCTATCCTCTGTCTATTTAGTAAGTCGTGCCTCCCTTTGCTGAAACCTATCTCATTTCTGCGTTTGTGACTTTCATCTTTACTCACAGTCATTACATGTGGGGGGCTGCCTATTCCTTTGGGGAATTTCTCTGAGGCAAGGTAGGCTTTATTTTCTTCTCTAGGGCTAGCTAGCTCTTAGGCTGTGACGAGGCGCCTAGGGAGCGTCAGGAGCGCTCCACGGCTATTTCTAGTGTGTGCGATAGGATTAGGGCTTGCGGTCAGCAGAGCTCCCACATCCCAGAGCTCGTCCTGTATGAGTTTAACTATCAGGTCGGGTGCTCCTAACCACCAGGTCATAACAGTACAGCTGGCCCAAAGTATTAATGCATCTCAATAGAGGGATAAGAGAAGTTCTGAGACCATTTTTTTTTCTTTGCACTGTGTTTTGTCTTTCTTTTCCCCTAGATCTTTGGGTGGTTCAGGACACAGGTGTAGAGATGGACATTCAAGGTCTGTCATCTTGTGTGGATCATCTCACTGCAAGGGTACAAAACATTCAAGATTTTGTGGTTCAGAATCCGATGTTAAAGCCTAGAATTCCTACTCCTGATTTATTTTCTGGAAATAGATCTAAGTTTCTGAATTTCAAAAATAATTTTAAACTGTTTCTAGCTTTGAAACCACGCTCCTCTGGTGACCCCGCTCAACAAGTAAAAATCATTATTTCTTTATTACGTGGTGACCCTCAAGACAGGGCATTTTCCCTTACGCCAGGAGATCCTGCATTGCGTGATGTTGATGCATTTTTTCTGGCGCTGGGATTGCTTTATGATGAACCAAATTCCATGGATCAGGCAGAGAAAATCTTGCTGGCTTTGTGTCAGGGTCAGGATGAGGCAGAGGTGTACTGTCAGAAGTTTAGAAAGTGGTCTGTGCTTACTCAGTGGAATGAATGTGCCCTGGCGGCAATTTTCAGAAAGGGTCTTTCTGAAGCCCTTAAGGATGTCATGGTGGGATTTCCCACGCCTGCTGGTCTGAATGAGTCTATGTCATTAGCCATTCAGATCGATCGGCGCTTGCATGAGCGCAAAGCTGTGCACCATTTGGCGGTGTTCTCTGAGAATAGGCTTGAGCCTATGCAGTGTGATAGAACTTTGACCAGAGCTGAATGGCAAGAACACAGACGTCGGAATGGACTGTGTTTTTACTGTGGTGACTCCACTCATGCTATCTCCGATTGTCCTAAGCACACTAAGCGGTTCGCTAGGTCTGCCACCATTGGTACGGTACAGTCAAAATTTCTTTTGTCCGTTACTCTGATTTGCTCTCTGTCGTCATATTCTGTTATGGCATTTGTGGATTCAGGCGCTGCCCTGAATTTGATGGACTTGGAGTTTGCCAGGCGCTGTGGTTTTTCCTTGGAGCCCTTGCAGCATCCTATTCCATTGAGAGGAATTGATGCTACGCCTTTGGCCACGAATAAACTTCAATACTGGATGCAATTGACCATGTGCATGGCTCCTGCACATCAGGAGGATATTCACTTTTTGGTGTTGCATAATCTGCATGATGTGGTCGTTTTGGGGTTGCCATGGCTACAGGTCCATAATCCAGTGTTGGATTGGAAATCTATGTCTGTGTGCAGCTGGGGTTGTCAAGGGGTACATGGTGATGTTCCATTGTTGTCAATTTCGCCTTCCACTCCTTCTGAAGTCCCTGAGTTTTTATCAGATTACCGGGATGTATTTGAGGAGCCCAAATCCGGTGCCCTACCTCCTCATAGGGACTGCGATTGTGCTATTAATTTGATTCCCGGTAGTAAGTTTCCTAAGGGCCGACTGTTTAATCTATCTGTGCCAGAGCACGCTGCTATGCGGAGTTATATAAAGGAATCCTTGGAGAAGGGTCATATTCGCCCGTCGTCGTCACCATTGGGAGCAGGGTTCTTTTTTGTGGCCAAGAAGGATGGCTCTTTAAGACCTTGTATTGATTACCGCCTTCTTAATAAGATCACAGTCAAATTTCAGTATCCTTTGCCGCTGATGTCTGATCTGTTTGCTCGAATTAAGGGGGCTAGTTGGTTCACCAAGATAGATCTTTGAGGGGCGTATAATCTGGTGCGAATTAAACAGGGCGATGAATGGAAAACAGCATTTAATACGCCCAAGTGCCATTTTGAGTACCTGGTTATGCCATTCGGGCTTTCTAATGCTCCATCTGTGTTTCAGTCCTTTATGCATGACATCTTCCGAGAGTACCTGGATAGATTCATGATTGTATATTTGGATGACATTTTGGTCTTTTCGGATGATTGGGAGTCTCATGTGAAGCAGGTCAGAATGGTGTTCCAAGTCCTTCGTGCGAATTCCTTGTTTGTGAAGGGGTCTAAGTGTCTCTTTGGAGTTCAGAAGGTTTCATTTTTGGGTTTCATTTTTTCCCCTTCTACTATCGAGATGGACCCTGTTAAGGTCCAGGCCATTTATGATTGGACTCAGCCGACGTCTGTGAAGAGCCTACAGAAGTTCCTGGGCTTTGCTAATTTTTACCGTCGCTTCATCGCTAATTTTTCTAGTGTTTCTAAACCGTTGACTGATTTGACCAAGAAAGGTGCTGATGTGGTCAATTGGTCCTCTGCGGCTGTAGAGGCTTTTCAGGAGTTGAAGCGTCATTTTTCTTCTGCCCCTGTGCTGTGCCAGCCAGATGTTGCGCTTCCGTTTCAGGTCGAGGTTGATGCTTCTGAGATTGGAGCAGGGGCTGTTTTGTCGCAAAGAAGTTCTGATGGCTCGGTGATGAAACCATGTGCCTTCTTTTCTAGAAAATTCTCGCCTGCTGTGCGCAATTATGATGTTGGCAATCGAGAGTTGTTGGCCATGAAATGGGCATTCGAGGAGTGGCGACATTGGCTTGAAGGAGCTAAACATCGCGTGGTGGTCTTGACGGATCACAAGAATTTGACTTATCTCGAGTCTGCCAAACGGTTGAATCCTAGACAGGCTCGATGGTCGCTCTTTTTCTCCCGTTTTGATTTTGTGGTTTCATACCTTCCAAGATCTAAGAATGTGAAGGCTGATGCCCTGTCAAGGAGTTTTGTGCCTGACTCTCCGGGTGTTCCGGAGCCGGCGAGTATTCTTAAAGAGGGGGTAATTTTGTCTGCCATCTCCCCTGATTTGCGGCGCGTGCTGCAGAAGTTTCAGGCTGATAGACCTGACCGTTGTCCTACGGAGAAACTGTTTGTCCCTGATAGATGGACTAGTAGAGTTATCTCTGAGGTTCATTGTTCGGTGTTGGCTGGTCATCCTGGAATCTTTGGTACCAGAGATTTGGTGGCTAGATCCTTTTGGTGGCCTTCTTTGTCACGGGATGTGCGTTCTTTTGTGCAGTCCTGTGGGACTTGTGCTCGGGCTAAGCCCTGCTGTTCTCGTGCCAGTGGGTTGCTTTTGCCCTTGCCGGTCCCGAAGAGGCCCTGGACGCATATTTCCATGGATTTTATTTTTGATCTCCCTGTTTCTCAAAGGATGTCGGTTATTTGGGTGGTTTGTGATCGCTTCTCTAAGATGGTCCATTTGGTACCCTTGTCTAAATTGCCTTCCTCCTCTGATTTGGTGCCATTGTTTTTCCAGCATGTGGTTCGTTTGCATGGCATTCTGGAGAACATCGTCTCGGACAGGGGTTCCCAGTTTGGTTCAAGGTTTTGTGCTAAGATGGGCACTGATTTGTCTTTTTCTTCGGCTTTCCATCCTCAGACTAATGGCCAAATCGAACGAACTAATCAGACGTTGGAGACATATCTGAGATGCTTTGTTTCTGCTGATCAGGATGATTGGGTGTCCTTTTTGCCTTTGGCTGAGTTTGCCCTTAATAATCGGGCCAGCTCGGCTACTTTGGTTTCTCCTTTTTTCTGCAATTCTGGTTTCCATCCTCGTTTCTCTTCAGGGCAGGTTGAGCCTTTGGACTGTCCTGGTGTGGATACTGTGGTGGACAGGTTGCAGCAGATTTGGACTCATGTGGTGGACAATTTGACATTGTCCCAGGAGAAGGCTCAACGTTTCGCTAACCGCCGGCGCTGTGTTGGTCCCTGACTTCGGGTTGGGGATTTGGTTTGGTTGTAATATTGTCATGTTCCTATGAAGGTTTCCTCTCCTAAGTTTAAGCCTCGTTTCATTGGGCCACATAAGATTTCTGAAATTCTTAATCATGTGTCATTTTGTTTGGACCTTCCAGCTTCTTTTGCCATCCATAATGTGTTCCATAGGTCGTTGTTGCGGAGATACGTGGCGCCTATGGTTCCCTCCGTTGATCCTCCTGCCCCGGTGTTGGTCGAGGGGGAGTTGGAGTATGTGGGGGAAAAGATCTTGGATTCTCGTGTTTCGAGACGGAAACTCCAGTACCTGGTCAAGTGGAAAGGTTATGGTCAGGAGGATAATTCCTGGGTTTTTACCTCTGATCTTCATGCTGCCGATCTAGTTCGTGCCTTTCATTTGGCTCATCCTGATCGGCCTGGGGGCTCTGGTGAGGGTTCGGTGACCCCTCCTCAAGGGGGGGTACTGTTGTGAATTCTGTTGTCGAGCTCCCTCCTGGGGTCATGAATGGTACTTCGGTGAGTTCGGTCAGTGGGCTCCCTCTGGTGGCTGTGAGTGGAGCTGCTGCTTCTGAGGTTCCTTACACAGGTGACGTGGTTTATCCTTTGGTTGGCTTCTCTATTTAACTCCACTCAGATCGTTTCTCCATGCCAGCTGTCAATGTTTTAGCATTGGTTCAGTTCGCTCCTGGATCTGTCTGGTGTCCTGTCTTCTCCTGCAGAAGCTAAGTTCCTGATTGTTATTATTGTTCTTGTTTCTTTGTCCAGCTGGTTATCTTGATTTTGTCTTGCTAGCTGGAAGTTCTGGGATGCAGGGTGGCACCCCGCACCGTGAGTCGGTGGGGAGGACCCTTTTGCACACTCTGCGTGGTCTTTTGTAGGTTTTTGTGCTGACTGCAAAGATTCCTTTCCTATCCTCTGTCTATTTAGTAAGTTGTGCCTCCCTTTGCTGAAACCTATCTTATTTCTGCGTTTGTGACTTTCATCTTTACTCACAGTCATTACATGTGGGGGGCTGCCTATTCCTTTGGGGAATTTCTCTGAGGCAAGGTAGGCTTTATTTTCTTCTCTAGGGCTAGCTAGCTCTTAGGCTGTGACGAGGCGCCTAGGGAGCGTCAGGAGCGCTCCACGGCTATTTCTAGTGTGTGCGATAGGATTAGGGCTTGCGGTCAGCAGAGCTCCCACATCCCAGAGCTCGTCCTGTATGAGTTTAACTATCAGGTCGGGTGCTCCTAACCACCTGGTCATAACACCTGTCATTGCAGGTTCTACTGTATCAGCTAGATGCCGATACAGCTGACCACATTGATGAGAGAAGGAGACTTAAGATCCCTCTCCTATCATGCCTATGGGGACTGCATTATACTATAGATTATGCCTATGGGGAGTGTATTATACTTTAAAGTCTGCCTATGGGGAGTGCATTAAACTAAAGTGTCTGCCTATGGGAAGTGCATTAAACCATAGAGTCTGTCTATGGGAGGGTGCATTATACTATATAGAGTTTGCCTATGATGAGCTGCATAATACTATAAAGTCTGCCAATGGGAAGTGCATTCTTCTATGGGGGTGCATTATTCTATAGAGTCTGCCTATGGGGAGTGCATTATACTATAGCATCTGCCTATGGGAAGTGCATTATACTTTATAGAGCCTGCCTATGGGGGCTGCATTATACTATAGATTCTGCCTATTTGGAGTGCATTATACTATAAAGGAGCCCCCTGAGCAGGCAGGGGGTCCTGTTGCCAGCAATGGGTCACCCTATGCCAGCAGTGGGCCCCCCTTACCCATCATTGCAGGTTCAGCTGTATCAGCTAGATGCCGATACAGCCAACCACATTCATGAGAGAAGGAGCATTCCTATTCCTCTCCCATCATGCCTATGGGGAGTGCATTATACTATAGAGTCTGCCTATGGGGAGTGTATAATACTATAAAGTCTGCCTATGGGGAGTGCATTGTACTATATAGAGTGTACCCATGGGGTCTGCATTATACTATAGAGTCTGCCTATGAGGGGCTGCATTTTAATATAGAGTCTGCCTATGGGGAGTGCATTATTCTATACAGAGTCTACAAATGGGGAGTGCATTATACTATATGGAGGCCTATGGGGAATGATTATACTATATTGAGGACTATTTGTGCATTATACTATATGGAGGCTATCTGGGGGGTAATCATACATTGTGGAGATTACAGTGATGGGGGCATCATACAGTGTTGGAGCAAAACAATTTGGGGGATACAAAGAGGTCAGTATATTTACAGTGATGGGGCATTATACCTTGTATAATAGAGCATAATGCTGTAAATACGGGAGCTGTAAATGTAAAGTGGGCTCTTATTCTTATAGGGGAACTCAGGTTACTGTGACTGTCAAAGGGGCACGCAGGGCAATATTACTTTCTAGGCTATAAAATATAGGCAATATTTTCTAGGGCACTTGCACTTGGCATTACTATATTCCAGAGGGTTGCTTTAGCATTTAGAGGGCACAGAAAACCACACAGTAGGTGCAACAATAGGGTCACATTCTGCAGCAGCGGCTCAGCATTGGGATATCAGCAGGATGAAGAGTTTGTGCAGGTTGGGAATAGTCCCATTGGGGATAGTGCTGAAAATATGAGAAGTGAAATGTGTCTTTGTTGAATTCTCTGCAGCCGAGTCCTGGGTGGAAGAAGTTGTCATGTCGGTCTGGGCCAGATGGAAAAGACAGGAAAAGTGAACGATTCCATCAGAAAGAACATCCTCTGTAAGTAACTATATATAACTGTACAGTAATCTCTTATATATTCTGTAGGACTGGTATTTACCACTGACGGTAATATCCATGTTGGTCTTCCACTATGTATTTCCTTTAAGTAGAGGGCTTTTCGGTCTCTTTCGTCCCACTACATTTAGCCCAACTTGGATCTCTCCCTAAGGTGGCTAGCATATATGTAGGTCTTTATATAGAGATTATTTTCAGTAACATCGCAGTCATCAGCTGAGGTTCTCCAACATCCACTATTAGGGTGTATCACCCAGTTGCAATCAAGGTTACCTGGCTAGAGGCCCACTCAGACGTTTCACCCCCCGATCCAAAACCCTAGCTACGCCTCTGCGTAAAAAGCAGAAGCATGGTCTTTGTGTATGTCTCTATTTTAGACAACATTACATTGATTCCTCATTGTACCTCATTGTATTCTTCTGTCTTGAGCAAAATCAATTTTAACAGGTTTTCCGAATAAATGAGGTGTTCAAGAGGCAGGTGGTTAGAAGATGTGCCCCGCACTAGGAGAAATAAGCATACTCCTCAGATAGGGTTTTAATATTTCCTCGGATTATTGATTTAAGCTAAGCTTTTTACATGACTGTGACCATTTAAGTCACTTTTTTATATAGATGTGCCACGACTGTCTCCTGCCGTGCAATTCAAAAGTGGTAGAGTTTTGCAATACTGTTGATGTATACTTGCATAGTTTCTTATTGTATGTGTTAACTTTTTTAGTTGCAATTTGACCTCGACATATAACTTCTTTTTATAACTTTTCCTAAATTAAATTCTTTATACTTAGCAAACGTGACACACACATTCATTTAAGTAAATATATTCTTAAGCAGAGGCTAACAATGGCATAGAATGTATAATGCCCTGTGTCATCTGGAAAGGTCTGCCATAGACAGCGTTCTAGTGTCAGAGCGCTTAAGTTCAATAATAGTGTTGTACTCTTTCCTGTGATGATAAATGATCTGAACACTCTCCATGCATAGATGATTTATGTTGATGATATAGCTCTGCACAACATTCATTAAACATAATAGGAAACAACTTTAGAACATGTTACACTAGCTCAGCAATCGGTCAAAATGCAATGAAAAATCACCCTAAACAAATTAGTAAACGGATGGTGTAGAATGCTAATAGAGAAAAACTCACAGCACTGAAATTAAGACAGTTGCAATGTGATGGAATTCTTGTGCATCATTGGAAGTGACATTAAAATTGTTAGCATATTTTGCTCTGTAATGGCTTATTGGCTCCTACTGGAAATGTAGCAATCAATAGGACAGCATTGTTTCATTATAAAATGAATTAAATTAGAAGAAATCAGAGAAAAAGCCAAGGTCAAATATACAATTTCAGATGACTACCATTTACATCCCTACTAGTTTACAGTCATCATTTTGGATCTCAAAGAATTTTCATATTTTGTACTTCTCTCTATTTTCATTTGCACTGCTATGCCAGCTTTTAGGCAGCGACTGCAATGATTTGACAGGAAGGCAATAGTTAACATATAAATGACCAATTACAGTTTCAATGCAAATTACCAATTGTAATTCTTTCCATAATACTCTTACTTGCAGCACTTCACATCTTTTTCAATTGCACCTTGACTTTGATTTGGTTAGCAGAACAGAGGGTATGAAAAATAAAAATATATATATCTCAATATACAGTATGGGGACGTCAAGTGCAACAGCCCATAATGCAGACAAGTCACCAGCGCTCTGCTGTCCGGATAATTTCCAAATCTCCTCCAGTTTCATTACATGGGTTTTCATTTGTGATGAGTGAATGTGCTCGAATAACATCTTATCCGAGCATGCTCTGATGTTATCCAAGTAACTTGGGCGTGCTCGTATATTATGTTCGAGTCCCCGCCGCCGCATGATTTGCAGCTGTTAGACAGCCAGAACACATGCAGGGATTGCCTGTTCCTTAGAGAATCCCCACAAGTGTTGAGGTCGTCAAACAAATCATGCAGCCACAATAACTCATAACATACTGATAGAATAGAATCTTAAAAGCTATGACTATACAGTATTAGCAAAGTATTTATTTATATGTTAAATAGTGCACATATCATCAGAATTTAAAGGTTCATGAGGAATACACATGTTTTTCTTGAAGTTGAAGAAGAGATTGAAACAGATCACTGAATCTGGTGTATCGAAATTCAAAATAAAGCTGCAGGATTGAAGAGAATTTGTCAACCTGTTTTAACCCCAATCCTCCTTCTCTAACCAATTTCTGGTGTGTGAAAATGATAAGAGCACAAGTAAATCAGTGGCATTTTTTTTTATATACGAAAGTGCTGCTCTGTTGCACAGAAATCACAAATTTCAGAGAAATTATATGCAAAAGGGGCTGGAAGTGCTTTGGGTAGGGCAGAGCACTTCCAACACCTTAGCTCCCATCTCCATTTTCTGACTGTGCTTCACTTTGTGATTGTAAAAAAATTCAAGAGCGCAATAATAGGATCTTATCCACATTAACAGGTTGATAATTAAAGAGGGAACTGCTCACCTTATGTAGTTGTATTAGACACAACACTTAGAGCCTGAAAACCAGATGCAGCAGCTTCCATGAAAACAGTGGATTTTAATAGCAGCATCGGATGCCCTTTAAATCAAATACATTATAAACAGTTTCAAAATGCAATTGTGTTATATTCACTCCTTGCCCTTTTTTTAGATTGAGTAGTCACGTCAAAGCTATTTTATGGGTTATGCAATGCTAATTCTCTTATATTTAAGCATAGACTTCCAGTATCTGCTTCATTTCCCTGAGTTATTTGGCAGCAACTGTACTATGGCTCTCCATTTTTTACATTCATGTTTTGTCTGTCTCGTCTCTATGTGTGTTGTGTCTTAATGAGCAGCCACTTGCAACTAATCAGACCAACTTCCATGTCTATGTGACTAAATGAAGCACAGAAAGATGACAGAGCTGACCTTGGCATAACGTAATTTTATGTCACATTGGGATTGCACGTAGACATTCAGGGTGAAGGAAGAACCGGATAATTTGTACATTCTGTTATTTTCTAACTAATAGTTCCTTATATCATCCTCTATTCTTCTATGTGCCTAACACTGTATCCTGTTAGTCCAACTTCTTTTAAGTTTCTAGTTCCAGTTTCCTTGTCTTTCACCTTTACTGCCTTCACATTTTTTTATATTTTTTGAAAAATGTTAAACTCTTAGGTTTCTTAACGTTTCCAAAATGGTCTTCACGTTCAGGTTAATAAACCTTCAGGGATAACTATAGCTTTCAAAACAAGATGGCAAAATGAGGGAACTTACTGTACTCTGGGCCCAATTCATCAACAGTATTGTTGTTCACGCTGGTCTGGATGAGGATATGTGCTGAAGTCAGACTCTCCTGATTCATGAAGGGACATACAACTCTTTATGAGTCAGGAGCATCAAACAAGTGCGCCTTGCAATACATCCTACTCCAGTCCCTCGTGGAGTAAGATTTCTGGCTTAGGAAATGCTGCAGCTCATCATTAATGTGAAGCATGGTGGTCGCCACACTCTTGTTCGCCTCAGCTCTGTTCAGTTTGTCAGAGCTGGGCAAAAATGGCTCAAGAATGCCAAAAGTTGTAAAATTTTAATGCAGCCTTGAGTTGTGCCAAAATAATGCAGCTTTTCAAAACTTAATGTCATGATTAAGGGAGCTTGGTCTCCAGAAACGCGTTGAGATTCTTACCCAAATGGTTTGTGCTGAAGTTTTTATCCTTCATGTTTAAGTTTGTGAATAAAGAAAACTTTTTTTCACGGATTCGGTGAAACTGGACATTTTCTTCTCTTGGATTCTACACGCCTGGACACAGCGGGACCATGCTCTCGAAACTCAGCTTATGCATCATGGGTGAGCTGGTTTATATTCCTTCTCTTCAATGCTCTTATACATGTCGATTCTTCAAACAATCCAGCCACTATTAGGGCCATCAAGGTCGGACAGTTCTTGAGGATGAGGCAGATTTGCTCTACTGATGATCGATTTGAGAGACAGGCTGTTGATCTTAGGACATGCTTTCAGAATTGTGGTTACAGTAACAGGTGTATAAGGAGGGGCTATCATGGGGCAAAGAAGACCCCTTATAATGATCTCCTATACCCACGGGACGGGAAGAACAAGGGGGTAGTTGTGGCAGTCAAAAAATTCTGTTCATCTCAACATTCAGTCACAAGTGGAGTAATATGAGAGACTTCTTCTCAAAACATTGGGCTATTCTTGGTGCTGAACCCGCCCTGGGTCTGTCTATTGGTAGTTTCCCATCCATGACCTCTGGAAAGTCCAAAAATCTTAATGATTTACATGTCAACAGTCATTATATTCTTGAGTTGTCTAATCCATTTGGTACTAGGGGCCCTATCACCGGATCATTCCTTGTGGCCACTGTCTTGCCTACCCAAATGTCCTGTGGTGCTCTTCTTTTCAGTCATCTGATGGTTCAAAACAATTTCAAATCACACAGCAGATATCATGTGGTGGCACCAATGTGATATATTATGCTATGTGTGGGTGCTCCATGATATACGTTGGCTTGACTTCCAGAGAACTACGCGTACGGGTGCATGAGCATGTGCAGGACATTTGTGCGGCCAAGATGGTGGCCAATCCCTCTGATTTTAAAACCATTCCCCTCCATTTTAAGGCATATCATGATTGTGATGCCAAGACACTGAAGGTGAGGGGTATAGATATAATTCATTTGGGCATTAGTGGAGGCAATTATAAAAGACTATTGGCTCAGAAAGAGGCCAAATGGATTGTGACCTTGGATACTATGGCCCCCAAAGGCCTAAAAGAGTCTTTAAGCTTTGCCTTATTTCTATAACGAAAGGGTTCCTTCCATCTTATGTTCCCTTTTACCCATTTTGCATCTCCCCATTTTAGATGGTTTTTGCTTTATTGTTATTGGTTTCTTTTTATTGCAATATCTTTATTTTTATGTGTATTCTTTGTCTAGTACCATTAATACTTATGGAGTGGTCAAGTTTTTCCTTTTGATGTCCCATTTTCCATCACCCTTACCAGTGCCACATTCTGCAGCAGTCTTGCATGATAAGATCTCATCTGGTTTTGATGACCTATGGATATGATGCGATTAAATATCTCTAATTCTTAATTTTTTGTCGTAATTATTTACTTTGTGCTGTTGTATGATGTTTTATGCTGCTTAAGGTGGTGATGAACCTAAATTGTCTTGGTAACATTATTATAGCTATCTTAAAGGGGTTGTCCACTACTTTCAATTAACCCCCCAATGTATCCCCCCGGGGCCCCTAATGATTTGTGTAATTACCTTCTGTTGACGTTTTCGCCTGTGAGCGGCGCTATTCTGCCTGCTGAGTCCGGGTCACGTGACCCCCAGGCTGCAGCCGCCGCTCATTTCCGCCGTCGTCACGTCAATTTCCAGGCTCTGAAAATTGATGTGACGTCAGCAGCAGGCGTGACCCAGCCTCACAGTCAGCAGTCACTCAGCAAGACTGGGCTGTGGGCGGTACTGGGGGCTGCCTGCAGGGCTGTGCTGGGGCGGGCGGGGCTTACTTTGTGTGCTCATTGCTGCTGGGATCTGCGGGCGGGGCTGTGCTGCTGTGAGCGGTCGCCGGGGCTCTGGCGGCCGGCACCGGTGTATGTCCTGCGGTGAGCGGTCGCCGGGGTTCTGGCGGCTGGCGCCGGTGTATTGACTGCGGTGAGCGGTTGCCGGGGCTCTGGCGGCCGGCGCCATTGTATTGACTGCGGTTAGTGGTTGCCAGGGCTCTGGCGGCCGGCGCCGGTGTATTGACTGCGGTGAGCGGTTGCCGGGGCTCTGGCGGCCGGCACCGTTGTATTGACTGCGGTGAGTGCTTGCCGGGGCTCTGGTGGCCGGCACTGTTGTATTGACTGCGGTGAGCGGTCGCCGGGGCTCTGGCGGCCGGCGCCGGTGTATTGACTGCGGTGAGCGGTCGCCGGGGCTCTGGCGGCCGGCGCCGGTGTATGTCCTGCGGTGAGCGGTCGCCGGGGCTCTGGCGGCCGGCGGGTCCACTGCAGGGGGGGGCGGGTGTGTGTGTGTGTGTGTGCAGGCATCATCCGATGGGACTACAAGTCCCATCGGGCTCTGCCTGATACACTGACAGTGAGTGACACATTAGCCAATGATGGGACAGTAGTAGTCCCATCATCCGGCTAATGTGTTGAATGTAAAAAAAAAACAAAACACATACACAGTACATACATACCACACACACCGTGTGACATCATTCAACACATTCACCATGCGGCAACATGCACCATGCGACTACATGCGACATGCACCATGCGACGACATGCACCATGCGGCAACATGCACCATGGGGCGACATGCACCATGCGACGACATGCACCATGCGATGACATGCACCATGCGGCGACATGCACCATGCGACGACATGCACCATGCGGCAACATGCACCATGCGACGACATGCACCATGCGACGACATGCACCATGCGACGACATGCACCATGCGACGACATGCGCCATGCGACGACATGCTACATGCGACAACATGCACCATGCGATGACATGCGGCGACATGCACCATGCGACCACATGCACCATGTGACGACATGCTACATGCGACGACATGCACCATGCGGCGACATGCACCATGCAACGACATGCACCAAGCGACAACATGCACCATGCGACGACATGCACCATGCGGCGACATGCGACGACATGCGCCATGCGACGACATGCTACATGCGGCGACATGCGATGACATGCACCATGCGGCAACATGCGACGACATGCGCCATGCGACTACATGCTACATGCGACTACATGCGACATGCACCATGCGACTACATGCGACTACATGCGACAAGCACCATGCGACGACATGCACCATGCGTCGACATGCACCATGCGACGACATGCACCATGCGACGACATGCACCATGCGGCGACATGCACCATGCGGCGACATGCACCATGCGACGACATGCACCATGCGACGACATGCACCATGCGACGACATGCGACATACAGTGCATACAGTACATACATACATACTACAGACATACAGTACATATAACATAGAGTACATACTCACCATCACTTGTCACTTTGTTCCCCGAAGCCATTGTCACCTGTAAAAAATATTAAAATAATAAACAAACAATATACTCCCTGTCCGCAGAAATCCAATAACAACGAGTGTCCCACGACGATCTCCCGCGGAGAGCAGGAGCATCAGTTGATGCGACCACTCTCCAGGGGCTCCAGGAACACAATGATGGAAGGTATCCTTCCATCATGTATTCCTCACAAGGTATTCCTACGCCCCTGTGAGAAAATAGTCCCTAGTCTCACTATTGGCATTGCTGGGTGAGACATTTTCCCACGCAGCAATTGCCATAAAGTGAGACCAGTGAACTAGAGTAACCTCAGTGATGCACTGCAGGAGCCATTGTCTCCTGTCAGTGTGTCACTGAGGGTCCTATAGAGCAGTGACATCACCTGATGTCACTGTTCTATAGGGGAGATCGTCGTGGGACACTCGTTATTAATTGGACTACGGCGGAAAGGTAGTATACGGTTTATTATTTTACTTTTTTTTGCAGGCGCTGAAGTATGGTAAGTATGGTTAAATGAAGAATATTAAAATACTTTTTTCCAAATGTGTGTGTGTTTTATTAACCCTTTCTTACTATTGGATTAATAATGGATAGGCGTCTTATTGACGCCTCTCCGTTATTAACCCGGCTTAATGTCACCTTACAATAGCAAGGTGACATTAACCCTTCATTACCCCATATCCCACCGCTACACGCTTACAGATGCGCCATTTCTGGGGCGGCTGCGGACTGGTATTTGTAGCCGGGGGGGGGGGGGCAATATCCATGGCCCCTCTCTAGGCTATGAATATCAGCCTGCAGCTGTCTCGTAGCCTTTCTGGCTATAAAATATAGGGGAACCCCACGTCATTTTTTTGTTTTTTTTTGGGGGGGTCCCCCTATTTTTATAGCCAGTAAAGGCTACGCAGACAGCTGCGGGCTGGTATTCATAGCAGGCTACAAATATTGGCCCCCGGCCGTGGCTTTTCCCCCTCTGGCGCAGAAAATTGCGCGGGAGCCCACGCCGTTTTTTTCATTTTAAAAAAAAAAGAAATTTACACATTAAGGCCTCTCACTCTTACGTCGGTACGTGTCCGTCGCTATGCGTCAGTCCGACGTACCAACGCACGTTGTGAAATTTGTGCACGACGTGGGCAGCGGATGCAGTTTTTCAACGCATCCACTGCCCATTCTGAAGTGCGGGGAGGAGGGGGTGGAGTTTCTGCAGCGCATGCGCGTTAAAAAATAGCGGGCGCACCGGACAAAAAAATTTCACTTGAAAGTTTTTTCGTGCCGACGGTCTGCAAAAACACGACTGATCCATCGCTAATACAAGTCTATTGGTAAAACGCATCCTGTGACCACATTTGCATGATCCATTTTTTATTTTCCGTGACTTTTTTTTCCGCCTTTTTTTTTTTTCGGCCGTATCGTTTTTTTTTCGCGGGATCCATTTTTTCCGCCGGATCAGTTTTTTCCACCTGATGGTTTTTTTTCCCACCAGATCCGGTTTTTCCGCCGGTTCCTTTTTTTTACGCCGGATCTTTTTTTTTTTTAACACCAGATCCTTTTTTTCTCATAGAGTTGTATTAGCGCTGGATTGCGACTGATGGCCACACGTTTCATCCGTTTTTTCAAGTATCCGTCAAAAAAGCTGTTCCCGCCGGATGGAAAACACATACAGATGAACGGTTTTTCTGTCCGTCAAAAAAACGCACAGCAACGGATCTAGCAAAAAACAGATGAAACGTGTGGCCATCAGGCGCAATCTGGCGCTAATACAACTCTATGAGAAAAAAATGGATCTGTTGGAAAAAAACTATCAGGTGGAAATAAACGGATCCTGCAAATGTGCTCGCAGGATGCGTTTTACCCATAAACTTGTATTAGCGACCGTCCGTCGTGCTACGGATCAGTCATGTTGTGTAAAAAATAGTTATATACTCACCATGTGGCGTCCCCCGCAGCCAGGCCATGTCGTGACGTTCCGTTGCCAGTAATGTCTTGCGGCCATAACACGTGATGATGTAGCTGTCTCGCAAGAACGCTACGCCATGTTCGTGCATTTCCGCAATGCATTATTTAGACCAGATCGTCGCGAGTAGTGTGAAAGGCTGTAGTGGAAGGTGAGAATATAATGTAATTTTATTTTATTTTTTTTTACATCATAAGTTTTTATTATTGATGCTGCATAGGCACCATCAATATTAAAAAAATTGCGCACACTTAGACGATTAATGACAGCGTTAAAGGACTGCATTACACCGCGTTATGCTGTGCAGAAACGCAGTCCTAAAACGTTATCTGGGCGCTGACTGGACGGAAGGGGGCCAATTTGCGTCCGGACTGTGCCTGTAGCTAAATGGTCGCGGCCAGCCGGCCGCGAGCAAGCAGCGAACGGTGATTTCCATTTAAATAGACGTACATATCCCTTACACTATTACATATATATACAGTTAGGGCCAGAAATATTTGGACAGTGACACAAGTTTTGTTATTTTAGCTGTTTACAAAAACATGTTCAGAAATAAAATTATATATGTAATATGGGCTGAAAGTGCACACTCCCAGCTGCAATATGATAGTTTCCACATCCAAATCGGAGAAAGGGTTTAGGAATCATAGCTCTGTAATGCATAGCGTCCTCTTTTTCAAGGAACCAAAAGTAATTGGACAATGGACTCTAAGGGCTGCAATTAACTCTGAAGGCGTCTCCCTCGTTAACCTGTAATCAATGAAGTAGTTAAAAAGTCAGGGGTGGATTCCAGGTGTGTGGTTTTGCATTTGGAAGCTGTTGCTGTGAGCAGACAACATGCGGTCAAAGGAACTCTCAATTGAGGTGAAGCAGAACATCCTGAGGCTGAAAAAAAAGAAAAAATCCATCGGAGAGATAGCAGACATGCTTGGAGTAGCAAAATCAACAGTTGGGTACATTCTGAGAAAAAAGGAATTGACTGGTGAGCTTGGGAACTCAAAAAGGCCTGGGCGTCCACGGATGACAACAGTGGTGGATGATCGCCGCATACTTAATTTGGTGAAGAAGAACCCGTTCACAACATCAACTGAAGTCCAGAACACTCTCAGTGAAGTAGGTGTATCTGTCTCTAAGTCAACAGTAAAGAGAAAACTCCATGACAGTAAATACAAAGGGTTCACATCTAGATGCAAACCATTCATCAATACCAAAAATAGACAGGCCAGAGTTAAATTTGCAGAAAAACACCTCAAGAAGCCAGCTCAGTTCTGGAAAAGTATTCTATGGACAGATGAGACAAAGATCAACCTGTACCAGAATGATGGGAAGAAAAAAGTTTGGAGAAGAAAGGGAACGGCACATGATCCAAGGCACACCACATCCTCTGTAAAACATGGTGGAGGCAACGTGATGGCATGGGCATGCATGGCTTTCAATGGCACTGGGTCACTTGTGTTTATTGATGACATAAGAGCAGACAAGAGTAGCCGGATGAATTCTGAAGTGTAACGGGATATACTTTCAGCCCAGATTCAGCCAAATGCTGCAAAGTTGATTGGACGGCGCTTCATAGTACAGATGGACAATGACCCCAAGCATACAGCCAAAGCTACCCAGGAGTTCATGAGTGCCAAAAAGTGGAACATTCTGCAATGGCCAAGTCAATCTCCAGATCTAAACCCAATTGAGCATGCATTTCACTTGCTCAAAGCCAGACTTAAGACGGAAAGACCCACAAACAAGCAAGACCTGAAGGCTGCGGCTGTAAAGGCCTGGCAAAGCATTAAGAAGGAGGAAACCCAGCGTTTGGTGATGTCCATGGGTTCCAGACTTAAGGCAGTGATTGCCTCCAAAGGATTTGCAACAAAAAATTGAAAATAAAAATATTTTGTTTGGGTTATGTTTATTTGTCCAATTACTTTTGACCTCCTAAAATGTGGAGTGTTTGTAAAGAAATGTGTACAATTCCTACATTTTCTATCAGATATTTTTGTTCAACCCTTCAAATTAAACGTTACAATCTGCACTTGAATTCTGTTGTAGAGGTTTCATTTCAAATCCAATGTGGTGGCATGCAGAGCCCAACTCGCGAAAATTGTGTCACTGTCCAAATATTTCTGGCCCTAACTGTAGATTGCGAGACTTTTTTTTATGATATGCTGAGACTTTTTTTATGATATGCTATACAGTCTTTCATTTCCTGTCTGCGCATTCTATGAATTGAGTGTTGTCTGCTACAATGTGAAAATATTGAATCATATGGTACTGCTGCTTATGTTTGTTGTGTCATCACCAATCATCCATCATTTTTACTCGTATATATTATGCCTTGTTGGATTGTTTAATAAAGTTACGGTATGTATATTTTTTAATTATTACTCGTTCTTTGGATTATAATTTTGTGGCGTTATTCTACGGTGGTCTCTATACATATAAATTAAAATGGGAGTTTTCTTGTTGTCCGGTGATAACTTTGCCATCTTTCATGGACAGAGTAACAATTGATGTTTCAAACATGTCTATTTATATTCAATTAATAGCTATGGAAATATCTATAGATATATGGTTAGATATATCTCTGTATTTAAATATCCAGCCATCCCATATCTATCAATCTATCTATCTATCTATCTATCTATCTATCTATCTATCTATCTATCTATCTATCTATCTATCTATCTATCTATCTATCTATCTATCTATCCATCTGTTTTTCTATCTATCTATCTATCTATCTATCTATCTATCTATCTATCTATCTATCTATCTATCTATCTATCTATCTATCTATCTATCCATCTGTTTTTCTATCTATCTATCTATCCATCTGTTTTTCTATCTATCTATCCATCTGTTTTTCTATCTATCTATCTATCTATCTATCTATCTATCCATCCATCTGTTTTTCTATCTATCTATCTATCTATCCATCCATCTGTTTTTCTATCTATCTATCTATCTATCTATCTATCTATCTATCTATCTATCTATCCATCCATCTGTTTTTCTATCTATCTATCTATCTATCTATCTATCTATCTATCTATCTATCTATCTATCTATCTATCCATCCATCTGTTTTTCTATCTATCTATCTATCTATCTATCTATCTATCTATCTATCTATCTATCTATCTATCTATCTATCTATCTATCCATCCATCCATCTGTTTTTCTATCTATCTATCTATCTATCTATCTATCTATCTATCTATCTATCTATCTATCTATCTATCTATCTATCTATCTATCTATCTATCTATCTATCCATCCGTTTTTCTATCTATCTATCTATCTATCTATCTATCTATCTATCTATCTATCTATCTATCTATCTATCTATCTATCCATCGGTTTTTCTATCTATCTATCTATCTATCTATCTATCTGTCTGTCTGTCTGTCTGTCTGTCTGTCTGTCTTTCTATCTATGTGCAGTGCTTGGTGCTGCTTTCAGCTTGTGACCAAGATGTGACCTCTCCTCATCAGCCTGAACAGAGAGGAGGGAGGGGTTTGGGTGTGTTTTTGGAGTTGGTGTGCTAGGTTCCGGCTTAGTGGCAGTGCAAAGCATCATGGAACTTGTAGTATTAGGGCACAATAAGGAAGTAGTCGATTAACCCCATGAGAGCTGAATCCAGCACTGAAGATGTGCTGCTACAGCATGATAACAGGTAATATTGTTAAAATAAACACAGTAGATGTTTTCAGTGGCACATAATAGCAAGATTTATGAAAAAAAAAAAAACTTTATAGTAGTGGACAACTTCTTTAACCCCTTTACCCCCAAGGGTGGTTTGCACGTCAATGACCAGGCCAATTTTTACAATTCTGACCACTGTCCCTTTATGAGGTTATAACTCCGAAACGCTTCAACGGATCCTGGTGATTCTGACATTGTTTTCTCGAGACATATTGTACTTCATGATAGTGGTAAAATTTCTTTGATAGTACCTACGTTTATTTGTGAAAAAAACGGAAATTTGGCGAAAATTTTGAAAATTTCGCAATTTTCAAACTTTGAATTTTTATGCAATTAAATCACAGAGATATGTCACACAAAATACTTAATAAGTAACATTTCCCACATGTCTCCTTTACATCAGCATAATTTTGGAACCAATTTTTTTTTTTGTTAGGGAGTTATAAGGGTTAAAAGTTGACCAGCAATTTCTCATTTTTACAACACCATTTTTTTATAGGGACCACGTCTCATTTGAAGTCATTTTGAGGGGTCTATATGATAGAAAATGCCCAAGTGTGACACCATTCTAAAAACTGCACCCCTCAAGGTGCTCAAAACCACATTCAAGAAGTTTATTAACCCTTCAGGTGTTTAATAGGAATTTTTGGAATGTTTAAATAAAAATGAACATTTAACTTTTTTACACAAAAAATTTAATTCAGCTCCAATTTGTTTTATTTTACCAAGGGTAACAGGAGAAAATGGACCCCAAAAGTTGTTGTCCAATTTGTTCTGAGTACGCTGATACCCCATATGTGGCAGTAAACCACTGTTTGGGTGCATGGGAGAGCTCGGAAGGGAAGGAGCGCCGTTTGACTTTTCAATGCAAAATTGACAGGAATTGAGATGGGACGCCATGTTGCGTTTGGAGAGCCCCTGATGTGCCTAAACATTGAAACCCCCCACAAGTGACACCATTTTGGAAAGTAGACCCCCTAAGGAACTTATCTGGATGTGTGGTGAGCACTTTGACCCACCAAGTGCTTCACAGAAGTTTATAATGCAGAACCGTAAAAATAAAAAATCATATTTTTTCACAAAAATTATATTTTTGCCCCCAATTTTTTATTTTTCCAAGGGTAAGAGAAGAAATTGGACCTTAAAAGTTGTTGTCCAATTTGTCCTGAGTACGCTGATACCCCATATGTGGCAGTAAACCACTGTTTGGGCGCCTGGGAGAGCTCGGAAGGGAAGGAGCGCCGTTTGGCTTTTCAATGCAAAATTGACAGAAATTGAGATGGGACGCCATGTTGCGTTTGGAGAGCCACTGATGTGCCTAAACATTGAAACCCCCCACAAGTGACACCATTTTGGAAAGTAGACCCCCTAAGGAACTTATCTAGAGGTGTGGTGAGCACTTTGACCCACCAAGTGCTTCACAGAAGTTTATAATGCAGAACCGTAAAAATAAAAAATCATATTTTTTCACAAAAATTATATTTTTGCCCCCAATTTTTTATTTTTCCAAGGGTAAGAGAAGAAATTGGACCTCAAAAGTTGTTGTCCCATTTGTCCTGAGTACGCTGATACCCCATATGTGGCAGTAAACCACTGTTTGGGCGCATGGGAGAGCTCGGAAGGGAAGGAGCGCCGTTTGACTTTTCAATGCAAAATTGACCGGAATTGAGATGGGACGCCATGTTGCGTTTGGAGAGCCAATGATGTGCCTAAACATTGAAACCCCCCACAAGTGACACCATTTTGGAAAGTAGACCCCCTAAGGAACTTATCTGGATGTGTGGTGAGCACTTTGACCCACCAAGGGCTTCACAGAAGTTTATAATGCAGAGCCATAAAAATAAAACAAAATTTTTTTCCCACAAAAATTATTTTTTAGCCCCCAGTTTTGTATTTTCCCTAGGGTAACAGGAGAAATTGGACCCCAAAAGTTGTTGTCCAATTTGTCCTGAGTACGCTGATACCCCATATGTGGGGGGGAACCACCGTTTGGGCGCATGGGAGGGCTCGGAAGGGAAGGAGCACCATTTGGAATGCAGACTTAGATGGAATGGTCTGCAGGCGTCACATTGCGTTTGCAGAGCCCCTAATGTAGCTAAACAGTAGAAACCCCCCACAAGTGACACCATTTTGGAAAGTAGACCCCCTAAGGAACTCATCTTGATGTGTTGTGAGAGCTTTGAACCCGCAAGTATTTCACTACAGTTTATAACGCAGAGCCGTGCAAATAAAAAATATTTTTTTTTCCACAAAAATTATATTTTAGCCCCCAGTTTTGTATTTTTCCAAGGTTAGCAGGAGAAATTGGACCGTAAATGTTGTTGTCCAATTTGTCCTGAGTACGCTGATACCCGATATGTGGGGGGGAGCCACCGTTTGGGCGCATGGGAGGGCTCGGAAGGGAAGGAGCATCATTTGGAATGCAGACTTAGATGGATTGGTCTGCAGGCGTCACATTGCGTTTGCAGAGCCCCTAATGTACCTAAACAGTAGAAACCCCCCACAAGTGACCCCATATTGGAAACTAGACCCCTCAATGAACTTATCTAGATGTGTTGTGAGAACTTTGAACCCCCAAGTGTTTCACTACAGTTTATAACGCAGAGCCGTGAAAAAAAAAAATCTTTTTGTTTTCCCACAAAAATTATTTTTTAGCCCCCAGTTTTGTATTTTCCCAAGGGTAACAGGAGAAATTGGTCCACAAAAGTTGTTGTCCAATATGTCCTGAGTGCGCTGATACCCCATATGTGAGGGTAAACCCCTGTTTGGGCACACAGGAGAGCTCGGAAGGGAAGGAGCACTGTTTTACTTTTTCAACGCAGAATTGGCTGGAATTGAGATCGGACGCCATGTCGTGTTTGGAGAGCCCCTGATGTGCCGAAACAGTGGAAACCCCCCAATTATAACTGAAACCCTAATCTAAACACACCCCTAACCCTAATTCCAACGGTAACCCTAACCACACCTCTAACCCTGACACACCCCTAACCCTAATCCCAACCCTATTCCCAACTGTAAATGTAATCTAAACCCTAACCCTAACTATAGCCCCAACCCTAACTGTAGCCCCAACCCTAACCCTAGCCCTAACCCTAACCCTAGCCCTAACCCTAGCCCTAACCCTAGCCCTAACCCTAGCCCTAACCCTAACCCTAGCCCTAACCCTAGCCCTAGCCCTAGCCCTAACCCTAACCCTAGCCCTAACCCTAACCCTAACCCTAACCCTAGCCCTAACCCTAGCCCTAGCCCTAACCCTAGCCCTAACCCTAACCCTAGCCCTAACCCTAGCCCTAACCCTAGCCCTAACCCTAGCCCTAGCCCTAACCCTAGCCCTAATGGGAAAATGGAAATAAATACATTTTTTTTATTTTTCCCTAACTAAGGGGGTGATGAAGGGGGGTTTGATTTACTTTTATAGCGAGTTTTTTAGCGGATTTTTATGATTGGCAGCCGTCACACACTGAAAGACGCTTTTTATTGCAAAAAATATTTTTTGCAATACCACATTTTGAGAGCTATAATTTTTCCATATTTTGGTCCACAGAGTCATGTGAGGTCTTGTTTTTTGCGGGACGAGTTGACGTTTTTATTGAAAACATTTTCGGGCACGTGACATTTTTTGATCGCTTTTTATTCCGATTTTTGTGAGGAAGAAAACTATTTTACAGAAAAAATAATTATTTTTGCATCGCTTTATTCTCAGGACTATAACTGTTTTATTTTTTTGCTGATGATGCTGTATGGTGGCTCGTTTTTTGCGGGACAATACGACGCTTTCAGCGGTACCATGGTTATTTATATCTGTCCTTTTGATCGCGTGTTATTCCACTTTTTGTTCGGCGGTATGATAATAAAGCGTTGTTTTTTGCCTCGTTTTGTTTTTTTTTTCTTACGGTGTTTACTGAAGGGGTTAACTAGTGGGACAGTTTTATAGGTCAGGTCGTTACGGACGCGGCGATACTAAATATGTGTACTTTTATTGGTTTTTTTTTTATTTAGATGAAGAAATGTATTTATGGGAATAATATTTTTTTTTTTTTTCATTATTTTGGAATATTTTTTTTTATTTTTTTTACACATTTGGAAATTTTTTTTTTTACTTTTTTACTTTGTCCCAGGGGGGGACATCACAGATCAGTGATCTGACAGTTTGCACAGCACTCTGTCAGATCACTAATCTGACATGCAGCGCTGCAGCCTTCACAGTGCCTGCTCTGAGCAGGCTCTGTGAAGCCACCTCCCTCCCTGCAGGACCCGGATCCGCGGCCATCTTGGATCCGGGGCTGGAGGGAGCAGGAAGGAGGTGAGACCCTCGCAGCAACGCGATCACATCGCGTTGCTCCGGGGGTCTCAGGGAAGCCCGCAGGGAGCCCCCTCCCTGCGCGGTGCTTCCCTGCACCGCCGGCACATCGCGATCATCTTTGATCGCGGTGTGCCAGGGGTTAATGTGCCGGGGGCGGTCCGTGACCGCTCCTGGCACATAGTGCCGGATGTCAGCTGCGATAAGCAACTGACACCCGGCCGCGATCGGCCGCGCTCCCCCCGTGAGCGCGGCCGATCGGCTATGACGTACTATCCCGTCCAGGGTCAGATAAGCCCAGGGCACCTCGACGGGATAGTACGTCTAAGGTCACAGAGGGGTTAATATCTCTGTGGCCGAGTACATGCACGCTGTTGCCCTCCTTGTCCCACAAGGGATTGGGCTTCTCAGCGCCTCCTGGTAATGCCTGGGGATTTCCACCTCCTCACGCATGGCCAGTGATACCTGATGCTCAGTTTTCCTCATGTCGGGACCTGTCGGGCGCACTGCACATGCGCCGATAGCCCCGCTTTTAATTGGTTAATTGTGACCAGGTTACGGACCATGTGACTGGTGTCCATGGCTTCTTAAGGTCCTTGCCACTGTATCTCCTTGATAAAGTGGCCAGTGTGGACATGAAATGCGTGTCGGGGTCCTGCCATCTTACTCTGGGTCCGTGCACATTTTTGGTAAGCTCTGCCCTCATCTATTCACTTCACCCTGTGGCAGTCTATTCCTGCCCATTTTACGTTTACATTTACCTTGTGGCCGAGCTTGGCATTTTATATCTTCACAGCCTATTACTATCATGGGAGTATTATATTTGTACTGGCTGTGTTATCAATATCTTTTGCACGTGACTCCAGACTGTGTCTTTTGTGCTTGTCTTGTTATATGTCACGCTTGATTTTTTTTAAATGTATTATATTCTAATAAAATGTATAATTGTTTTACCTTAACTATTGGTCCCTCTGTGTTTTCTCCTGTTTTTGATGAGGATGCTGTTCATGTAGTGATTCATTTCTATCACAATGTAGTGATTCAGTAAGAATATTTAAACTTCTGCACTCACTGAGTAAAACAATTCTCCTTTCTTATGGCATACACAGGATCTTAAGTAAGAGCAAACAAGACAAAGCCTATGGCCATTTAATGTCCATCATAGAGCTTCCTCAGGGCTTGACCAAGCTTTATAAAGCCCTTAGGAAGCGTCATGATTAGTGTTGAGCGATACCTTCCGATATCGGAAAGTATCGGTATCGGATAGGATCGGCCGATATTCAAAAAATATCGGATATCGCCGATACCGATACCCGATCCCAATGCAAGTCAATGGGACCAAAATATCGGAATTAAAATAAACCCTTTCTTTCCTTGTAGGTTCATTCTACATGAAGGAAAACAACTAAGAATAATGCAGGATGTATTTGGGGAAGTGGCGGAGACATTAAAGTCATAGAGGTTTAGCCCAATCAAATAGAATAGCATGTTTTTTTTTTTAAAGACGTTCGGAGTGACAAAGATATTGACTATGTGAATATTTTTTTTATTTTGTCAGATATTGATGTTTCACTATTCCACGACCTTCCCCTTCTTTTTTTTTTTTTACTTTTCCCACACTTTCATCTTCATCATCATCAGCATCTTTGACATCAACTTCTTCTTCACCTTATTCATCTTCTTCTTCATCCTTTACCTTTTTTTTTTATTACATTCTTCATATTCATTTTATTCAACTATTATTATTCTTCCTATTCTACATATTCATTTTATTCAACTGTATTATTCTTCCTATTCTACTTCTTCATCATATTCTCATTTGTGACAGGCATTCCCGTAGTTGTCATCTATAAAAGTTGGAAGATTACACCTTCCGTTCTGCCAGTCACAAAAGTTACATTTGTCCGCGTTCAGTTTGGCCTGCAGCATCAGGCTTTATCCAGGGGCACCACGAGGAGGAACGGACTCACCCCCATACACTGCTTAGTCTTCTTCTGCATATAATTGAGATAATATCTTTTGCTCTGATATTAAGTGTTATGCTTAATGTTCTTCTGCTCTTTGTTCTGCAGCCTCTTGTTCTTCTGCTTCTCGGTCTTCCATGTCGTCGTCTCCAGTGTCGTCATCTCTGCCGTCGTCATCTCCGCCGTCGTCGTCTCCGCCGTCGTCGTCTCCGCCGTCGTCGTCTCTGCCGTCATCGTCGTCGTCATCGGGGTGGTCTTCCGGGTTGTCGTCGTCAACGTCATCGTCATCGGGGTGGTCTTCTGGGTCGTCGACTTTAGGGTCTTCAACTTGGAAATGTAGCAGAAGGTACAAGAAGGCTGAGAAAATGCCAAGAACTTGATGATGGAACTGGAACTCGGATGGCTACCCGAAGGTTCAAGAGGCTATGGAACTACCGAGGACCAGCTGACGTTACTGGAACCCGGTTACTAAGCAGGAGGTACCCGTGCTAAAAAGCACTACCAAGGACCGCCTGACGTTGGCGGAACTCGGATACCCAGAAGGAGGCACCTAAGCCAAATGCTCTGCCTGGAACCAGCTGACGGTACTGGAACCAGGATGGGGAGCAGAAGTTACAAGAGCAAAAGACACTGCCGAGAACCAGCTGACGGTACTGGAACCCGGATGGGTAGCCGAAGGTCCAAGAGCCAATGGAACTACCGAGGACCAGCTGACGTTACTGGAACCCGGTTACTAAGCAGGAGGTACCCGTGCCTGAAAGCACTACCAAGGACCACCTGACGTTGGTGAAACTTGGATACCCAGAAGGAGGCACCTAAGCCAAAGGCTCTGCCCGGAACCAGCTGACGGTACTGGAACCAGGATGGGGAGCAGAAGGTACAAGAGCAAAAGACACTGCCGAGAACCAGCTGACGGTGCTGGAACTAGGTGGTGGACCCGAAGGCCCACAGGAGAGGAGAGAACAGCTAGGCCGCGAGGCAGCTGCAGTTACCGAACCCCAACAGTCCTACAGGGGGAGCAGGGCCTACTGGCACTACAGAACCAGCCTTGACTACCAGTTCACGCAGCCCACATAGGAAGCTCCTAAACTGGAGGCACCCTGGAGTTGGCTAACCCGACCGCACCACGACGGGGCAAGCATAGGCGTCTCAGTGAGCTTGACACTACCCGGAAACAGCTGACGGTGCTGAAACCAGGTTTGGCACGAGGGAGTACCTGTGACAAAAACACTGCCGAGAACCAGCTGGCGGTGCTGGAACCCAGATGCGTTGCCCCAGTGTGCAAGAGCCAATGGCACGACCGAGGACCAGCTGACGGTGCTGGAACCCGGTTACTAAGCTGTAGGTGCCCGCACTTAAAAGCACTACCAAGGACCGCCTGACATTGGTGGAACTCGGATACCCAGGAGGAGGCACCTAAGCCAAAGGCTCGGCCCGGAACCAGCTGCCGGTGCTGGAACCAGGTGGTGGACCCCAAGGCCCACAGGAGAGGAGAGAACAGCTAGGCCGCGAGGCAGCTGCAGTTACCGAACCCCAACAGTCCTACAGGGGGAGCAGGGCCTACTGGCACTACAGAACCAGCCTTGACTACCAGTTCACGCAGCTCACATAGGAAGCTCCTAAACTGGAGGCACCCTGGAGTTGGCTAACCCGACCGCACCACGACGGGGCAAGCATAGGCGTCTCAGTGAGCTTGACACTACCCGGAAACAGCTGACGGTGCTGAAACCAGGTTTGGCACGAGGGAGTACCTGTGACAAAAACACTGCCGAGAACCAGCTGGCGGTGCTGGAACCCAGATGCGTTGCTCCAGTGTGCAAGAGCCAATGGCACGACCGAGGACCAGCTAACAGTGCTGGAACCCGGTTAGTAAGCTGTAGGTGCCCGCGCTTAAAAGCACTACCAAGGACCGCCTGACGTTGGCGGAACTCGGATACCCAGGAGGAGGCACCTAAGCCAAAGGCTCGGCCCGGAACCAGGTGACGGTGCTGGAACCAGGTGGTGGACCCCAAGGCCCACAGGAGAGGAGAGAACAGCTAGGCCGCGAGGCAGCCGCAGTTACCGAACCCCAACAGTCCTACAGGGGGAGCAGGGCCTACTGGCACTACAGAACCAGCCTTGACTACCAGTTCACGCAGCCCACATAGGAAGCTCCTAAACTGGAGGCACCCTGGAGTTGGCTAACCCGACCGCACCACGACGGGGCAAGCATAGGCGTCTCAGTGAGCTTGACACTACCCGGAAACAGCTGACGGTGCTGAAACCAGGTTTGGCACGAGGGAGTACCTGTGACAAAAACACTGCCGAGAACCAGCTGGCGGTGCTGGAACCCAGATGCGTTGCCCCAGTGTGCAAGAGCCAATGGCACGACCGAGGACCAGCTGACGGTGCTGGAACCCGGTTAGTAAGCTGTAGGTGCCCGCGCTTAAAAGCACTACCAAGGACCGCCTGACGTTGGCGGAACTCGGATACCCAGGAGGAGGCACCTAAGCCAAAGGCTCGGCCCGGAACCAGGTGACGGTGCTGGAACCAGGTGGTGGACCCCAAGGCCCACAGAAGAGGAGAGAACAGCTAGGCCGCGAGGCAGCCGCAGTTACCGAACCCCAACAGTCCTACAGGGGGAGCAGGGCCTACTGGCACTACAGAACCAGCCTTGACTACCAGTTCACGCAGCCCACATAGGAAGCTCCTAAACTGGAGGCACCCTGGAGTTGGCTAACCCGACCGCACCACGACGGGGCAAGCATAGGCGTCTCAGTGAGCTTGACACTACCCGGAAACAGCTGACGGTGCTGAAATCAGGTTTGGCACGAGGGAGTACCTGTGACAAAAACACTGCCGAGAACCAGCTGGCGGTGCTGGAACCCAGATGCGTTGCCCCAGTGTGCAAGAGCCAATGGCACGACCGAGGACCAGCTGACGGTACTGGAACCCGGTTACTAAGCTGTAGGTGCCCGCGCTTAAAAGCACTGCCAAGGACCGCCTGACGTTGGGGGAACTCGGATACCCAGGAGGAGGCACCTAAGCCAAAGGCTCAGCCCGGAACCAGCTGACGGTGCTGGAACCAGGTGGTGGACCCCAAGGCCCACAGGAGAGGAGAGAACAGCTAGGCCGCGAGGCAGCCGCAGTTACCGAACCCCAACAGTCCTACAGGGGGAGCAGGGCCTACTGGCACTACAGAACCAGCCTTGACTACCAGTTCACGCAGCCCACATAGGAAGCTTCTAAACTGGAGGCACCCTGGAGTTGGCTAACCCGACCGCACCATGACGGGGCAAGCATAGGCGTCTCAGTGAGCTTGACACTACCCGGAAACAGCTGACGGTGCTGAAACCAGGTTTGGCACGAGGGAGTACCTGTGACAAAAACACTGCCGAGAACCAGCTGGCGGTGCTGGAACCCAGATGCGTTGCCCCAGTGTGCAAGAGCCAATGGCACGACCGAGGACCAGCTGACGGTGCTGGAACCCGGTTACTAAGCTGTAGGTGCCCGTGCTTAAAAGCACTACCAAGCACCGCCTGACGTTGGCGGAACTCGGATACCCAGGAGGAGGCACCTAAGCCAAAGGCTCGGCCCGGAACCAGGTGACGGTGCTGGAACCAGGTGGTGGACCCCAAGGCCCACAGGAGAGGAGAGAACAGCTAGGCCGCGAGGCAGCCGCAGTTACCGAACCCCAACAGTCCTACAGGGGGAGCAGGGCCTACTGGCACTACAGAACCAGCCTTGACTACCAGTTCACGCAGCCCACATAGGAAGCTCCTAAACTGGAGGCACCCTGGAGTTGGCTAACCCGACCGCACCACGACGGGGCAAGCATAGGTGTCTCAGTGAGCTTGACACTACCCGGAAACAGCTGACGGTGCTGAAACCAGGTTTGGCACGAGGGAGTACCTGTGACAAAAACACTGCCGAGAACCAGCTGGCGGTGCTGGAACCCAGATGCGTTGCCCCAGTGTGCAAGAGCCAATGGCACGACCGAGGACCAGCTGACGGTGCTGGAACCTGGTTACTAAGCTGTAGGTGCCCGCGCTTAAAAGCACTACCAAGGACCGCCTGACGTTGGCGGAACTCGGATACCCAGGAGGAGGCACCTAAGCCAAAGGCTCGGCCCGGAACCAGCTGACGGTGCTGGAACCAGGTGGTGGACCCCAAGGCCCACAGGAGAGGAGAGAACAGCTAGGCCGCGACGCAGCCGCAGTTACCGAACCCCAACAGTCCTACAGGGGGAGCAGGGCCTACTGGCACTACAGAACCAGCCTTGACTACCAGTTCACGCAGCCCACATAGGAAGCTCCTAAACTGGAGGCACCCTGGAGTTGGCTAACCCGACCGCACCACGACGGGGCAAGCATAGGCGTCTCAGTGAGCTTGACACTACCCGGAAACAGCTGACGGTGCTGGAACCCGGATGCGTTGCCTATCAAACATTGTCTTCCTACAGTCCCAACTAGCGGTGTTGGAGCAAAGGGTAAGCAGGGGGAGCAGAGTGTAGGCCGAAGCCTGCACTGGAGTCAGCTTTGTGTCTGCGTTGCGTTTGCAGGACACTTTGCCGGCTACACAGTGGGGGAACAGCAGGCGGTGCTGAACCCCACTAACACATTGGCTGGTGTTTTTCTCTGTGCAGCTAGCACTTCCGGGCAAAAACTAGCGGTGTTATAGCCCAGGGGCAGCAGGAGGAGGAGAGGAGCAGAGTGTAGGCCGAAGCCTAGTTGAACCAATTTCAAAGGTAACCTTTCATCCCCCCTCAGGTGTTACAAAGTACAAGAGCCACACCTTGTGCAGCATTAATGCTGCACAAGTAAAAGGTTGCTCTATTAATTTTTCTACTTGCACACGCTGAATGCAACACGTACACAATTTAGCCCATTCTACAGTCAAACTGTAGTTGAGGCGTGACTTGTATTTTTAAGGAGACGCAGCATAGGTGTTCCAAATAACGCCTTTGTGCTTGGCGCAGCTTCCTGAGCGTTGTTTTTTGCTGTACAGGAGTCTGCGCTCTTGTGTTATAGAAAAAGAAAGAAATGTCCAGCTTCACCGAGTCCGTAAAAAAGCTTTTTCTTTATTAACAAACTTTGAACATGGAGGATACAGACTTCAGCACAACCATATGGGCAAGAATCTCAACGCGTTTCTGGAGACTAGGCTCCCTTAATCATGACCTTGTGTTATCCCTTGGCAATGCCCTGTTAGCGCTGCCCGTCTTATGACCTCATTTCATGTTGGCCGCTGCGGTTAACGATGGCCATAAATCCCAGACCCACAGTGCCTTTTCATAAAGTCACACTGCGGTGCTGGGATTCGTGGCCTTGAGCAGTAAATATTTTCGACACTCACACACGTCCTTACACCTGCTTCAGACTGGGCGGCCTCTGCTGATCCCTTTTCGCATGCCGCGGCCATGAGGCCGCACAGTCTGAAGAAGGCGGAAGGAGATGAGTGACGACAGGCGAACATATGCACTGCTCGTGCCCATAAACCACACCCTCGCTGACAAAATAAATAAGACAACGAGGGGCGTTGTTTCACGCAGGGTGGATTCACAGGCGCAGCCAGCTAACCATGATGTCAAAACACGGGAAGCGCTACCAAGGGGGGTGCTGCGTATCATTAGAAAGGAAAATCACACCTCAGGGACAGTGGAATGGTCTCAATGAGACACATTTTGTACGTGTTGAGTTCCACGTGGGCAAGGAGAAAAAGTCAGCCACCTTGTACAAATGCAGCAGTACTGCTGTACAAGGTGGCTGTTATACATAGAAACACCTGGGGGTGGGGGGCAGGCTCCCTTCAATTTCAGTTCATGTGCCTGCATGGCGTTTGCAGGTCACGTTGCCGGCTACACAGCTGGGGAACAGCTGGCGGTGCTGAACCCCACTGACACATTGGCTGGTGTTTTTCTCTGTGCAGCTAGCACTTCCAGGCTAAAACTGGCGGTGTTATGAGCCCAGGGTCAGCAGGAGGAGGAGAGGAGCAGAGTGTAGGCCGAAGCCTGCACTGGTGGCAGCTTTTGTTCTGCTGTGCCTGCGTGGCGTTTGCAGGTCACGTTGCCGTCTACACAGCTGGGGAACAGCTGGCGGTGCTGAACCCCACTAACACATTGGCTGGTGTTTTTCTCTGTGCAGCTAGCACGTCCGGGCAAAAACTGGCGGTGTTAGAGCCCAGGGTCAGCAGGAGGAGGAGAGGAGCAGAGTGTAGGCCGAAGCCTAGTTGAACCAATTTCAAAGGTAACCTTTAACCCCCCTCAGGTGTTGCAAGGTACAAGAGCCACACCTCGTGCAGCATTAATGCTGCACAAGTAAAAGGTTGCTCTCTTAATTATTCTCCTTGCACACGCTGAATAAAACACGTACACTAGTTAGCCCATTCTACTGTAAAACAGTAGTGGAGGCGTGACTTGTCTTTTTAAAGAAAAGCAGCCCAGGTGTCGAAAATAACACCTTGGTGCATGGGCGCAGCTTCCTGAGCGTTGTTATTTGCTTTACAGGAGTCTGCGCTCTTGTTATCCCTTGGCCATGCGCTGTGAGCGCTTCCTGTCTTCTGACCTCATTTCATGTTTGCCGATGCGGTTACCGGTGGACATGAATCCCAGACCCACAGTGTGTTTGGAAAAAATCACACTGCGTGGCTGGGATTCGTGCCCTTGTGCAGTTAATATGTTTGCCGCTCACACATGTCCTTACACCTGCTTCAGACTGGGCGGCCTCATCTGATCCCTTATCGCATGCCGCGGCCATGAGGCCGCACAGTCTGAAGAAGGCGGAAGGAGATGAGTTAAGACAGGCGAACATATGCACTGCACATGCCCATCAATAACACCCTCGCAGCCAAAATATATGAGACAACGAGGGGCGTTGTGTTGGGTAGGGCGGACGCACAGGCACAGGCAGCCAACCAATGATGTCAGAAGACGGGCAGCGCTACCAAGGGTGGTGCTGCGTATCATTAGAAAGGAAAGTCACACCTCAGGGACAGTTGAATGGTCTCAATGAGACACATTTTGTACGTGTTGAGTTCCACGTGGGCAAGGAGAAAAAGTCAGCCACCTTGTACAAATGCAGCAGTACTGCTGTACAAGGTGGCTATTATACATAGAAACACCTGGAGGTGGGGGGCAAGCTCCCTTCAATTTCAGTTCATGTGCCTGCGTGGCGTTTGCAGGTCACGTTGCAAGCTACACAGCAGGGGAACAGCTGGCGGTGCTGAACCCCACTAACACATTGGCTGGTGTTTTTCTCTGTGCAGCTAGCAATTCCGGGCAAAAACTAGCGGTGTTAGAGCCCAGGGTCAGCAGGAGGAGGAGATGAGCAGAGTGTAGGCCGAAGCCTCCACTGGTGGCAGCTTTTGGTCGGTTGTGCCAGCGTGGCTTGTGCTGGACACGATGCCGGCTACACAGCAGGGGAACAGCTGGCGGTGCTGAACCCCACTAACACATTGGCTGGTATTTTTCTCTGTGCAGCTAGCAATTCCGGGCAAAAACTAGCGGTGTTAGAGCCCAGGGTCAGCAGGAGGAGGAGATGAGCAGAGTGTAGGCCGAAGCCTCCACTGGTGGCAGCTTTTGGTTGGTTGTGCCAGCGTGGCTTGTGCTGGACACGATGCCGGCTACACAGCAGGGGAACAGCTGGCGGTGCTGAACCCCACTAACACATTGGCTGGTGTTTTTCTCTGTGCAGCTAGCACTTCAGGGCAAAAACTAGCAGTGTTAGAGCCCAGGGTCAGCAGGAGGAGGAGAGGAGCAAAATGTAGGCCGAAGCCTAGTTGAACCAATTTCAAAGGTAACCTTTAACCCCCCCTCAGGTGTTGCAAGGTACAAGAGCCACACCTTGTGCAGCATTAATGCTGCACAAGTAAAAGGTTGCTCTCTTCATTTTGCTCCTTGCACACGCTGAATAAAACACGTACACTATTTAGCCCATTATACTGTCAAACAGTAGTGGAGGCGTGACTTTTCTTTTGAAGAAGACGCAGCACAGGTGTCAAAATTTACACCTAGGTGCTGGGCGCAGACTGTTGTTATTTGCAGTACAGGAGAGTGCGCTCTTGTGTTATCCCTTGGCAATACCCTGTTAGTGCAGGCCGTCTTATGACCTCATTTCATGTTGGCCGGTGCGGTTAACGATGGCCATAAATCACAGTGCCTTTCCATAAAGTCACACTGCGGTGCTGGGATTCGTGGCCTTGTGCAGTAAATATGTTTGCCGCTCACACATGTCCTTACACCTGCTTCAGACTGGGCGGCCTCAGCTGATCCCTTATCGCCTACCACGGCCAGGAGGCCGCACAGTCTGAAGAAGGCGGAAGGAGATGAGTTAAGACAGGCGAACATATGCACTGCACATGCCCATCAATCACACCCTCGCAGCCAAAATATATGAAACGAGGGGGGTTGTGTCGGGCAGGGCGGACGCACAGGCACAGGCAGCCAACCAATGATGTCAGAAGACGGGCAGCGCTACCAAGGGGGGTGGTGCGTGTCATTAAAAGGAAAGTCACACCTCAGGGACATTGTAATGGTCTGTAATGAGACACATATTTTACGTGTTTAATTCTACGTGGGCAAGGATAAAAAATCAGCCACCTTGTACAAATGCAGCAGTACTGCTGTACTAGGTGGCTGTTATACATAGAAACACCTGGGGGGGTGGGGCCAGGTTCCCTTTAATTTCAGTTCATGTGCCTGCGTGGCGTTTGCAGGTCACGTTGCCGGCTACACAGCAGGGGAACAGCTGGCGTTGCTGAACCCCACTAACACAATGGCTGGTGTTTTTCTCTGTGCAGCTAGCACTTCCGGGCAAAAACTAGCGGTGTTTAAGCCCAGGGTCAGCAGGAGGAGGAGAGGAGCAGAGTGTAGGCCGAAGCCTGCACTGGTGGCAGCTTTTGTTCTGTTGTGCCAGCGTGGCTTGTGCTGGACACGTTGCCGACTACACAGCAGGGGAACAGCTGGCGGTGCTGAACCCCATTGACACATCAGCTAGTGTTTTTTCTGTGTAGACAACACTTCCAGGTGGCAACTGACAGTGTTGAAACCCAGGGAATCAAAGAGGAGCAGAGTGTAGGCCGAAGCCTGCAGTGGAGCAAGTTGAAAGGGAACCTTTAACCCCCCCCTCCCCAGACATTTGTTGCTGAAAGAGCCATCTTGTACAGCAGTAATACTGCACATGGAAAATGGTGGCTCTGAAAATTATGCTCCTTGCAAACGCTGAAGTACACACTCACACACTCATATAATGTGTCCCCTCACACTGTCAAACCGTCCCCGAAGTGGGACTTTCCTTTGTAATGTGACACAGCAAAGCCGTCATTCCAACCCCCTTGGTGCCGTGCGCCACCTCCTCAACGTTGTTTGGTTCTGTCATGGAGCCCGCGCTGTAATGTTATCCCTTGGCCATGCACAGTTAGCGGTGCCCGTCTTCTGACATCATGTAGGTGTCAGGCTGGCAGTGCCTGTGCATCCAAGCTGCCCGAGATCCAACCTTGCAGTGTCATCTAATGTAGTCCCACTGCGGGCCAGGGATCCATGGGCATGCGCAGTGCATATCATCGCCTCTCACTCACCTCCTTCCTGCTTCTTCAGACTGTGCGGCGTCACGGCCGTGGCATGCTATTAGGGATCAGCTGACGCCGCCTAGTCTGAAGAAGCGTGAAGAAGGGGAGTGAGAGGCTAGTATATGCACTGCGCATGGCCATGGATACCAGGCCCACTGTGGGATCACATTAGACGACACTGCGAGGTGGGATTTCGGGCAGCGTGGACGCACAGGCGCAGCCAGGACGACAACAAATGATGTCAGAGGACGGGCAGCGCAAACTGTGCATGGCCAAGGGATAACATAACAGCGCAGGGTCCATGACGGAATCAAACAACGCTAAGGAGCCAGGGCACGGTGGCAAGGGGGTAGCAATGACAGCTGTGCTGCGTCACATTACAAAGGAAAGTCCCACCTCCGGGACGGTTGGACGGTGTGAGGGGACACATTACATGAGTGTGTAGTTCAGAGTTTGCAAGGAGCATAATTTCAAGAGCGACCTTTCCCTTGTGCAGTATTAGTGCTGCACATGGTGGCTCTTTCAGTAACAAACGCCTAGGGGGGGGGACAGGTCCCCTTACATTTTAGTTGTGCCAGCGTGGCGGTCGCATGACACGTTGCCGGATACACAGCTGGGGATCAGCTGACGTTACTGAACCCCAATAACAGAGGAGCGACTGTTGACTGTGCAGACAGCACTTCCAGGCACCAACTGGCGGTGTTAGAGCCCAGGGACAGCAGGAGGAGCAGATTGGAGGTATTGCCGCACACACAGCTGGGGATCAGCTGACGTTACTGAACCCCAATAACAGAGGAGCGACTGTTAACTGTGCACACAGCACTTCCAGGCACCAACTGGCGGTGTTAGAGCCCAGGGACAGCAGGAGGAGCAGATTGGAGGTATTGCCGCACACACAGCTGGGGATCAGCTGACGTTACTGAACCCCAATAACAGAGGAGCGACTGTTAACTGTGCACACAGCACTTCCAGGCACCAACTGGCGGTGTTAGAGCCCAGGGACAGCAGGAGGAGCAGATTGGAGGTATTGCCGCACACACAGCTGGGGATCAGCTGACGTTACTGAACCCCAATAACAGAGGAGTGACTGTTAACTGTGCACACAGCACTTCCAGGCACCAACTGGCGGTGTTAGAGCCCAGGGTCAGCAGGAGGAGCAGAGGAACAGAGTGTAGGCCGAAGCCTGATTGGAGCAAGTTGAAAGGGAACCTTTAACCCCCCCCCCAAGACGTTTGTAGCTGAAAGAGCCATCTTGTGCAGCACTAAGGATGCAAAAGGAAAAGGTTGCTCTTTTAATTATGCTCCTTGCAAACACTGAAGTAAACACTAAAAATGTGTCCCCTTATACCGTTCAACCGTCCCAGAGGTGCGAATTTCCTTCGTAATGGGACACAGCACAGCTGTCATTCCTATCCACTTGGTGCCGTGCGCTGCCTCCTCAGCGTTGTTTTAAGCTGTCACGGAGCCTGCACTGTTCTGTTAGCCCTTGGCCATGCCCAATTAGCGCTGCCTGTCTTCTGACATAATTTGGTGTCAGGCTGTCAGTGCCTGTGCGTCCACGCTGCTCCAGATCCCACCTCGCAGTCTCGTCTAACGTAATCCCACTGCGGGCCTTGGATCCATGGGCATGCACAGTGCATATACTCGACTCTCACTCCCCTCCTTCCCTCTTCTTCAGACTGTGCGGTGTCACGTCCGTGGCATGCTATTAGGGATCAGCTGACGGCGCACAGTCTAAAGAAGGCGGAGGGAAATGAGCGAGAGCCCGAGGGGAAGATATGCACTGCGCATGCCCATGGATCCCAGCCCGCAGTGTGACTCAATCAGAAGACACTGCGAGGCGGGATCTCGGGCAGCGTGGCCGCACAGGCGCAGCCAGCCTGACACCAAATTATGTCAGAAGACAGGCAGCGCAAATAGGGCATGCCCAAGGGATAACAGAACAGCGCAGGCTCCGTGACAGCTTAAAACAACGCTGAGGAGGCAGCGCATGGCACCAAGGGGGTAGGAATGACGGCTGTGCTGCGTCACATTATGAAGGAAAGTCCCAGCTCCGGGACGGTATAACGGTATCAGTGAACACATTTTATAAGTGTTAAGTTCTGCGTGTGCAAGGAGCTAAACCAAAAGAGCTACCTTTTCCTTGTGCAGCATTACTGCTGCACAAGATGGCTCTTTCAGTAACAAACGACGGGGGGGGGACAGGTTCCCTTACATTTAGGTTGTTGTGCCAGCGTGGCGGTCGCAGGACACATTGCCGGCTACACAGCTGGGGATCAGCTGACGTTACTGAAACCCAATAACACTGGGTCGTATGTTTTTACTGTGCAGCCTGCACTTCTGAGCCGCAACTGGCGGTGTTGGAGCCCAGGAATAGCAGTTCAGGTGGTAGAAAGATGAACACAGCATGAGACCTGGATGACACCCAATTACTTAACCCCTTTCTGCCATTGGACGTAATATTCCGTCCATGTGGGGTGGGCCTTAATTCCCAAGGACGGAATATTACGTCCAGCGCGATCGGCCGAGCTCACGGGGGGAGCGCCGCCGATCGCGGCCGGGTGTCAGCTGCTTATCGCAGCTGACATCCGGCACTATGTGCCAGGAGCGGTCACGGACCGCCCCCGGCACATTAACCCCCGGCACACCGCGATCAAAGATGATCGCGATGTGCCGGCGGTGCAGGGAAGCATCGCACAGGGAGGGGGCTCCCTGCGGGCTTCCCTGAGACCCCCGCAGCAACGCGATGTGATCGCGTTGCTCTGGGGGTCTCCTACCTCCCTCCCTGCAGTAAGTCCCGGATCCAAGATGGCCGCGGATCCGGGTCCTGCAGGGAGGGAGGTGGCTTACCAAGTGCCTGCTCAGAGCAGGCACTTGGTAACGCTGCACTGCTCTCAGACAGATCGGTGATCTGTCAGAGTGCTGTGCAAACTGGCAGATCACCGATCTGTATTGTCCCCCCTGGGACAAAGTAAAAAAGTAAAAAAAAAAATTTCCAAGTGTGTATAAAAAAAAATAAAAAAAAATCCTAAATAATGAAAAAAAAAAAAAATATTATTCCCATAAATACATTTCTTTATCTAAATAAAAAAAAAAAACAATAAAAGTACACATATTTAGTATCGCCGCGTCCGAAACGACCCGACCTATAAAACTGGCCCACTAGTTAACCCCTTCAGCAAACACCGTAAGGAAAAAAAAAAAAAAACGAGGCAAAAAACAACGCTTGATTATCATACCGCCAAACAAAAAGTGGAATAACACGCGATCAAAAGGACAGATATAAATAACCATGGTACCGCTGAAAGCTTCATCTTGTCCCGCAAAAAATGAGCCACCATACAGCTACATCAGCAAAAAAATAAAAAAGTTATAGTCCTCAGAATAAAGCGATGCAAAAATAATTATTTTTTTCTATAAAATAGTTTTTATCGTATAAAAGCGCCAAAACATAAAAAAATGATATAAATGAGGTGTCGCTGTAATCGTACTGAACCGAAGAATAAAACTGCTTTATCAATTTTACCAAACGCGGAACGGTATAAACGCCTCCCCCAAAAGAATTTCATGAATAGCTGGTTTTTGGTCATTCTGCCTCACAAAAATCGGAATAAAAAGCGATCAAAAAATGTCATGTGCCCGAAAATGTTACCAATAAAAACGTCAACTCGTCCTGCAAAAAACAAGACCTCACATGACTCTGTGGACTCAAATATGGAAAAATTATAGCTCTCAAAATGTGGTAACGCAAAAAATATTTTTTGCAATAAAAAGCGTCTTTCAGTGTGTGACGGCTGTCAATCATAAAAATCCGCTAAAAAACCCGCTATAAAAGTAAATGAAAAAAATGTATTTATTTCCATTTTCCCATTAGGGTTAGGGCTAGGGCTAGGGTTAGGGCTAGGGCTAGGGTTAGGGCTAGGGTTAGGGTTAGGGTTAGGGCTATGGCTAGGGTTAGGGCTAGGGTTAGGGCTAGGGTTAGGGCTAGGGTTAGGGCTAGGGTTAGGGTTAGGGCTAGGGTTAGGGTTAGGGCTAGGGTTAGGGCTAGGGTTAGGGCTAGGGCTAGGGTTGGGACTAGGGTTAGGGTTAGGGTTAGGGCTAGGGTTAGGGTTAGGGTTAAGGCTACAGTTAGGGTTGGGGCTAAAGTTAGGGTTAGGGTTTGGATTACATTTACGGTTAGGAATAGGGTTGGGATTAGGGTTAGGGGTGTGTCAGGGTTAGAGGTGTGGTTAGGGTTACCGTTGGGATTAGGGTTAGGGGTGTGTTTGGATTAGGGTTTCAGTTATAATTGGGGGGTTTCCACTGTTTAGGCACATCAGGGGGATTTCCAAACGCGACATGGCGTCCGATCTCAATTCCATCCAATTCTGCATTGAAAAAGTAAAACAGTGCTCCTTCCCTTCCGAGCTCTCCCGTGTGCCCAAACAGGAGTTTACCCCAACATATGGGGTATCAGCGTACTCAGGACAAATTGGGCAACAACTTTTGGGGTCCAATTTCTCCTGTTACCCTTGGGAAAATACAAAACTGGGGGCTAAAAAATAATTTTTGTGGGAAAAAAAGAGATTTTTTTATTTTCACGGCTCTGCGTTATAAACTGTAGTGAAACACTTGGGGGCTCAAAGTTCTCACAACACATCTAGATAAGTTCGTGGGGGGGGTCTAGTTTCCAATATGGGGTCACTTGTGGGGGTTTCTACTGTTTAGGTATGTTAGGGGCTCTGCAAACGCAATGTGACGCCTGCAGACCATTCCATCTAAGTCTGCATTCCAAATGGCGCTCCTTCCCTTCCGAGCCCTCCCATGCGCCCAAACGCTGGTTCCCCCCCACATATGGGGTATCAACGCACTCAGGACAAATTGGACAACAACTTTTGGGGTCCAATTTCTCCTTTTACCCTCGAGAAAATACAAAACTGGGGGCTAAAAAATAATTTTGAGGGGAAATTTTTTATTTTATTTTCACGGCTCTGCGTTATAAACTGTAGTGAAATACTTGGGGGCTCAAAGTTCTCACAACACATCTATATAAGTTCCTTGGGGGGTCTAGTTTCCAATATGGGGTCACTTGTGGGGGGGTTTCTACTGTTTAGGTACATTAGGGGCTCTGCAAACACAATGTGACGCCTGCAGACCATTCCATCTAAGTCTGTATTCCAAATGGCGCTCCTTCCCTTCCGAGCCCTCCCATGCGCCCAAACGCTGGTTCTCCCCCACATATAGGGTATCAGCGCACTCAGGACAAATTGCACAACAACTTTTGGGGTCCAATTTCTCCTGTTACCCTCAGGAAAATACAAAACTGGGGGCTAAAAAATTATTTTTGTGGGAAAAAATTTTTGTTTTATTTTTACGGCTCTGCATTATAACCTTCTGTGAAGCTCTTATTGGGTCAAAGTGCTCACCACACATCTAGATAAGTTCCTTAGGGGGTCTACTTTTCAAAATGGTGTCACTTGTGGGGGGTTTCAATGTTTAGGTACATCAGTGGCTCTCCAAGCGCAACATGGCGTCCCATCTCAATTCCTGTCAATTTTGCATTGAAAGGTCAAACGGCGCTCCTTCCCTTCTGAACTCTCCCATGCGCCCAAACAATGGTTTACCCCCACATATGAGGTATCAGAGTACTCAGGACAAATTGTGCCACAATTTTTGTGGTCCAATTTCTTCTCTTACCATTGGCAAAATAAAAAATTGGGGGCGAAAAGATAATTTTTGTGAAAAAAAAATGATTTTTTATTTTTACGGTTCTGCATTATAAACTACTGTGAAGCACTTGGTGGGTCAAAGTGCTCACCACACCTCTAGATAAGTTCCTTAGGGGGTCTACTTTCCAAAATGGTGTCACTTGTGGGGGGTTTCAATGTTTAGGCACATCAGTGGCTCTCCAAACGCAACATGGCGTCCCATCTCAATTCCTGTCAATTTTGCATTGAAAGGTCAAACGGCGCTCCTTCCCTTCCAAGCTCTCCCATGCGCCCAAACAATGGTTTACCACCACATATGGGGTATCAGAGTATTCAGGACAAATTGTGCCACAACTTTTGTGGTCCAATTTCTTCTCTTACTATTGGGAAAATAAAAAATTGGGGGCGAAAAGATAATTTTTGTGAAAAAAAATTATTTTTTATTTTTACGGTTCTGCATTATAAACTTCTGTGAAGCACTTGGTGGGTCAAAGTGCTCACCACACCTCTAGATAAGTTCCTTAGGGGGTCTACTTTCCAAAATGGTGTCACTTGTGGGGGGTTTCAATGTTTAGGCACATCAGTGGCTCTCCAAACGCAACATGGCGTCCCATCTCAATTCCAGTCAATTTTGCATTGAAAAGTCAAATGGCGCTCCTTCCCTTCCGAGCTCTGCCATGCGCCCAAACTGTGGTTAACCCCCACATATGGGGTATCAGCGTACTCAGGACAAATTGTACAACAACGGTTGGGGTCCATTTTCTCCTGTAACCCTTGGTAAAATAAAACAAATTGGAGCTGAAGTAAATTTTTTGTGAAAAAAAGTTAAATGTTAATTTTTATTTAAACATTCAAAAAATTCCTGTGAAGCACCTGAAGGGTTAATAAACTTCTTGAATGTGGTTTTGAGAACCTTGAGAGGTGCAGTTTTTAGAATGGTGTCACACTTGGGTATTTTCTATCATATAGACCCCTCAAAATGACTTCAAATGAGATGTGGTCCCTAAAATAAAATGGTGTTGTGAAAATGAGAAATTGCTGGTCAACTTTTAACCCTTATAACTCCCTAACAAAAAAAAATTTTGGTTCCAAAATTGTGCTGATGTAAAGTAGACATGTGGGAAATGTTACTTATTAAGTATTTTGTGTGACATATCTCTGTGATTTAATTGCATAAAAATTCAAAGTTGGAAAATTGCGAAATTTTCAAAATTTTCGCCAAATTTCCGTTTTTTTCACAAATAAACGCAGGTAATATCAAAGAAATTTTACAACTATCATGAAGTACAATATGTCACGAGAAAACAATGTCAGAATCACCGGGATCCGTTGAAGCGTTTCAGAGTTATAACCTCATAAAGGGACAGTGGTCAGAATTGTAAAAATTGGCCCGGTCCATAACGTGCAAACCACCCTTGGGGGTAAAGGGGTTAATCAGGCAGAGGAGTGGCAAATTCCTGCGAGATCCAGGCCTGGTTCATTTTCAGGAAAGTAAGCCGGTCAACGTTATCGGAGGAGAGTCGCATGCGACGGTCTGTTAGTACACCACCTGCGGCACTAAAGACATGTTCCGATAAGACACTAGCCGCATGGCAAGCCAGCACCTCCAATGCATACTGGTTTAGCTCTGGCCATGTATCCAGCTTAGAGACCCAAAACTTGAACGGGGAAGAGCCGTCTGGGAGTACAGTAAGAGGGCAAGCCATGTAGTCTGTCACCATCTGACGGAACCGTTGCCTCCTGCTGACTAGAGCCACCGGTGATGGTGTAGACATTTGGGGCGGGCACACAAAAGTGTGCCAGAGTTGTGCCATACTGGGCTTGCCTTGGGCAGAGGCACTGCTTCTGCTCCCTCTTTGGGCAGAGCCTCCCTCACTGCCTCGACGCACTGAGCTGCATTGTAAAGCACTAGCAGCACTCCTCTCAGTTGGACAGGAGAAGATGATGGAATTCACCAGTGTGTCGTGGTACTCCCGCAATTTACGCTCCCGGGTCAACGCTGGGATGAGGTTTTGGACGTTGTCCCGGTAGCGAGGATCGAGGAGGGTGAACACCCAATAATCAGGCATGTTGAGAATGTGGTCGATGCGGCGGTCGTTTCTCAGGCACTGCAGTATGAAATACACCATGTGCTGCAGAGTGCCAACTGGCCCAGAAACGCTGTCCCCTGCTTGAGACATGATCTCTGCCCGCTCGTCATCACCCCACCCTCGCTGTACACACTGACCAATGGACAATTGTGTCGCTCCCTCCTCTGGACGGAGCTCTTCCTCCTCCATTGACTCCTCCTCATCCTCCTCACAAATTGGCCCCTGCGTACCCCTTTGTGAGGAACCACGTGGCGCTGACTCTCCAGAAGCTGATGGAAAAGGTGACTCCTCATCCTCCACCTCTTCCACAACATCATCCCTTAACCCTTGCAAAGTTTGCTGAAGCAGGCAGATAAGGGGGACAGTCATGCTGACTAGTGCATCATCTGCACTTGCCATCCGCGTGGAATAATCAAAAGGACGCAAAACCTGGCAGACGTCCTTCATAGTGGCCCACTCTGTGGTTGTGAAGTCTGATCGGCGCTGACTGCGACTTCTTTGCGCCTGATGCAGCTGGTACTCCATAACTGCTTGCTGCTGCTCACACAACCGCTCCAACATATGTAACGTGGAATTCCACCGGGTAGGTAGGTCACATATGATGCGGTGTTCCGGAAGGCGGAATAGGCGCTGCAGAGCAGCAATGCGGGATCTGGCCAAGCTGGAACGCCGCAAGTGAGCACACTCTAGGCGGACCTTGTGCAGCAGGGCATCAAGATCCAGATAGTCCCTCAGAAAACTCTGCACAACCAAATTGAGCACATGTGCCAGACATGTGATGTGAGTGAGGTTGCCAAGGGCCAAAGCTGCCACCAGATTTCGGCCATTGTCACACACTACCATGCCTGGCTGGAGATTCGCTGGCAGTAACCACACATCGCTCTCCTGCTTGATGGCATTCCAGAGCTCCTGCGCTGTGTGGCTTCGATTCCCCAATGAAACAAGTTTCAAGACGGCCTGCTGACGTTTGGCCACGGCTGTGCTCATGTCGGTCATAGGTAAACGTTCACGGGTCCATGTGGAGGTGGACTGTGACGGCTCCTGCAGAATTGATTCTGAGGAACTTGTGTAAGAGGAGTCAATGCGTACAGACTGGATTCCTGCAATCCTTGGAGTGGGCAGGACACGTCCTGCGCCACTCGCACGATCTGTACCTGGCTCAACAACATTAACCCAATGGGCAGTGAGGGAAACGTATCGCCCCTGTCCATGCTGACTGGTCCACGCATCGGTGTTGAGGTGGACCTTGCTACTGACGGCGTTCAGTAGCGCATGTTTTATGTTTCCCTCAACATGCCTGTGCAGTGCAGGGACAGCTTGCCTGCTGAAGTAAAAGCGGCTGGGCACCTTGTACTGTGGGACTGCCAATGCCATCAAGTCACGGAAGCTGTCAGTCTCCACCAGCCTGAACGAGAGCATTTCCAGGGACAACAGTTTGGCAATGCCTGCATTCAGAGCCTGTGCTCGGGAGTGGTTGGCCGAGAATGCCCGCCTTTTCTCCCATGCCTGTACTACCGATGGCTGTAGAGTAGACTGGGAGTGTGAGGATGACTGGGAAGGTGGTGCTGTAGGTGGAATTACACAAGGTCTCTGGACAACAGTGCCAGAGGTTCTTCCATGGCGATCCTGGGAGGAAGCCAAACCAGCTGTTCGTGAGCTGGAGGAAGAGGCAACACGAGCTGAAGAGGTGGTAGCTGCCGCTGTTGGTTGGCCTACATCTTCAGTCTGTTTCTGTAACTCCACCGCGTGCCTGGTCCGCACATGTTTCCACATATTTGTGGTATTGAGGTTGCTGACATTTTTCCCTCTTTTTACTTTCTGAAGACACAGCTTACATTTGACAAAACAAATGTCATCTGCAACTGTGTCAAAAAAGGACCAGGCACTGCAAGTCTTGGGAGCGCCCTTTTTGGCTTTGGAAAGAGACAGGCTCCTAACGGGTGCCAAAGTGGAGGCTACAGGCTCCGCAGTCTTCCCCCTCCCTCTCCCTCTTTGGCCCGTAAGGGGAATCTCTTCCTCAGAGCTGCTCCCACCACCTTCCTGTTCCTCACGCCACGATGGGTCAACGACCTCATCATCTCCACTACCCTCTGCCACCAACTGCTCCTCCTGGGTAGTCTCGGCAGCACAGTACGCACCAGAAAGCGTCACCTGAGTTTCATCATCAGATGCGTACTGCGCTGTGGTCACCGGAGGCACTGGCCCACCCGCCTCTTCAGAGTCAGAGAGACAAAGCTGTTGGGCATCACTGCACACTGCCTCTTCTTCCATTTCTCCAATGCTGCTTGGCTGGCCCCCTGTTTCCAAGCCAAGAGATTCAGAGAACAGAAGTAGAGACGGCTCCTGTCCTGGGCTCTCTGACTGCCTGGCCAATTTGGCAGGTGGTGAAGAGACAGATGGCTGCTCTCCAGTGGTCTGTGCCTGAGAGGATGTGGCACTAACTGAAGTCGATGCCGAGGCATTAGCTGCCATCCACCCGACAACGGCTTCAATTTGGTCTTCACGCAGCAGCGGTGCACGGCGCTCTCCGACAAAGCTGCGCATGAAGGACTGTTCCCTGCTGAAACTGAGTGACGACGAGTCACCGGCGCCCGCAGCAGGCACAGAATCACCACGTCCTCTCCCTGCTCCTCTCCCTGCTCCGCGCCCACGCCCACGTGCCTTACTCCCTGCCCTCTTCATCTTGGTTGACAGATAAAGATAAGCAGAAAAGTACTAAGGCCTTAGTGTGCTTATTCCTGAAATGCTCCTCCTAACAGGTGTAAGAAACACTAATGTTGTAAAGTGTGGACTAAACTTTATTATTTTTCAAATGTGGCCTACACAAGTGTTAAGTTGTGTTTGGTGAACTTTACTTTTTTTTTTTTTGCAGATCGGGCTACAGAGCTAGTTTAAATCACACGGAGACCGTGCAGACAGCCGTAAACGGCGCTGCAAGGCCCAAAAAACCTCCTCTAGGTTATCCTATTTAGTGTTTTTCCACTATTTAGCTGGAGACGGGTGGAAAGACACTAATAGGGAATTTTTTTTTTAAATTTTAAACAGGCTGCACTATTTGAAAAAAAGGAATTTTTTTTTCAAGGTATGAGGCAGTAACGCACCCTGAGCTGAATCCAACCGGCTATGGCTGCACACAGACTACAGGGCGAGCTGCGCTCACACAGAGACCGTGCAGACAGCCGTAAACGGCGCTGCAAGGCCCAAAAAACCCCTCTAGGTTAGCCTATGTAGTGTTTTTCCACAATTTAGCTGGAGACGGGTGGAAAAACACTAATAGGAAATTTTTTTTTTAAAGTTTAAACAGGCTGCACTTTTTGAAAAAAAGTAAATTTTTTTTCAAGGTATGAGGCAGTAACGCACCCTGAGCTGAATCCAACCGGCTATGGCTGCACACAGACTACAAGGCGAGCTGCGCTCACACAGAGACCGTGCAGACAGCCGTAAACGGCGCTGCAAGGCCCAAAAAAACCCCTCTAGGTTATCCTATGTAGTGTTTTTCCACAATTTAGCTGGAGACGGGTGGAAAAACACTAATAGGAATTTTTTTTTTTAAATTTTAAACAGGCTGCACTATTTGAAAAAAAGGAACATTTTTCTCAAGGTATGAGGCAGTAACGAACCCTGAGCTGAATCCAACCGGCTATGGCTGCACACAGACTACAGGGCGAGCTGGGCTCACACGGAGACCGTGCAGACAGCCGTAAACGGCGCTGCAAGGCCCAAAAACCCCCCTCTAGGTTATCCCATGTAGTGTTTTTCCACAATTTAGCTGGAGACGGGTGGAAAAACACTAATAGGAAATTTGAGAAAAAATGTGCAGCAGGCTGCACTATGAGCAAAAAAGGACAACTGTGTGAGGCAGTGTGAACCCCCCCTGAGCTGAATACAACCGGGTATATGGCTGCACACAGACTACAGAGTGAGCTGCACACACACACACACACAGAGACCTTGCAGAACGCTGTTAAAACAGCGCTGCAAGGCAAGAGCAAGGTGAACAGTGAAGAACACACAGCGTTTTGCTAAATTAGCCTTTGGAAAGGAAAATAAAGCAATTAGCTATCTCAACTGGCCCTCAGTTAGAACACAGCGTCCTGTCCCTAACTGAAATCACAGCAGAGTGAGCGCAAAATGGCGGCAGCGTTTTTTTATAGTGCAGAGTGACATCATTTCAGCAGCCAATCACAGCCTTGCCAGTACTTACATGCCCACCATGCTAAACAGGATGTGCCCACACTTCCAATCATTCCTCATTGGCTGCTGCATTCAGTTTGAATTCTGGGAACTTCCGATTCCGGTATCCGATACGCGGAAAGTATCGGAATTCGGTATCGGAATTCCGATACCGCAAATATCGGCCGATACCCGATACTTGTGGTATCGGAATGCTCAACACTAGTCATGATGAACATAAAATGGCCGTAAGTCATGTGCTGTTTGCTTTTACTTAATATCCTGCATATGCCACAATGAAAGAGAATTGTTTTACTCAGTAAATGCGGCAGTGTCAATTTTCTTACTGAAGTGTAGTTACACTTTAGAATCATTCAACATCATTTCTAGCAATTATGCAACAATTTGAAAATTCTTGAACAGTTTTCAAAGGTTAAACTGTTTTTGTTATACTTTAAAAGTTGTTTTACTGTTTAGAGTAGCACACGTCTGTATACTCTGGTTTACAATTGTATGCTTTGCCTATCAAGAAAGATATTGAAATGAATATTGCATGCAAACATGCTTTATAATTAATATCAAGGCCAGATATACTATAGAGGAGGCTCTCGCTTTAAAGCCTTGGAAAAGAGAGTGAACCAAACATTCCTCCACTGAAGACATTGAATGCTTACACTTGTCAAGGCCACAGCATTGATTGCAAACAATAGATGAGAAAAACAGACTGTGTTCAAAAACACATACCACAAAGGGTCATGGGGATGATGCAAACCAACATCTGAGCTTTTTATCATATTGTGGAGGAACTTTGAGTTTGTGACAATGTTCCTCCTATGTTATTGCTAATGTTGGGTACATGCTCTTCTTATTAGGCATTTGGTTTCCTACAAGCTAAAGCAGTATTAATTTTTTTTAGCCTTTCCATTGACTACTGATATATTTCTTGCAAGCAGATGGACTTATTTTAATTTAAACTATTTAAAGGACTCTACAAGAAAATATCAAATGTACTTTCCCCTGTACTTTATCAACAAACATTACTATCTAGTTATTTCACAGCATTTAAGTGTCACAAATGATTATTTTTTACGTCAGCCTCAAAGATGTATTGCTTCTCAACATGTTTTCATTAAGTGCAATACTGATATTTTTTTGAATATGTCATTTTAAACTTCATTCGATCTAACATTGATTTTTTGGGGTTATTATTTAGGCTTCTCTGCATTTAAAATTATTGCAATATTAGTTTAATATCTAAATAGCAGCTTCTTAAAAGGAAATACAACATCAAGACCCCCAATAGAGAAAAGGTGAGATGTTTTTACTATAAATACAATTATAAAAAGTTAATTGTTTGATATTTTTAGCATGTTACATGATGTTATAATGGTTGATTCACTACTAAAATTCAAGAAATGCCTGAATGCCTTTCTTGATAAGCATAATATTGGAGGTTATGGGCACTAGATTCTGTGATGGGGTGTTGATCCAGGGAGCTAGTCTGATTGCCGTATGTGGAAATAAATAGGAATTTTTCCCTTAATATACAGCTATTAATGTCTATCATATGTGTTTTTTACCTTCCTCTGGATCAACATGTTATATATAATTAGTTGAAATCGATGGACTTAAGTCTACCTTCAACCCTAAAACTATGAAACTATGAAACCTAAAAGGCCATGAAGGATAATTTTTTAAATTTTTCTAAACGTTTGCTTATATAGTGGGTGGTCCAGTGAATTACATGATCTGGTCAGAAACATGCAGCTTAATTTCAGCTGCTTCTGATTTGGTTGTTAACTTTTCCTATAAAACCTGGATAGACCCCCTCTATCTTGCCAGTGAAAGCTCTACTTCCTTGGTTTGGATAGGAGTTCGTTGCTGCTATGGGAGATTTCATGTTCCTTTGCAGTGTATTCATGCTAAGTGTTTTTGCAGAGAAGTTGTTTCAGAGTTGTTTTGTTATATGTGTGTGTTTTTCTCCTGATCCCTGTTTTCCGTTTAGTTTATTCCTCCCTGTCTCTTTCCTTTTCGTTATTGGTAGTTGGTGCTTTTGTATTAGAGAGGGTTTGTGTAATCCCTGTTTTGTCTTGTTCACATTGAATTTCTGTCCCGGGCATTATTGAATAGGGGAGGGGACAGAATAGGGATTATCAGGAGAAGAGTGAGGTCAGAGACTCAGGCCTGTCTACCAACAATAGTACCCCTGGGACAGTGATAGTTAGGGTCACTGTTTCAGGGACAGTTTGAGGCCCCCTGCTAACTAAGACCATCACAGACTGACAGTGTAGCATGCTGCTCAATTCATGGACAGCCTGATTCAGAGTTTGGCTCTCTCATTTCAAGCAGTAATATTTTATTCAGAAACACTCTCTTGTTTCAGAGAGAAAATATATTTAAAAAGTCAAATAGTCAATTACTATATTCTGTATTTAAAATATATTCCATGACTACTAGGCAATCAAGAGTGTTCCTTATTGATAGAATTGGCATTCTGGCCATTTCACATTTTTGTGACTCGTTACCAGGTATCTTGTGTTATGTATAACATGGGACGCAAAACAGCCGTAATTCCAGTTCTGTGAATGTGAAACACTATAGCTTGTCATGGAATATTGAGGAATGCTGTACCTGTTCTTAAACTACTTTTGTATTGGAAGGTGTAGACCTAAATTTCTGTGAAGATATATTGAAAAGACGGTTGGGGTCTACACCACTCCGAAGACTAGTCCAGGGGATGATCCCCAGTGGCTAATCCACTTGAGTGAATGGTTTCTCCGCTTTCATACATGTACAGGTGCTTCTCACAAAGTTAGAATATCATCAAAAAGTTAATTTATTTCAGTTTTTCAATACAAAAGTGAAACTCATATATTGTATAGAGTCACTACAAACAGAGTGATCTCTTTCAAGTGTTTATTTCTGTTAATGTTGATGATTATGTCTTACAGCCAATTAAAACCCAAAAGTCAGTATCTCAGTAAATTAGAGTACTTTATAACACCAACTTGAAAAAGGATTTTAAAATCTGAATTGTTGTCCTACTGAAATGTATGTTCAGTAAATACACCCAATACCTGATTGGGACTCCTTTTGCATCAATTACTGCATCAATGTGGCGTGGCATGGAGCATATCAGCCTGTGGCACGGCTGAGTTGTTATGGAAGCCAAGGTTGCTTTGCTAGCAGTCTTCAGCTCATCTGCATTGTTGGATCTGGTGTATCTCGTCTTCCTCTTTACAATACACCACAGATTCTCTATTTATCTACGGTATATACTTTTTGCAATGTGGACAGGTGCCAAGTCCTGCTGTTGAATGAAATTTCCATCTCAAAAAAGCTTGCTGGCAGAGGGAAGCATCAAGTGCTTTATAATTTCCTGGTAGACGGCTACGCTGACTTTGATCTTGATAAAACACAGTGGACCTACACCAGCAGATGACATGGCTCCCCAACCATCACTGATTGTGAAAACTTCACACTAAACCTCAAGCAGCATGGATTGTGTGCCTCTCCACTCTTCCTCCAGACTCTGGGACCTTGATTTTCAAATGAAATGCAAAATTTATTTTGATCTGAAAACAACACCTTGGATGTTGTGAATTCTGTTATCGAACTCCCTCCTGTGGTCATGAATGGTACTTCGGCGAGTTCTGTCCATGGACTCCCTCTGGTGGCTGTGAGTGGAGCTGCTGCTTCTGAGGTTCCTTCCACAGGTGACATAGTTTATTCTTTGGCTGGCTGCTCTATTTAACTCCACTCAGATCGTTACTCCATGCCAGCTGTCAATGTTCTTCTACTGGTTCAGTTCGCTCTTGGATCTTTCTGGTGACCTGTCTACTCCAGCAGAAGCTAAGTCCCTGCTAGTTAATTATTTGTTCATGGTTTCCTTGTCCAGCTTGCTATAATGATTTTGCCTTGCTAGCTGGAAGCTCTGGGATGCAGAGTGGCACCTCCGCACCGTGAGTCGGTGCGGAGGTCTTTTTGCACACTCTGCGTGGTCTTTTTGTAGTTTTTTGTGCTGACCGCAAAGATACCTTTCCTATCCTCAGTCTGTTTAGTAAGTCTGGCCTCCCTTTGCTGAAACCTGTTTCATTTCTGTGTTTGTGACTTTCATCTTAACTCACAGTCAATATATGTGGGGGGCTGCCATTTCCTTTGGGGAATTTCTCTGAGGCAAGGTAGGCTTTATTTTCTATCTCTAGGGCTAGTTAGCTCTTAGGCTGTGAAGAGGCGTCTAGGCAATGTTAGGTACGCTCCACGGCTATTTCTAGTTGTGTGATAGGATTAGGGGTTGCGGTCAGCAGAGCTCCCACTTCCCAGAGCTTGTCCTGTGTGAGTTTAACCATCAGGTCATTCCGGGTGCTCCTAACCACCAGGTCCATAACAGTACAGCTGGCCTATAGTATTAATGCATCTCAATAGAGGGATAAGAGAAGTTCTGAGACCATTTTTTTTTCTCTGCAGTGTGTTTTGTCTTTCTTTTCCCCTTAACCTCTGGGTGGTTCAGGACACAGGTGTAGATATGGACATTCAAGGTCTGTCCTCTTGTGTGGATCATCTCACTGCAAGGGTACAAAACAGTCAAGATTTTGTGGTTCAGAATCCGATGTTAGAGCCTAGAATTCCAATTCCTGATTTGTTTTCTGGGGATAGATCTAAGTTCCTGAATTTCAAAAATAATTGTAAACTGTTTCTAGCTTTGAAACCCCGCTCCTCTGGTGACCCCATTCAACAAGTAAAAATCATTATTTCTTTGTTGCGTGGTGACCCTCAAGACTGGGCATTTTCCCTTGCGCCAGGAGATCCTGCATTGCGTGATGTTGATGCGTTTTTTCTGGCGCTTGGATTGCTTTATGATGAACCAAATTCAGTGGATCAGGCAGAGAAAATCTTGCTGGCTTTGTGTCAGGGTCAGGATGAAGCGGAGGTGTATTGTCAGAAGTTTAGAAAGTGGTCTGTGCTTACTCAGTGGAATGAGTGTGCCCTGGCAGCAATTTTCAGAAAGGGTCTTTCTGAAGCCCTTAAGGATGTCATGGTGGGATTTCCCACACCTGCTGGTCTGAATGAGTCTATGTCTTTGGCCATTCAGATCGATCGGCGCTTGCATGAGCGCAAAGCTGTGCACCATTTGGCGGTATTCTCTGAGCATAGGCCTGAGCCTATGCAATGTGATAGGACTTTGACCAGAGCTGAACGGCAAGAACACAGACGTCGGAATGGACTGTGTTTTTACTGTGGTGATTCCACTCATGCTATCTCCGATTGTCCTAAGCGTACTAAGCGGTTCGCTAGGTCTGCCACCATTGGTACGGTACAGTCTAAATTTCTTTTGTCCGTTACTCTGATTTGCTCTTTGTCGTCCTATTCTGTTATGGCATTTGTGGATTCAGGCGCTGCCCTGAATTTGATGGACTTGGAGTTTGCCCGGCGCTGTGGTTTTTTCTTGGAGCCCTTGCAGTATCCTATTCCATTGAGAGGAATTGATGCTACGCCTTTGGCCAAGAATAAGCCTCAGTACTGGACTCAATTGACCATGTGCATGGCTCCTGCACATCAGGAGGATATTCGCTTTTTGGTGTTGCATAATCTGCATGATGTGGTCGTTTTGGGGTTGCCATGGCTACAGGTCCATAATCCAATATTGGATTGGAAATCTATGTCTGTGTCCGGCTGGGGTTGTCAGGGGGTGAATGGTGATGTTCCATTGTTATTGGAGTTATATAAAGGAATCCTTGGAGAAAGGTCATATTCGCCCGTCGTCATCACCGTTGGGAGCAGGGTTCTTTTTTGTGGCCAAGAAGGATGGTTCTTTGAGACCTTGTATTGATTACCGCCTTCTTAATAAGATCACAGTCAAATTTCAGTACCCTTTGCCGCTGCTGTCTGATTTGTTTGCTCGGATTAAGGGGGCTAGTTTGTTCACCAAGATAGATCTTCGAGGGACGTATAATCTTGTGCGAATTAAACAGGGCGATGAATGGAAAACAGCATTTAATACGCCCGAGGGCCATTTTGAGTACCTGGTTATGCCATTCGGGCTTTCTAATGCTCCATCTGTGTTTCAGTCCTTTATGCATGACATCTTCCGAAAGTACCTGGATATATTCATGATTGTATATTTGGATGATATTTTTGTCTTTTCGGATGATTGGAAGTCTCATGTGAAGCAGGTCAGAATGGTGTTCCAGGTCCTTCGTGCGAATTCCTTGTTTGTGAAGGGGTCAAAATGTCTCTTTGGAGTCCAGAGGGTTTCATTTTTTCCCCTTCTACTATCGAGATGGACCCTGTTAAAGTTCAGGCCATTTATGATTGGACTCAGCAGACATCTGTGAAGAGCCTGCAGAAGTTCCTGGGCTTTGCTAATTTTTACCGTCGCTTCATCGCTAATTTTTCTAGTGTTGCTAAACCGTTGACTGATTTGACCAAGAAAGGTGCTGATGTGGTCAATTGGTCCTCTGCGGCTGTAGAGGCTTTTCAGGAGTTGAAGCGTCGTTTTTCTTCAGCCCCTGTGTTGTGCCAGCCAGATGTTTCGCTCCCGTTTCAGGTCGAGGTTGATGCTTCTGAGATTGGAGCAGGGGCTGTTTTGTCGCAAAGAAGTTCTGATGGCTCGGTGATGAAACCATGTGCCTTCTTTTCTAGAAAATTCTTGCCTGCTGAGCGCAATTATGATGTTGGCAATCGAGAGTTGTTGGCCATGAAGTGGACATTCGAGGAGTGGCGACATTGGCTTGAAGGGGCCAAGCATCGCGTGGTGGTCTTGACGGATCACAAGAATTTGACTTATCTCGAGTCTGCCAAACGGTTGAATCCTAGACAGGCTTGATGGTCGCTGTTTTTCTCCCGTTTTGATTTTGTGGTTTCGTACCTTCCGGGCTCTAAGAATGTGAAGGCTGATGCCCTGTCAAGGAGTTTTGTGCCTGACTCTCCGGGTGTTCCTGAGCCGGCGGGTATTCTCAAAGAGGGGGTAATTTTGTCTGCCATCTCCCCTGATTTGCGGCGGGTGCTGCAGAAGTTTCAGGCTGATAGACCTGACAGTTGTCCAGCGGAGAAACTGTTTGTCCCTGATAGATGGACTAGTAGAGTTATCTCTGAGAATCATTGTTCGGTGTTGGCTGGTCATCCTGGAATCTTTGGTACCAGAGATTTGGTGGCTAGATCCTTTTGGTGGCCTTCTTTGTCATGGGATGTGCGTTCTTTTGTGCAGTCCTGTGGGACTTGTGCTCGGGCTAAGCCCTGCTGTTCTCGTGCCAGTGGGTTGCTTTTGCCCTTGCCGGTCCCGAAGAGGCCCTGGACGCATATTTCCATGGATTTTATTTCAGATCTCCCTGTCTCTCAAAGGATGTCGGTCATTTGGGTGGTTTGTGATCGCTTCTCTAAGATGGTCCATTTGGTACCCTTGTCTAAATTGCCTTTCTCCTCTGATTTGGTGCCATTGTTTTTCCAGCATGTGGTTCGTTTGCATGGCATTCCGGAGAACATCGTCTCGGACAGAGGTTCCCAGTTTGTTTCGAGGTTTTGGCGGTCCTTTTGTGCTAAGATGGGCATTGATTTGTCTTTTTCTTCGGCTTTCCATCCTCAGACAAATGGCCAAACCGAACGAACTAATCAGACTTTGGAAACATATCTGAGATTCTTTGTTTCTGCTGATCAGGATGATTGGGTGTCCTTCTTGCCTTTGGCTGAGTTCGCCCTTAATAATCGGGCCAGCTCGGCTACTTTGGTTTCGCCTTTTTTCTGTAATTCTGGTTTCCATCCTCGTTTCTCTTCAGGGCAGGTTGAGCCTTCGGACTGTCCTGGTGTGGATACTGTGATGGACAGGTTGCCGCAGATTTGGACTCATGTGGTGGACAATTTGACATTGTCCCAGGAGAAGGCTCAACGTTTCGCTAACTGCCGGTGCTGTGTTGGTCCCCGACTTTATGTTGGGGATTTGGTTTGGTTGTCATCTCGTTATGTTCCTATGAAGGTTTCCTCTCCTAAGTTTAAGCCTCGTTTTATTGGTCCGTATAACATTTCTGAAGTTCCCAATCCTGTGTCATTTCGTTTGGTCCTTCCAGCTTCTATTGCCATCCATAATGTGTTCCATAGGTCATTATTGCGGAGATACGTGGCGCCTATGGTTCCCTCCGTTGATCCTCCTGCCCCAGTGTTGGTCGAGGGGGAGTTGGAATATGTGGTGGAGAAGATTTTGGATTCTCGTATTTCGAGACGGAAACTCCAGTACCTGGTCAAGTGGAAGGGTTATGGTCTGGAAGATAATTCCTGGGTTTTTGCCTCTGATGTTCATGCTGCCGATCTGGTTTGTGCCTTTCATTTGGCTCGTCCTGATCGGCCTGGGGGCTCTGGTGAGGGTTCGGTGACCCCTCCTCAAGGGGGGGTACTGTTGTGAATTCTGTTATCGAACGCCCTCCTGTGGTCATGAATGGTACTTCGGCGAGTTCTGTCCATGGACTCCGTCTGGTGGCTGTGAGTGGAGCTGCTGCTTCTGAGGTTCCTTCCACAGGTGACGTAGTTTATTCTCTGGCTGGCTGCTCTATTTAACTCCACTCAGATCGCTACTCCATGCCAGCTGTCAATGTTCTTGTACTGGTTCAGTTCGCTCTTGGATCTTTCTGGTGACCTGTCTACTCCAGCAGAAGCTAAGCCCCTGCTAGTTAATTATTTGTTCATTGTTTCCTTGTCCAGCTTGCTATAATGATTTTGCCTTGCTAGCTGGAAGCTCTGGGATGCAGAGTGGCACCTTCGCACCGTGAGTCGGTGCGGAGGTCTTTTTGCGCACTCTGCGTGGTCTTTTTGTAGTTTTTTGTGCTGACCGCAAAGATACCTTTCCTATCCTCAGTCTGTTTAGTAAGTCTGGCCTCCCTTTGCTGAAACCTGTTTCATTTCTGTGTTTGAGACTTTCATCTTAACTCACAGTCAATATATGTGGGGGGCTGACTTTTCCTTTGGGGAATTTCTCTGAGGCAAGGTAGGCTTTATTTTCTATCTCTAGGGCTAGTTAGCTCTTAGGCTGTGAAGAGGCGTCTAGGCAATGTTAGGTACGCTCCACAGCTATTTCTAGTTGTGTGATAGGATTAGGGGTTGCGGTCAGCAGAGCTCCCACTTCCCAGAGCTTGTCCTGTGTGAGTTTAACCATCAGGTCGTTCCGGGTGCTCCTAACCACCAGGTCCATAACACTTGGACCACTGAGCAATATTGCATTTTTTTTTCTCCTTGGCCCAGGTAAGACCCATTTGACGTTGTCTATTGGTCATGAGTGGCTTAACACAAGAAATGCGACACTTGTAGCCCAAGTCCTGGATACGTTTGTGTGTGGTGGCTCTTGAAGCAATGACTCCCAACAGCAGTCCACTCTGTGAATCTCCCTACATTTTTGAATGGCCTTTTCTTAAGAACCCTTAAGGCTGCGGTTATCCCAGTTGCTTGTGCACCTTTTTCTACCACATTTTTTCATTTCACTCAAGTTTCCATTAATATGCTTAACCCCTTTACCCCCAAGGGTGGTTTGCACGTCAATGACCAGGCCAATTTTTACAATTCTGACCACTGTCCCTTTATGAGGTTATAACTCCGAAACGCTTCAACGGATCCCGGTGATTCTGACATTGTTTTCTCGTGACATATTGTACTTCATGATAGTGGTAAAATTTCTTTGATAGTACCTGCGTTTATTTGTGAAAAAAACGGAAATTTGGCGAAAATTTTGAAAATTTCGCAATTTTCAAACTTTGAATTTTTATGCAATTAAATCACAGAGATATGTCACACAAAATACTTAATAAGTAACATTTCCCACATGTCTCCTTTACATCAGCATAATTTTGGAACCAATTTTTTTTTTTGTTAGGGAGTTATAAGGGTTAAAAGTTGACCAGCAATTTCTCATTTTTACAACACCATTTTTTTTTAGGGACCACGTCTCATTTGAAGTCATTTTGAGGGGTCTATATGATAGAAAATGCCCAAGTGTGACACCATTCTAAAAACTGCACCCCTCAAGGTGCTCAAAACCACATTCAAGAAGTTTATTAACCCTTCAGGTGTTTAATAGGAATTTTTGGAATGTTTAAATAAAAATGAACATTTAACTTTTTTACACAAAAAATTTACTTCAGCTCCAATTTGTTTTATTTTACCAAGGGTAACAGGAGAAAATGGACCCCAAAAGTTGTTGTCCAATTTGTCCTGAGTACGCTGATACCCCATATGTGGCAGTAAACCACTGTTTGGGCGCATGGGAGAGCTCGGAAGGGAAGGAGCGCCGTTTGACTTTTCAATGCAAAATTGACAGGAATTGAGATGGGACGCCATGTTGCGTTTGGAGAGCCACTGATGTGCCTAAACATTGAAACCCCCCACAAGTGACACCATTTTGGAAAGTAGACCCACTAAGGAACTTATCTGGATGTGTGGTGAGCACTTTGACCCACCAAGGGCTTCACAGAAGTTTATAATGCAGAGCCATAAAAATAAAACAAAATTTTTTTCCCACAAAAATTATTTTTTAGCCCCCAGTTTTGTATTTTCCCTAGGGTAACAGGAGAAATTGGACCCCAAAAGTTGTTGTCCAATTTGTCCTGAGTACGCTGATACCCCATATGTGGGGGGGAACCACCGTTTGGGCGCATGGGAGGGCTCGGAAGGGAAGGAGCGCCATTTGGAATGCAGACTTAGATGGAATGGTCTGCAGGCGTCACATTGCGTTTGCAGAGCCCCTAATGTACCTAAACAGTAGAAACCCCCCACAAGTGACACCATTTTGGAAAGTAGACCCCCTAATGAACTCATCTTGATGTGTTGTGAGAGCTTTGAACCCCCAAGTATTTCACTACAGTTTATAACGCAGAGCCATGCAAATAAAAAATTTTTTTTTTTCCACAAAAATTATATTTTAGCCCCCAGTTTTGTATTTTTCCAAGGTTAGCAGGAGAAATTGGACCCTAAATGTTGTTGTCCAATTTGTCCTGAGTACGCTGATACCCAATATGTGGGGGGGAACCACCGTTTGGGCGCATGGGAGGGCTCGGAAGGGAAGGAGCATCATTTGGAATGCAGACTTAGATGGATTGGTCTGCAGGCGTCACATTGCATTTGCAGAGCCCCTAATGTACCTAAACAGTAGAAACCCCCCACAAGTGACCCCATATTGGAAACTAGACCCCTCAATGAACTTATCTAGATGTGTTGTGAGAACTTTGAACCCCCAAGTGTTTCACTACAGTTTATAACGCAGAGCCGTGAAAATAAAAAGTCTTTTTGTTTTCCCACAAAAATTATTTTTTAGCCCCTAGTTTTGTATTTTCCCAAGGGTAACAGGAGAAATTGGTCCACAAAAGTTGCTGTCCTATTTGTCCTGAGTACGCTGATACCCCATATGTGAGGGTAAACCCCTGTTTGGGCACACAGGAGAGCTCGGAAGGGAAGGAGCACTGTTTTACTTTTTCAACGCAGAATTGGCTGGAATTGAGATCGGACGCCATGTCGTGTTTGGAGAGCCCCTGATGTGCCGAAACAGTGGAAACCCCCCAATTATAACTGAAACCCTAATCTAAACACACCCCTAACCCTAATTCCAACGGTAACCCTAACCACACCTCTAACCCTGACACACCCCTAACCCTAATCCCAACCCTATTCCCAACTGTAAATGTAATCTAAACCCTAACCCTAACTTTAGCCCCAACCCTAACTGTAGCCCCAACCCTAACCCTAACCCTAGCCCTAACCCTAGCCCTAACCCTAACCCTAACCCTAGCCCTAACCCTAGCCCTAGCCCTAACCCTAGCCCTAACCCTAACCCTAACCCTAGCCCTAACCCTAGCCCTAACCCTAGCCCTAGCCCTAACCCTAGCCCTAGCCCTAACCCTAGCCCTAACCCTAACCCTAGCCCTAACCCTAGCCCTAACCCTAGCCCTAGCCCTAACCCTAGCCCTAACCCTAGCCCTAACCCTAGCCCTAACCCTAGCCCTAGCCCTAACCCTAGCCCTAATGGGAAAATGGAAATAAATACATTTTTTTTTTATTTTTGCCTAACTAAGTGGGTGATGAAGGGGGGTTTGATTTACTTTTATAGCGGGTTTTTTAGCGGATTTTTATGATTGGCAGCCGTCACACACTGAAAGACCCTTTTTATTGCAAAAAATATTTTTTGCGTTACCACATTTTGAGAGCTATAATTTTTCCATATTTGAGTCCACAGAGTCATGTGAGGTCTTGTTTTTTGCGGGATGAGTTGACGTTTTTATTGAAAACATTTTTGGGCACGTGACATTTTTTGATCGCTTTTTATTCCGATTTTTGTGAGGAAGAATGACCAAAAGCCAGCTATTCATGAATTTCTATTGGGGGAGGCGTTTATACCGTTCCGCGTTTGGTAAAATTGATAAATCAGTTTTATTCTTCGGGTCAGTACGATTACAGCGATACCTCATTTATATCATTTTTTTATGGTTTGGCGCTTTTATACGATAAAAACTATTTTACAGAAAAAATAATTATTTTTGCATCGCTTTATTCTCAGGACTATAACTTTTTTATTTTTTTGCTGATGATGCTGTATGGCAACTCGTTTTTTGCGGGACAATATGACGCTTTAATCGGTACCATGGTTATTTATATCTGTCCTTTTGATCGCGTGTTATTCCACTTTTTGTTCGGCGGTATGATAATAAAGCGTTGTTTTTTGCCTCGTTTTTTTTTTTTTTTTCTTACGGTGTTTACTGAAGGGGTTAACTAGTGGGACAGTTTTATAGGTCGGGTCGTTACGGACGCGGCGATACTAAATATGTGTACTTTTATTGGGTTTTTTTTTTATTTAGATGAAGAAATGTATTTATGGGAATAATATTTTTTTTTTTTTTCATTATTTTGGAATATTTTTTTTTACACATTTGGAAAAATTTTTTTTTACTTTTTTACTTTGTCCCAGGGGGGGACATCACAGATCAGTGATCTGACAGTTTGCACAGCACTCTGTCAGATCACTGATCTGACATGCAGCGCTGCAGCCTTCACAGTGCCTGCTCTGAGCAGGCTCTGTGAAGCCACCTCCCTCCCTGCAGGACACGGATCCGCAGCCATCTTGGATCCGGGGCTGGAGGGAGCAAGGAGGGAGGTGAGACCCTCGCAGCAACGCGATCACATCGCGTTGCTCCGGGGGTCTCAGGGAAGCCCGCAGGGAGCCCCCTCCCTGCGCGGTGCTTCCCTGCACCGCCGGCACATCGCGATCATCTTTGATCGCGGTGTGCCAGGGGTTAATGTGCCGGGGGCGGTCCGTGACCGCTCCTGGCACATAGTGCCGGATGTCAGCTGCGATAAGCAGCTGACACCCGGCCGCGATCGGCCGCGCTCCCCCTGTGAGCGCGGCCGATCGGCTATGACGTACTATCCCGTCCAGGGTCAGATAAGCCCAGGGCACCTCGACGGGATAGTACGTCTAAGGTCACAGAGGAGTTAAATACGGCACTCTGGGAACAGCCAGCTTCTTTAGCAATGACCTTTTGTGGCTTACCTTTATTGTGAAGTGTGTCAATGATTGTCTTCTGGATATCTGTCAAGTCATCAGTCTTCCCCATGATTGTGGAGCCTACTGAAACAGTCTAAGGGACCTTTTTAAACACTTAGGAAGCCTTTGCAGGTATTTTTTGTTAATTATTCTAATTTACTGAGATAATGACTTTTGGGTTTTCATTGGATGTAAGCCATAATCATCAACATTAACAGAAATAAACACTTGATAAACATCACTCTGTTTGTAATTACTCTATATAATGTGTTAGTTTCAATTTATGTATTGAAGAACTGAAATAAATTAGCTTTTTGATGATATTCAAATTTTTTGAGAAGCACCTGTGGGGAAAAACCTGTCAGCCAGTCCTCTTGAACTAATCATCCTAGTGCCGCAAGGCTCTTAAATGTATTTGTACTCTGAAATGCTGTTGTATTTTGTAGTGCAACATATCAGTCTTCAAAGATCCAGCCGGTCTCTGATTCATGCTGACTGTGGTTCAGGCAGCATGAATCAGATGTGAGTACCCTTTAAGCAATAAAACTAATTGTTAATATCTGATGGGGGTTCAGGTTCTGGTTAAAATTCAAGTTCATTTCTGGTACTCGAATTGAACTTTGGACTAAAGTTTGGGTCAGTACCAGAACCCAAATTTCCACGAGTCCGCTCATCCCTAACCATGTGAAAAAATGTTTAAAAAAAAAGGTGGTTTATGGTAAATGGTTGAAAAACAAAAAGATTATTATCAATGTTAATATAATAATGATAATAATAATAATTACTATTATTATTATTATTATTATTATTATCATTATTATTCATAAGCCTTTGGAAGCACAGCCAATTTTTGTTTTAGAATTTTCCTCTTTTTCAAAGAGCCATAGCTTTGTTTTCAATAAACATATAATATTTTGCAGAGCTGGTTGTAGTTCTGAAAGGCAAATTTTATTTTATCATATGAGTAGAGATGAGCAAAGCTTTCTAGGTTTGGTTTGGTTCACCAAATGTTTAGACGTTTGCCAAGCATGTTTTCCGGACAGTTCAATGAACACACCCGAAATTCAATGGGAGGCCAAACCAAACGTATACACAACACCTTCAAGGGTGACAAAAATCTTCCCAAACAGCTCAATTAAAGGGAATACATATGGCATAAATTGACCCACAGTAGAAATTTGCAAATGGCACATAAACCATGGGTCATGCATGAGGTATCATGGTCTGGCCCAGCATTTCAGCTTGGAATTGAAGCTTTAATGAGGACCTTGTGGTTATGGGAGCAGTGCAAGCCTTTTTAGCTGGGATCCCTGATTTCTCATGCAACACCTGGTAAGAAAAACGTAAGGAAAGTAACGCAAGTAGTTTATTGAAAGTACAGGCCTGCCTATCTTGGAGTCCTACAGGCAGCACACATGAATGGTACCCAACGTGGATTCTCCACAGTTCAAAAACTTATTGTCATACACCACTATAGTGGCATCAATTCCATAGAGCATAGACTGTATAATATGCCTCTGACACACCTCCTACTACAGCCAACCCACCAGATGGAGACCAAACTTGGAGTATCCACAATTCAAAAAATTATTGTCACACACCACTAAAGTGGTATCAATTTTCACAGAGTAGAAACAGTATAAATGCCTCCGAAACACCGACTATTACAGGCAGCCCACTCAACTTGGAGTTGACTCGTCACATTTCAAAGAAATGTTTGTAACCTCAGCAGCAGTAGCATCAGCAGGCACAGAAGCCACCACAAAGGTGGCACAGATTGCAATAATGAGAGATCAATGCATGGCACTAAAAACTACACCATCACCTAGTCTCCTCAGTCTGTTACTGGATGCAAAAGTCTTTGGAGATCCATGACTCGTTCATCTTTCAGGGGACAGACGGATGCGCTTTTCCATCAGGACACCACCAGAAGCGCTGAAGACACATTATGAGAGAACACTGGCTGCCGGTCATGACAAAACCTCCAAGGCGTGACAGGCAAACTCAGGTCACTCTTCCATGTTTGAAGACAAAAATGCAAAAGGATCCAAACCTCCCATGATTTTTTTTTACTATTGAGCTCCAGATACTCCTGCACCATCCTCTCCAGTTTATTCCAATGTAACAGACTTATACTCTGTTGTACTGGTGCACGGGCTGGTCTAACAAATGTGTGAAATGTCTCACAGAAATTGCTTATGCCAGTGACACTGATACTGTAATATTTTTGCAATGACGCCTTGATGTTCCCGGGGTTGGACATCTGGAACGATGATGCACACTGTGTACCTCACTGTGCATCTTGAGGAAAGCACTGTTAAGATTGTCTACAAGCGTGTTTCGATCTACCAGCATCTCCCACGTTCCTTTCCAGGGGAGAAAGCATCTGGCAAAATTTACTCTTGTACCGTGAATCTAATAGAATGGCAAACCAGTAGTCAGCACTATTTCTAAGTTCTGAGACCTGCTGGGTATGCATGAATTAGCACTAATTCTAACCCTAAGAATACTGGCATCATGAGCCTCTATCGATTGATGTAAGGCATCCTCCCATGGTACCCGCCTTTTGCAACGACAGTCTGGAAATTTTATATATTGTTAACCCTTCTGTTTCTGCTTCATCTCTTTCTCTTGGACCACCAATTCCTCATGCATATTCAAAGTGTGGTCCAGCATGTAGATGACCGAAAGAGTGATGTTGATGATGGCTTCGTCAGCGGTAACCATCTTAGTAGCCATTTCAAAACTGTGCAGAGAGGTGCAAAGGTCTTTCATCTGTGCTCAGACTGCAATGGAGATTTGCACCACATCCATTTGCCCAGGATATGCAAAAGGACATACTGCACCAGGGCTCATTGCTGCTGCCACAGTTGCTGTAATATGTGCAGAGTGGAATTCCACCATGTGAGAACATCGCAAAACAAGCAGTTAACAATAAGGCCGAAAGACCTATGTAGAGATGCAAGTTGATGACCTGAAGGGTGTGATAGGTGGAAGTGAGCACACAGCGACTGTGCTTTGTGCAGCAGCACATCCAGGTTGGGATAGTGGCAGAAAACTTGCTATACCACCAAGTTGAGGACATGAGACATGCAAGGCACGTGTGTAAGGTTGCCCAGATATAGGGTCGCTTCCAGGTTTGGACCATTATAACACTCGGCTTTCCCTGACTCCAGATTCACTGGAGACAACTATTGCTCTTACTCGGCTTGGATAGCTGTCCACAACTCTTGAGCTGTGTGACTGTGCTCTCCATCGCATATTAATTTGAACACTTATCAAACAAAAAATGTCCCCATAGATTATGGTTATTTACAAAACATATATAATCCAACAGTGTGACCCAGCGTTGTTAAATTGCCAGGAAAAACATACTAATAACCAATAGAAGCAGTGTGTTTGTTTATAAAAGTTACAATATTTTATTATGCATAATTCTAAAAAACACACATATAAACAATAACAAGAAAATCAACAGGGTGCCTTTTGTGTGAGGGAAGGCATGACCATCCCCGTAAGTTGTTGTATTAGCATAAATGCCCATATACAGTAAGTTCTAGCTAGATTCTATCCATTTGCTATGTGGACATGAGTTATCCATCATCTAAACAGAAAAACCCTTTTACTAAAGTTCTAGATAAAATTAATTTAACCCAGTACTAACCAAGAAAAAAAAAAAAAAAAAAAATATATATATATATATATATATATATATATATAAACATTTTAGAGGAGGTAGAGGAGGGAGAAGCTGTGGAGGAAGTGTTACTTACAGAGATTTGTCCCACAAGCCTTGGGGATTATGTGGAGCAGCCCCTTAGCCACATGCCCCCACAGCCACCAGAGTCACCCAATTCCCAGTCAGTGAGATGTAATGGCCTTGCCCACATATGCTCTTCTAGGTGTCAGTGGTGAAATGCACCCTGGCAGCTATAGATGTTTTTCAGGGAATGTGTGATGTTGTCTCTGACAAGCTGATGCAACGTAGATACAACTTTCTTAGAGAAGTAATGGTGACTGGAAAACTAGTACTGTTAGACTGCAATGGCGATCAACTTTCTGAAACCGTATGTAGGCACCAGGCAGTAAGGCAGCATTTATGTGGCCAATAGATTGGACATGGTGGAGTTCAAGCTCTTAGCTCTGTCATGTGTAAGAGTAAACATTCTTTTACATGACCACAACTCTGGGACCGAGGGCTTGCTGCTGTGTTGAGAGAAGGCAGAGTATGGAGAACAGGACAAACTGCTGGACTGTGAGTGAGGTGCAGGTGGAGATGTTATAGTGGATTGTGAAAGATATGCTGTGCTAGGTTACAAAAAATAGCAGTCAAGTCTACTTCGGTAACAGCTGATGGGCTCTCACTCACCCCAACTAAAGGGGGTAAACAAGTGGAGTTTCTGCATCCAGAGACCTGTGAGAGAATACTTGGAATGATGACAAAGGAGGAAGAAGCAGAAAATGTGGTTAATGGAGTAGATGGTGGTTGGCGAGGGCCGCTAGCCCTCATTTTAGAGCTGTGAGATTCCCACAAAAAGGCATGTTGATTGCGCATCTGCTTGAAGTTGTCAAATTATTGCAATTTTTGCCTCTATTGAGTTTTTTTTGTGCAAATTTGGCAGATAATTTGAGTTGGGTAATCCTTTGCGGTCTAAAAAAAAGACCCAGGCTAGACAACTCTTGCTTGCCCTGAGAACTGCACACTCACGACCATTGCTATCCACTGAGTTGAGGCTGAGGATGCAGTGATTGTCGTGGATGCATCTCTTCATGTCTGTGAGAAGCCACAACATAACCTCCTCGTCTTCCTCCTCCTCCACACTAAGTGAGATCGACAATCTCATCATCATCTTCTCTGTTTTCACACTCCTCACCCTGAGGGTAACCCTTCTTCTCTTACTGCTCTGACAAAACAGTACAGACTGTGTGCACCTCTGGTATCTGAGTCTCTTCAGTGTTACCTCCATCTCTGGTGGTAAATGTCTAATGACAAAGGTCTGGATTCTGCTCAGACCATACCTCATCCGGCCCTGGATTGAACATGAAAAAATTTGGGGCATTGGTGCAGATGCTTTCCTCCTCTGAATTCTGTGATTCTTTGGAGCAAACATCTCATGCCGATAGAATAAAATAAAACAGCTCTGGCAGAATGTCCCATTTGCAGTTCTCCACAGTGAGTTGGGCATTTGAAAATTTGTGATGCCTCACATAGGCATACAGTTATGCAGCCATCAAAGAAAGGGAGTCAAATAGCCTGTCCAGTAACAGATGTTGCCAGTGGTCTTTGGATAGGATAGGTTTTGCACCCTAATACGAGGCTTAATGATTTTTAAGTGGATGTCTGGCCTGATTTGTCACCCTAAAGACAGTGTCATCACAAACTATTTGGATAAGCCAGTTGAGTCTCCTGGCTGCACCCTAAAAATAGGCCTAATGATTTTAAGTGGTAATCTAGCCTGATTTGTCACTGAAATATAAATTTATCACACAAGATTTGGATTACCAAATTGAGCCTCTTTGCTGCACCCCAATATTAGGCCCAATGATTGTTAAGTTGAAATCTGACCTTCTGATTTGTCTCGTAAACACAGTTTAATCACAAACGATTTGTATGATCTAATTGGGCCTCCTGGCTGCACCCCAATATTAGACCTAAAGATTTTTATGTGAAATGTGGCTTTATGATTTGTCTCTGAAACACAGTTTTAACCCAAACAATTTGGATTAGCTAAATGGGCCTCCTGGCTGCATCCCTATATTAGACCTAACGATTTTTAAGTAGAAATCTTGCTTTCTGATTTGTCACTGAGACACAGTTTTATCACAAACGACTTGGATTAACTAATTAGACCTTCTGACAGCACTCCAATATTAGATTTTTAAGTGGAAATCTGGCCATCTGATTAGTCAATGATGCACAGATTTATCACAAATGATTTGGATTAGCTAATTGGTCCTCCTGGCTGCGCTCCAATATTAGATTTTTAAGTAGAAATCTGGCTGTTAGAGTTGGCAGATAGCGCTAAATAAAATCTACTATAAAATTGTCCAAGTGTCACTTCCGTCATTCTGTCTGTCCTTCTGTCGGTCTGTCTGTTTGTCGCGGAAATCTCAAGTTGCTGATTGGTCATGACAAAACGGCCACGACCAATCAGCGACAGGCACAGTCAGGGGGCAAAATGGCCGCTCCTTACTCCCCGCAGTCAGTGCCCGCTCCATAATCCCCTCCAGTCAGTGCTCACAAAGGGTTAATGGCAGCGTTAACTGACCGCATTATGCAGCGGTGTAACGCACTCCGCTAAAGCTGCCATTAACCCTGTGTGACCAACTTTTTACTATTGATGCTGCCTAAGCAGCATCAATAGTAAAAAGATCTAATGTTAAAAATAATTTTAAAAAAACGCATACATGCAGGTAACAGATGCTAAGACAAGCGGCTAATTGCCCTCACTGATGCTAGCTGCCTGCCTAAGGTTACAGTCCCAAAGCTAGACAGACATACAACACTTGCAGACAGAGTGGTAGAGCCTCCAATCACATAGCACACATAAATGATACTAGCGCGCCCGCGTGCACCACTGGGGGCTTTTTATACATAAGGCTCAGCCCCAAACACTTGCGCTCAGTCAGGTGAGACATCGCATGCGGGCCAATCTGGAGCTGCCACATCATGGAAATCAAGGAAAACTCTGGACTTAGGCTCCAGAGTGGCAGGCTGCTCCTGAACAACACTGGTTACAAAAGCGTTGGCTGGAAAGCCTGGAGTAACCAACCATATATCACGAGCCTGAGCTAGACGCTGGGACCGACATCTATGCTGAGAGCACCTGCGCTGGCCAAGCCTGAATGGGAGACCACCAAGGCAGACAAGGCTTGGGACCTACCCCATACAGGAGGAGAATCATGGCACCTAACACTGGCCTTCTGATTAGTGACTGAAACACAGTTTTATCACAAATGATTTGGAGTAGCTAATTGGGCCTTCTCACTTTACCCTAATATTAGGTCTAAAGATTTTTAAGTGTGAATCTAGCACTCTGATCTTTCTCTTAAACACAGTTTTATAACTAACGTTTTGGGTTAGCTACTTAGGCCTACTGGTTGCACCCCATTGTTAGGCCTAATGATTTTGAAGTGGAAATTTGCACACACTTTTTGCACAATCTAGTTAAATGCTGAAAGATCGATTTCAAACAGGTCCAGATCATATCTTGCTAACTGCCAAGTTCACTGGCAGTGCTATTAGGAGTGTCTTCTCTGCAATGTGACACTGAGAAAATGGCAATAGCAAAAGAAGATGTCCGCTTTTTTTATATGGCCAGGGACATGTGACTTCTGCAACCCATCACAGAAGATCGTGAGTTATGACGTTGTTTAAGGTTTTTGTGTCCTGATTGGCTGCAATAATCAATACACATAAAGTTAAGGGGAAAGAAAAGAAAACAGCCCACTGTTCCTCTAACCTCTCCACACCCTTAACCTTACATTGGGTTTTCAATTTAAATTGCCGATTGACGTGACAGAGGAAACTGCCGAGAGATCCAATCACTTTAATTAGGCAGCAGAGTTACTCTGGACTTTCTCTGGCCTCTGCTCAGAGGAGTCCTTCTTTTCAAAAGTGTACAAAACTATTGTGGACAGGGCTTTTATGTATGCCTAAAAAAACAGTCATCGCCAGATCATAGGTCAGAAGACATCCACAGTATCTCAATCTGCCTCATTATAGAAGATCTTTCACTGGGGGTTCCCTCTGAATTACGTATTTCAGAGATTTACCATATACAGAAACCAGAGCGCAGGATAATTGTGAGCTGAGCCTTACTGTGATCTTTGAGAGGCAAGATGATCAAATCCAAAGCAGGTGAAGAATTGGTTTTATTTGTTTTTTATTCCGTTCCTCATGCGATATAAATGATATGGCGACTTTATTCTTCAGGTAGCTGAGATTACAGCACTACCATATTTATTAGTGATTGGCGAGCACTAAAATGCTCAGGTGTTCGTTGCTTGGGTCAAGCAAATTGGAATTATCGGGTGCTCGACCAGAGCAACAAACCTAATGTAAGTCTATGGGAAACTCAAGCATTTTTCTGATGGCCACCCCGGTGGTCTGCAGAGGGACTAGAAATTGCAGAAATCGATGTGAACAGTGCTCAAATTACATGGGAACAGCATGGGGAAGATCCCTGGAAGCATTACTGACTCCCAGGTCACTGCTGTGAACAATGTTGTCAGAGTCTTACACCACTTTACAGACTCACAATAAAACATACAAAAATGAAACCAAAATTGATTTTTTGGGAAATATAATAATAATAATCTTTATTTTTATTTAGCGCTAACATATTTTGCAGCGCTTTACAGGTTGTACACATTATCATCGCTATCCCCAATGGGGCTCAAAATCTAAATTCCCCATCAGTATCTCTTTGGAATGTGGGAGGAAACTGGAGAACCAGGAGGAAACCCACGCAAACACGGGGAGAACATACAAACTCGTTGCATATGTTGTCCAGGGTGGGGCTTGAACCCAGGACTCCAGCGCTGCAAGGCTGCAGTGCTACACACTGAGCGGAATATGTTAACCCCTTCCCGACCCATGACGCCACGTAGGCGTCATGAAAGTCGATGCCAATCCGACCCATGACGCCTATGTGGCGTCATGGAAAGATTGCATCCTTACAGATCCGGTGAAAGGGTTAACTCCAATTTCACCCGATCTGCAGGGACAGGGGGAGTGGTAGTACAGCCCAGGGGGGGTTGCTTCACCCCCCGTGGCTACGATCGCTCTGATAGGCTGTTGAAAGTGAAACTGACAATCAGAGCGATTTGTAATATTTCACCTATTAAAACTGGTGAAATATTACAATCCAGCCATGGCCGATGCTGCAAAATCATCGGCCATGGTTGGAAACACTGGTCTGCCCCCCAACCCCACCGATCGCCTCCCCCAGTCCTCCGATTAGTCCTATGCACTGCTCCGCTCCCCTCTATCCTCCTGTCCGCTCCCCCCGTGCTGTTGTCCGCTCCCCCTGTGCTCCAATCCAACCCCCCTGCACTCCGATCCACCCCCGTGCTCCGATCCACCCCCGTGCTGCAATCCACCCCCCATGCTCTGATCCACCCCCCGCGCTCCGATCCACCCCCCCATGCTCCGATCCACCCCCTCATGCTCCCCCCACCCCATCATACTTACGGAGCCTCCCGGGGTCCGTCCGTCTTCTCCATGGGTGCCGCCATCTTCCAAAATGGCGGGCGCATGCGCAGTGCGCCCGCCGAATCTGCCGGCCGGCAGATTCGTTCCAATGTGCATTTTGGTCACTGTGATATAACCTATCACAGTGATCAAAATAAAAAAAATAGTAAATGACCCCCCTCCCTTTGTCACCCCCATAGGTAGGGACAATAATAAAATAAAGAATTTTTTTTTCCACTAAGGTTGGGGTTAGAACTAGGGTTAGGGTTAGGGTTTCGGTATGTGCACACGTATTCTGGTCCTCTGCGGATTTTTCCGCAGCGGATTTGATAAATCCGCAGTGCTAAACCGCTGCGGATTTATGGCGGATTTACCGTGGTTTTTCTGCGCATTTCACTGCGGTTTTACAACTACGATTTTCTATTGGAGCAGTTATAAAACCGCTGCGGAATCCGCAGAAAGAAGTGACATGCTGTGGAATGTAAACTGCTGCGTTTCCATGCAGTTTTTCTGCATCATGTGTACAGCGATTTTTGTTTCCCATAGGTTTACATTGAACTGTAAACTCATGGGAAACTGCTGCGGATCCGCAGCGTTTTCCGCAGCGTGTGCACAGACCTTTAGAATTAGGCTATGTGCACACGATGCGGATTTGGCTGCTGATCTGCAGCGAATTGGCCGCTGTGGATTCGCAGCAGTGTTCAATCAGGTTTACAGTACGATGTAAACCTACGGAAAACCAAATTACGTTGTGCCCATGGTGCGGAAAATACCACGAGGAAACGCTGCGTTGTATTTTCCGCAGCATGTCAATTCTTTGCGCGGATTCCGCAGTGTTTTACACCTGTTCCTCAAAGGGAATCCGCAGGTGAAATCCACACAAAAAACACTGGAAATCCGCGGTAAATCCGCAGGTAAAACGCAGTGCCTTTTACCCGTGGATTTTTCAAAAATGGTGCTGAAAAATCTCACACGAATCCGCAAAGTGGGCGCATAGCCTTAGGGCTGGAATTAGAGTTGTGATTAGGGTTATGGCTACAGTTGGGATTAGGGTTAGGGGCGTGGGGGGGTTAAGTGTTGGAGGTAGAATTGAGGGGTTTCCACTGTTTAGGCACATCAGGGGTCTCCAAACGCAACATGGCGCCTCCATTGATTCCAGCCAATCTTGTATTCAAAAAGTCAAATGGTGCTCCCTCACTTCCGAGCCCTGAAGTGTGCCCAAACAGTAGTTTACCTCCACATATGGGGTACCAGCGTACTCAGGACAAACTGTGCAACAATTACTGGGGTCCAATTTCTCCTGTTACCCTTGTGAAAATAAATAATTGCTTGCTAAAACATCATTTTTTAGGAAAGAAATATGATTTTTTATTTTCACGTCTCTGCGTTGTAAACGTCTGTGAAGCACTTGGGGGTTCAAAGTGCTCACCACATATCTAGATAAGGTCCTTGGGGGGTCTAGTTTCCAAAATGGGGTCACTTCTGGGGGGTTTCTACTGTTTAGGCACACCAGGGGCTCTGCAAACGCAACATGAGGCCCGCAGACCATTCCATATGGGGTATCAACGTACTCAGAAGAAACTGGACAACAACTTTTGGGGTCCAATTTCTCCTGTAACCTTTGGGAAAATAAAAAATTCTGGGCTAAAAAATTATTTTTGAGGAAAGAAAACGTATTTCTTATTTTCACGGCTCTGCGTTATAAACTTCTGTGAAGCACTTGGGGGTTCAAAGTGCTCACCACATATCTAGATAAGTTTCTTTCGGGGTTTAGTTTCCAAAATGGGGTAACTTGTGGGGGGTTTCTACTGTTTAGCCACATCAGGGTCTCTGCAAACACAACATGACATCCGCAGAGCATTCCATCAAAGTCTGCATTTCAAAACGTCACTACTTCACTTCCGAGCCCCGGCATGTGCCCAAACAGTATTTTACCCCCACATATGGGGTATCAGCGTACTCAGGAGAAACTGGACAACAACTTTTGGGGTCAAATTTCTCCTGTTACCCTTGGGAAAATAAAAATTTGCGGGCTAAAAAATCATTTTTGAGAAAAGAATTTTTTTTTTATTTTCATGGCTCTGCGTTATAAACTTCTGTGAAGCAGTTGGTGGTTCAAAGTGCTCACCACTCATCTAGATTAGTTCCTTTGGGGGTCTAGTTTCCAAAATGGGGTCATTTGTGGGGCATCTCCAATGTTTAGGCACACAGGGGCTCTCCAAACGTGACATGGTGTCCGCTAATTTTCCATTTAAAAAGCCAAATGTCGTGCCTTCCCTTCTGAGCCCTGCCGTGCACCCAAACAGTGCTTTACCCCCACATATGGGGTATCAGCGTACTCAGGACAAACTGGACAACAACATTTGGGGTCCAATTTCTCCTATTACCCTTGGCAAAATAGGAAATTCTAGGCTAAAAATCATTTTTGAGGAAAGAAAAATTATTTTTTATTTTCATGGCTCTGTGTTATAATAAACTTCTGTGAAGCACTTGGGGGTTTGAAGTGCTCAATATGCATCTAGATAAGTTCCTTGGGGGGTCTAGTTTCCAAAATGGGGTCACTTGTGGGGGAGCTCCAATGTTTAGGCACACAGGGGCTCTCCAAACGCGACATGGTGTCCGCTAACATTTGGAGCTAATTTTCCATTCAAAAAGTCAAATGGTGCGCCTTCCCTTCCGAGCCCTGCCGTGTGCCCAAACAGTGGTTTACCCCCACATATGAGGTATCGGCGTACTCGGGAGAAATTGCCCAACAATTTTAGGATCCATTTTATCCTACTGCCCATGTGAAAATGAAAAAATTGAGGCGAAAATAAATTTTTTGTGAAAAAAAAGTACTTTTTCATTTTTACAGATCAATTTGTGAAGCACCTGAGGGTTTAAAGTGCTCACTAGGCATCTAGATAAGTTCCTTGGGGGGTCCAGTTTCCAAAATGGGGTCACTTGTGGGGGAGCTCCAATGTTTAGGCATACAGGGGCTCTCCAAACGCGACATGGTGTCCGCTAACGATGGAGATAATTTTTCATTCAAAAAGTCAAATGGCGCTCCTTCCCTTCTGAGCCTTACCATGTGCCCAAACAGTGGTTTACCCCCACATATGAGGTATTGGTGTACTCAGGAGAAATTGCCCAACAAATTTTAGGATCCATTTTATCCTGCTGCCCATGTGAAAATGAAAAAATTGAGGCTAAAAGAATTTTTTTGTGAAAAAAAAGTACTTTTTCATTTTTACGGATCAATTTGTGAAGCACCTTGGGGTATAATGTGCTCACTATGCATTTATATAAGTTCCTTGGGGCGTCTAGTTTCCAAAATGGGGTCACTTGTGGGAGAGCTCCAATTTTTACATGGTGTCCGCTAAAGAGTGGAGCCAATTTTTCATTCAAAAAGTCAAATGGCGCTCCTTCCCTTCCGAGCCCTGCCGTGCACCCAAACAGTGGTTTACCCCCACATATGAGGTATCAGCATACTCAGAACAAATTGGAAAACAATTTTCTTGGTTTAGTTTCTCCTTTTACCATTGGGAAAATAAAAACATTTTTGCTAAAAGATCATTTTTGTGACTAAAAAGTTAAATGTTCACTTTTTCATTCCATGTTGCTTCTGCTGCTGTGAAGCACCAGAAGGGTTAATAAACTTCTTGAATGTGGTTTTGAGCACCTTGAGGGGTGCAGTTTTTAGAATGGTGTCACTTTTGGGTATTTTCAGCCATATAGACCCCTCAAACTGACTTCAAATGTGAGGTGGTCCCTAAAAAAATGGTTTTGTGAATATCGTTGTAAAAATGAGAAATCGTTGGTCAAATTTTAACCCTTATAACTTCCTAGCAAAAAAAAATTTTGTTTCCAAAATTGTCCTGATGTAAAGTATACATGTGGGAAATGTTATTTATTAACTATTTTGTGTCACATAAATCTCTGGTTTAACAGAATAAAAATTCAAAATGTGAAAATTGCAAAATTTTCAAAATTTTTGCCAAATTTCCATTTTTATCACAAATAAACGCAGAATTTATTGACCTAAATTTACCACTAACATGAAGCCCAATATGTCACGAAAAAACAATCTCAGAACCGCTAGGATCCGTTGAAGCGTTCCTGAGTTATTATCTCATAAACGGACACTGGTCAGAATTGAAAACAACGGCCAGGTCATTAAGGTCAAAATAGGCTGGGTCAAGAAGGGGTTAAAGAACATCCTTTCCAGGGTAATGACTTTTACATAAGGCAAAATAAATAACCAAAAACAAAAATCCTACTCCACACCTTGGGCTATGTTCACACGTAGCATTTTTGAACTTTAGCATTGCTTTCAGCCAAGACAAATGCATTCACTGAGAAATGTCATTTTAGCATTTTACAACCTTATCTGGCCTTGTGGTGTGTGACACATCATCTGATACATCCGGTTTCATTTATGAAGGAGGGATTCTGAAAGTCATAAAGCCTATTTTTATAGGGCCATTAGGTGGCCTTTGCTATTCTTAAAGGGCCAGCATTCGGCCCTCACTCTTAGAGAGCCATCAGCAGGCTATGCTTTGTTGTTACTATACTGTTATTGCGTATGCAGTGAGTGGCAGGGCTGCCAAACATTTGGATGCACCCAAATACTCCTTTGAAGAGACGTAAAGGAACGTCTCCTGAAAACAAAGTTCCCATTATTAGGAAGTGTGTCTCTCATACTGCTTGCCTATGCAGTGAAAGCAAGGGCTGCCAAATATTTGGACTTATTCCAATGCCCCTTGGAAGAAATATAAATGAGGGCCTCATAAAAAAATGTTCCCATTATTAGGAAGTGGGTCTCCCATACTGTTTTCTTATGCAGTGAATGCAAGTGATGCCAAAAAATTGGAGGCACTCCAATGCCCCTTTGAAGAAACGTAGAGGAGGGCCTCATGAAAAAATGTTCCCATTATTAGGAAGTTAGTATGCCATAATGTTTGCCTATGCAATGAATGCAAGGGGTGCCAAAAATTTGGAGACAGGAAGAGATGTGGAGGAGGGACTCAAAAACAAATGTTCCCATTAGAAAGGAGCGGGTCTCCTAGACTTGTAAAGCCCATGCACTAAGTGCTGACAAACATTTACATCTGGCAGGTATACATGATCATACTGTATACAAATGTTTTTTACTGGCATCATAAACACCCTTTAAAAAAATTATGTGGGTGTTTCATCGTGGACTACAGTCACCATGGTGATATGGCAGTGGAGGATGTGGATGAGGAGAAGGAGGAGGACAAAAGGAAATAGCCAAAATCAGGAAGCGTATAAACATGTGTGGGTGTGAAGAGGTGCATGTGAATAGACCTCCCAAAAAAAGACACTGGATTTGAGTTTATGTTATGCTGCTATCATTCGGTGGTGTTGAGAAGTCTGGCCCAATCCAACCCTTGTTCATCTTTATAGCAGTCAGCCTGTAAGTATTTTCAGTTGACAGGTGGATACGCTTATCAGTTATAATTCCACCTGCGGCACTAAAATCCCACTCTGACAAAAAGCTAGTGGCATGGCAGGCCAGGACCTTCAAGGCATAGAGAGCCAGTTCATGCCAAGTGTTCAGCTTGGATACCCAATAATTATTAGGCACAGAGGAATCACGGAGAATGTTGGTACAGTCAGCAAGGTACTCCCTCAGCATCTTCCAAAACTTTTCACTCCTTGTGAGAATACCACACGCCTCAGGGCCTGTGCAATGGGAGGGTCTGAGAAAACTCTCACAGAACTTTGCCAGCATTCCCCTGCCTCTGCTGGATTGGAGTTGTGTCTCTATCGCCTGTACTCCTTGGTTGTCCAATGAACTGTGACCTCTGCTGCCAGCGTTTTCAAATGGGAATTTTTTTATTAAATCCACAACTAGGGTCATCTGGAACTGCCCCATTTTAGTAGACCTATCTGCCTTGAAAATAAGAGATAGAAAGTATTCCTTGTAGCATGGGTCTAGAAGTGCACCAACCAGTAATGACTGTCACCCAAAATTTTGAGAATGCGAGGGTCACGGGAAAGGCAGCATAACCAAATTTCAGCTATGTGTGCCAGACTGCTAGCAGGCATGACTTCTGTTTTCTCACTAAAAGGACGACTGACCATGTTCTCCTCCTCCTGCCTGCCCTTAGGCCATCCACGATGAACAGACAATATGACAGTTGTGCAGGTAGTACCATCTATAGAGCATGAAACTAGCTAATATTGTTCTTCCTCCTCTTCCTCCTCTTCCTCATTGTTACCCAATCCACATTTGGATGAGACGAGGCTGGGCTGTGTGTAATCACCCTGTATGGTTCCTTACTCCATCTCATCGTGCTCTGTCTTAAATGCACCCTCTTTGATTGTGAGCAGAAAGCATTTCAGACCACAGAGAAACGGGATGGTGATGCTAATTATGGCATAATCGCCTCTCACCATCTTAGTGGAGTCCTCAAAGTTTTGGAGGATGGTACATATGTCTGACATCCATGCCTACTCTTTAGGTCTTATGTGTGGAGTCTGAACTGAATACCGGTGGCCTTGTTGATGCTGGTAGACAACAACTGCCCTCTTCTGCTCACAAATCCTTTCCAAGATCTGTAGTGTAGAGTTCCAATGCTGCTGAAGCATGGCAAGAACGGCAGACGCTGTAGCTGACTTTCTAAAATGGGCAAACAGGCAGTGTACTTTCACAAGCAGATCTGGCAACACACAAGCAGATCCGACAGCACACTTTTCCATTTATAGATTTGCGCCTTTCGCCCAGTCCACTTGAACCAGGGCAAGAGGAGATCGCATGTAGCGATGCCCAAATGTTTGAGCAGCCATGGTCACACGAAGGCAATGGTGGGAAAGTGTCACAAGAGGTGGATGATGATGACACACAATTGCCAGAAACTCCGGAGGAGGACCAGGGTGAGGAAATGGATGACAAAGTGGTGGAAGATATAGTAACTGACCCAAGCTGGCAGGAGGACATGCAGAGTGAGGACAGCAGCACACAGGGGGAGAGAGTCATAGCACCCCAACAGGCAGGAAGAAGCAGTGTGGTGGCTGCAGGCAGAAGGCAGGCAAATGTTCCCCGTAACACCAACATGACAGAAGTTGCCAGTCCAAGTGTTAGGTCTTCCTGAGTCTGGTTGTTTTCTAAAGACTCTGCCGATAACTTCAATAAGGCCATTTGCACCACCTGCCAGGCCAGCAGCAGGGGTAGCAAAACTACCAGCCTGACCACCACAAGCATCATCAGGCACATGGCAGCATTGCACCCGACTGTGGGCCAAAACCGAGGGTCCAGGAACAGTGTCTGCGAGTGACACAACACTGCTTCTTCCACTGTTGTGCGTGCAAGACAATCCCCTGTCCATGGTGCATGCACAAATGTTTTCTCCCCTGCACCTGTCACTGCACACACTCAACAAAAACCATCAACAAGCATGTCCATGTCCTTGTCCCAGCACAGTGTTCAGTTGTCTATGCCCCAGTTCTTGGAACGCAAGCGCAAATACGCAGCCAACGCTCCACAGGCTACATTACTAAATTCACACATTTTGCAACTGCTCGCGCTCAAAATGTTGCTTTTTAGGCTTGTGGAGATGGAAGCTTTCCGCAACCTGATGTCTGTGGCTGTCACTCGGTACTCATTCCCCAGCCGCCACTATTTTACCCATTGTGCCGTCCCCGCATTACACAAGTACATGTCTCACAACATTAGCCGTGCCCTCAACAATGCAGTTACTGGGAAAGCCCACCTAACCACGGACACTTGGGAAAAGCCTTCGGGAGTGGAAATTGATGTCAGATATATGTACCATCCTCCAAAATTTTGAGGACTCCAATGTTGTGAATTCTGTTATCGAACTCCCTCCTGTGGTCATGAATGGTACTTCGGCGAGTTCTGTCCATGGACTCCCTCTGGTGGCTGTGAGTGGAGCTGCTGGTTCTGAGGTTCCTTCCACAGGTGACTTAGTTTATTCTTTGGCTGGCTGCTCTATTTAACTCCACTCAGATCGTTACTCCATGCCAGCTGTCAATGTTCTTGTACTGGTTCAGTTCGCTCTTGGATCTTTCTGGTGACCTGTCTACTCCAGCAGAAGCTAAGTCCCTGCTAGTTATTATTTGTTCATTGTTTTCTTGTCCAGCTTGCTATCATGATTTTGCCTTGCTAGCTGGAAGCTCTGGGATGCAGAGTGGCACCTCTGCACCGTGAGTCGGTGCGGAGGTCTTTTTGCACACTCTGCATGGTCTTTTTGTAGTTTTTGTGCTGACCGCAAAGATACCTTTCCTATCCTCAGTCTGTTTAGTAAGTCTGGCCTCCTTTGCTGAAACCTGTTTCATTTCTGTGTTTGTGACTTTCATCTTAACTCACAGTCAATATATGTGGGGGGCTGCCTTTTCCTTTGGGGAATTTCTCTGAGGCAAGGTAGGCTTTATTTTCTATCTCTAGGGCTAGTTAGCTCTTAGGCTGTGAAGAGGCGTCTAGGCAGAGTTAGGTACGCTCCACGGCTATTTCTAGTGTGTGTGATAGGATTAGGGGTTGCGGTTAGCAGAGCTCCCACTTCCCAGAGCTTGTCCTGTGTTAGTTTAACCATCAGGTCGTTCCGTGTGCTCCTAACCACCAGGTCCATAACACTCCACCAAGATGGTGAGCGGCGATGAAGCCATAATTAGCATCACCATCCCGCTTCTGTGTGTTCTGAAATGCTTTCTACTCACAATCAAAGAGGATGCACTGCAGGCGGAGCATGATGAGATGGAGCAAGGAACCATACAGGGTGATTAAACACAGCCCAGCCACATCTCATCCCAGCCTGGATTGGGTGACAATGAGGAAGAGAAGGAGGAACAGGAACTAATTTAATGCGCTACAGACTGTACTACAAGCACAACTGTCATACCGGCTGTTCAGTGTGGATGGCCTGGGAACAGGGAGGAGGAGGAAGAGGAGGAGAGCATGGTCAGATGTGAGGGTAAAAGTGCTAAGGCCAGATGAAGTGTCCAGAGTTGCCTTCAGAGCTTCCTCTGTTTTATCACTCTTGACATGCTTTGCAGCATTCAAGAATGGACTACTCAACATGCATGTCACTCGGAGCAGGTGGATTGGTTCATGGGTCTCCCAGAACTAATGGCATTTATTTCAGTCATTATCTTGTGGGGGGGTGACCAAGGTTCCATCACTACGTGACAGCTGGTCAGCAAACCTGGCAAACCCAAGGATCATTGCAACTATGACCCGAAACCGCTTCCAAGACATCATGCACCACCTACGCTTTGATGACATGTTCACACGCAGTGAGCAAGTGGAGACCGATAAGTTTACTGCAATCTCTGATGTGTGGAGATCGTTTGTCACCAACTGCAACGCATCCTACAACCCTGGTCCACACATCACTATTGATGAACAGCTTTTCCCATCAAAGACTCGCTGCTGTTTTCTGCAATACATTGCAACAAAACCAGACATGTTTGGCATCAAGTTTTGGGTGGCTTGCGACTTGAAATCAAAGTACATCTGTAATGTCCTCCCATATCTTGGCAAGGACCCCAGTCGTCCCAGCAGGGAGATACTGTCCGAAACTGTAGTGATGAGGCTGATGGAACCATTCATGGACAAGGGCAGAACTGTAACAATGGACAATTTCTTTACATCATTGTCACTTGCACAATGACTGCTTAGCCGGAAAGCCACCATCCTCGGCACAGTCAACAAGAGTCGCTGGGAAATTCCTCAATCCACTACACAGATGGACCACACTGAATTCACCACTCAGGTGTTTTCAACCACTGATGCCACACTGACAGTGTATGCACCCAAACGAAAGAAGGCCGTCTACATTCTCAGCAGCATGCACAGTGTGGTTGAGACTTAGGATACCAACAAAAGGAAGCCAAACACGGTCACACAATGCAACCACACAAAGTGCGGTGTGGATGTAATGGACAAAATGGTGCGGGAGTACAGCGTGCGTGCAGGAACACGGAGATGGCCAGTCGCCATGTTCAACAACATGATTGACATGGCAGCACTGAATGCTCATGTTCTTTATCAGGCATGCACTGGGGTGCAGAAGAGACGGGTGGACTTCCTGGTTGAGCTTTCAAAAGAGTTAGGTGGCTCTTATGTGACTGAAAAGAAGGCACACAAGGAGAAACTCCTTTGGCAACAACCTTCCACACCCAGCCCTTGCAAAAGGGTGACGTGTCAGGTCAACCACCGATGCACGAACAATTGTGCAACTGAGAGATGTGTTGACTGCTACAAATACACGTGTGGCAAATGTACCAGGGACATACCCAGGCAGTTCCAGGTATGTTCCGACAGTGCAGACAGACTTCTGAGTGCTGAAAAGCTAGTCACACAAGAAAGACATGCCACTCACACACACATGCAGCCCCCCACTGCAGCCTATTGTAAATATGTGTGGAATTGTTTTATTCCTTGTATTTTTTTTATTATTTTTATAACAAAAATAAAAAGCATGGAAACAAATAACAGTTGTTCTTTTGTGTATTTTTCACACTGAAATTTCAGTCCTCTTGTGCGATTTTCGCGCAATTTTTTTTCCGCTAGTGTGCTTGAGGCCTTAGACACAAATGCTTCTGGCCATTACTCACAGCTGTACCTTGCTCTAAAATTTCTAATTCTCAATTTAAAATATATAAAAAATGATTAATTGTTTCAGTGCTTTTTTACTCAAATAAAACTAAACTAAATACAATATGTATAGTCTTTATATTTTCAAATGCAATAAACTGAATAGAACTAACTAGAAACTAAATGGCTGAACTCAATGGAAAACAACAACCTCCTGTGGTGCGACAGTAATGGCCTTAATTACAGACCAAAAGACGGTGATTAGAGGATGTTAGCTAAAATCCTTCAGGTCATTGGACCTGCCTCTGGGTTCCAAAGGTAAAAATGTTAAATGACCTCTCTCTGGGACTTCTAGTGTTAACTCTATCCTCCACTCCCTGGTGCATTCCTCTGTTATATGTGTGTGTGTAAATTTGTATGTTTGGTATCCAGAATGAGGCTCTGGCATCTTCATAGTCAGAAGCAATCCGGGGAACAAGGTGAGCCAGTGCAGCCCTAGAAATAGGGACAGGGAGGGATCCCCTGGTCCCGGGAAACGAAACAACAGAGTCGTGACACTAAGTTCCAGGATTACTTTCAATTACTGATAGATATCAGCTTGTGTCATTTCTTTCCATGCCTTTTTGCTCCTTTCTTTGTGTTCAATACACATAACTTAATTTATGGACATCAATGGTTTGAGTTTTTTGCCTGTGTGCATTTGATGACTTGTGGTGAGAATATTATACCAATAGCCCCCTTTAGAAATATATTTACTTAGACAATTTGTGCAGTGTTCAATACTTATTTCATTTGCTGTATCTACAATAAGACATCAGATAGCAGATATCAAGGTATCATCCTTATGATCTGAATTTCCATATAGATGGCTTAGAAGGGTGACACCTATAGACAGATTCACCTTAAGGTACTGTTTATGCAGTATATCACCGACTCATCAAATCACAGTCACAGTGAATGACTTTTTCAACTATGGCACCTTATAACATTTGAATCATCTTGATATTAACAAACTAAGATTAACACTTCTATTTTCAATGTATATACACCACAAATGTCTTGTTTTTTTATCTCTATGTGGAATTAGCTGTGCGCTCTGATCATCTATTCATACGCTGTAAAATTGTAAAGATGCGATCCATGGCATGATCTAATGTTTTATGGTCGCTATGGTAGTTCTCGCTGATTGGCTGCGCTAAAGCATTTGATATGATAGCTGCTATTCATTATGGGAAAGTTCACGCTGCCGCACCTGTCGTTATTAGCTTACTCAGTCTTCAGCATCAGTAATGTGTGAAAAGCGTTGGAAATTTCTTTTTTTACGTGTTCCTCGCTAATCAAATTACAAAGAATTCGCATTCCTAGTACCTGAACATTTGAGGAAAAGTAATTCTAAATCAACTCTGTGCTCAACTCTACTAGAGACAGTTATGTCAAATATAACATTTTATTAAACATTTTATACACCTATGCTAATAATTTTTCACAACCAAAATATGACAATCTTTTTTTTTTTACTAAGAGCAAAATGAATACATTTTTCTTTGGACTTCTGACCTTTACTTTTACAAGCTCATCAACTGATGAAATGTTTTTGAAATGAGATCTCTTTAAATGTAGAAATCTATTTGTCGAATATTTTAGGAAGGTTTCATGATGCAAAAAAGTGATAATTGTCAACAGAGGTAATGTTCTATATTTAACAATACAATGATTTAATAGCAATACAAAGAAAAAGCTACATTTGAGAGGGGAACTGAATAATAGACCAGACTACAGATTTACAATTTGATATTGAGACAATCCTATACCTATGAATGGGAATTTTGGAATTGCATGCACATATTGCAAAAACAATTGAGAAGCAACAAGTTTTATTTAGTTGCAGCAAACCTATTAAATGTGAATGAGCCATAATTAATTCTCATCGTGCAGCTCCTGCATCAAAAGTTTCTCTGAGCAGCATTAGTTTATTCTTTCTATGGTGCTCTATTTGTATTGGGATGGATCCAGTTGGCTAAGATACATTATGTGGGCTGGAGAAAATCGATTTTTCAACAATGATGAGGAAAAGAAAACTGTCTGAGGACTTGAGAACCAAAATTGTTGAAAAATATCAACAATCTCAAGTTACAAGTCCATCTCGAGAAATCTTGATGTTCCTTTGTCCACGGTGCACAACATAATCAAGAAGTGCCCATGGCAGTGTAGCGATTCTTCCTGGACGTGGACAGCAGAGAAAAATTGATGCTAAGGAAGCATTAGTATCAGTTCTAAGCATCCTTTACCATTTGAATGAAGTGAAATGCTATGGCAAGAAATCCAGGAGGATCTGATCTCGGTTATCCATGATGAAAACTGACTCTGCCGAAGCTATGAAGTGCTAACCATTCAGCTGACAATCTCTGTGATATCCTTTCTATTTAGATCAGCAGCACATCACAGAGCTTGTCAGCTGAAGGGACAATACTTCAAAGCAACCACAGAATCCAGGCACAGGAGATGAGTGAAGTCTTATCTGAGCATGAGAAAACCCTGCCCCTACCAGTGACGTTATTAGTAAGGTTGTCCGATTCCAGTCCGCATATTGGTATTAGCAGTGGCTGCATCACAACAGTATACTATAAGGCTATGTGCACATGTCAGGATTTCTGGCAGAAATTTTCCTGACAAAAACCTGACATTTCTGCCAGAAATCCGCAAGCTTTTTTTCGCGTTTTTTTAATGCGTTTTTTACGCGTTTTTGACGCGTTTTGGCGTGTTTTTGTGCATTTTTTCCCAAATGTATAGAATCGCTTGAAAAATGCAGAAAATCCACAAAATTAATGAACATGATGCTTTTTTTACCACGATGCGTTTTTTTCACAGAAAAAAACGCATCATGTGCACAAAATTGCAGAATGTATTCTAAATGATAGGATGCATATGTCTGCAGTTTCTAATGTGTTTTATCGCGTTTTTATTGCTAAAAACGCAAAAAAAAAGTGAAAAAACCTGAACGTGTGCACATACCCTAAGACCCACATAGAGATAAGCTTATAGAAGCAGGTCTGGTATCAGAAGTATATTAAAAAGCTGACAAAAAGCGCTCGAACATGTGAAAAGAGGTTAAATTAATAGTGGAAAACCTATATATTCCCCTTTTATCTTTAATTTATGGCATTTATTGGGATGCGTAGAGTTGACATTTTGTGGAACTGACCGTCAATTGGAGATGGCATCATAACACACTGCAGCTGCTGAAGAGCCTCATTTTTCTGATGTAAGAAGCACAAAAAATTGTTTAGCATTCAGCATGGTACTTGTCCTTAAAACTATGAACACCACGTCACTCAAACAGAGCCCATTATAAGTGAAGGGTGTTCATCAGATACTGTTGGGATTCATTGTATGACCAAATAAAACAATCATCTGGGGACAAAGCTGAAAATATTCACCATTTCTTGGATACTTGTTATGGACCTGGTGGTTAGGAGCACCCAGAATGACCTGATGGTTAAACTAACACAGGACAAGCTCTGGGAAGTGGGAGCTCTGCTGACCGCAACCCTAATCCTATCACACACACTAGAAATAGCCGTGGAGCGTACCTAACTCTGCCTAGATGCCTCTTCACAGCCTAAGAGCTAACTACCCCTAGAGATAGGAAATAAAGCCTACCTTGCCTCAGAAAAATTCCCCAAAGAAAAAGGCAGCCCCCACAAATATTGACTGTGAGTTAAGATGAAAGTCACAAACACAGGAATGAAACAAGTTTCAGCAAAGGGAGGCCAGACTTACTAAACAGACTGAGGATAGAAAAGGTAACTTTGCAGTCAGCACAAAAAACTACAAAAGACCACGCAGAGTGTGCAAAAAGACCCCCGCACCGACTCACGGTGCGGAGGTGCCACTCTGCATCCCAGAGCTTCCAGCTAGCAAGGCAAAATCATGATAGCAAGCTGGACAAGAAAACAAAGAACAACAAATAAACTAGCAGGGACTTAGCTTCTGCTGGAGAAGACAGGTCACCAGAAAGATCCAAGAGCGAACTGAACCAGTACTAGAACATTGACAGCTGGCATGGAGTAACGATCTGAGTGGAGTTAAATAGAGCAGCCAGCCAAAGAATAAACTAGGTCACCAGTGGAAGGAACCTCAGAACCAGCAGCTCCATTCACAGCCACCAGAGGGAGTCCATGGACAGAACTCGCCGAAGTACCATTCATGACCACAGGAGGGAGTTCGATAACAGAATTCACAACAGATACTGTCCTACATAACATTGTGACACATAAAAATAGAATGGTATTCTTATTACATGCAGTATGTTTGGTCCAGTGGTTGATCGGAAAACATTAACCTAAATAACTGAAAATATTATGTATGCTCAAAGCAACAACAGGAGAATAGATATTATCCTCTTAGTGAGTTGTTTCAGAAATCCTCTAATATTCCCACCATTGTTGCATGACTAGAAAACTAATAAGAACTGGAAATCACAATGACTTTATGTCTCTTTAAAATCTCTAAACATGAGAACTGAAGTGTTTCAAGGGTATAATATTGGCAGTCTAATTTCAATGGAAGATATATTTTACATTTTAAGAGGTTTATTACAAAGGTCACCACTGAATAAATAGCATGTTGAAATAAGATACTTAATGGAAGTGCAGAAAAATGCAACCGTGCATAAAAATATTACAAATGAGGGTTATACAGTGAAGAAGTAACATTCATTGAAAGAGAGTCATGATTGTAATATTTAACCATCAAAACATTTCCCGGCATTATGCTGCTGGAAGCCTTTGCGGAGGTTTGGTACTTTTATGCACATTTTTATCATCCCAATAAAAACACAGTTCATTTGGTGAAGACTGCTCAACTGGAAAATAAGAAAGCTTGAAAGGATTGTCTGTCTCTCAATAGCAATGAATTAAATAAAGAGAACTCTTGATAAAAGTATAGTAGTCAGAATGAAATATGCTGTGTAGCATCAGAGTATGCTCAATGTATTAGAAAAATGAACAGAGTGCTGTATCAAATGTTGGATATTATTTGAACTGTTTTAACCGAGGAAAAAAGGAATTAAAATGCAAGAAATGGACAAAATAAAAAATGGAATAGTTAACAGGCTTTCCAGATTTAGAATCTTTGCTTGCAAGTCCTGTAAAAGACGCCATGGCAAACAGCATTTTTGAAGAGATCTCTTTGGGCCTCATTTATAAAACATATCCAATAATAAGACTTCAAATAGTAATCATCATTTTAATGTTTAATTCATTAATCAATAATACACAAAAAATAAAACCTTTTAAATACAATTTATCAGAGAAATCCACATTTTTTTTCACCAGAACTGATCATTCATTCTCAAAATTCTCAGTTCACAGGTAAAATCTGTATTCAGTGAAGACAGACTTTCCGATTACTGAGAAAGGAGATGGCTGATGCCCATAACATTCTATGTAGATGGGAGTAAAAGGCGGTGAGAGGGGCTAGAGTCAGAGCGTCTCTTGTTTCTTCTCCTATTCTTTCTCCATAAAATCTTGTCAGAAACAACTGCTATCTCCTATCTCACTAATGGGAAAATATGTTTAAATTTAATACAGGTTTTGCTAGTGAATTAAGAATTTTGAAGATAAAGATTATTCCTGGAGGAGATGGAAGTAAATTTCTTTGATAAGATGTATTACAAAGATGAACATTTTCATCTGCATGATTTATATATTAAATAACATTTTTAACAATGGGTATTCTTTAATTGATGCCTGAAACGATCAATCATAGATCAGCTTTCATTAATAAAACTACTGCGGAAAAATTAAAACTGGTCTCTAGTTGCATGTCACTATTCTGTTGTCTGGTGTCTCTGGATAAGAGGCTACTTCCCTGTCCCTAATGCTAGTGGTGTCCTAGCTCAACCAGATCCCTGGATTACTTCTGATGGTGAAGATCCCGGGGCCATGTACCTTGCCATAGCTCTTGAATCCGCCCTCAGTCTTTCTGGGGGAGAGGCGAATAGAAGTGTACTTTTATACACCAAAAAGACAAAAAAGGTAATACAAACAGGGATAAAGAATAATACCAATCATACAAATATGTTCACACAAATAACAGAGGTAAACACCAGGGAGTGGGGGATGGGGAAAAAACAAAGTAGGAGAACGGTATCAGCACACACCCAAAACCTCACAACAGTCTCAGATAAATCTCCGAAATGCCTTTTCAAACAACTACAACAAACCACCATCTCCTAACCATGCAGCATAAGCTAGCTCTAGCAATGCATGCTAGCCAGGGCTCAGATTATATAAGATATGTGAGTATCTAAACAGTAAAATTGACCTCTGACACACCTTCCGCCATACACAGGCAACCCACCAGATGAAGACCCAACTTTGAGTCTACACATTTCAAAAAATAATTGTCACACAGCAAAATTATTATTATTATTATTATTATTTATTTATATAGCACCATTGATTCCATGGTGGAGAAATCATTGCCGAGCGGCAATCATAGATGCGGTAGTTGTAACTTCTGTCACCTTCGAGTACTTGGCAGCTCTATACGAATAGGTCCGATAACACACACAGTGCATGATTTCATCTTATGCAAAAGCAAATATGTGGTCTATGTCATCTTTTGTCCATGTTTATTTTATTATATAGGCAAAACCATTCGCCCAATGACAGTAAGATTTAGAGAGCATTACAGATCAATATCCACAGGCAAGGGATCTTTACGTTTTATTAAGCACATACAGGAAAAACATAATGCAGATCCTAATGTGTTACGTTTCGCCGGCTTGGAGGTGGTTAAAAATCCACCCCAAGGTGGCGATCGAAATAAAATTATCCTACAACATGAAGCAAGGTGGATTATAAAGACAAACGCTCAAGGTCCAATAGGACTAAATGACAAACTTGACAGGTCAATATTTTTATGATTGCAATAATGATTCATTCCAAATATTGCATCTTGTGATTGTAATAATTGTATATTCCAATGTTATTGTTTATGCATTTCCACAGCACAAAGTGATTTTAATTGTTATGTGTAATTATATGTTGTTTTTACACTTACTCACTTTTTTCACTCACCTGTCGACTCCTATAAAAAGGAAATGACACACTTGATTGTGCACATGGACCCGTGGAAGCGCATTTTGCGTGAAACGGCCATAGTCCTTCTCCTCTCCCCCGCACCCAATCCTCTTTCCTGCCGCCTCTCCACATAATGTCTCACATCGCTTTAAGCGAATAAAGGACACTATCTTCAGCAAGAATCTGGTGAGTGCTGCATCTTTTGTTATTTAACAAGTTGGAAAGTCTGTCTGCTTTATATGCTAAGCACCACCCGGCATCTGCAAACACATAGACTGGTGGCTTGAAGTTTATGCTGAGACTTCTCCTACACTGTTACTGCCTGTGAAGATTAACACATCGAGTGCCGCTCAGTTCCTTTTCTGCGGGTCAGTGAACTTTCATGTTGTATGGTGAGCAGAGCACAGGTCAGCGTTAGTCAGGCATCGCTGTGTGTGATTTGTAACGTGATCAATGGAGGTTAGTCAAGCAGAAAATATGGAAGCTAACTTAAGCACAGTCTCGGAGCATGGTTTAATGGCAGGAAGAGAGGGTGCGGCGGAATTCTTTATGGAATGTAACCATAAAGAGGAATTGGAAATGATAAAGCGCTGCGGAATATGTTAGCGCTATATAAAAATAAAGATTATTATTATTATTATTATTATAAGCACTAAAACATTGGAAAATAAAATCCACAATTTGGCCGAAAGAGAAATCAGACTATATTGGACAATTAAATCATTAAAGTCGTATGTAGAATGTGAACGTGTTCCTAGAGGACTCCGAGTGTTTAAAGACATCTCGCAATTTATGAATGATATTTCATTTAAGAAGGCATGGGAACAAATTCATCTTCAGTGTTCCCAAAATTTATTACTACTATTACTTTATTAGTGATTTCTCAGAATGAAAAGGAGTATGGAATTCTATGCGAGCAGTTAGAGAAAGCCAAAAAAGAACTGTTGTCAAGAATAACGGAAACGCAATATAATCTTTTCCTCAAAAAATTGGAGAAAAAATTGGTAGTGATTCAATTAGACACCAAACAAAAGAAAAAAGAAAAATTCTTAAGAGATAAAAATGATTTTGAATCAGGGCAAGTCTTCTCGTGGAACAAAAATAAAAAGAGTTTTTTTCAGAGAAACCGTCAAGTAAGAACTCAGAATAAGAAAAAAACACAGAGAGACGGTTGGATTACCGATTCCGATTCCAGTGGGGTTGAGGAGCAGATGGAAAATGTCAACATGGCAACAACATCGCAGAGAGATAATATCCCTTTAGGAGGAAAACCAGACGAGGGGGCCGGAAAAACAGGAATGCAGAAAAAACGCAAGCAAGTGTCGTGGAGGAAATAGCACCAGTTAATAATGAACTTCAAATTATAAATTTGTCTAATAAAATACTATCTGCAGATCAAAGACAAGTATTGTCGCTTGGTTTAAACTTCTGCTTGCCAGAAGAATTCGATCTGACCGAGTTTAAAGTAGATCTGTTTAAATGCACACGAAAATTGCATCTGCATAAACATTTTCTATCTCAAAAAAACACCAATGAAACCTCAGCAAAACCAACAACGGAAGTTCCGGCTTCCATAGGTAATCTTGGCTTTATGGCGTTTCCTCTGGATAATGAGAAAGACATAGAAGTTATGTGGCTTCTAACTAGTTTAAGCGAAGAGACTCCTAATGTAGATCATTTAGGAGCCAGTTCTATCACTGAACCTATTGTGGAGCCTTTCAAGGGAGGAGTGCGATCCTGCTTTATGCCACCAATCGCCCCGGGGAATTCTATCGATTTATTTCAGGATTTGGTCCTAAAAGATGTAGAGGCATTGCTGTACCGAAAACCTTTAAGAAATTTAACGTTAAATGAGGACAGAGCCCTTAGGGAAATGCAGCAGTGGAAAGACGTAGTCATAAGAAAGGCGGACAAGGGGGGGAATCTAGTAATACTCAACAAAGATTATTACATTAATGAAGCATTGTCGCAATTAAATGATAGGAATACATATATCCCGTTGGACAACAATCCCACATCTAAATTTAAAGATAAATTAAGATCTTTATTGAATAAATATGTGGTAAAAGGCGTATTAACAAAAAATAGAGCAGAAAAGCTTCTTCCAGAACACCCCAAAATTCCACACTGGTATAGCATTCCCAAAATTCATAAGAACGCAACACATCCCCCTGGACGCCCCATAATTTCGGGGATCGATTCCTTAACGGAACCCCTGTCCCAATTCCTCGACTGGCTACTTAAACCACTGCTGCAGAAGATCCCTTCATTTGTCAAGGATACAGGAAGCTTCTTATCTGCATTACAATCGATTGACTGGCAACCTAGTTTTTCTTTAGCCTCCATTGATATCGTGAATTTATACACAAGAATCCCACAGGCTAATGGTATAGAAGCAATACGAAAAATCTTGCTAAATACTGAGAAAGATCCTGATTTTATTTCATTTGTGGTGGAGAGTTTAGAATTTGTTTTGTCACATAATGCCTTCAAATTCATAGATAAATGGTTCCTACAATGTGTTGGTACTGCAATGGGTACGCCCGTTGCATGTGTTTTTGCCAACTTATTTTTAGCAGTCTTCGAAGAAAAATATATTACGGCTGCAATAAATCCGTATTTGAAGCATATGCGACTTTACTTGCGTTTCGCAGACGACATTTTTATCGTCTGGGATGGCACAAAAAGTGATTTTGATAATTTTGTCTCCAATTTAAATGAAGTTAATGAGGACAACATGCGGTTCACATCCTGCTTTGACAACAAAACTCTCGAATTTCTAGATGTTCAAATATCAATACTAGAAGATAAATTAGTCACAAAAGTATATAAAAAACCAACGGCCACTAATAATTTACTTCATTTTAACAGTGCCCATCCGTTGCATACAAAACGAAGTATACCATATAGCCAGATGGTGCGCCTTAGAAAAATTAATAATAATGAAGACATTTTTAGGGAGCAAATAAAAGATCTTAAAACATGTTTTTTGAACAGAAATTATCCTTCCCAATTATTAGCGAATGCTGAGTCAAGAGCTCTTAAACTCTCGCAGAAAGACATATTAAAAAACCGTAAAAAAGACAAACAGTACAAATTAAAACAACAAGAACCACATAGGTTTACGTTCACCTTCACACATAGCCCTATGGACAACGAAGTATATGCCGCAATAAGAAAGAATTGGCATGTTTTACAAAATGACAGGGATTTATCTAAAATTGTCCCTAAACAGCCTCATTTTGCCTACAAACGCACGAGAAACTTGGGTAACTTACTTGTTCACAATCAAATGTTGCCAGAAAATAATAATTGGCTAGAGAAATCATTGCCGAGCGGCAATCATAGATGCGGTAGTTGTAACTTCTGTCACCTTCGAGTACTTGGCAGCTCTATACGAATAGGTCCGATAACACACACAGTGCATGATTTCATCTTATGCAAAAGCAAATATGTGGTCTATGTCATCTTTTGTCCATGTTTATTTTATTATATAGGCAAAACCATTCGCCCAATGACAGTAAGATTTAGAGAGCATTACAGATCAATATCCACAGGCAAGGGATCTTTACGTTTTATTAAGCACATACAGGAAAAACATAATGCAGATCCTAATGTGATACGTTTCGCCGGCTTGGAGGTGGTTAAAAATCCACCCCAAGGTGGCGATCGAAATAAAATTCTCCTACAACATGAAGCAAGGTGGATTATAAAGACAAACGCTCAAGGTCCAATAGGACTAAATGACAAACTTGACATGTCAATATTTTTATGATTGTAATAATGATTCATTCCAAATATTGCATCTTGTGATTGTAATAATTGTATATTCCAATGTTATTGTTTATGCATTTCCGCAGCACAAAGTGATTTTAATTGTTATGTGTAATTATATGTTGTTTTTACACTTACTCACTTTTTTCACTCACCTGTCGACTCCTATAAAAAGGAAATTACACACTTGATTGTGCACCTGGACCCGTGGAAGCGCATTTTGCGTGAAACGGCCATAGTCCTTCTCCTCTCCCCTGCACCCAATCCTCTTTCCTGCCGCCTCTCCGCATAATGTCTCACATCGCTTTAAGCGAATAAAGGACACCATCTTCAGCAAGAATCTGGTGAGTGCTGCATCTTTTGTTATTTAACAAGTTGGAAAGTCTGCTTTATATGCTAAGCACCACCCGGCATCTGCAAACACATAGACTGGTGGCTTGAAGTTTATGCCGAGACTTCTCCTACACTGTTACTGCCTGTTACCCGCAGTTCCTTTTCTGCGGGTCAGTGAGATTCCATGGTGCTGTACATGAGAAGGGGTTACATACAAGTTACAAATATCACATACAGTAAACAAACTAACAATCACGGACTGATACAGAGGGGCGAGGACCCTGCCCTTGCGGGCTTACATTCTACAGGATTATGGGGAAGGAGACAGTAGGTTGAGGGTTGCAGGAGCTCCGGTGTTGGTGAGGCAGTAGCTCCGGTGTTGGTGAGGCGGTAGCTTCTATCGTGATGAGGCAGCAGCGGTGTCAGTGCAGGCTGTAGGCTTTCCAAAATAGTGGCATCAATTTCCCCAGAGTAGAAACAGTATCATAGGCCTCTGGCACATCCTCTACTACAGGCAACCCACCAGATGGAGACCCAACTTGGACTCTCCACATTTCAAAAAACTGTTTGTAACATCAACATCAGTAGCAACAGCAGGCACAGAAGACACCACAAAGATGTTACAGAATACAATAACGCAAGATAAATACATGACACTAACAATGACAACATTGTCTAATCTGCCCAAACTGTGACTGGGTTGCAAATGTCAACAGAGATCTATGACTTGTTCATTTTAATAAAAGTTATGTTATCTGCACTTTGACGGGACATCTAGATGCACTTATCCATCAGGACACCACTAGCAGCGCTTAAGACACAGAGAACGCCGCTGGCCGGGCATGACAACACCTTCAAGGCATGACAGGCGAGCTCAGGACATGCTTCCATTTTTCAAGACCAAAATGTAAAAGAATCCGAACCCACCAGATCACAATAAGTTCCAGATACTCCTGCACCATTCTCTCCATTCTCTGGTCTAAAAAATGTGCTAAACAACTAACAGAAATTGCTTATGCCACTTACATTGCTGCTGCTAATGTTTTGGTGATGATGCCTTTACATTCCCAGGTATGAAAAAGGACATACTGCACCAGGGTTCGTCGCTACTGCCAAGAGATGATGAAACATGTGCAGAGTGGAATTCCACATTATCAAAACATCGCTAATCAATCAGTTAACCGGTAGGCCAAAAGACCTCTGTAGCAATGCGAGTCAAAGACCTATGGGGTGCAATCATCGTAAGTGAGCACATAGTGACTGTGCTTTCTGCAGCAGCACATCCAGGTTGGCATAGTGGCTGAGAACTTGCTGTACCACCTGGTTGAGGATGTGAGCCATGTAAGGCATGTGTGTGAGATTGCCATGGCATAGGGCCGTCACCAGATTTGCATAGTTATCGCACATGGTCTTCACTGGCTCCAGGTTTAGTGGAGACAGCCATTGCTCTAACTTGACCTGGATACCTGTCCAAAACTCTTGAGCGGTGCAATGGGTTGTAAACATCTTGATTTTGTGATGAACCATGGACAAAGGAACATGAAAATCTCTGGAGATGGACCTTGAAATTGTTGATATTTTCAAACAATTTTGGTTCTCAAGTTCTCAGACAGTTCGCTTCTCCTCTTTCTGATCTCCATACTTACTGTGGCAAACATAGACACACAATGCAAAAATTGCAACTTCCCCCCTTTTAATCTGGTTTCAGATGTGATTTTAATATTGCTCACATCTGTCACTTGCCACAGGTGAGTTTAAACAATCTTCACATACTTGAAACAAAGTTGTTTACCAAATTTCTTGATAGGTGACAATAATTTTGTCCTTCCCATTTTGGGTTTTTTGTGTGAAATGATGTCTCATTTCTCTTTTCTCTCTTTTTTGTGTTATTCCAATACACACAAAGGAAATAAACATTTGTATAACAAGTCACATGTAATTGTAATAATTTATTTGGAATAAACACCTCATTTTCTGTAAAATTTTAAAAGTACCAACACTTTTGGCCATGACTGTACAGATATATATATATATATATATATATATATATATATATATAAAATATATCGCTGGGAGCGTCACTCTGTCCGAAGCCTTTATAGACTGCGCAAGCGCAAGCGCCCCACAGAGTGACACTCTCAGGAGATCGCGGTATGCGTAAACACTGAACGCACACCGCGATCTCCAACAGAGAAGCAGGAGGGTAAGTATCGGCTATATTCACCTGGCCCTGTTCCACCGCTGCGCACCGCCATCTTCCGGGTCTTCTGCCTGTGACGTTCGGTTCATAGGGCGCGATGACGCGCTTAATGCACGCTGCCCTCTGACTGACCAGTCACAGCCAGAGGACCCCGGAAAATGGCGGCGCGCAGCGGTGGAACGGGGCCAGGTGAATATAGCAAGTGCTAGGGGGCCTGAACTAGCGGCAACTCCGGCACCTGACCCCCACAGCATGCCGGTGTCCCCGCCTGCTCAGGCCCCCAGCACTCGGCGCCCAGCGATGATAGGTGAGTATGGTATTTTTTTTTCATATATTGCAGCAGCATACAGGGCATATACCATGGAGCATCTTATGGGGCCATAAACCATAATGGAGCAGTGTACGGGGGCATATATGTTGTGAATTCAGCTTTTGGGCTCCCTCCGGTGGTTGTAGAGGGTAATGCAGTTGTGCCTGGACTGCAGGATTGGACAGGTGTATCTACTAATTGCAAAACTGACTGGGGTATATAGCTTTGCAGGACTCTTTAGTCCCTGCCAGTTGTCCATTGTTTTTGGAGGATTCACTTCCCTGCTGGTCTCTCCTGTTTGCTGTGCTTTTCTACAAAGATAAGTCCTGGCTTTGTTTTTGCTGTCCACCTGCTGTGGACCTTATAGTTCATGTTATGTCTTGTCCAGCTTTGTCTGTGAAGGATTTTTTGCAGCCAAGCTGTGTTTCTGGAGATGCAGATATACCCTCCACGTCTTTAGTCAGATGTGGTGATTTGTATTTTCTGTGGTGGATATTTTCTAGTGTTTTAATACTGACCGCATAGTACTCTGTTCTATTCTTTCTTTTTAGCTAGTATGGCCTCCTATGCTAAATTCTGATTTCATGTCTGCGTATGTTATTTCCCTCTCCTCTCACAGTCAATATTTGTGGGGGGCTATCTATCCTTTGGGGATTTTCTCTGAGGCAAGATAGGTTTCCTGTTTCTGTCTTTAGGGGAAGTTAGATCTTAGGCTGTGTCGAGGGGTCTAGGGAGTGTTAGGTACCCCCCACAGCTACTTCTAGTTGCGCTGCTAGGTTCAGGGTTTGCGGTCAGTACAGGGACCACCTTCTCCAGAGTCCGTCTCATGCTGCTCCTACGCCACCAGATCATAACACATATACAATGGAGCATCTTATGGGGCCATAAACCATAATGGAGCAGTGTACGGGGCATACACTATGGAGCATTTTATGGGGCCCATAAACCATAAACCATAATGGAGCAGTGTACAGGGGCATACACACTGGAGCGTCTTATGGGACCATCAACCATAATGGAGCAGTGTACGGGGGCATACACTATGGAGCATCTTATGGGGGCCATAAACCATAATGGAGCAGTGTACGGGGCATACACACTGGAGCATTGCATGGGACCATAAACCATAATGGAGCAGTGTACGGGGGCATATACAATGGAGCATCTTATGGGGGCCATAAACCTTTATGGAGCAGTGTACGGGGGGATATAATATGGAGCATCTTATGGAGTCATAAACCATAATGGAGCAGTGTACAGGGGGCATATACCATGGAGCATCTTATGGGGCCATAAACCATAATGGAGCAGTGTATGGGGGCATATACCATGGAGCATCTTATGGGGGCCATAAACCATAATGGAGCAGTGTACGGGGGCATATACAATGGAGCATCTTATGGGGCCATAAACCATAATGGAGCAGTGTACGGGGGCATATACTATGCAGCATCTTATGGGGTCATAAACCATAATGGAGCAGTGTACGGGGGCATATACCATGGAGCATTTTATGGGGCCATAAACCATAATGGAGCAGTGTACATATACAATGGAAAAAAACCAGATTCACAATATCCAAGGTTTAGTAATTGAAGAAAAAACCAAAAAACTAACGCAAGACCTAAAACAATATATTTTAATATAATAATTAAAAAGAGAAAAATGACAAAAATATCAAAAAGACCAATAGGAGGGATCCTACGGGAAAAAAGGGTACTCTGGTATAAAAAATGCCAGAAAAAAAAGGTATGAATGCAAATATATAGGAAAGGGCTAGGGAAGATAGATGTGCCTATCCCTACTAGATTCCCTTCCTGACAGCGGAGGTTGGCACCCTGGGATACGATATGGCGCCCCCGCTCAACGTAGACTGTCCCTAAAGTCCCTAAAAAGGAATCCCTCAAAAAACAAAAGCCACCACCAACAATAACACCACCAAAACAAAACAAGAAAAAAAGTGTTAAGTTAAAAATGCTGCTAAATTCTGGCTAAGGGTGCACTAAAGACAAAATGCAAAATTTATAAACTCTGGCATCTAATGTGAGCTAGAGAGTAAATAGGTAAAACACTCTGGCAGGTATAATAATACGTGGTCAATAATATAAGACCCCACAGAATCCTCTTAGAGTGCGTAGTGCAAGATGTTGGGCACCACAAACCTCTAATATTCTGTAACAGTGGTACTCAGAGAGGAGAGGGAAAAAAAAAAAAATTATGAATGCAGATCTGATAGCATAGTTATCTGACAAAGTGTAAAGAGATTGGTGTGCTCTCCACGCTCACTGTAAATTCCTCTCGTGGTACTGTAACGTCTAGCTGACTAAGATCAATCAAGCTAATTGCTTGGATAATGTCCTCAGAGATCAGTTACAGGTAGATAATAGATATTTTGTTGGCGTTACCTGCCATACATAAACACGGAGGTTTGATATTGTAGCCGAGTTTTCAGGGCTCATTAATGAGCGTACCTTGTCGTCCAGTAACTCTTTTAACACTCAGCACAATTTAGCCCGAGTAGTTAGATACCAAGATATTAGTCAATGAGTTTATCAGTGCAGGTTAAATAACCTAGTGGCAACGCCACCAAACAAAAAAAAAAAAAAAAAAAATTAAATAGAAAAAGAGTATCCTTGCCAGAGTACAAAATATATATATAAAACATGGGCAATGGCATACACACCTGAAATATACATCAATCACTTGGTCATATGGGCTTTGTTAGGTGAACATAGAAGACATCCTCACCAAAATAAGAAAAGAATGTTTCTGCTGGTAATGTACTCGTAAGGTATTCATACCTAGAGAGAGCAAATAGTGACCCACTCAAAAAGACCCATGGGTATCATGCCCACAAAAGACCGTATTTACTTCAAATGAAGGTATATTTAGTAGGTCGAGCTCTGGACGAGATCAATAGTCTCTACGTCAGGGCCGGTACAAAGGCCACAGTGAAGTGGAATTCAGGTGTTATTCAGGTTGTGCCTAGTAGCCCATATCAACGCCAGCCAGACAGCATAAACATGTGAATAAAGAACACTTATCTCAAAGAGACAGATGTCTCATCCCTACGCGTTTCGCCCCATAAGACAGTCCAAAGGGGCTCATCAGGGGATTGCCATTAATAGGCACAGAAGCAGCGGGCGATGTGAGCGCTGCACGCGGTCCAGAGAAAGCTGTAATGGAAACAGCGTTCCCGCAGTATATGCCGAACACCCGGAAGTAGAACAGCCACTTCCGGGGTAACTCTAAGGTGCGCTATTGCGCATATGCAGAGAAATACGAAGGGGCCCTTACAGAAGGACACTGCGCAGATGAAGCAGTGCGCATGACTAGTATGGACGAGGGCTGACAATTATATGCACACAAAGGGAGCAGATTGAGCGCTAGTAAAGGTGCACATCATTGCGCATGCGCACAGCCATATCAAGGAGTCTCCTAGTGCACATGCCCAGGTTTGTACAATATCAAGCGAAGGGGCCCTTAGATGGTAAATAGTGATCAAAAAATGCCAGCACTACAAAAGGTGACAACTATAGTCACCAGAAGGGTATAAAAAGAGTACACAGACGGCATATAAATAACAATGTAGTCGCGTACGCGCATAAGACTAACTAGTCAAGAGACACTTTTGGAAAAAATTGCAACAGTCACCAACTATGGATGACCAATAGATAAAGGGCGTCATGGTCTGTATGGACCAATATAACGTCGACAAGAGAAAACAATTCTATGCGGAATATCCCAGCTTAAATAAAACACCCGAAGTTTAATTGCTCATTCAACCCCCCCGGACTGACAGATTCCATAAGGAAGATCCATCTCGTCTCCCTTTGGATTATCTTCCTGTCCCAGTTTCCCCTTCTTTCCGATTGAGTGACCGTCTCTATGGTTTTAAAGGAGATAGATCCTACATCGCCATCATGGACCTCATTTATATGGCGTGCCACAGGGGTATCACGTTGATGATAGAGACGGTCACTCAATCGGAAAGAAGGGGAAACTGGGACAGGAAGATAATCCAAAGGGAGACGAGATGGATCTTCCTTATGGAATCTGTCAGTCCGGGGGGGTTGAATGAGCAATTAAACTTCGGGTGTTTTATTTAAGCTGGGATATTCCGCATAGAATTGTTTTCTCTTGTCGACGTTATATTGGTCCATACAGACCATGACGCCCTTTATCTATTGGTCATCCATAGTTGGTGACTGTTGCAATTTTTTCCAAAAGTGTCTCTTGACTAGTTAGTCTTATGCGCGTACGCGACTACATTGTTATTTATATGCCGTCTGTGTACTCTTTTTATACCCTTCTGGTGACTATAGTTGTCACCTTTTGTAGTGCTGGCATTTTTTGATCACTATTTACCATCTAAGGGCCCCTTCGCTTGATATTGTACAAACCTGGGCATGTGCACTAGGAGACTCCTTGATATGGCTGTGCGCATGCGCAATGATGTGCACCTTTACTAGCGCTCAATCTGCTCCCTTTGTGCACATATAATTGTCAGCCCTTGTCCATACTAGTCATGCGAACTGCTTCATCTGCGCAGTGTCCTTCTGTAAGGGCCCCTTCGTATTTCTCTGCATATGCGCAATAGCGCACCTTAGAGTTACCCCGGAAGTGGCTGTTCTACTTCCGGGTGTTCGGCATATACTGCGGGAACGCTGTTTCCATTACAGCTTTCTCTGGACCGCGTGCAGCGCTCACATCGCCCGCTGCTTCTGTGCCTATTAATGGCAATCCCCTGATGAGCCCCTTTGGACTGTCTTATGGGGCGAAATGCGTAGGGATGAGACATCTGTCTCTTTGAGATAAGTGTTCTTTATTCACATGTTTATGCTGTCTGGCTGGCGTTGATATGGGCTACTAGGCACAACCTGAATAACACCTGAATTCCACTTCACTGTGGCCTTTGTACCGGCCCTGACGTAGAGACTATTGATCTCGTCCAGAGCTCGACCTACTAAATATACCTTCATTTGAAGTAAATACGGTCTTTTGTGGGCATGATACCCATGGGTCTTTTTGAGTGGGTCACTATTTGCTCTCTCTAGGTATGAATACCTTACGAGTACATTACCAGCAGAAACATTCTTTTCTTATTTTGGTGAGGATGTCTTCTATGTTCACCTAACAAAGCCCATATGACCAAGTGATTGATGTATATTTCAGGTGTGTATGCCATTGCCCATGTTTTATATATATATTTTGTACTCTGGCAAGGATACTCTTTTTCTATTTAATTTTTTTTTTTTTTTTTTTTTTTGTTTGGTGGCGTTGCCACTAGGTTATTTAACCTGCACTGATAAACTCATTGACTAATATCTTGGTATCTAACTACTCGGGCTAAATTGTGCTGAGTGTTAAAAGAGTTACTGGACGACAAGGTACGCTCATTAATGAGCCCTGAAAACTCGGCTACAATATCAAACCTCCGTGTTTATGTATGGCAGGTAACGCCAACAAAATATCTATTATCTACCTGTAACTGATCTCTGAGGACATTATCCAAGCAATTAGCTTGATTGATCTTAGTCAGCTAGACGTTACAGTACCACGAGAGGAATTTACAGTGAGCGTGGAGAGCACACCAATCTCTTTACACTTTGTCAGATAACTATGCTATCAGATCTGCATTCATAATTTTTTTTTTTTTTTTTCCCTCTCCTCTCTGAGTACCACTGTTACAGAATATTAGAGGTTTGTGGTGCCCAACATCTTGCACTACGCACTCTAAGAGGATTCTGTGGGGTCTTATATTATTGACCACGTATTATTATACCTGCCAGAGTGTTTTACCTATTTACTCTCTAGCTCACATTAGATGCCAGAGTTTATAAATTTTGCATTTTGTCTTTAGTGCACCCTTAGCCAGAATTTAGCAGCATTTTTAACTTAACACTTTTTTTCTTGTTTTGTTTTGGTGGTGTTATTGTTGGTGGTGGCTTTTGTTTTTTGAGGGATTCCTTTTTAGGGACTTTAGGGACAGTCTACGTTGAGCGGGGGCGCCATATCGTATCCCAGGGTGCCAACCTCCGCTGTCAGGAAGGGAATCTAGTAGGGATAGGCACATCTATCTTCCCTAGCCCTTTCCTATATATTTGCATTCATACCTTTTTTTTCTGGCATTTTTTATACCAGAGTACCCTTTTTTCCCGTAGGATCCCTCCTATTGGTCTTTTTGATATTTTTGTCATTTTTCTCTTTTTAATTATTATATTAAAATATATTGTTTTAGGTCTTGCATATACAATGGAGCATCTTATGGGGGCCATAAACCTTTATGGAGCAGTGTACGGGGGCATATAATATGGAGCATCTTATGGGGCCATAAACCATAATGGAGCAGTGTATGGGGGCATATACAATGGAGCATCTTATGGGGCCAAAAGCCATAATGGAGCAGTGTACGGGGGCATATACCATGGAGCATCTTATGGGGCCATAAACCATAATGGAGCAGTGTACGGGGGCATATACAATGGAGCATCTTATGGGGCCATAAACCATAATGGAGCATTGTACCGGGGCATACACTATGGAGCATCTTATGGGGCCATAAACCATAATGGAGCAGTGTACGGGGGCATAAACAATGGAGCATCTTATGGGGCCATAAACCATAATGGAGCAGTGTATGGGGGCATATACCATGGAGCATCTTAAGGGGCCGTAAACCATAATGGAGCAGTGGACGGGGGCATATACAATGGAGCATCTTACGGGGCCATAAACCATAATGGAGCAGTGTACAGGGGCATATACCATGGAGCATCTTATGGGGCCATAAACCATAATAGAGCAGTGTACGGGGGCATACACTATGGAGCATCTTATGGGGGCCATAAACCATAATGGAGCAGTGCACGGGGGCATACACACTGGAGCATCTTATGGGGCCATAAACCACAATGGAGCAGTGTACAGGGGCATTTACCATGGAGCATCTTATGGGGGCCATAAACCATAATGGAGCAGTGTACGGGGGCATATACAATGGAGCATCTTATGGGGGCCATAAACCTTTATGGAGCAGTGTACGGGGGCATATAATATGGAGCATCTTATGGGGCCATAAACCATAATGGAGCAGTGTACGGGGGCATATACCATGGAGCATCTTATGGGGGCCATAAACCATAATGGAGCAGTGTACGGGGGCATATACCATGGAGCATCTTATGGGGGCCATAAACCTTTATGGAGCAGTGTACGGGGGCATATAATATGGAGCATCTTATGGGGCCATAAACCATAATGGAGCAGTGTATGGGGGCATATACAATGGAGCATCTTATGGGGCCAAAAGCCATAATGGAGCAGTGTACGGGGGCATATACCATGGAGCATCTTATGGGGCCATAAACCATAATGGAGCAGTGTACGGGGGCATATACAATGGAGCATCTTATGGGGCCATAAACCATAATGGAGCATTGTACCGGGGCATACACTATGGAGCATCTTATGGGGCCATAAACCATAATGGAGCAGTGTACGGGGGCATAAACAATGGAGCATCTTATGGGGCCATAAACCATAATGGAGCAGTGTATGGGGGCATATACCATGGAGCATCTTAAGGGGCCGTAAACCATAATGGAGCAGTGTACGGGGGCATATACAATGGAGCATCTTATGGGGCCATAAACCATAATGGAGCAGTGTACAGGGGCATATACCATGGAGCATCTTATGGGGGCCATAAACCTTTATGGAGCAGTGTACGGGGGCATATAATATGGAGCATCTTATGGGGCCATAAACCATAATGGAGCAGTGTATGGGGGCATATACCATGGAGCATCTTAAGGGGCCGTAAACCATAATGGAGCAGTGGACGGGGGCATACACACTGGAGCATCTTATGGGGCCATAAACCACAATGGAGCAGTGTACAGGGGCATTTACCATGGAGCATCTTATGGGGGCCATAAACCATAATGGAGCAGTGTACGGGGGCATATACAATGGAGCATCTTATGGGGGCCATAAACCTTTATGGAGCAGTGTACGGGGGCATATAATATGGAGCATCTTATGGGGCCATAAACCATAATGGAGCAGTGTACGGGGGCATATACCATGGAGCATCTTATGGGGGCCATAAACCATAATGGAGCAGTGTACGGGGGCATATACCATGGAGCATCTTATGGGGGCCATAAACCATAATGGAGCAGTGTACGGGGGCATATAATATGGAGCATCTTATGGGGCCATAAACCATAACGAAGCAGTGTACGGGGGCATATACAATGGAGCATCTTATGGGGTCATAAACCATAATGGAGCAGTGTACGGGGGCATATACCATGGAGCATGTTATGGGACCATAAACCATAATAGAGCAGTGTACGGGGGCATATACAATGGAGCATCTTGTGGGGCCATAAACCATAATGGAGCAGTGTACGGGGGCATATACAATGGAGCATCTTATTAGGCCATAAACCATAATGGAGCAGTGTGCCGGGGCATACACTATGGAGCATCTTATGGGGCCATAAACCATAATGGAGCAGTGTACGGGGGCATATACAATGGAGCATCTTATGGGGCCATAAACCATAATGGAGCAGTGTACGGGGGCATATACCATGGAGCATCTTATGGGGCCATAAACCATAATGGAGCAGAGTACGGGGGCATATACCATGGAGCATCTTATGGGGCCATAAACCATAATGGAGCAGTGCACGGGGGCATATACAATGGAGCATCTTATGGGGGCCGTAAACCATAATGGAGCAGTATACGGGGGCATATACCATGGAGCATCTTATGGGGCCATAAACCATAATGGAGCAGTGTACGGGGGCATATACCATGGAGCATCTTATGGGGGCCATAAACCTTTATGGAACAGCGTACGCGGTATATACTATGGAGCATCTTATGGGGGCCATAATCCTTTATGGAGCAGCGTATGGGGCATATGGATGGAAGCAGAATGTCAGAATGGAAGCGCAGGATGGGAGCAGCACATGACAGGATGGGGACGCAGGATGGGTGCAGCACATGACAGGATAGGGACGCAGGATGGGTGCAGCACATGACAGGATGGGGGCACAGGAAGGGAGCAGCACATGACAGGATGGGGGCGCAGGATGGGTGCAGCACATGACAGGATGGTAACGCAGGATGAAGCAGCACATGACAGGATGGGAGCGCAGGATGGAGCAGCACATGACAGGATGGGGGCGCAGGATGGGTGCAGCACATGACAGAATGGGGGTGCAGGATGGGTGCAGCACATGACAGGATGGGGACGCAGGATGGAGCAGCACATACCAGGATGGAGACCATATTCCAATATAAATGCTCGCCACCCGGGCGTAGAACGGGTTCAATAGCTAGTATATATATATATACAGTCATGGCCAAAAGTATTGACACCCCTGCAATTCTGTCAGATAATACTCAGTTTCTTCCTGAAAATGATTGCAAACACAAATTATTTGGTATTATTATCTTCATTTAATTTGTCTTAAATGAAAAAAACACAAAAAGAATTGTCCTAAAGCCAAATTGGATATAATATCACACCAAACATAAAAAAGGGGGTGGACAAAGGTATTGGCACCCTTTGAAAAATCATGTGATGCTTCTCTAATTTGTGTAATTAACAGCACCTGTAACTTACCTGTGGCACCTAACAGGTGTTGGCAATAACTAAATCACACTTGCAGCCAGTTGACATGGATTAAAGTTGACTCAACCTCTGTCCTGTGTCCTTGTGTGTACCACATTGAGCATGGAGAAAAGAAAGAAGACCAAAGAACTGTCTGAGGACTTGAGAAACCAAATTGTGAGGAAGCATGAGCAACCTCAAGTCTACAGGTTCATCTCCAAAGACCTGAATGTTCCTGTGTCTACCATGCGCAGTGTCATCAAGAAGTTTAAAGCCCATGGCACTGTGGCTAACCTCCCTAGATGTGGACGGAAAAGAAAAATTCACAAGAGATTTCAACGCAAGATTGTGCGGATGTTGGATAAAGAACCTTGACTAACATCCAAACAAGTTCAAGCTGCCCTGCAGTCCATGGGTACAACAGTGTCAACCCGTACTATCCTTCGGCATCTGAATGAAAAGGGACTGTATGGTAGGAGACCCAGGAAGACCCCACTTCTTACCCCGAGACATAAAAAAGCCAGGCTGGAGTTTGCCAAAACCTACCTGAAAAAGCCTAAAATGTTTTGGAAGAATGTTCTCTGGTCAGATGAGACAAAAGTAGAGCTTTTTGGGCCAAGGCATCAACATAGAGTCTACAAGAGAAAAAAAGAGGCATTAAAAGAAAAGAACACGGTCCCTACAGTCAAACATGGCAGAGGTTCCCTGATGTTTTGGGGTTCCTTTGCTGCCTCTGGCACTGGACTGCTTGACCGTGTGCATGGCATTATGTTTCAGCATAATGCAGGGCCCAGTGTGAGAAAGCTGGGTCTCCCTCAGAAGTCATGGGTCTTCCAGCAGGACAATGACCCAAAACACACTTCAAAAAGCACTAGAAAATGGTTTGAGAGAAAGCACTGGAGACTTCTAAGGTGGCCAGCAATGAGTCCAGACCTGAATCCCATAGAACACCTGTGGAGAGATCTAAAAATGGCAGTTTGGAGAAGGCACCCTTCAAATATCAGGGACCTGGAGCAGTTTGCCAAAGAAGAATGGTCTAAAATTCCAGCAGAGCATTGTAAGAAACTCATTGATGGTTACCGGAAGCGGTTGGTCGCAGTTATTTTGGCTAAAGGTTGTGCAACCAAGTATTAGGCTGAGGGTGCCAATACTTTTGTCTGGCCCATTTTTGGAGTTTTGTGTGAAATGATCAATGTTTTGCTTTTTGCTTCATTCTCTTTTGTGCTTTTTCATTTAAGACAAATTAAATGAAGATAATAATACCAAAGAATTTGTGATTGCAATCATTTTCAGGAAGAAACTGAGTATTATCTGACAGAATTGCAGGGGTGTGAATACTTTTGGCCATGACTGTATATGTATATATATATATATAGAGAGAGAGAGAGGGAGAGAGAGAGAGAGAGAAAGAAAAAATGAGAGAGACAGAGAGAGAGCGAAAGAAAAATATGAGAAAGAGAGTAAAAGTTTGGGCATGCCTGGTCAACATTACTGTTATTGTGAGCTGTTAAACTCGTTGAGGATAAAATGATTTCTAAAAGGCCTAAAGTTAAAGACTATACATTTCATTTGTAATTTAAGTAAACAATATATATTTTTTCATCTTTTACATTTTAAAAATTACAGAAATGAAAAAAGGCTGATGCAAAAATGTGGGAATTACCTAATAGCACCCCCTACAGCTTGTAAATGCTTTTTATAGCCAGACATGAGTCTTTCATTTCTTGTTTGAGAGATTTTCATCCATTATTCCTTAAAATAATTCTTTCAGTTCTGTTCGATTCCTAGGTCATCTCCTATGCACTGCTATTTTGGGCAAATGTTGTAAAAGACATGCAGATTAAATACATCTACATCTCTGTATGTAATTCCTCAACGATGTGACTCTCATCACAGATAGATGTATGTCTGCATGGATTAATTGAATAGACCATTCGGAAAATACACCGAAACCAATAAAGGTAAAGGAAAAAATGGTCAGTGGTATACCTTATTACTGTGAAAAAAGTTTTTTTTATTATAATATATTATTAACCATTTTAAGAGTTTCTTTATTGGATTACTATTATTTTAAGACTTAGCCACATATTTTCAATGATGTTCACATCTGAGGACAGTGAGGGCCATTGTAAAACCTTCAGCATGTTCCTTTTGTATTAGTCTATTGTGGATTTTGACATGTGTTTATGATCATTATTCATTTATTGAAGCCATAATCTTTTCAACCTCAGATTTTTTTTTACAGATGGTGATATTAATCCATTTCCCTCTACCCGTAAATGATCCTAGTGCTATTGGCTGCAACACAACCCAAAAACATGATTGTTTCACACCCATGCTTAATAGTTGGTGAGATATTATATTTCTGAAATTCTGTGCCCTTTCTTCTTCACACATGCCTTTAGTTATGGTGACCAAATAGTTATTTTTTAATCTCATCAGTCCACAGGACTTTTTTCCAAAATGCTTGAGTCTTGTTTAGATGTTCTTTTGCATGCTTCTGACACTGTATTTTATGGTGAGGATGCTGAAGAGGTTTCTCTGAATAGTAGAACAATGTACCACAACTTCAGATGCTGATTTGCCTTCTTAGCAATTCTATGAGCAGCTCTCACTTAAATTTTGCTTTGTGTTCCAGACCCTATCTGGACTTCCACTGTTCCTGTTAACTGTCATTTCTTAATTACATTTTGAACTGAGGAAAGTGCAACCTGAAAAACGCTTTGCTATCTCCTTGTAGCCTTCTCCTGCTTTGTGGGCCTCCACCATTTTCATTTTCAGAGTGCTAGCCTAAGTACATGTGGGGGTTGCCTGGTTGCTAGGGAATCCCCACATGTAATCAAGCAGGCTAGTAGCTGTAAATCATTCAGTTGCCGGGATTAAAACTAAATCTCTGAGCAGTCATAAATACTCGGAGGTCACTCGAGCGTTCTCGGGAAAACCTGAGCAACGAGTACACTCGCTCATCACTAATTATCAATAATGTAGTATATGGTTTAGCATTGTCCTGTGAAAATGTGCAAGGCCTTCCCTGAACTAAATATTGTCTGGATGGAAGTATGGAAGTGGAAGTATGGAAGTATTATTATTATTATAAGTATGAAAACATCTATAAAATGCTCAGCATTGATAGTGCTTTTCAAGATGTGTACGTTTCCCATGTTTGAGCCACTAATTGTTAGGAGTCGAGTTTCCTCTGCTGCACAGGGGGAATCTCGATCCGTGTCTGCTGCGGTCTCCCATTCGGCATCGGCCGCAGTGGGGTCTGCTCAGCGGAGGCGTCGCTCCCAGCGTCTCGCTGGGACTGATTCTGTGCAAAGGGTTACTGCTGCCTTTTCTGGCTCTCCTGTTGTACCCTGCACTGATCTGCGGCGAGCGGGCTTCTCTGGGACTAAGTCCTTATTTGCACACACTGAGCATGCCCAGGGCAAGATCTCCCATTGGAGATCGAGGGTCACATGCTCAGGTACTGCAGCATGTCCCATTGGTCCTCCAGGAAGGTCCTGGAAGGGCAAAACTGCGGTAGCAGCTTCCTGTGCTGCAACTATATAAGCTGTGCATGACCGCACGGCCATGCGCTAGTATTGTCTTGAAAATATATGTGTGTGTGTAGATGGATGTATGTCGAAGGATGAAAGCTCCTAAGTATCCCTCCCTAGTGTTGTTGTCTGTTTGCGGATGATGGTAGCTATCTAGCGCCCGACTAGCCATCAGCACAAAACACACATAACAGCGTCTAGTTGCTGTGACCGCCTGTACGGCGCCGTGCGCTTTCCTTACCCAAGCCTGGGTGGTTAGCGGCGTCCGTTTGTGCGGCACCGCACGCACACTTGTGCCTTTTTATATTATTGTTTCTGTCTCTCTGACACCCCAGTTGTGGTGTCGAGTGCATGAGGTCTTTGAACCCAAATCCCGTGTCTTGAGATTGTGTTCTGAGCCTTCTTGCTTGCGCTCTAATTGCGGTACCGCGGCCCTGTGACGCAACAGGCTTCGCTTCCTTCACTCAGGGTGAAGTTAACCCATGTGTGTATACTTATTGTACCGCCATATCGTCTGTCTCTACTAGCAGCAGGGTTTTCACCTGCACGGTGAACCTCGGACTGCAAACGCACCTAATACCATAACATCTGATTCTTGGTGCGTTCCGCCAGTCCCTAACACTAATTCAACCCCATACCATGAGAGCAGCCAGCTATTGAACTGATAACAAACTGGATGGTCCCTGTCCTCTGGCGTCTGTAGGATACATTGTCTGTAGTTTCCACAAACAATTTCACTTTTTTGATTCATTTGACAACAGAATAATTTTCCATTTTAACTCGGTTAATTTAAAATTTTGCATGATAGAACATTAACTTGCATGGATTGCACAATGATTTCTGTTTTTAATTTTTTTTTAAAGAAGATATATATAGTTCATAAAAAATAGCAAAGAATAATAATAATAAGACCCAATTGGTTTTAGATACATAAATAAATATGTCGGCCTCTTGTGACTTAGTTATAAAATATCACATATGAAGGTACAACAGAGAAAAATGTACATGTATGCAGGTTATAAAAAGGTGCCCCATAGTAAGGGATCTGCATTTGAGAGATACAGTGGGGCAAAAAAGTATTTAGTCAGTCAGCAATAGTGCAAGTTCCACCACTTAAAAAGATGAGAGGCGCCTGTAATTTACATCATAGGTAGACCTCAACTATGGGAGACAAACTGAGAAAAATATCCAGAAAATCACATTGTCTGTTTTTTTAACATTTTATTTGCATATTATGGTGAAAAATAAGTATTTGGTCAGAAACAAAATTTCATCTCAATACTTTGTAATATATCCTTTGTTGGCAATGACAGAGGTCAAACGTTTTCTGTAAGTCTTCACAAGGTTGCCACACACTGTTGTTGGTATGTTAACCCATTCCTCCATGCAGATCTCCTCTAGAGCAGTGATGTTTTTGGCTTTTCGCTTGGCAACATGGACTTTCAACTCCCTCCAAAGGTTTTCTATAGGGTTGAGATCTGGAGACTGGCTAGGCCACTCCAGGACCTTGAAATGCTTCTTACGAAGCCACTCCTTCGTTGCCCTGGCGGTGTGCTTTGTGTTGTGAATTCTGTGGCAGAGCTCCCTCCTGTGGTCACAAGTGGTACTTCGGCTGATTCTCTCTGTGAGCTTCCGTTGGTGGAGGAGAGTGGTACTGCGGCTTCTGAGTTTCCTTCCTCAGGTGATGTGGTGAAGTCGTTAGGTGCTGCTCTATTTAACTCCACCTAGTGCTTTGATCCTGGCCTCCAGTCAATGTTCTAGTATTGGACCTGTTTCCTCCTGGATCGTTCCTGTGGCCTGCTGCTCTGCATAGCTAAGTTCTGCTTTTGCTATTTGTTTGCTGTTTTTTCTGTCCAGCTTGCTTATTTTGTTTTTTCTTGCTTGCTGGAAGCTCTGGGACGCAGAGGGTGTACCTCCGTGCCGTTAGTTCAGTACGGAGGGTCTTTTTGCCCCCTTTGCGTGGTTGTTTGTAGGGTTTTGTGTTGACCACAAAGTTACCTTTCCTATCCTCGCTCTGTTCAGAAAGTCGGGCCTCACTTTGCTAAATCTATTTCATCTCTACGTTTGTCTTTTCATCTTAACTCACAGTCATTATATGTGGGGGCTGCCTTTTCCTTTGGGGTATTTCTCTGAGGCAAGGTAGGCTTATTTTCTGTCTTCAGGCTAGCTAGTTTCTCAGGCTGTGCCGAGTTGCATAGGGAGCGTTAGGCGCAATCCACGGCTGCCTCTAGTGTGGTTGGAGAGGATTAGGGATTGCGGTCAGCAGAGTTCCCACGTCTCAGAGCTCGTTCTATGTTTTTGGGTTATTGTCAGGTCACTGTATGTGCTCTGACTTCTATGTCCATTGTGGTACTGAATTACCAGATCACAACAGCTTTGGATCATTGTCATGTTGAAAGACCCAGCCACGTTTCATCTTCAATGCCCTTACTGATGGAAGGAGGTTTGCACTCAAAATCTCACGATACATGGCCCCATTCATTCTTTCATGTACCCGGATCAGTCGTCCTGGCCCCTTTGCAGAGAAACAACCCCAAAGCATGATGTTTCCACCACCATGCTTTACAGTAGGTATGGTGTTTGATGGATGCAACTCAGTATTCTTTTTCCTCCAAACACGACAAGTTGTGTTTCTACCAAATAGTTCCAGTTTGGTTTCATCAGAGCATAGGACATTCTCCCAAAACTCCTCTGGATCATCCAAATGCTCTCTAGCAAACTTCAGACGGGCCCGGACATGTACTGGCTTAAGCAGTGGGACACGTCTGGCACTGCAGGATCTGAGTCCATGGTGGCGTAGTGTGTTACTTATGGTAGGCCTTGTTACATTGGTCCCAGCTCTCTGCAGTTCATTCACTAGGCTCCCCCGCGTGGTTCTGGGATTTTTGCTCACCGTTCTTGTGATCATTCTGACCCCACGGGGTGGGATTTTGCGTGCGGCCCCAGATCGAGGGAGATTATCAGTAGTCTTGTATGTCTTCCATTTTCTAATTATTTCTCCCACTGTTGATTTCTTCACTCCAAGCTGGTTGGCTATTGCAGATTCAGTCTTCCCAGCCTGGTGCAGGGCTACAATTTTGTTTCTGGTGTCCTTTGACAGCTCTTTGGTCTTCACCATAGTGGAGTTTGGAGTCAGACTGTTTGAGGGTGTGCACAGGTGTCTTTTTATACTGATAACAAGTTTAAACAGGTGCCATTACTACAGGTAATGAGTGGAGGAAAGAGGAGACTCTTAAAGAAGAAGTTACAGGTCTGTGAGAGCCAGAAATCTTGATTGTTTGTTTCTGACCAAATACTTATTTTCCACCATAATATGCAAAAAAAATGATAAAAAAACAGACAATGTGATTTTCAGGATTTTTCTTTCTCAGTTTGTCTCCCATAGTTGAGGTCTACCGATGATGTAAATTACAGACGCCTCTCATCTTTTTAAGTGGTGGAACTTGCACTATTGCTGACTGACTAAATACTTTTTTGCCCCACTGTATATTATGAAATATAAAGTATTTAGTGGCTGTAAACCAAGGGGGTGAGAAAAAAGTATTGTGTCTAACATTTTGGTAAGTAACCAATGTAAGTGAAGGCATTAGGGCATTTTAAATGAGAGATATCCACATGGGTAGGTATCCAAGGCCCCTTACCAGCCTGAGAATACCAGCCCCATGCTATCGGCTTTAGCAGGGCTGCTTGTCAAAAATTATTTATTTAAATAATTTAAAAAAAAACAGCATGAGGACCCCTCTATTCTTGATTACCAGCCTTTCTGAGGCTGACAGCTGAGAGTTTCAGCCCCCAGTTGTCAGTTTTTTATGGATGGTTATGGAAAATACAGGGGAACCCACTCTTTTTTTTAATATTTATTTAGAGCGCAGGCACCGGCTGATGAATGCCCCATCAGCCACCACCTGCTCTCACTATTGCTAGCGGCAGCAGGCACAGACTGATGAGAGCAGTAGTCCCATCAGCTGATGCCAATGACCGGAGGTAAACATTATACCTCTGATCACAGTTGCAGGCTCTACTGTCATTTGACAGCGTGGGCACCGCAGAGGTCTGATCGGCAGTAATCAATTTACTGCCGATCAGAAGCAATGTGAATGACAGTGTGGCAAACATTGGATATTTGGACCCCCCATTTAAGTGAATGGGTCTGGGTTTGAGTCTAAATACAGTTCTGTTACCCAAAACCAAACAATTTTTTAACTGTTCCGCCAAATACGAACATCCAGGGGTCCACCCATCTCTATTCAAGATCCCAAGCATACACCTGTATTATGGATTTGCTTTGTACAGAAGCACAGAAAGGTTTCTATTCAAGTACATGTAGCCAATCTTGTACTTCAATTAAAAGATACGTATTGAATATGGAGGTATTTGGAAAGGTTTGTGGGGGGTTTTTTTTTCAAAAAGAAAAAAAAGTTGCATGGTCCAAATGGAGTTTGTAAAACAGTAGGCCACATAGCTAGAAGCTCCATGAAAATGTGTGTGCTCTCGGGGGCCAAAATCTAACACTACATGTCTGTATGGATTTTATTACATTTTTTTATTATCATTATTTAAGAAATAACAGCACTTTACATTTACAGTTGTTTTCAGCCCAAATAATTTTCTAGGATTTAAATACTATAAAAATCAATTTATTTTTTTGATAATTATTTTCCTTTATGAAAACAATTTTAAGTTCACACTTGAGCATTATGTGCTTTTCATGTTGTGTGTATGCTCAATAGGAATTCATGTTGTAAGTGTTTCCTTTTTGTTTCATTGCCAATTGTTCATAAATATTTACTGAGCAGTTGGACTCTGACTAGGGAACGACAGTTTTAAATAACATTAGTTGTGATGTTCTAGTCCTTGGAGGTGTATACAATAGTTTTCAAACTACAGATTACATGCATTTTTTCATTACACGTAGCTAAAGTGTCCTTGACATTCAAGAGTTTGCCATACATATTTTAGCATCAACCACTCCAGGGTGTATTTCAAAATATCCTCTATTTGCCTTTAATAATAATGAGTTGTCATATGGAATCCGAATCTTGGTTAATCTAACATAATGTATACTTGATGGGTTTTATTAACTGTCAAATGAAGTCCAGCAGCCATCATAACTATTTCTCCTTTCTGTTATGTATTCTCCCCAGTGCTTTTCATTTTGACCATTATAATGAAAGGTCATGGGTCTTCAATTGTTTGCAGCCTTTTTGTGGATCAGACACATTTTGTATTTTATCTACTGTTTTTATTTGACCAATTAATTTTCTGCTTTTAACAGATTGATGGCACTAACTATTGGTTGTGCACTGTACTGTATTATCTACATTTAATATCATATCAAAATAAGTCAATTGTTAAATTAAATGAAAGTACAAAATTTTTAATCAATCTGGAAAGTTAAAACATAATTTAACCTTTTGCTCATATCAAAAAAGTTTTACTTAAAGAAATCCAGAACATACTTTCCAGGACAGTGGTGTTACTGTTTCATTTTCTATTAAACTCAATAAAGAAAATCGGAACCACAGATCAAAATTTGTGACAATCTCAAAAATAGTGCTCAGGTATCCTTCTCACAAATTATTATTATTATTTATTATTATAGCACCTTTTATTCCATGGCGATTTACATGTGTGGAGGGGTGTACATAATAAAAAACATGTACAATAAACTTAATCAATACAAGTCACAACTAGTTCATGAGCAGAGAGGACCCTGCCCACGAGGGCTCACAATCTACAAGGGGTGGGTGAGAATACAGTAGGCGACGGTAGAGCTTGTCGTGCAGTGGTTTGATTGATTGGTGGTTACTGCAGGTAACCAACAATAAAATCCAAATCTAGTACATTGTTAACTATTTTAAATGAGGTGGAAATAAATGGTGTCCTGGGTTCACCTAGTTAGGATTATTTGCTAAGCCATTGGTCAGGGTGAGCATCATGGATTTATGATGTAATGGAGTTGGACTAGTTCGACTAGTCGGATAACACGTGTAAATGTGAGGACCAGTAGAGCTGAGTATGCAGGACTGCACATGCAGCAGCATAGTTGAAAATGTTAGATGCAGTGGAGCAAAGTGTGAGGAAAGCACCTACAATGAACAGAAATGAAGAGCCAAGTAGGTACATTGATGTGACTGAGTTGAATGTGCAGACAGCAACTTGAATCTGCAAAGTTGAGTAGGCAGGCCTTTATGCAGCAAAGTGTGAAAAACACTTTTAATCAGCAGAGACAAGAAGGAATTCAGGTATCATGCAATACTAGTGCTGGTTGTGTGGATAGGACACAAGATACCATACCTGTAGAAAAAGATATGGACAGTGCATTCAAAACATATAATTTGATTTATTGCAACTAAGCAAAAATGTTCAAAACTTAGCACGAGGTTCTTAGTTTAATATATTGATCAAACTGTATACAGAACCCTACCACTTCTCTCCAAACCTGCTAGTGGATCCCTGAGCTTAAAGGTGAAGTGCCATGGGCTGATCACCACTGAAGCACAAGTAGAGGTACTCCACATGAGCCACACTGCAAGACAGAGTCCCAATGGCTCCATTTAGCACCATCCCACAGGCACAGCACTACAGCAACAATGGCTGCCACACAGCACCAACACCAAGTGAACCCGGCTGAAAAATTCACATGATCTCTGACTAAGAAAAAAGCCTAACTCAATAGAGCTTTTAAGATAGATTTCTGTCATGAAGAGATTTGAAAAGTCACAAAATTTTAGTGCAACTTGGGATTGTAATAAAATTTAGCGACTTTTGCTGTTCTGACAAAATAGACAGAACTACAGTGGGACGGACATGTGACAACTCTAAAAGTCAAATTCATGATGAGCTACAATATTCCATATATGTCACAAATCTCCAACCTGTGATGAAGCATATAAGGAGGTACGTGTCAGACAGGTGCCTCGTAATGAATCAGCCTGGCTGTAAAAATGCCAGGCTTGATGAATTGGGATCTAAAAGTTGAGAAAATAGGTGAAACACAACTCTTTTAGTGCTGGTACCAAGTAAAAAAATAAAAAAAAGAGGCTTTACTTCATGCAATATACAAGAGCTGCAGAAAAAGACATGGACTACACATTCAAAACTTAGTGATTGTTCTATTAAGAGCAAAATTTAAAAAACTGATCACGAGGTTATTAGCTTCACATTCTGATCAGACTGTATGAATCCCAATGCCGCGTCATAGTGAAATGAAAATAAGCAAAGGAAAATATTTTTTGTTCCATCTGTTTTTCCATTTTTTTCTTCTATTCCCCTTTTTCTACTTACAAATAAGTTGTAATAAGTTGCTTATGCCTTTCTTCTCTTGGTGCAGTGCACTATTTCCACTTCACACGGGCTGTAATTCCATCACAGTCACCTCCCAAAAGGTTTGTTATCTCACCCCACCAACTACCTCCACCAGGGCCGTATTTGCCACTAGGCACTTGAGGGCACGTGCCTAGGGCGGCGGGATGCGGGGGGGCGCCCTTGAGCTAGGTTTTTTCTTTTTTTTTTTTTATAAAACTCCGGGGTCAAGTTTCCGCCCCCCCTCCTCCCGCCCCCCTTCCCGCCCCCCCCCTCCTCCCTCCTTCCCGCCCCCCCTCCCTCCCTCCCTGAAGACGTAATACTCACCTTCCTCCAGCGGTGGCTGCAACTGCGTCTCAGCGCCGTCCTGTCTTCAGCGGTCACATGGTACCGATCATTAAGGGTGATGAATATGCGCATATTCATCACCCTTAATTAGTGCTACCATGTGACCGCTGAAGACAGGAAGGAAGACGCTGAGATGCCAGGAAGTTCTGTGCTGCGCGCCGGTGAGAGGTAAGTATGACAGGGAAAAAAAGTGGGGTGCCGTGCACACAGGGGAGAAGGATGGGGAGCCGTGCATACAGGGGAGAAGGATGGGGAGCCGTGCATACAGGGGAGAAGGATGGGGAGCCGTGCATACAGGGGAGAAGGATGGGGAGCCGTGCATACAGGGGAGAAGGATGGGGAGCCGTGCATACAGGGGAGAAGGATGGGGAGCCGTGCACACAGGGGAGAAGGATGGGGAGCCGTGCATACAGGGGAGAAGGATGGGGGAGCCATGAACGCAGGGGAGAAGGATGGGGGAGCCATGAACGCAGGGGAGAAGGATGGGGGAGCCATGAACGCAGGGGAGAAGGATGGGGGAGCCATGAACGCAGGGGAGAAGGATGGGGGAGCCATGAACGCAGGGGAGAAGGATGGGGGAGCCATGAACGCAGGAGAGAAGGATGGGGGAGCCATGAACGCAGGGGAGAAGGATGGGGGAGCCATGAACTCAGGGGAGAAGGATGGGGGAGCCATGAACGCAGGGGAGAAGGATGGGGGAGCCATGAACGCAGGGGAGAAGGATGGAGGAGCCATGAACGCAGGGGAGAAGGATGGGGGAGCCATGAACGCAGGGGAGAAGGATGGGGGAGCCATGAACGCAGGGGAGAAGGATGGGGGAGCCATGAACGCAGGGGAGAAGGATGGGGGAGACATGAACGCAGGGTGGGAGGATGGGGGAGCCATGAACGCAGGGGAGAAGGATGGGGGAGTCATGAACGCAGGGGAGAAGGATGGGGAGCCATGAACGCAGAGTGGGAGGATGGGGGAGCCATGAACGCAGAGTGGGAGGATGGGGGAGCCATGAACGCAGGGGAGAAGGATGGGGGAGCCATGAACGCAGGGGAGAAGGATGGGGAGCCATGAACGCAGAGTGGGAGGATGGGGGAGCCATGCTTGCAGGGGAGAAGGATGGGGGAGCCATGAACGCAGGGTGGGAGGATGGGGGAGGCATGAACGCAGTGTGGGAGGATGGAGTATAAATATGGAGTATAAATACTGGGCCCTATAAGGGGGACACAGTGTGAGAGGACAGTGAAGAGGGGACCGGTATAGAAAGGAGAGGACAGTGTGAAGAGCATGTACCATAAGAGGGACAGTGTGTGGGTTATACTTTGTGCAGACAATATAGTGAGGGGCAATTTTTTATTTGGGAGCATTATAATGACACTTGTATCTTTAAGGGCGTCATGTGGAGACTTTCTGCAAAAGAGCGGCGAAGATGGAAGTCTGCAGAGATGGCTGTGGATGAGAAAAAACTCATCATGGGATCTGGACAAGATGAAGAAAAGGAGAACGGCTCCAGAGGCGACGTCATCTATCAGGTGCCTGGATGTAAATGTTATTTGTGATGCTAACTCTCATGTTTTTATATATGTTAGGAGATTTAAAGGGACACTGTCACCTGAATTTGGAGGGAACAATTTTCAGCCATAGGGGTGGGGTTTTCGGGTGTTTGATTCACCCTTTCCTTACCCGCTGGCTGCATGCTGGCTGCAATATTGGATTGAAGCTCATTCTCTGTCCTCCGTAGTACATACTGTACCTGCACAATCTGCAATCTTGCCTTGCGCAGGCGTGTACTATGGAGGACAGAGAATGAGCTTCAATCCAATATTGCAGCCAGCATGCAGCCAGCGGGTAAGGAAAGGGTGAATCAAACACCCGAAAACCCCGCCCCTATGGCTGAAAATTGTTCCCTCCAAATTCAGGTGACAGAGTCCCTTTTAAAGGGGATGTCCAGGCTTGTGATGAGTCTGCAGTCATTCTTTGTGACTGCAGACTTCTGAATTCTCACAGTGCACACTGCACGCTGTCAGGATTCTCTCATGCTGGGGATTTACATTAATGCGATCACGTGCTGACTAGACATGCGTGACCTCCGTCAATGAAAATGAACTGAGCGAGGCCGGGCACATCTAGTCGGAATGTGGTCAGAAGTATACAAATCACATACTTGTGCTGACATGACCGTCCACCGGCAAGGGAGAATCCTAAAAGTGTGCAGTACATGCATTGTGAGAATTCAGAAGCTGCGATGTCAGGATTCAGCTCTGCAAGTTCCAGTAGTCGTCACATGGACACGTCACTCATATGCGATTTTTCAGACTTAGGGTATGTGTCCACGTTCAGGATTGCATCAGGATTTGGTCAGTATTTTACATCAGTATTTGTAGCCAAAACCAGGAGTAGGTGATAAATACAGAAGTGGTGCATATGTTTCTATTATAGTTTTCCTCTAATTGTTCCACTCCTGGTTTTGTCTTACAAATACTGATGAAAAATCCTGACCAAATCCTGATGCAATCCTGAACGTGGACACATACTCTTATGGTCCTGCGACAACGAGCTTCTCTTCTGCTTCTCTTAGTTTTTCACTGAACATTGAGAGCATTAGGGAGAGGAGCTCGTGGGCACATGACTGAGTGTGCAAATCACATATGTCCTTGGCGGAGGGGGGGCACCAAAATGAATTCTTTCCCCGGGTGCCAGAAACCCTAGATACACCTCTGCTGGTATGCTACTGCGAGCGGCGATTACCGGGTGCGGTGGAGGGAGGTCTGTGCACAGGCAGTGAGGCAGGGACTGAGGGTGTGCACAGAGAGGATGGAGACCCGGACACTGCCCGTCCCAGTCTACGCCGTAGCCTAGAGCCCTCATTATCATAGGAATATGTCAGTTAATAAATTGCTTTTCTGAAGCTTTATAGTGTAGTTATAGGTCAGGGAGGGTTGGATAGGGATGAGCTAGCAAGGTGCAGGGACAGGTAGTGATGGCTACTTGCAAACATGTGCGGCAATTGCGGTTTTGCACTTACGATGATACATAAAACACTGCTAGTAGTGTTTTTTCTCATTGCTGCAAGTACCGCATTTGCCGAATGGCGGCAAAACCGCAAGTGCCGCACATGTCTGTAAGTCCCATAGGGAATGAATGAGGCCGAACGCAGTGTTGCCCTAAGTGATCCATTACGCGGCAGATGCGGAAAAACTGTCGGATCTGCTGCAAAAGGCGACTTTCATATCAGCGATTTTTGCCAAAGTCACTGCCGATAGTGTCATACTCACCAAAGGGGGAGGCAGCACTAAAAGTGCCTAGGGCAGCAGAAACTCTAAATACGGCCCTGACCTCCACACTGGTGACACTTCTGGCTTCCCTAGGCCTCACAGTAATGGTGACATATATTAGCATTATATCACGACGAGTGAAATAAGTCAGTTGTGCTTATTCAATTTACACAGTCATGTAACCTGATTACCGGCACCGAATATTCTAACCTCTTTCTTTTCTCAATCCAGTAAGTGCCTTATGCCAATATACTCCTCTCTGTCTTAGATAAGCGCTTAATTGCAGTGTATGTACTTGTGATTTGCCCTCCCCAAGGTTAAATTTCTCATGAAGATTAGGATCATTTTGCTCTAACATACAAAATTCCTTACAGTGATAGATGAAATACCATCCCATAAACAGTGCAGGATTTTTATATGAATTTTTCAACAGGATGGGCCATTTATATGGATACACCTGAGTGGGCCATTTATAAGGTTGCATTAAAAAATGGCAGACTTCAAAATGGTCGCCATGGTTACCACCCATCTTGAAAAGTTTTCCCCCTCCCATATGCTAATGTGCCACAAACAGGAAGTTTATATCACCAACCATTCCCATTTTATTTAGGTGTAGCCATATACATTGCCCACCCAGGTATATCCATATAAATGGCACAACCTGTATAACATTTCATATTCAAAATGTGATACTGTACTTCAGCTTAATTGTGTATATAAATTATGTGAATTGAGTGAATATGTCTGTATTCCAAAAACCTTTTCCTACATGTACTATGATATGTTTGGACATTCGTTGTTGGTCTATATATTTGTTACCTGGACCCGTTGAAGCACATTTGTGCGAAACGGCCGTCATCCGTTCTCCTGTCCCCGCACCCCTCACTTTCACCTGCCGCCTCTCCACACATGTCTAATGCCGCATAAAGCGAATTAAAGGACATTGTTTTTCAGCAATCTTGGGGTGAGTGCCACATCTTTTATGCTTACATACTATATATTTGTTATTTCTTCTGTATACTTGTTACGGGTGTGTTAGATGTGTTGTAAAAAGGAACATAAACCAGCTCACCCGTGATACAGCAACCAAACCTCGGGAGCACGGACCCGCTGTGTCCAGGCGTACAGGATCCAAAAAATGAAAGAAATGTCCAGCTTCACCGAGTCCGTAAAAAAGCGTTTTCTTTATTCACAAATTTTAAACAAATTGTTCATGATTAAGGGAGCCTAGTCTCCAGAAACGCGTTGAGATTCTTACCCATATGGTTGTGCTGAAGTCTGTATCCTCCATGTTTAAAATTTGTGAATAAAGAAAACGCTTTTTTACGGACTCGGTGAAGCTGGACATTTCTTTCTTTTTGTGTTAGATGTGACAGACAGTCATCCTGGATCTGGCTGTAGAAGGTCTTTAGGATTAGCTCAAGCACCTTCTTGATTTTTGCATCTCTGTTACGGAGTGATATCCTTCTCTCTCTAGGACCCAACCGTTACCTCCACCTTCTTCTGCTAATTACACATCTGTGCTGTAGGTTTAAATACATTCACTTGCTACATCCTGCTGCTGGTGTTAGCTCTTACTTGTCTCTGTCTAGTTGGATGTACCAACAGTCAGTTACTTCCTTCTCAGATGACTCTTGGATGATTGCTGGCTTGACATCTAGGTTGTCTTCTCAAGCTAAGTGTTCTCCTTGTTCGTCTACCCTCTTTGTCCTTAGTTGTAGTGGTGAATGACTATTTTACAGTCTTCCCCTCCCTAACTAGGGCCTATTGCTAGAGTCAGACAGGGACTATGTTTCTACTCGGCAATAGGTGCAGAACCTATATAGGGATGGTTAGGGCAGACAGGGTCTGCCTAGGGATCTCCACTCCCCACTTCCCTAGTGTTTTGGCTCCCCCACCCTCTACCCATTGTTGTGCACTTGCTTATCCTTCACCCAGCGTGACATTAACACCAGCCGTACACTTTTGTAAAAGAAAAAAATTACTCTTTTTGTAAGTTTTTCAATGTATTTTTTTTTTCTTTTTTCCAGGTTCGTGGATCCTGTTTCTATGCTGGCAGAGCAGCTACAGAGGTTTTGACTGGAGGTGACCAACCTTCATTTTGAGGTTCAGCAGCAACTGCAGCGGCTTCAGACTCCTGGTGTGGGGGACTCTGGGGGTAGACTGGTCCAGCTTAAACCCCAAATTGTCCTACCAGGCAGGTTTTCAGGAGGTAGGGACAGTTTTTTTGTATTTAAAGAAGCTTATAAACTGTATTTTAAACTTCATTCTTACTCATCTGGGGACAAGTTTGCTAGAACTCATGGGCTTGCTTGCTATACCTTAGCTAAGCCTATTCCTATTTACGCCATCGACTCAGTGCCACTTGCAGAGATTACACTGACGCAAATTGTACATAGCATAAGACTGTGGGAGGGGTCTTTTCATTATGAGGAAATTCCTTGTTATGTCCTGGAGGGTCTCTCCTCTCCTCTTGTTCTGGGTTTACTCTGGTCAGTGAAACGTAATCTGACTGGATTGGCAATCCAGAGAAATTGTGGAATGGGGAGATTACTGTCATGGTAACTGCCTAAACATTATCCTTTCTGCCGTAACCAAAGGGACCTTATCAGCATTTTTGTCTGGCTTTGGGGATGTATTTTCTGAGAAGGGTGTCAGGATTTGCCCCCCTATCGGGCATATGACTGTTCTATTGATCTGACTCTTGGAGCTAAACTATCCAAGACAAGACTGTACAATCTGTCAGATCTTGAAAGACAAGCCATGAATGATTTTTTGCTAAGAGTCTTGAGAAGGGACATATCAGACCTTTATCTTCGCCCGTAGCAGCAGGGTTCTTTTTTGTGAAAAAGAAAGATGGCGGTCTCCATCCCTGTTTAGATTTCCGGGAATTGAATCTATTTACTATCTGAGATTCATATCCTTTTCCTCTGATTCCTAATTTATTCAATCAGGTGGTGGGAGCTAAGGTTTTCTACAAGCTGGGGCTTATAACCTGGTTAGAATTAGGGAAGGGGATGAATGGAAAATGGCATTCAATACCCCTGAGGGACATTTGAAGTGTCTTGTTATGCCTTTTGTTCTGACCAATGCACCAGCGGTATTCCACAATTTCATTAATGATATTTTCCATCATTTGGAGGGCAGGTTTGTGATGATATTTTTGTTTATTCACCTGATGTGGAGACACATCAGTGGCATGTGAGACAGGTGCTTCAAATATTGAGGGATAACAAACTTTATGCTAAACTAGAGAAATATGTTGTCGCCTTCCAGGAGGCACAGTTTTTTGGGTACCTATTGTCATCTTTGGGTTTTCGGATGGATCCGGAAAAGGTGCGGGCTGTAGTCGATTGGGTCCGTCCCAAGAAACTGAAAGCATTACAGCGTTTTATAGGTTTTATTAATTTTTACAGGAAGTTTATTCAAAATTATTTTGTAATGGTGATACCCCTTTCGACATGACATGGAAGGGGTCTAATTTTTCTAAATGGTCAGATGCTGCTCAGCAGGCTTTTTCCTCTTTAAAGAGTTGTTTTGACACTGCATCCTTATTCAGTCAACCTGATGTTTTGCAATTTTTTTTATTGTAGAATTGGATGAGTTGGAAATGGGGATTGGAGCTGTGTTGTCTCAGGGTCCATCCCTGGGTAAATGGCATACATATGCCTTTTTTTCCCAAAAATTATCCATGGCTGAGAGAATTTATGATGTGGGTAATAGAGAACTTTTAGTGATTAAATTGGCATTCAAGGAATGGCGACATTGGTTGGAGGGGTCAGTGCATCCTATTTCTGACCTCAAGAATCTGTCATATCTTCAATCGGCTAAGCATTTCAACCCTAGATAAGCTAGGTGGCCCTGTTCTTTACTATATTAAATTTTGTGGTCACTTTTTGTCCAGGAGTTAAAAACACCAAGGTGGATGCTTTGTCCTGAAGCTTCCCTGGTGGTGGTGACCATGAGGACCCTGCCCCAACTTTGCAGAAGGGGATATGTTATTTGTACCATCTGATTTGCACCATAAAGTAATTAGGGAGCATCATAACTCTGTACTTATTGGTCATTCAGGTTGAAAGCCATGGACCTCTTTTCTCATCGTTTTTAGTGTCTGGGGTTGCATCGGGATGTGGTTAAACAGGTGTCTGCTTGCAGTGACTGCACGCATTCTAAAGTATCACATACCCATCAGTCTGGTCCTCTTCTTCCACTACCCATTCCTTACAGTCCATGGACACACTTGTCTATGAATTTTATCACTGACCTATAGGTATTGGCATTCAAAACTGTGGTTCTGGTGGTTGTAGATAGGTTCAGTAAAATGGTGCATTTCATAACTTCACCAGGACTTCCGAATGCCAGGACTCTTGCACTGGATTTTGTAAATGAGATCATGAAGCTTCACAGGGTTCCCTCCGATGTGGTGTCAGTTCAGGGGACAAAATTTGTTTCTAAATTCTGGAAAGTGTTCTGTATTCGACTGGGGGTGCAGCTATCCTTTTCTTCTGCTTTCCATCCTCAGTTGAATGGACAGACCAAGCACATTAATCAGAATTTGGAAACTTATTTTATCTCTGAAAACTAGCAGGATTGGGCATCTTATTTACCGTTAGCCCAGTTTGCTATTAATAATCATCCCCAAGAATCTACCAGCATGTCACCATTCTTTGGTGCATACAGTTTCCATCCACAGTTTGGTAGTTTTAGTGAGGGAAGGACTTTGGAAGTTCTGGAGGAGGAACATTTTGCTTCATCGCTCTCTTCAGTGTGGCTGGGTTCAGAGAAATTTGAAGGTCATGGGAGACAGGTACAAATGTATGGCTGACAGAAAACCCTCGCCAGGTCGAAACCTAAGTGTAAATAACTTTGTGTGGTTGTCTAACTGGAATATCAAGTTTAAGATCCTTTCCTGGAAACTTGGACCTAGGTGTTAGGGTTGGCGGAACGCACCAAATATATTGTTTATTAAAAGGAATTGGTGCGTTCGCAACCCGGGATCCACCGTGCAGGAAAGTACCTGCTGCTAAATAATGGCGGCTCTATATGGCGGTATATACTAACTCTGTTAGCTTCACAGAGTAACCGCGAGAGGTGAGCTCTGTGCCCTGTTAGACTTTCACAGAGGCACAGGCCAACTACCCAGATGTGAGCAGTGAGTGGTCATGCATGCATACTCAATCTCCTCGCCGGAGGAGCCAGCATTCTAGGGGCTTATTTCAGCCGGGTCCCTGAACACATTTATACACAATCTCCTCGCCGGAGGTGCCAGCATTCTAGGGGCTTATTTCAGCCGGGTCCCTGAACACATACAAACACATGACCATATTGGCGCAAAGCATATAGCAAAAGACGATACTAGCGCATGGCTGTGCGGTCATGCGCAGTTAATATAGTTGCAGCACAGGAAGCTGCTACTGAAGTTTTTGCCCTTTCAGGACCTTCCAGAAGGACCAATGGAAAGTGCTGCAGTACCTGAGCATGTTTTGCCCTTTCAGGACCTTCCAGAAGGACCAATGGAATGTACTGCAGCACCTGAGCATGTGACTGAACATGTGGCCCTCGACCTCCAATGGGAGACCCTGCCCTGGGCATGCTCAGTGTGAGTAAACAAGGACTTAGTCCCAGAGAGGCTCGCTCGCCGCAGATCAGTGCAGGGTACCATAGGAAAGCCAGAAAAGGCAGTAGTGACCCTATGCACCGAATCAGCCCCAGCGAGACGCTGGGAGCGACGTCTCCGCTGAGCAGAGCCCACTGCGGCCGATACCGAATGGGAGACCGCAGCAGACACGGATCGAGATTCCCCCTGTGCAGCAGAGGAAACTCGACTCCCAACATTACCCCCCCCTCCTAGGGCCCCCCCTCCTTGAGCCTCACTACGCTCAAAAGCTGCGATAAGCAGCGGAGCCCGAATGTGCTCCACAGGCTCCCAGGTTCTATCCTCTGGGCCGTGACCCTTCCAGTCCACCAGATAAAATTTCTTGCCACGTACCACCTTGCACCCCACAATAGCATTCACCTCAAACTCATCCGTGGATGAACCCGATGTCCCAGCAGATGACTCGGAAAACCGGGACAAATGAACGGGCTTTAAGAGGGAAACGTGGAAAGTATCGGTGATACCAAGGCGTGGAGGAATAGCCAAACGGTAGACCACAGGGTTGACCTGTTCCAGAACCTTAAACGGGCCAATGTAGCGAGGAGCAAACTTAGTGGACTCAACTCGCAGCCTGATGTTACGGGCGGAGAGCCACACTAAGTCGACCAGGAGCAAAGACCGGAGCGGGGCGCCGGTGTGTATCAGCCGAAACCCTCATTCTCTCCTTGGAGGCCCGGATGGCATCCTGTGTGCGGTCCCAGATGTCACGTGCCTCCACCGCCCAGTCTGCCACCCTAGAATCGGTGGATGACACGGGCATGGGCACAGGGACACGCTGATGCTGGCCGTAATTAAGGAGAAAAGGAGTTTGACCAGTGGAATCGGCTACGGCGTTGTTCAGGGCAAATTCCGCCCAAGGTAGCAAAGATGCCCAGTCATCCTGCCTAGCAGAGACGAAATGTCGCAAATATGTCACCAGAGTCTGGTTGGTTCTCTCCACCAACCCATTCGTCTCGGGATGGTATGCAGAGGAGAGGTTTAACTCTATGCTGAGTAAACGGCAGAGCTCTCTCCAAAACCGAGATGCGAACTGGGGACCCCGATCGCTGACAATCTTTTCAGGCATACCATGCAAACGTAAACACCTACAAATAATGGCAAGGCCAGAAAGAACCATATCATAAAAAGATATAACTTTATTAGACATAAAACAGAGAATATATTAAAATACAAAGGTATACTGCAGGTGAGGGTCACATAAACAGGAAAAGAAAAGGTGGATAACGCCTGGAAAGAATCTGTGTATAAACCACAGCTGACCTGTCATACAACAAATACAAAGATACAACAAGTTGGAACAAAGTAAAGAGACCTTATGTCTAATAGGCCTGTATACGTATGGGAGTTTGAGCCAAAACATACACCAGTAAAGGCTGACAGGGGTCCTGTACGTAGTTGAAATAGCATATAGCAAGTGATAACAAAGTTACATTGTATATATAATTACCAGGTCAGGTGCAGGATAACAAGGCGTCCACCACACCCGACGCGCGTTTCGCATTGAAATGCTTCGTCCAGGGGTGGATAGACGCTGGTTTAATCCCTTTTTATATTGCAATAGGCCATAGGAACCGTAAAAGCGGAAATAGATCCGGGCGCATGCGCACATGGTACCAAAATTTTAACATATTGTCGCTCGGTATTTTTAATAATAATCACTGCGCAGTGTATCCAGATAATGATAAATAAACGCCGGATCATGTATACCGCCGCTACCGCATGAAATAAAGTGAAGCGGCGGTAAGAGGAAACGCCGTGTGTAAATCAATGCGGTCGTCATGGAAACCGAAGCCCCGCGATGGAAAACGCGAACACCGCTGCAGAGGCCCGGTATCACATGACGAAATCATGTGATGCAATCACGTGAGAAGGGTGAATAGACATCCGTGGAGGTATAGTATTAAAAACCACAGACCGAAAAAAACTATTAGTGCCGCGTAATGTGAAAGACGGAACCTAAAAAAAAAGGGGAAAGAAGGAATGCATATAATAAATTAAATACCAAACACATGAATGACGTTCATGAATTAACAACACTGTGTGTTATCGTCGACTAACGTTTAATCCTATGTTCAAATTCAGGTCTGAGTTGAAAGAATTGTTGTCTAAAGCTGTGAATGATGGTATACTCACCTGCAAACAGATGGAAGGCCTACTGATCAACGAACCCAATGTGGCAGTGATCTACCTACTACCCAAAGTACATAAGGATCCGGTCAGTCCACCAGGTAGACCAATTGTATCTGGAATCAACAATTTATGTGACCCTTTATGTAGACTAATAGACCACTACTTAAAACCTTTGGTGGAAATTTTGCCATCCTTCCTGAAGGATACAACTGATGTTCTCAGGAAACTTGATGGCATACATTTGGAATCAGACATGTTACTTGTAACATGTGACGTTGAGTCTTTGTACTCATCTATCCGACATGAGGACGGGATTCGCGCCACACAATTTTTTCTCAACACGAGTGGTCTGGATAGGGCACTCTGTGATTTTCTTTTGACAGCTTTAAATTTTATCTTGACACATAATTTCTTCCTTTTTAAGGAGTACCTCTACCTACAGCTCCAGGGGACTGCAATGGGGGCGTCTTGTGCGCCCTCATATGCAAATCTCTTCCTGGGGCTGTGGGAGAGGGACATTTTTCAGTCCAACCCTACACCTCTGTGTTCTGGGGTTGTAGCATGGTGGCGCTACATTGATGATGTGCTCCTAATTTGGCAAGGCACTCATGATGACCTAGACACCTTCTTCAAACATCTGAATGATAATTCTTTAAATCTGAAACTGACATACCAATGTAGCAATCAACATATCGAATTTTTAGATGTTTCAATCAAGGTCGATCAGACGGGCAGTATTCAGACAGACCTGTTCAGGAAAAAAACAGCAGCCAATACTTTACTACATGCTACGTCTCAACACCCCAGACATTTGCTGAGAAACATCCCTACTGGACAGTTTCTAAGGGCTAGGAGAATCTGCTCTAATGATCTCTTCTTTGAAAGACAGGCCGGTGATCTTCAGCACAGATTTATGGAACGCGGATATAGCAAGATGAACTTATGTCAAGCGTACACAAGAGCTCGTCTAAGCAATCGATGTGATTTACTGAGAAATAAACCCAAGAAGATCAAGACCTTTGACACAAAGGTAAGATGCATCCTGGATTTCAATTCCCGCAGTGATGAGGTTCATAAGATTCTTCAGAAACACTGGTCCATCCTGTCACTTGATAAGACCCTATCGAGTATAGTTGGGGATACCCCTGCTGTGACCTATAGAAGGGCACGTAATTTACGTGACCATCTAGTCCACAGCTACCACAAGGGTGATAACACCAAATTCATCTTCGGATCCAAAGGCCCGGCCTGGGGCTGTTCACCTTGTGGTAAGTGTGTGGCATGTAAAAATGTAGTTAAAACAAAGGACTTCATGAATTCGGATGCAACTGAGCAATATACCATCACCCATACCATTAACTGCACTACCAAAGCGGTCATCTACCATGCCACTTGTGGCTGTGGCTTGGTCTATGTCGGTATGACATCAAGGGAATTCAGGAGGCGTATTCGGGAGCATATACTAGACATCGAAGGGGCCAAGACTAGTGATGATTTGACAATTTTGAAGCCAATCCCACGACATTTCAAAGAAAAACACCAATGTGATCCCACTGGACTTCTATTCAGGGGTATTGATAGGGTTTTTTTCAGGCCACTTGGTGGTAATTGGAAACGCCTATTGGCTCAAAAGGAGACGAAATGGATTTTTAAATTGAATACGATTACACCCTATGGACTGAACGATCACAATAGTTTCCAACCATTCCTCTAATGAACTATGAATATTTATCATTAGTTGTCCTGTTGCTAATTTCCCACTAGCTCTTCTAGTTTTATTATTGTTTTATTGTTTCTAATTCATTAAACTCTTTTTTATCCTCTTTGAGCTGTCGTTATTTTTTGATGTTGGTTTTTTCTTATTATTATTGAATGCATATATTTATTTTTTCGGATATTTATCTTGTTGCCATCTGTATTCCATCTTCTACTTACCAATGATGACGTCTTTATTTTCACCTTCTACTTACCCATGATGGCGTCTTCGAAGCACTCGTCACTTTTGTTCTTTGATACTTGCAGCACTGGGCACTTTCATATGATTATTGATTTGTATATAGGCTATATTTATTCACTAATTACCATATATATGTGTATATATGTATATATATATGTGTGTGTATGTATGTATATATATGTGTGTGTGGATTTATCTGTATATTTTAAATATGTTAGTATTATATTTCATTATATAAATGTTCACTTTTTGATTCATTGCTTTGCTGCGTCGCAGTCATATGATGGCTGTCGGTACACTTATATGTTGTTATTATTATTTATTTATTCTTTATTTATTTTTTATTTCTTATCATTATTTGGCTATAAGCACTAAGCTGAACGTCATTCATGTGTTTGGTATTTAATTTATTATATGCATTCCTTCTTTCCCCTTTATTTTTAGGTTCCGTCTTTCACATTACGCGGCACTAATAGTTTTTTTCGGTCTGTGGTTTTTAATACTATACCTCCACGGATGTCTATTCACCCTTCTCACGTGATTGCATCACATGATTTCGTCATGTGATACCAGGCCTCTGCAGCGGTGTTCGCGTTTTCCATCGCGGGGCTTCGGTTTCCATGACGACCGCATTGATTTGCACACGGCGTTTCCTCTTACCGCCGCTTCACTTTATTTCATGCGGTAGCGGCGGTATACATGATCCGGCGTTTATTTATCATTATCTGGATACACTGCACAGTGATTATTATTAAAAATACCGAGCGACAATATGTTAAAATTTTGGTACCATGTGCGCATGCGCCCGGATCTATTTCCGCTTTTACGGTTCCTATGGCCTATTGCAATATAAAAAGGGATTAAACCAGCGTCTATCCACCCCTGGACAAAGCATTTCAATGCGAAACGCGCGTCGGGTGTGGTGGACGCCTGGTTATCCTGCACCTGACCTGGTAAATATATATACAATGTAACTTTGTTATCACTTGCTATATGCTATTTCAACTACGTACAGGACCCCTGTCGGCCTTTACTGGTGTATGTTTTGGCTCAAAGTCCCATACGTATACAGGCCTATTAGACATAAGGTCTCTTTACTTTGTTCCAACTTGTTGTATCTTTGTATTTGTTGTATGACAGGTCAGCTGTGGTTTATACACAGATTCTTTCCAGGCGTTATCCACCTTTTCTTTTCCTGTTTATGTGACCCTCACCTGCAGTATACCTTTGTATTTTAATATATTCTCTGTTTTATGTCTAATAAAGTTATATCTTTTTATGATATGGTTCTTTCTGGCGTTGCCATTATTTGTGGGTGTTTATGATTTAGTATTATGGCCCTTAGTTAGGACATGTATATAGGTGTTTTGTTTATACCATGCAAACGGAAAACGTGTTTAATGAACAACACCGCCAAGGCCCGTGCTGAGGGTAACCGAGGAAGCGGCACCAAATGCACCATCTTGGAGAAGTGGTCGGTGACAACCCAAATAATGGAGCAGCCACGCGACTTGGGTAGACCCACCACAAAGTCCATCTCGACCATCTCCCAGGGCCTGTCTGCCACCGGTAGAGGGTAAAGCAACCCAGCAGGCCGTTGCCGAGGAGACCGATTCTGGGTGCAAGAAACGCACGCCTGAATATAGTCCTTGACATCTCGGGCCATATGCGGCCACCAGTATGTTCTCGCCAGAAGCTCAGATGTCCTCTTGGTCCCAAAATGCCCACCCACTCTGGAGGAGTGAGCCCAAGAGAGAACCTCCGGTCGCAAGTTAGCTGGTATGAAAGTCTTGCCCGGGGGCACAGACTCTAGCGAAACCGTAGCTACAGTTCTCAGGCTCTCAAAAGGGAGAATAAGCCGAGGCTCCTCCTCCTCCGATGACACCATGGAGCGGGAGAGAGCATCAGCACGAACGTTCTTCTCCCCGGAGAGGAAATGGAGAGTAAAATGGAACCGGGAGAAGAACAGGGACCATCTAGCCTGGCGAGAATTCAGCCGCTGGGCCGTTTGCAGATACACCAAGTTCTTGTGGTCAGTGAAGACTTGGAAGGGAAAGCGAGCTCCCTCCAAGAGATGTCTCCACTCCGAAAAAGCCAACTTCATGGCCAGCAACTCCCTGTCCCCGATGGAATAATTCCTCTCCGCTGGTGTGAAGGTCTTGGAGAAGAAGAAGCAAGGATGCTTCCGACCTTGAGCATCCTTTTGGAAAAGGACTGCTCCAGCACCAACAGATGAGGCATCCACCTCCAAGATAAATGGCTTATCAACATTGGGGCGATGTAGGATGGGAGCGCTAGCGAAGTGTGACTTGATCGAGAGAAAGGCTTTGGAGACCTCCTCTGACCACAACTTGGGATTTGCTCCCTTCTTGGTGAGGGCAACCAAGGGAGCTACCAAAGTTGAGAAGTGTGGAATGAACTGGCGATAGTAATTAATGAACCCCATAAAGCGCTGCACCGCTTTAAGAGAATGGGGTTCTTGCCAGTCCATTACAGCCTGTAGCTTGGCAGGATCCATAGCCAAACCCTGGGCAGAGATGATATAACCAAGGAAAGGCAAGGACTCCTGTTGTGAATTCTGTGGCAGAGCTCCCTCCTGTGGTCACAAGTGGTACTTCGGCTGATTGTCTCTGTGAGCTTCTGTTGGTGGAGGGAAGTGGTACTGCGGCTTCTGAGTTTCCTCCCTCAGGTGATCTGGTGAGGTCGTTAGGTGCTTCTCTACTTAACTCCACCTAATGCTTTGATCCTGGCTTCCTGTCAATGTTCCAGTGTTGGACTTGCTTTTCCCTGGATCATTCCTGTGGCCTGCTGCTCTGCATAGCTAAGTTCTTCTTTGCTATTTGTTTGCTATTTTTTCTGTCCAGCTCGTCTAATTTTTTGCTGGAAGCTCTGGGACGCAAAGGATGTACCTCCGTGCCGTTAGTTCGGTACGGAGGGTCGTTTTGCCCCCTTTGCATGGTTTTCTTTAGGGTTTTGTGTAGACAGCAAAGTTACCTTTTCTGTCCTCGCTCTGTTAAGAAAGCCGGGCCTCACTTTGCTGAATCTATTTCATCTCTACGTTTGTCTTTTCATCTTAACTCACAGTCATTATATGTGGGGGGCTGCCTTTTCCTTTGGGGTATTTCTCTGAGACAAGGTAGGCTTATTTTCTATCTTCAGGCTAGTTAGTTTCTCAGGCTGTGCCGAGTTGCATAGGCAGAGTTAGGCGCAATCCACAGCTGCCTCTAGTGTTGTTTGGAGAGGATTAGGGATTGCGGTCTGCAGAGTTCCCACGTCTCAGAGCTCGTTCTATGATTTTGGGTTATTGTCAGATCACTGTATGTTCTCTGACCGCTATGTCCATTGTGGTACTGAATTGCCTTTCATAACAGTACAGGAAGCCAAAAGTACTAATGATTCTCAATAGAGGGAAAAAAGAAGTTCTGAGACCATTTTTATTTCTTTGCACTGTGTTTTGCCTTTTTTTTCCCCTAGACATTTGGGTGGTTCAGGACACAGGTGTAGCGATGGACATTAGAAGTCTGTCTTCATCTGTGGATCAGCTCTCGGCAAGAGTACAAAAGATTCAAGACACTATTGATCAGAAATCTATGTTAGAACCAAGAATTCCTATTCCTGATTTGTTTTTTGGAGATAGAACTAAGTTTCTGAGTTTCAAAAATAATTGTAAATTATTTCTGGCCTTGAAACCTCGCTCCTCTGGTGATCCAGTTCAACAGGTTTTGATTGTTATTTCTTTTTTGCGCGGCGACCCTCAGGACTGGGCATTTTCTCTTGCGCCAGGAGATCCTGCATTGAGTAATATCGATGCGTTTTTCCTGGCGCTCGGATTGCTGTATGATGAACCTAATTCAGTGGATCAGGCAGAGAAAAATTTGCAGGCTCTTTGTCAGGGTCAGGATGAGATAGAGGTATATTGTCAGAAATTTAGAAAGTGGTCCGTGCTCACTCAATGGAATGAATCTGCGCTGGCAGCTATGTTCAGAAAGCGTCTCTCTGAAGCCCTTAAGGATGTCATGGTGGGATTTCCTATGCCTGCTGGTTTGAATGAGTCTATGTCTTTGGCCATTCAGATCGGTCGACGCTTGCGTGAGCGTAAATCTGTGCACCATTTGGCGGTATTACCTGAGCCTATGCAGTGCGATAGGACTTTGACCAGAATTGAACGGCAAGAACACAGACGTCGTTTTTCTTCTGCCCCTGTGTTGTGTCAACCAGATGTTTCTCTTCCGTTCCAGGTCGAGGTTGATGCTTCTGAGATTGGAGCAGGGGCTGTTTTGTCGCAGAGAGGTTCTGATTGCTCAGTGATGAAACCATGCGCTTTTTTTTCCAGGAAGCTTTCGCCTGCTGAGCGAAATTATGATGTGGGCAACCGAGAGTTGCTGGCCATGAAGTGGGCATTCAAGGAGTGGCGTCATTGGCTTGAAGGAGCTAAGCATCGCGTGGTGGTATTGACTGATCATAAGAACTTGACTTATCTTGAGTCTGCTAAGCGGTTGAATCCTAGACAGGCTCGTTGGTCGCTGTTTTTTGCCCGTTTTGACTTTGTGATTTCGTACCTTCCGGGCTCTAAAAATGTGAAGGCGGATGCTCTGTCTAGGAGTTTTGTGCCCGACTCTCCGGGTTTGTCTCAGCCGGCGGGTATCCTCAAGGAAGGAGTAATTGTGTCTGCCATCTCCCCTGATTTGGGGCGGGTGCTGCAAAAATTTCAGGCTAATAAACCTGATCGTTGTCCAGCGGAGAGACTGTTTGTCCCTGATAAGTGGACCAATAAAGTTATCTCTGAGGTTCATTGTTCGGTGTTGGCTGGTCATCCTGGAATCTTTGGTACCAGAGAGTTAGTTTGCCAGATCCTTTTGGTGGCCGTCTCTGTCGCGGGATGTGCGTACTTTTGTGCAGTCCTGTGGGATTTGTGCTCGGGCTAAGCCCTGCTGTTCTCGTGCCAGTGGGTTGCTTTTGCCCTTGCCGGTCCCGAAGAGGCCTTGGACACATATCTCTATGGATTTTATTTCTGATCTTCCCGTTTCTCAAAAGATGTCAGTCATTTGGGTGGTCTGTGATCGCTTTTCTAAGATGGTCCATTTGGTACCCTTGTCTAAATTGCCTTCCTCCTCTGATTTGGTGCCATTGTTCTTCCAGCATGTGGTTCGTTTACATGGCATTCCAGAGAATATCGTTTCTGACAGAGGTTCCCAGTTTGTTTCAAGGTTTTGGCGAGCCTTTTGTGGTAGGATGGGCATTGACTTGTCTTTTTTCTCGGCTTTCCATCCTCAGACTAATGGCCAGACCGAACGAACCAATCAGATCTTGGAAACATATCTGAGATGCTTTGTTTCTGCCGATCAGGATGACTGGGTGTCCTTTTTGCCTTTGGCTGAGTTCGCCCTTAATAATCGGGCCAGCTCGGCTACCTTGGTTTCGCCATTTTTCTGCAATTCTGGGTTCCATCCTCGTTTCTCTTCAGGACAGGTTGAGTCTTCGGACTGTCCTGGTGTGGATACTGTGGTGGACAGGTTGCAGCAGATTTGGACTCATGTAGTGGACAATTTGACCTTGTCCCAGGAGAAAGCTCAACGTTTTGCTAATCGCAGACACCGTGTGGGTCCCCGACTTCGTGTTGGGGATCTGGTTTGGTTATCTTCTCGTCATATTCCTATGAAGGTTTCCTCTCCTAAGTTTAAACCTCATTTCATTGGTCCGTATAGGATTTCTGAGGTTCTTAATCCTGTGTCTTTTCGTCTGACCCTTCCAGATTCTTTTTCCATACATAACGTATTCCATAGGTCATTGTTGCGGAGATACGTGGCACCTATGGTTCCATCTGTTGATCCTCCTGCCCCGGTTTTGGTGGAGGGGGAATTGGAGTATATTGTGGAGAAGATTTTGGATTCTCGTGTTTCTAGACGGAAACTCCAGTATCTGGTTAAATGGAAGGGTTATGCTCAGGAAGATAATTCCTGGGTTTTTGCCTCTGATGTCCATGCTCCCGATCTTGTTCGTGCCTTTCATGTGGCTCATCCTGGTCGGCCTCGGGGCTCTGGTGAGGGTTCGGTGACCCCTCCTCAAGGGGGGGGTACTGTTGTGAATTCTGTGGCAGAGCTCCCTCCTGTGGTCACAAGTGGTACTTCGGCTGATTCTCTCTGTGAGCTTCTGTTGGTGGAGGGAAGTGGTACTGCGGCTTCTGAGTTTCCTCCCTCAGGTGATCTGGTGAGGTCGTTAGGTGCTTCTCTACTTAACTCCACCTAATGCTTTGATCCTGGCTTCCTGTCAATGTTCCAGTGTTGGACTTGCTTTTCCCTGGATCATTCCTGTGGCCTGCTGCTCTGCATAGCTAAGTTCTTCTTTTCTATTTGTTTGCTATTTTTTCTGTCCATCTTGTCTAATTTTTTGCTGGAAGCTCTGGGACGCAAAGGGTGTACCTCCGTGCCGTTAGTTCGGTACGGAGGGTCTTTTTGCCCCCTTTGCGTGGTTTTCTTTAGGGCTTTGTGTAGACCGCAAAGTTACCTTTTCTGTCCTCGCTCTGTTAAGAAAGTCGGGCCTCACTTTGCTGAATCTATTTCATCTCTACGTTTGTCTTTTCATCTTAACTCACAGTCATTATATGTGGGGGGCTGCCTTTTCCTTTGGGGTATTTCTCTGAGGCAAGGTAGGCTTATTTTCTATCTTCAGGCTAGTTAGTTTCTCAGGCTGTGCCGAGTTGCATAGGCAGAGTTAGGCGCAATCCACGGCTGCCTCTAGTGTTGTTTGGAGAGGATTAGGGATTGCGGTCTGCAGAGTTCCCACGTGTCAGAGCTCGTTCTATGATTTGGGGTTATTGTCAGATCACTGTATGTTCTCTGACCGCTATGTCCATTGTGGTACTGAATTGCCTTTCATAACAGACTCCTGCTCAAACACACACTTCTCCAACTTGGTATAGAGGGAGTTTGACCGTAAGAGGTCGAAGACTTTGCGAACATCTCTCCGATGGGAGTCAATATCTGGAGAGAAGATGAGAATATCATCCAGATAGACTACGACCGAGGTGGTGAGCATATCCCGGAAGATGTCGTTCACAAAGTCTTGGAAAACGGCTGGGGCATTACAGAGCCCGAAGGGCATCACCAGATATTCATAGTGCCCATCCCTGGTGTTAAAAGCCGTCTTCCATTCATCCCCCTCACGGATGCGAATCAGGTTGTAAGCACCCCGCAGATCTAACTTTGTAAATACCCTCGCTCCCCGTAGCCTATCAAACAGCTCAGATATTAGGGGTAGTGGGTACTTGTTCTTAACGGTGATGGCGTTAAGACCCCTGTAGTCTATGCATGGACGTAAGTCTCCAGTCTTCTTCTGTACGAAGAAGAACCCTGCCCCTGCCGGTGACACTGACTTCCTAATGAATCCTCTTGCCAGATTCTCCTGGATGTACTGGGACATTGTCTCCGTCTCCGGGAGAGATAACGGATAGACTCGACCCCGGGGAGGCTCAGCACCAGGCAAGAGGTCAATAGGACAGTCATAGGGGCGGTGAGGCGGAAGGGTCTCCGCAGCTCTTTTGGAGAACACGTCTGCATAGGGCCAATAGTGCTTGGGGAGAGAGGAAAGATCTGCGGGTACCTGTGTAGTAGCAACCTGAACGCACTCCCTCAGACATCTACCCTCGCAAGATTTACTCCAACCCAAAATTCTCCCAGAGGACCACTCAATATGAGGAGAATAGTAGCGAAGCCATGGTATCCCCAACAGGACCTCATCAATTCCCTCAGGAATGACTAATAGGGAGATAATCTCCTGATGTGATGGAGACACAGATAGCGTGAAAGGAATGGTTTGGTGGGTAATCTGTGAAGGTAGTGTTGACCCATTAACCACTCGAACGGTTACCGGCTTGGCGAGCATCATCAAGGGTATTGCGTGACGCTGGGCAAAAGAGGAAGACATAAAGTTACCCTCTGCCCCAGAATCCACGCATAGCTCGACCATAAGAGTGGATGGGCCTATGGTAATTGTCCCCTTGAAGGACAACTTTGAGGCAAACGTCGCCGTGTCTAGTGTACCTCCTCCAACTGCCACTAGACGCTGACGTTTCCCCGACCGCTGAGGACCCTTGGAGGCAAGGTGTCCTGACTGCTGGCAAACATGACGGACCTTATGTGCACGGGCAGACTGAGACTTGGATCCCGCTCGTGTCACCTCTAAGGCCTCATGTGACTCGGATGCCTGGACTGGAGATTCCAAAGGTTTGGCGAAGGTGGGAGCCAGCCGAAACCTCTGCCTACACTGGGCTCGCTCCAACCTCCGCTCGTTAAAACGGAGGTCAATATGAGTAGATACGCCTATGAGCTCCTCCAGTGTGGCGGGAATCTCCCTAGTGGCCAAAGCGTCCTTCACATGGTCAGCCAGCCCCCTCCAAAATACGAGAATGAGGGTTTTATCTGGCCATTCCAACTCAGACGCTAATGTCCGGAAGTGAACAGCAAAATGGCTGACCATGGTTGAACCCTGAGTCAAAGCCAGCAGTTGGAGCGCTGTATCATGGGTGACTTGAGGTCCTAGAAAGACCTGTTTCAGAGTGTCCAGAAACCTAGGAACACTCCGCACCACATGATCGTTGCGCTCCCACAGCGGCGTAGCCCACTCCAACGCTCTGTCCGACAGGAGAGAGATTATGAATCCCACCTTTGCCCGCTCAGTAGGGAAACGTGCAGCCAGAAGCTCGAGGTGTATACCACATTGGCTCACGAAACCCCTACAGGACTTACTGTCCCCAGAGTATCTCTCAGGCAAAGGAAGGTGAGATAGGGTCGGAACAGAGGTGGCAGTGGGTAAAGCTGCTGCAGCCATGCTAGCAGCCTGAACAGCTATTGCGGTAACATCCACCGCCGAGGTTGCACGCTCAAGAGACGCCAACCGGCCCTTCAGCAGCTGGATGTACCCCTGCAATCGCTGTTCATCCGCCATTACTTAGCCAGATCCTGGCGCTAGTATACTGTTAGGGTTGGCGGAACGCACCAAATATATTGTTTATTAAAAGGAATTGGTGCGTTCGCAACCCGGGATCCACCGTGCAGGAAAGTACCTGCTGCTAAATAATGGCGGCTCTATATGGTGGTATATACTAACTCTGTTAGCTTCACAGAGTAACTGCGAGAGGTGAGCTCTGTGCCCTGTTAGACTTTCACAGAGGCACAGGCCAACTACCCAGATGTGAGCAGTGAGTGGTAATGCATGCATACTCAATCTCCTCGCCAGAGGAGTCAGCATTCTAGGGGCTTATTTCAGCCGGGTCCCTGAACACATTTATACACAATCTCCTCGCCGGAGGTGCCAGCAATCTAGGGGCTTATTTCAGCCGGGTCCCTGAACACATACAAACACATGACCATATTGGCGCAAAGCATATAGCAAAAGACGATACTAGCGCATGGCCGTGCGGTCATGCGCAGTTTATATAGTTGCAGCACAGGAAGCTGCTACTGAAGTTTTTGCCCTTTCAGGACCTTCCAGAAGGACCATTGGAATGTACTGCAGCACCTGAGCATGTGACTGAACATGTGGCCCTCGACCTCCAATGGGAGACCCTGCCCTGGGCATGCTCAGTGTGAGTAAACAAGGACTTAGTCCCAGAGAGGCTCGCTCGCCGCAGATCAGTGCAGGGTACCATAGGAAAGCCAGAAAAGGCAGTAGTGACCCTATGCACCGAATCAGCCCCAGCGAGACGCTGGGAGCGACGTCTCCGCTGAGCAGAGCCCACTGCGGCCGATACCGAATGGGAGACCGCAGCAGACACGAATCGAGATTCCCCCTGTGCAGCAGAGGAAACTCGACTCCTAACACTAGGTTTATTGGCCCCTATAAATAATCACTATCATTAAAACTTGAGTTACCCCAGGCTCTTAAAATTCACAATGTGTTTTACAGGTCTCTGCTCAAGAAGTATGTTGAACCTCTTGAGTACTCTCCCCTGCCGCCATCTCCAATCATTCTTGATGGTAATTTGGAGTTCCAGATTTCGAGGATTGTTGATTCTGGTTATTACCTGCAGTACTTGGTACACTGGAGGGGTTATGGTCCAGAAGAGCTGATGTAAGTTTCAGAAACAGAGGTGAATGCCCCTAGACTCGTTCGTTCATTCCATGCCTCCCATCCTAAAAAATCGGGACCTGAGTGTCCAGAGGTCACTCGTAGAATGGGGGTACTGTCACTGTTATGTCAGGTGTGACAGACAGTCATCCTGGATTCAGCTGTAGAAGGTCTTTGCGATTAGCTAAAACACCTTCTTGATTTTTGCATCTCTGTTATGGAGCGATATCCTTAACATTTTAAATGAAAAAATGTCAAGAACGCCAAAATTATGTTTTTTCGTCACTGCAATACCACAAAAAGATTTTATCAAGCAATCTAGTCATCACATCTATCCAATATAATATAAATAAAAACATTGTCTCTGCCTGCAAAACATTAGCCATTTTTCAGTTCCCGCAACCGAAAAATGAAAAGGTTCAGTGTCTCGGAAAATGGTGACATAACCCTTCAATTTTTTATGTAAACTTCAGATTATTTTTTCATCATTAAAATAATGAAATAACTGAACATTTTTGGTATCGCCGCGACTGTACTGGGGAGCAGAATCATATTTGATGGCCATTTTTACCAAAAAATATAGACTGCAAAAACAATTCCAAAATGTCAGAATTTCATTTGTTACACTATTTCTCCCATTTATAATTTTTTCCCCGTTTCAGTACACTATGTTGTGAAATTGCAACTTGTCTTACAAAAAAACAAACTTTCACATGTCTATGTGGACAGAAATATTAAAAAGTTATGCTTCTGGGCAGAAGGGGAGGAGAATACTTCATTGCGAGAGGGTTAACTAGCACGTGGGCATATTTTATTTGACCAAATTCGTAAATCAAATCAGTGTTTGAATTCATGAGGATCTGTGAATGTTGGGAAATTTGAACCAAAGTCAATATGCTATTTATAAGCATTAGAGAGTTTTTTTTTTGTTATTTTACTTTTCTTTATTTTTCGAATGGGCAAAAAAATAATTGTTGATGAATGAGAAAACACATGGGTAAACACCCTCATAAATGTTTTTCTTCATTATTTTCTTGCATTAGCAGCCACAGTTACCATACATCTAAATAAACCATATTGTGTTTAGATGAACAGATTCCGCAACATAAGTCCTAGGACCACCCAAAGAAACAATAGTTTCTCATTAAAGGTTGCAATAGTCTTTGACTAACCCATTTATAGATATACAGCTAGCTGTCACATAACTATTCTGTCATACAAGGTGTTACAAAACCTATCATGATTCTGATCCAATTTTAGTCAACCAGTAATAATGCTAAGACAGTTACCAAAGAAACTGTGATAAGTTAAGAAAACTGATTTGTCAGGATAAAAGTAATAAGTAAAATTCATTTCTATAAAGAGGAAGTCATCAATCCAAGTACTGATCAATTTTGAGCCCTGAATGTGACCAATGTAATTACTTGTACTGCAGTTTTATGGTCCTGCTTCTTGTAATTGAAGTAGTCTGATGTTCAATTCTGTTCTAAATTACAATCTAATTCTACAGCATTTGACCCTTTTTCCTTTGTGAATTGTGTCAAGTTTAATGCTAATAAAAAGACATTCTATTTCGTGAAGTTCTATAAACTTTGAGTAGTGTTATCAGACAGCATGCATTAATAGTTACAATAAATAATAAAAAAATGATTCTTTCAATCAATTTTTATTTAATTGTCAATTGCCATCTGGTAGCACTGATGCATTTTTAAGCATTTACGACAGTGTGATTTTGTAAATGGACAGTGATTTGTGGTTTTGGAATAGATCATCTTCAAAAACTATATGCTGAGTCTGTGAACTCATAATTGACAACATACTGCAGGTACATACTATATTTTTAAAGTCATTTCCTAAAATTGCATACATATAAAAGTGCCAACTTAGTTTGGCATACAATTGCAGTGCAGGTTTTGTACAGTCTAATACTAAAAGTACACAAATGGATGTGATTATTTGAATTAAAAAAAATGTCAGAATTTAACCGAATTGCTGATCATTAGTGTTGAGCATTCCGATACCGCAAGTATCGGGTACCGGCCAATATTTGCGGTATCGGAATTCCGATACCGAGTTCCGATATTTTTGTGATATCGGGAATCGGTATCGGGATTAAGATTCATGTGTAAAATAAAGAATAAAAATAAAAAATATTGATATACTTACCCTCGGACGCGCCCTGGTTGTCACCGCTGCAACCGCCATGCTTCCGTTCCTAAGAATGAGCGCGTTAAGGACTTTCGATGATGTCACGGCTTGTGATTGGTCGCTGAGCGGTCATGTGACCGCTCACGCGACCAATCACAAGCCGCCACGTCATCGAAGGTCATTAACGCGCTCATTCTTAGAAAGGGAAGCATGACGGTTGCAGCGGTGACAACCAGGGCGCGTCCGAGGGTAAGTATATCAATATTTTTTATTTTTATTCTTTATTTTACACATGAATATGGATCCCAGGGCCCGAAGGAGAGTTTCCTCTCCTTCAGACCCTGGGAACCATAGAGGATACCTTCCGATATTTGTGTCCCATTGACTTGTATTGGTATCGGATATCGGTATCGGCGATATCCAATATTTTTCGGATATCGGCCGATACCATCCGATACCGATACTTTCAAATATCGGACGGTATCACTCAACACTACTGATCATAGTAAACTGAGGAAAAAGAAAATAAAGTTGTAATACCTCCTGCTCTAAGTATTTATTAGCAGGCAACTGTTTGCTCATTACTTAAAAGAGCCTTCCATTTTTAGTGACGTGCACCCCAAATGTTTTCATTCATGCAAAATAACAAAATCAGATAGTAATGGCGTATGGACTAGACAGGATCTGGCCTCGTTCCATATACTTATATTGAGCGAGGCCCACTAGACAGATTCTGACCAGGAGTATGCCTGAGCGTTGTCACCGAGGCAGAGAACAGCCATTCTCACAGCACACTGAAGACACTTTCTGAGAGAACACTGGCCGCAGGGTATATTAAATCCCCCAAGGCATGTGGGGTGCTCAGGCCACTCATCCATTTTGGAATGTGAAAGGGTCCAAATTCTCCCTGATGGTATTGATATTTAGTTCTAGATACTCTTGCACAATTCTCTCCATTCGTTCACCACATGACTGTTGTGCTGGTTCACAAGCTGGTCTAAAAAAGTGTCAAAGGACTCACAGAAATGGCTTCTTTTATTACACTATTGCTGCTGCTATTGTTTTGGCGTTGAGGTATTGATGTGCCAGATGTTGAAAGTCTAGAGCTATGATGCTCACTGTGTGCTTCAGTGCTGTCTTGGGGAAAACCTCTCTTAAGGTTGTGTAAAAGCATGTTTCGATACTCAAACGTTCGCGGGTTCCTTTCCAGGGCGGGATGAATCTGGCAAAATTTGGTTTTAGAATGTAGATCAAACAGAGTGGCAACCCAGTATTCAGCACTATTTTTAATCATTTCTATATGGGGATCATGTTGCAGATAGTGCAGCAAGTAGCCACTCACATGTCGGGCTTTACCATGAGGTCCAAGCCCATGCTGTGTTTGAGGCTGGGTAACAATGATGCTTATTTCCTCCATCCCATCCTGCCAACCAGTAACAACAGAGAGGTGTTAATTATCCTCTTCAACTCCTGAAAGTTGCTCACCCATCACCTCTTGCTCCTCCATTTGTTCCTCAAATCTTGCACCTTCATTAGCAGTTTGTCGGTCATCGCCAACCCTCATTGATCACAGTAATATACCCTCCTTTGGCACCCGCCTGTGTGATGAGAGTCTTGTACTTAGAGACAATGTTATCCTTTCCGCATCCTCCTCTGCTTCCTCCTCTTCCTCTGGGACCACCACCTCTTCCCACAGGATATTCAAGGTCTGCTCCAGTATATAAGTGACCGGAATACTGATGCTGATGATGACGTTATCACTGCTAACATCATAGTGGCCTTTTCAAAACTATGCAGAAGGGTGCAGAGCTCCTTAATCTGTGCCCACTCTGTAAATGTGATATGCACCACATTCATACTGCATTGGCCCAGGCTTTATGACATAACATACAGCATCAAGGCTCGTTGCTGCTGCCACAGTTGCTGCAACATGTGCAGAGTTGAAATCCACCATGTCGAAACATCGCATATCAGCCTTCTAACTGGCATGGACAAGGACCTCTGAATCAATGCAAGTCGATAACCTGAGGAATAAGAACAGCAGAAATGAGCACACAGCTTCAGTTCTTTTTGCAGCACCTCACCCAGGCCAGGATAGTGGCGGAGAATATGCTGTACCACCAAGTTGAGGACATGAGCCATGCAAGTGATATGTGTGAACTTGTCTTGCCATAGAGTGGCCACCAGTTTCACTAGGTTACTGGACACGGCCTTCCCTGGATGCAGACTCAGCGGAGACAGCCTTTGCGCAAACTTGGCCTGGAGAGTTGTCAACATCTCTTCAGCTATATAACTGTGATCTCCAAGGCATATCAATTTTAACACTGCCTGATTGTGGTGAACACCTCCCCAGTACGGAGGTGGTGGGGATTCACTCTGCAGTGTTGGAACACGTATTTTACTAAGGCAGAGGTTGAGGGTGCAGGTGGAGGCCCTAGAGGAGATTGAGGAGGAGACAGAAGCAGTGGAGAAAGTGTTAAATATGGAGGTCTTTCCTGCAAGCCTTAGGGATTCCAAGTCTTGTGGAGCAGTGCCTGCCTCCAAGCCACCAGAGTCACCCAGTGCCCAGTCAGCAAGATGTAATGCCCTTGGCCATGCTTACTCGTCCAAGTGTCTGTGGTGAAATGCACCCTGGCAGACATAGATTTAGTCAAGGAATGGGTGATGTAGTCTGCAACATGCAGGTGTTGCGCAGGCACAATTTTCTTAGAAAAGTAATAGTGACTGGGAAATTGGTCCTTGGGGACTATGACGGCCATCAGATTTCAGAAACAGTCTGTATCTACCAAGCAGAAAGGCAGCATTTCCGTGCCAATAGATTGGAGATGATGGAGTTTAACTCTTAGCTTTGTCATTTGTAGGAGGAAATAATCTTTTACGTGACCACAACTGCAGAACCTTGGGCTTGCTGTAGTGCTTAGAGAGGGCGGAGTACAGCGAACCGGACAAACTACTGGACCGTGAGAGAGGTGCAGGCAGAGATGTTATGATGGATTGAGAAAGTTGTGGTGTGCTCATTCTCTGAGATCGGTCAAAAAAACCAGTCATGTCCACTTCCATTACAGCTGAAGTAGGACTCTCAGTCAGCGTGACTGGAGCAGGTAAAGAACCAGAGGTTTTGCAGTCGAAGACCTGCATCTCAGTAGGTGATATGGTAACAGAGGAGGAAGAAGCAGCAGATGCAATTGATGGGGCTGCTGATGGTTGTTGAGGTCCGCTGGTCCACATTTTTGCGCATGTAAAGGTTCATACATACAGTAAATGAATTATTGCACTTTTTACCTCTACTCAGTTTTTGTTTGCAAAGTTGGCCAATTCCGTGAATTGGCTCATCATTTGCAGTGTCAAAAAAGGCCCAGGCAAGGCAACTCTTGCCACAACTACGAGCTGCAAACCCGCAGAAGCTGCTGCTCACAGTCACAGTTGTGGCTGAGGATGCATTGCACATTGTGTCTGCATCACTAAGTGTTTGTGACGTACGGCGCAACTTAACCTCCTCTTCTTCCTCCTCAGATGGCCTACTCAACTGTGTGCCTCAATGTTCATGCCAACTGGGATCTAACTCCTCATTATCATCATCGTCTATGTTATCACATTCCCAGCTCTTGGAGTCACCCTCCAACTCTTACTGTCCTGACAGCACAGTACAGTCTGTGTGAGCCTCAGATATTTGAGTCTCATCAGGATCACCTCTCCCCAGGGGTTAATGTGTGATGATGAGGGTCAGGATGCTGTTTGGACACTACTTCATCCTGAACCAGATCCAAGCTAAAAAAAAAATTGGCATCAGTGCAGATTTCCTCCTCTTGACTCGTGAAGCTTTTGAGTACACTTCTGATGACCATGGCATAGAATGTGTGAACAACTCCTCAGACTCACCCATCTGTGGTTCTGTATATTCAGTTGAAACTGCTCTTGCCATCCACTTGAGCACATGCTCTTTCTGGGCCTCATTAACAAGGCATACCACTGTGTGTCTGACAAATAAAGGTAGTGGAGTAGCTCGTCTAGTACCTTACCACCTACCCCACGTACACCTTGAACATCAAGGCTAATTCCCCTTCCATTATGGCCTCCATTTTTCCCAGTCATGTTGCTCAGATGTTTTGGTAGGAGCACAGTATTAGCAACAAAAAATAGATTTTAAACTCTACACCACCTCTGCAAACAGCTGAATTTCAGCAATAGAAAATTCCAAGGTGAGATATGGCATGCTGTATCGCATTAGTCACAGAAGAAAGAATTGTTTGAGGTGAATGAGGCCTGAATGACAATGAAGATATGCTACAAACAATTTGAATGTCAGATGTCCCTTACTGTATGATGTTAGGACCACAAGAATTTTATTGTGACCTCTGGATCAGGCCTCTATAACACACTAGATGCTACAAACTATATTAACCCCTTTCTGCCAACTGACGGAATACTACGTCAGGTGGCAGATCCCCTGCTTTGAGGTGAGCTCCGGCGGTGAGCCCAAACCCAACCTGCAACATGTCAGCTGTTTTGTACAGCTGACATGTGCGTGCAATGAGCGCGAGCCCATTAACTAGTTAAATACAGCTGTCAAGCGCTGACAGCGGCATTTAACTAGCGCTCCCGGCCGCGTGGCCGGGTGTGCTCGCTCCGCTGACCCCCGTCACATGATCGGGGGTCAGCGGTGCATTGCCATAACAACCAGAGATCTCCTTGAGACCTCTATGGTTGTTGATGGCCGATTGCTTTGAGCGCCACCCTGTGGTCGGCGTTCAAAGTACACCTGCATTTCTGCTACATAGAGGTGATCTGTACTTCACCTCTATGTAGCAGAGGCGATCGTGTAGTGCATGCTTCTAGCCTCCTTGAAGCATGCCAAAATTAAAAAAAAAGTGTTTAAAAATATAAAAAAATAAAAAATATATAAAAGTTCAAATCACCCCCCTTTCGCCCCAATCAAAATAAAACAATTAAAAAAAATCAAACATACACATATTTGGTATCGCCGCATTCAGAATCGCCCAATCTATCAATAAAAACAAAGGATTAACCTAATCGCTAAATGGCGTAGTGAGAAAAAAAATCAAAATGCCAAAATTATGTTTTTTTGGTCGCCGCGACATTGAATTAAAATGCAATAACAGGCGATCAAAAAAACGTATCTACAACAAAATGGTATCATTAAAAATGCCAGCTCGGCATGTGAAAAATAAGCCTTCACCTGACCCCAGATCATGAAAATTGGAGACGCTACGGGCATCGGAAAATCGCGCAATTTTTTTTTTTTTTAGCAAACTTTGGAATTTTTTTTACCACTTAGATAAAAAATAACCTAGACATGTTAGGTGTCTATGAACTCGTAATGACCTGGAGAATCATAAAAGTAGGTTAGTTTTAGCATTTGGTGAACCTAGCAAAAAAGCCAAACAAAAAACAAGTGTGAGATTGCACTTTTTTTGCAATTTCATCACACTTGGAATTTTTTTCCCGTTTTCTGATACACGGCATGGTAAAACCAATGGTGTCGTTCAAAAGTACATCATCTTGCAAAAAATAAGCCCTCACATGGCCATAATGACGGAAAAATAAAAAGTTATGGCTCTGGGAAGGAGGGGAGCGAAAAACGAAAATGAAAAAACGGAAAAAGCTCCGGGGGTGAAGGGGTTAAAGTCAGATCCCCTACTGTATGACGTTTAGCAATAGAACAAAAATTTGGTTATGTGCATAAGATCTGCAGACAGCTTAATTTCGACCCAACAAGATGACAAAGTGTGATACGGTGGGCTGTCTAACATTTTGTAACTGAAGAATTTTATATTTTTTTAAATGTGCGTTAGGTCTGCAGACAGTTTCATATCACCACAGCACTAAATGACAAGGTGGAATAAAGAAGGTTGTTTATCATTTATTTAGTTAAAAATATTATTAAAATGCTATACCTGTGCATAGAGCACAATAGAAGCAGTGCACAACAAATTTGTAAAACGTGCCATGCTGGCTTTGTCTTTGGACCTCAGCAGTGGCCAAGAAAAAATGCTGGAAGGTAAATTTAACAGCCACACTGGACACTAGATAGCTACACTATCTGACTGATTTACAACCACCTAGCTAACTAGCTAAAATCTTGCTGCTAACAGTGCCTGTGTCAGGAGCAGCCTCGCTGCGCTGGTACAGTGTCAAAATGGTGCTAAAACAAGATGTTTGCTCTTTATATGGAGAGGGACATGTGATGTCAGCAGCCAATAATACAATCTGTAGTGTCAGCACATTGTGGGGGTTTCCACATTTACAAGAACGCCGCGCTTCTGAGCTATGTATATCCCCTCGCCTCATCAAACACATGCAAAATGCTCATGATACACCACCATTATCGTTGAAAAAGTGCTGAAAATACTTTTGTGGCAATGTAAATATTTTCCAGCACTTTTTACAGAATGTTATTGATCTTTACGTATTTTATAAAATTTTGCTTGTGTTTCCGTTCACTAGTCAGAATGTGCCATATGTGTGCCTAATTTATGTTTGGAGATCGTTTTCCAAACAAATTCGCTCATCACTAGTCATGGGTACTTGGAGGTGACCCCTTTGAACTATATGAACAGCTTCTTTGCTTCAATGATAGCAGCCAATTTAATATAAAAGGGGCAAAACTGCTTGGGGAGATATTTATGAACATACATATTGGAGCCCAGATCTGGGTGTTATTGATTAGGTCCCCCTATAACAGTATAAAAACACATATGAAATATGAAGACAAAGAATCTCTTAGAGTATAATTGAATCAATGAAGGTTCTGATAACACCTATTAACTTTGTACTACATTGGAGTAGGATTGATTCAATGTTAATATATACATGCTCATAATATCTTCATACTTGCCTCATGAATGGATCATGAATCCGGAAAAAAAATATTCTTATTATTTATTTCTATAGCACCATTTATTCCATGGTTCTGTACATGAGAAGCGGTTACATACAAAGTTATAGATATTATTTACAGTAAGCAAATTTATGATGACAGACTAGTACAGAGGGGAGAGGACACTGTCCTTTCGGATTTACATTATACATCTGGAATGGTATTGGTTAACAGACCTGTCAATCATGACAGGGTGTATCAATGGGTTCTGAATGTGGCAGAACCCGCCCTTAGAGAAAGCCTGTTCCCCGATGAAACATGCGTCAGGGACATAATCCTGAGATGGATTGATTTCAGAGTAACACTGGCACTTTGTTACCCACATGCACCACGCTACTCTGCGGTGTGTGTCGTCGCTGATTGTATGAGACACGGGCAGTTATATTAGAGAATCAGCTTACAATTTGATTCCCATATGTCTCTGAATGTATGAGACGTGTGAGTGGTTGTTAGCTTACTAGTGTGCTATTGATTTCATTGCAAAATCGGTATGACACTATCCACCCACACTATGTAATTCCAATTCCCGCATGGTCTTTAACCTAGGAGACATGGACAGTTAGATTAGAGACTCAGCACACCTTTGATCCCCGTAGGTCTCTGAACGTATGAGATGTGGGTATTATTCTTAGTTGATTAGTGTGCAACTTTCACCCATGCAGGATTTTTAATTGTATGAGACACAGGGACTGATTCTAGGAAATAAGTGTACCCGATTTCAGTGCGCTGTCTTTTTCCTTGACTGCATGCTAATTATTTGTATCATACCACTATGATTCCTGTATGACATCTAGTCGTATGAAATGCGAATGAGGATACTATCTGATTCCCGCATGACCTTTCAACTGTATGGGACGTGGGCAGTGCTCCTATCTATGTAATGTACTATTTTCATTCTCACAGTCTCCAGTACATGGGATGCGGGTAGTAACAATATGGAGCCAGCATGCCTAAATTAATGCGTTGTTTTTCTCTTTGGTTATAATTTCATTGAATGATAGATAAATCAACTAGCCATCTCTGCTCCAAGCTCGACAAAGTGGATAGCAGCGGAGTGTGAATCTCCATTATCCCCACAAGGTACATCAAAGGGGATAGGATCAGAGAGGATAGGATCAGAGACTACCAGTGATACTGTCAAATCAATTGGCAGCGATAATATGTTACTGCCAATGACCTAAGTTGCCCTTAGTCTCCAAAACAATTATCCAACATTGCAGAATTAATTGGTGACATGCCCACAAAGAACTCAATCTCTGTATAAAATGCCTATTTCACATATAGGTCACCTTATGATGATAAAGATTGAAACATTTCAGTCAAATATTTCATATGGCCTATGCTCTATGCAGAGCTTCCTAATATAGTAAAACAATAGTTTATTTCCTTTCTTAGGTGATAATTATGGTCAGTATACCAATGTGTATTGGTTATGTTTATTCCACTAGAGAGAATTAATTCATACATGATAGGATGATCTAAAATATAATACACTATTAGAGAGTCGATATATTTACCTAGTGAATAATTAATCATACATGCCACTAGTGTGTCTCCTCAAAGGATGGTGTTTTAATTCCATACATCTTAGGGTGGTTAATATTATATATACCCCTCTTGAGGACACAGTGGATATTCTCTAATTATATATCAGAGGGATACTCAACCTTACAAGCTTTGGTCAAGATCAAGACCACAACATATCTAGCAAGGGGTGAAGACAGATAGGGGTGGATGTTATAGCTGAATATTCAAAACATCCCATAATAAGAATCAATAGTGCCATTAATGTAGTTGGACTTCAGAAGTTAATTTTAGGCCCGGGGTCACACTTGCGAGTGTAATGCGAGAAACTCGCGTAAGTCTCTCGCATCAATACCTGACACTGCCGCCGGTTCTTGGGACTGGACTGTGCGGCTGCATGTATTTCTATACAGCTGAACGCTCCAGTCCTGAGTGCCGGCGGCAGTGCCAGGAACTGATGCGAGAGACTCGTGTGACTTTCTCGCATTGCATACGCAAGTGTGACCCCGGCCTTAGGGACAGTGGTTCAGACTCCAACCAGTTGAATTTAACCTAACCCTGAACTCAATCAATCAGGATATAGTGAACTGCAGTGGTGTTTATAAAATACCTAATACACATAACAAGATCTGTCGTTAATAGTTTAAAAACAAACATATAAAATAAGAATAATAAAATTAAATTTTTAATTCATATTTTCCCTTTACCCTGCCTTGTTTCTTTCTCCAACATTCTTGTATTGCAATAAGATGACCAAATAAAAAGGCATGGTTGTTTACTTGCTTCAGGCAAGTATGGTCAACTGTGACCATTTGGATTCATTCTTCTTTAAGACTGTCATATTGTTTATTAGATATTTTGGCCACCTTGGGATAAAACAATGCAATGTTTTATTCATTATTGACTGCCATGCTTTCCATGTTGAATATTTGCTTAAGTGTGCAGGATGCAAGGCATTCAGCTCTGGAACTATTTCACTTGGGCTCAGACTTTTCTTTATAATGCATCTTTTCACTTTGAAATAACAATTTCACATTTTATTTCTTGAAATCATATATTTTATGCTATTTAAAAGCTTATTTGTAATGTGTCTAATGATGCATTAAGATCATAGCTTTGAAAGTGTGAAAATAAATTACTGTAGAACTAATTTGGGCACTGAATCATTGACACTATAAATGTTATATCATATAATTTAAATTTAGAAACAAAAGTATCAAATACCACTTTGATTAATGCTTCAGAATCTGCAATAATTTCTATATCCACGCTGTAAACATAGCTAGACTATTTTGCTAAGCATGAACTTTTATTAATATCACCCTATTCTCTATTTCCACTTCATTGCATGTGCATGGAATGGCTTAGAACAGATGTAAGAACAGGCAAACTATTATTCTGTTTTGTAATTTAGAAAAGTGCAACGGAAATTCCTGACGCAGGAAGATGTTTAAATGCCACTTCGGAAATTAAAAGAAGTTGAAATGCCACTGAGAATACAGAGAATACAGTTGATATGTCAAAATCAACATCTGCTAATACTAATGAGGCTGACTAAATTATTCCGCCAATAATTAGATTTTTGCAAGTCTTTAAACTATTGTAGAAATGTAAGACTTTACCATGATGTTCGATGATTTATCTAGTAAAAAGAAAATACAACAGGCTATTTTTCACTTTTGCTCTTTAGATTTTTCCTCCCTCTTTTTTTTCCAAAGGTCACTGTTTTTTTTTATTTTGCCATCATTTTAGCCATATTAGAGCTTTCTTTTTTGAATGATAAGTTATAGTTTTTAATGATAGAATTTATTTTAACGTATCAACAGGAAAACAGGAAATAATTCCAAGTGGGGTGGAACTATGGCAAAGCTGAAATTCCACATTTAATTTTGTTTTTCTTCATGATGCTAACTTTGTGGTAAAAAAAATGATCTGGTATCTCTGTCCTGAGGGTCAGTATCATTATGGTAGTGCAGAATTTATATAATTTGTTTACCTAATTAAAAAACATTGTTAAAAAAACTACTTTAATTCAGTTGACATATTCTTAGAGCCAGAATGATTTTCTTTTCAGTTAATAGCATTAAATGAAGACTAGGTTATTGTGAGAATAAGCTATAGTTTTTAGTGATAGCATTTTAGACTTCTTAAGACCTGGTGACTAGTGATGAGTATACTCGTTGCTCAGGTTTGTCAGAGCATGCTCAGGTGGTCTCCGAGTATTTGTGAGTGATCGGAGATTTAGCTTTTGTTGCCTCAGCTGCATGATTTATGGCTGCTAGACAGCTTGAACACATTTGGGGATTCCCTAGCAACCAGGCAACCTCCACATGTACTCAAGCTGGCTAGCAGCCATAAATTATGCAGCTGCATTGACAAAAACTAAATTTCCGAGCACTCACAAATACTCCGAGACCATCCAAGCATACTCGGGCAAACCCGAGCAACGAGTATACTTGCTCATCACTACTGGTGACCTCTTTATTTTTATTGTAATTTTTTCCTATGTGATTTTGTCATAGTTAAATCTTTCCTATTTTGACATTCACTATATGGGATAAATATGAGATATTTTTTCATTCATTCAGACTATTATTCATGCAGAGATGCCAAATATTTTAATTATTTTTAGTTTTTAATGCTCACTATACATATTTGGAGAAAAAAGGATTGGTTCATATAGTTTGCTTTATTTTTTACTAGTTAATATAATTTTACCCCTTTTAAAAGTAACCTTAGGGTTTGTGAACCTGCAATGTCTTGATTATCTAAACAATACATTGCAGTATTTTGTTTAATTAAAAAAATAATCGACAGGAACAGGAGCACGTGTTTCGAACACGGTTGTTCTTTACCAAGCTTACCAAAAGAACAACCATGTTTGAAATGTGTCGCTTCCTCTTGTTCCTGTGAACTATTTTTTTAATTGTGTTTTGATGGAATAAAGATTACTCTGAAAATGTTTCCAGAAGCTGGAACACTTCTTCTTTTTCCAGGATCTGTACAAATTCTGTATCAATCTCACTTTCCAATGGCATGTTCTCCCCATGTTTTGTGTCCTAAATGTTATAAAGCTGTACTAAATATTTTGTAATTGAAGGAAAAAATACATACATGTGCTTCTCACAAAATTAGAATAACCACAAAAAGTTAGTTTATTTCAGTTCTTCAATACAAAAAGTGAAACTCATATATTATATAGCGTCATTACAGAGTGATCTATTTCAAGTGTGTATTTTTGTCAATGTTGATGATTATGGCTTACAGCCAATGAAAACCCAAAAGTCATTATTACAGAAAATTAGAATACTTTATTATACCAATAGGAACCCTTTATGTACTAAAGATAACACAGATAAAATATAGCTTTTAATTAATATACCAATTAAAACCATGCCACAAATACAACCAGATAAACACATAAAACACACAACCGTGCACTCTGGGATAACCCTGCCAAACAATACCTCTTAGTACTGCCTACCTATCAGTGGAGGTTGGCACCCTAAACACAGATACGAGATTGGCGCCCCCACTCACCGTCGGCTGTCCCTAGTATGGATCCTAATATAGGTGTCACATACAGACCAGCACGTACACTAGACAGGAAAAAGATAGGCAGACTAACTGGCTGATTGTATATATATATATATTTATGAATAATCATATATATAAACTAGGTTTGTGACAGGGTGAGATACACGGACTAAAGACCAACAATGTGCATAACAAAAAAGTGCTCGCATATTAAAAATAGGCCTCACTACCTCTGTACCCTACTGCTGTGCAGCCTGCCTAGCTGTGGAGGTTGGCACCCTACTGGTCAGCGGAATGGCGCCCCCACTCAGCGACGACTGGCCCTGGGAAGCCCTAATATTAAATCCCAGCCTGATAATGATCAGACACAGATGTGTAAATACACAAAAATGGCAAGGCACAAAAACATATATAGCTGCAGGGAAAGAAAAAAAAAAAAAAAACCTTATCTTCAGCCGAAGATAGCCTAGTGCTTAGATATATGCATGGTAGACAGAGGGTGAGACCGATACTTATCAGTGTTGATATTTCATATGCCTCTACGCGTTTCACCCCAGCGGATCATCAGGAGGCCTTAATGTGTAGATGCTGCATGGAATCATGCTTGGTGCACTTATATACATGTCTTAATGAGCTTACTAATAATGGGGCGGTGTGAGCATACCAAACAACAGAGCATGGGACAACGCCATTTTGGAGTTGTCCTAATATGATAGAGGGATACCTAGAGCCTATAGCTTAATTGATGGCCGCTGCCTGTCATCGCAGACATGTTAGGGAGCGTGCTATAGTGTGTAAATTAGCCCCTACCATAGCGTTCTGCTCCATACAGGCAGGAAGTCCCGGTGTGCATTGCAAAAAAAAAAAAAAAAGAGAATTAGCACACCAAGCACTCAGTCTCACAGGGAGGAGGGGTGTGTGCGCTATCACATATGTCACCGGCGCCTGTGCACAGGACCCAGGAGTCAACAAATTACACTCACCAGCGCCGAACAGCGACGTCACCCGGCCATCCCACCACGAGCCCACACAACCACTCATGCGCAGATGGGGACAAACCAGCGTGACCGCGCACCCCCGCACCAGTGGCGTGCGCATGAGCATGACCGTGTCCACAGCGCATGCGCCAGGCACCCCCAGACACGTGATTGATGCCAGAGGCATACTATACATATGCGCCACCACGCACGCGCGGACAGCGTGAAGCCAAAACCATGGCAACGGCATCACATATACCGCGCACACGCCTACCGCTACGTGTCTCACAATGGTGCAAGCATAGCTCATAGGTCCTGCCAGTGCATCATACTGTGTGCACAGATACAGCCAATGGCTGCATTGATGATAAAGACAGCCATACTACTGAAGGTATAGCATACCCCACATAGGGGAGGAAAAGAAAGGGTTAAAGGCAATACGCTAATACCTATCACTTTATTATATATGGACGTATTCCTACCAAAAAGATGATGTACAGCTGCTTTAGTTGTGGGACAGTTGTAATTATATACACCGCCAAAGATCAAGCATTTAAATGACCGGAATATTCAGCCCTTTTGCTGCACCACCATGTATATAGTATAAATCAATACAATGCATATCATATCATATCATACTATACCCACATGACAACACATGGGATTTGATATATAGTAGATGGCCACAGTCAATCCTGTCTATCCCTGTGAACTCACAGGGTGTATAGAGGTGGCTGTTGTGAATTCTGTTTTCAAGCTCCCTCCTGTGGTCATGAATGGTACTTCGGCTGGTTCTGTCCATGGGCTTCCTCTGGTGGTTGTGAGTGGGGCTGCGGCTTCTGAGTTTCCTTCCACAGGTGACGAGGTTAATTTGTTAGCTGGCTGCTCTATTTAACTCCACTTAGATCATTGCTCCATGCCACCTGTCAATGTTCCAGTATTGGTCTAGTTCGCTCCTGGATCGTTCTTGTGACCTGTCTTCCCAGCAGAAGCTAAGTTCCTGCTTGTTTTTTTATTGTTTGCTATTTTTCTGTCCAGCTTGCTATTTTGATTTTTGTCTTGCTTGCTGGAAGCTCTGGGACGCAGAGGGAGCGCCTCCGCACCATGAGTCGGTGCGGAGGGTCTTTTTGCACCCTCTGCGTGGTCTTTTTGTAGTTTTTATGCTGACCGCAAAGTTACCTTTCCTATCCTCTGTCTGTTCAGTAAGTCGGGCCTCACTTTGCTAAATCTATTTCATCTCTGTGTTTGTGATTTCATCTTAACTCACAGTCATTATATGTGGGGGGCTGCCTTTCCCTTTGGGGAATTTCTCTGAGGCAAGGTAGGCTTTATTTTTCTATCTTTAGGGCTAGCTAGTTCCTTAGGCTGTGACGAGTTGCATAGGGAGCGTTAGGAGCAATCCACGGCTATTTCTAGTGTGTGTGATAGGATTAGGGATTGCGGTAAGCAGAGTTCCCACGTCTCAGAGCTTGTTTGTATTATTAGTAACTATCAGGTCATTCCGTGTGCTCTTAACCACCAGGTCCATTATTGTCCTAACCACCAGGTCATAACAGTACAGGTGGCCCAATGCATCTCAATAGAGGGATAAGAGAAGTTCTGAGACCATTTTTTTTTCATTGCAGTGTGTTTTGTCTCTCTTTTCCCCTTTACCTCTGGGTGGTTCAGGATACAGGTGTAGATATGGACATTCAAGGTCTGTCCTCTTGTATGGATAATCTCACTGCAAGGGTACAAAACATTCAAGATTTTTTGGTTCAGAATCCGATGTTAGAGCCTAGGATTCCTATTCCTGATTTGTTTTTTGGGGATAGATCTAAGTTTCTGAATTTCAAAAATAATTGTAAATTGTTTCTTGCTTTGAAACCTCGCTCCTCAGGTGACCCTGTTCAACAAGTGAAAATCATTATTTCTTTGTTACGTGGCGACCCTCAAGACTGGGCATTTTCCCTTGCGCCAGGAGATCCGGCATTGCGTGATGTTGATGCTTTTTTCTGGCGCTTGGATTGCTTTATGATGAACCAAATTCAGTGGATCAGGCAGAGAAAATCTTGCTGGCTCTGTGTCAGGGTCAGGATGAGGTAGAGATATATTGTCAGAAGTTTAGGAAGTGGTCTGTACTCACTCAGTGGAATGAATGTGCCCTGGCAGCAATTTTCAGAAAGGGTCTCTCTGAAGCCCTTAAGGATGTCATGGTGGGATTTCCCATGCCTGCTGGTCTGAATGAGTCTATGTCTTTGGCCATTCAGATCGATCGACGCTTGCGTGAGCGTAAAGCTGTGCACCATTTGGCGGTATTATCTGAGCATAGACCTGAGCCTATGCAATGTGATAGGACTTTGACCAGAGCTGAACGGCAAGAACACAGACGTCGGAATGGGCTGTGTTTTTACTGTGGTGATTCCACTCATGCTATCTCCGATTGTCCTAAGCGCACTAAGCGGTTCGCTAGGTCTGCCACCATTGGTACGGTAGAGTAAAAATTTCTTTTGTCCATTACTCTGATTTGCTCTTTGTCATCCTATTCTGTTATGGCATTTGTGGATTCAGGCGCTGCCCTGAATTTGATGGACTTGGAGTTTGCTAGGCGCTGTGGTTTTTTCTTGGAGCCCTTGCAGTATCCTATTCCATTGAGAGGAATTGATGCTATGCCTTTGGCCAAGAATAAGCCTCAGTACTGGACCCAATTGACCATGTGCATGGCTCCTGCACATCAGGAGGATATTCGCTTTTTGGTGTTGCATAATCTGCATGATGTGGTCGTTTTGGGGTTGCCATGGCTACAGGTCCATAATCCAGTATTGGATTGGAAATCTATGTCTGTGTCCAGCTGGGGTTGTCAGGGGGTACATGGTGATGTTCCATTTTTGTCTATTTCGTCATCCACCCCTTCTGAAGTCCCGGAGTTTTTGTCGGATTACTGGGATGTATTTGATGAGCCCAAATCCAGTGCCTTACCTCCTCATAGGGATTGCGATTGTGTTATCAATTTGTTTCCTGGTAGTAAGTTTCCTAAGGGCCGACTGTTCAATTTATCTGTGCCAGAACACGCCGCTATGTGGAGTTATATAAAGGAATCCTTGGAGAAGGGTCATATTCGCCCGTCATCGTCACCATTGGGAGCAGGGTTCTTTTTTGTGGCCAAGAAGGATGGTTCTTTGAGACCTTGTATTGATTACCGCCTTCTTAATAAGATCACAGTCAAATTTCAGTACCCTTTGCCGCTGCTGTCTGATTTATTTGCTCGGATTAAGGGGGCTAGTTGGTTCACCAAGATAGATCTTCGTGGTGCATATAATCTTGTGCGTATTAAACAGGGCGATGAATGGAAAACAGCATTTAATACGCCCGAGGGCCATTTTGAGTACCTGGTTATGCCATTCTGGCTTTCCAATGCTCCATCAGTATTTCAGTCCTTTATGCATGACATCTTCCGAGAGTACCTGGATAAATTCCTGATTGTATATTTGGATGATATTTTGGTCTTCTCGGATGATTGGGAGTCTCACGTGAAGCAGGTCAGAATGGTGTTGCAGGTCCTTCGTGTGAATTCTTTGTTTGTAAAGGGGTCAAAGTGTCTCTTTGGAGTTCAGAAGGTTTCATTTTTGGGTTTCATTTTTTCCCCTTCTACTATCGAGATGGACCCTGTTAAAGTCCAGGCCATTTGTGATTGGACTCAGCCGACATCTGTGAAGAGTCTGCAAAAGTTCCTGGGCTTTGCTAATTTTTATCGTCGCTTCATCAGTAATTTTTCTAGTGTTGCTAAACCGTTGACTGATTTGACCAAGAAGGGTGCTGATGTGGTCAATTGGTCCTCGGCGGCTGTAGAGGCTTTTCAGGAGTTGAAGCGTCGTTTTTCTTCTGCCCCTGTGTTGTGCCAGCCAGATGTTTTGCTCCCGTTTCAAGTCAAGGTTGATGCTTCTGAGATTGGAGCAGGGGCTGTTTTGTCGCAAAGAAGTTCTGATGGCTCGGTGATGAAACCATGTGCCTTCTTTTCTAGAAAGTTTTCGCCTGCTGAGTGCAATTATGATGTTGGCAATCAAGAGTTGTTGGCCATGAAGTGGGCATTCGAGGAGTGGCGTCATTGGCTTGAAGGAGCCAAGCATCGCGTGGTGGTCTTGACGGATCACAAGAATTTGACTTATCTCGAGTCTGCCAAACGGTTGAATCCTAGACAGGCTCGCTGGTCGCTATTTTTCTCCCGTTTTGATTTTGTGGTTTCGTACCTTCCGGGCTTTAAGAATGTGAAGGCTGTTGCCCTGTCAAGGAGTTTTGTGACCGACTCTCTGGGTGTTCCTGAGCCGGCGGGTATTCTCAAAGAGGGGGTAATTTTGTCTGCCATCTCCACTGATTTGCGGCGCGTGCTGCAAAAATTTCAGGCTGATAGACCTGACCGTTGCCCAGCGGAGAAACTGTTTGTCCCTGATAAATGGACTAGTAGAGTTATCTCTGAGGTTCATTGTTCGGTGTTGGCTGGTCATCCTGTAATCTTTGGTGCCAGAAATTTGGTGGCTAGATCCTTTTGGTGGCCGTCTTTGTCGCGGGATGTGCGTTCTTTTGTGCAGTCCTGTGGGACTTGTGCTCGGGCTAAGCCCTGCTGTTCTCGTGCCAGTGGGTTGCTTTTGCCCTTACCGGTCCCGAAGAGGCCCTTGACACATATTTCTATGGATTTTATTTCGGATCTCCCTGTCTCTCAAAAGATGTCGGTCATTTGGGTGGTTTGTGATCGCTTCTCTAAGATGGTCCATTTGGTACCCTTGTCTAAATTGCCTTCCTCCTCTGATTTGGTGCCATTGTTTTTCCAGCATGTGGTTCGTTTGCATGGCATTCCGGAGAACATCGTTTCGGACTGAGGTTCCCAGTTTGTTTCGAGGTTTCGGCGATCCTTTTGTGCTAGGATGGGCATTGATTTGTCTTTTTCCTCGGCTTTCCATCCTCAGACAAATGGCCAAACCGAACGAACTAATCAGACTTTGGAGACATATCTGAGATGCTTTGTTTCTGCTGATCAGGATGATTGGGTGTCTGTTGTGAATTCTGTTGTCGGGCTCCCTCCTGTGGTCATGAATGGTACTTCGGCTGGTTCTGTCCATGGACTTTCTCTGGTGGCTGTGGGTGTTTCTGAGTTTCCTTTCACAGGTGACGAGGTTAATTCGTTAGCTGGCTGCTCTATTTAACTCCACTTAGATCTTTGCTCCATGCCACCTGTCAATGTTCCAGTATTGGTCTAGTTCACTCCTGGATCGTTCTTGTGACCTGTCTTCCCAGCAGAAGCTAAGTGACTGCTTGTTTTTCTCTGGTTTGCTATTTTTCTGTCCAGCTTCCTATTTGATTGTTGTCTTGCTTGCTGGAAGCTCTGGGACGCAGAGGGAGCGCCTCCGCACCGTGAGTCGGTGCGGAGGGTCTTTTTGCGCCCTCTGCGTGGTCTTTTTGTAGGTTTTTGTGCTGACTGCAAAGCTACCTTTCCTATCCTCAGTCTGTTCAGTAAGTCGGGCCTCACTTTGCTTAATCTATTTCATCTCTGTGTTTGTATTTTCATCTTTACTCACAGTCATTATATGTGGGGGGCTGCCTTTTCCTTTGGGGAATTTCTCTGAGGCAAGGTAGGCTTTATTTTTCTATCTTTAGGGCTAGCTAGTTCCTTAGGCTGTGCCGAGTTGCATAGGGAGCGTTAGGAGCAATCCACGGCTATTTCTAGTGTGGTTGATAGGATTAGGGATTGCGGTCAGCAGAGTTCCCACGTCCCAGAGCTCGTCCTATATTATTAGTAACTATCAGGTCATTCCGTGTGCTCTTAACCACCAGGTCCATTGTTGTCCTGACCACCAGGTCATAACAGGTGTCCTTTTTGCCTTTGGTGGAGTTCGCCCTTAATAATCAGGCCAGCTCGGCTACTTTGGTTTCGCCGTTTTTCTGCAATTCTGGTTTCCATCCTCGTTTCTCTTCAGGGCAGGTTGAGTCTTCTGACTGTCCTGGTGTAGATACTGTGGTGGATAGGTTGCAGCAGATTTGGACTCATGTGGTGGACAATTTGACATTGTCCCAGGAGAAGGCTCAACGTTTCGCTAACCGCCGGCGCTGTGTGGGTCCCCGACTTCGTGTTGGGGATTTGATTTGGTTGTCGTCTCGTTATGTTCCTATGAAGGTTTCCTCTCCTAAATTTAAGCCTCGTTTCATTGGTCCATATAAGATTTCTGAGGTTCTCAATCCTGTGTCATTTCGTTTGACCCTTCCAGCTTCTTTTGCCATCCATAATGTATTCCATAGGTCGTTGTTGCGGAGATACGTGGCGCATGTGGTTCCATCCGTTGATCCTCCTGCCCCGGTGTTGGTTGAGGGGGAGTTGGAGTATGTGGTGGAGAAGATTTTGGATTCTTGTATTTCGAGACGGAAACTCCAGTACCTGGTCAAGTGGAAGAGTTATGGTCAGGAAGATAATTCATGGGTCTTTGCCTCTGATGTTCATGCTGCCGATCTGGTTCGTGCCTTTCATTTGGCTCGTCCTGGTCGGCCTGGGGGCTCTGGTGAGGGTTCGGTGACCCCTCCTCAAGGGGGGGGTACTGTTGTGAATTCTGTTGTCAAGCTCCCTCCTGTGGTCATGAATGGTACTTCGGCTGGTTCTGTCCATGGGCTTCCTCTGGTGGTTGTGAGTGGGGCTGCGGCTTCTGAGTTTCCTTCCACAGGTGACGAGGTTAATTCGTTAGCTGGCTGCTCTATTTAACTCCACTTAGATCATTGCTCCATGCCACCTGTCAATGTTCCAGTATTGGTCTAGTTCGCTCCTGGATCGTTCTTGTGACCTGTCTTCCCAGCAGAAGCTAAGTTCCTGCTTGTTTTTTATTGTTTGCTATTTTTCTGTCCATCTCGCTATTTTGATTTTTCTCTTGCTTGCTGGAAGCTCTGGGACACAGAGGGAGCGCCTCCGCACCGTGAGTCGGTGCGGAGGGTCTTTTTGCGCTCTCTGCGTGGTCTTTTTGTTGTTTTTATGCTGACCGCAAAGTTACCTTTGCTATCCTCTGTCTGTTCAGTAAGTCGGGCCTCACTTTGCTAAATCTATTTCATCTCTGTGTTTGTGATTTCATCTTAACTCACAGTCATTATATGTAGGGGGCTGCCTTTCCCTTTGGGGAATTTCTCTGAGGCAAGGTAGGCTTTATTTTTCTATCTTTAGGGCAAGCTAGTTCCTTAGGCTGTGACGAGTTGCATAGGGAGCGTTAGGAGCAATCCACGGCTATTTCTAGTGTGTGTGATAGGATTAGGGATTGCGGTCAGCAGAGTTCCCACGTCTCAGAGCTTGTTTGTATTATTAGTAACTATCAGGTCATTCCGTGTGCTCTTAACCACCAGGTCCATTATTGTCCTAACCACCAGGTCATAACAAGTGGCATGGTCAGCCACGATTTAGTTTGTCGGTGCCCAGAGGCTTAGAAAATGAAAGACACCAATACTAGAGTCTCACACAACTAAAGGGAAAGAGAGCATGGGTATATCAGGTTATAGGAAGCATGTATATGAGACATATTCATTGAGGCCTAATGGGGCCAAACAGTTGACCCGATGGATCCAGGCACATTCTTTCTGTAATTGAAATCGGTCGAAGTCACCACCTCTAGGGTTCGGTGTATATACCTCAATGATGCTGAAAGTTATTTCATGAACATTACCACCATGTTGGTCATTCATGTGTCTTGCTACCGGGGTGTCATGTTTGTGCTTGATATCGCCTATGTGCTCCCCTACACGCCTCCTAAACTCCCTCCTCGTCTTACCAAGATAGTCCATAGGACAACTGCATGTAGCCATGTAGATGAGCCCACTTGTCTTACAGTTAGCAAAGTTACGTAGATAGAATTTTTTGCCAGTTACGGAACTAGTCACAAATTTCCCTGGTTTCATAAATTTACAGTTAACACATGCTCCACATTTGAAAAAACAACACGTCCTACCAGGTACCTTCTGGGGTAGATCTCTTAAAGTGGCTATGAACCAGATCATCCTTCAGAGACCTACCTCTCCTGTAGGTGATCAGAGGCCTGGGACCCACCCATTCGTTCAAATCAGGGTCAGATGTCAAAATGTCCCAGTGTTTAGCCAACACTTTGACCACTCTCTCATTCTGACTGTCAAAGGTCCCTATGATTCTAGTCTGGTCAGGATCACTGGCTGCAGGTCTACTGCATGAATGTAAGAGATTACTTCTATCCAGAGAAAGGGCATGTTTGTATGCCGCTTCAATAACCCCTCTGGGGTAACCCTTTTTCGGGAAATCTCATCCTCATATCTCCTGATTGTTGGATGAACGTTCCTATCTCCGAGCAGTTCCTTCTCAGCCTTATAAATTGGCCCCTGGGGATACCACGTTTTAGGGCTCTGGGGTGATGGCTATCCCATCTTAACAGGCTGTTGGTACTAGTGGGCTTCCGGTAGATTTGTGTGCTAAGGCACCCATCCTCATTTTTTTGGATGTATATATCCAAGAATGGCAGGGTCTTATCATTGATGTCAAAGGTGAACATCATGCCGATGTTATTCGTGTTAAGTTCTTGAATAAACTCAATAAAGCCCTGTTTTGGACCCTGCCAAATAACGAAGATGTCGTCGATAAACCTATACCAGACCCCCACAAATTGATGCCACCACTTACTTTCATCGGTAAAGACTATGGTTTCCTCCCACCAGCCCAGGAACAGATTAGCATACGATTGGGCACAGGGACTCCCCATCGCGGTGCCCCTGAGCTGATGGAAGTACTTCCTGTCAAATATGAAAAAGTTTTTTGTGAGAGTAAATTGTAGAAGGTCTAGTACAAATCTACTGTGGGCCCTATCTTGAACTGCTCTAGATCTAAGAAAGTGGTCCACCGCTTTTAATCCCAGATGATGTGGGATATTGCTGTAGAGGGCCTCCACATCTATGGAGGCCAAGAAGGGCACCCAGCAAATTGTATCCCCTCGAGTTTGAGGAGTAGGTCAGATGTATCCCTTATGTATGAAGGAAGGGCTAATACGAATGGTCGAAGTACCTCATCAATGTAGACACCACAGTTTTGGATCAGTGAGTCCGAGCCAGACACTATAGGACGACCTTTTAGTGGTTTAAGCCCCTTATGTACTTTAGGTGTGGTATAAAAAGTAGCTGTAAGGGGGTGGGCTGGTAAGAGGAAATCATGTTCATTTTTAGAAATTAACCTCTCGGTGTGTGCTGCTTCAAGTATATCAGTCAGTTCAGTTTTGTATTGAGTTATGGGGTCAGAGCTAAGGAATTCATATGTGGTTGAGTCACTGAGGATGGCATTACACATTTTGATGTAATTAGTTTCTGTCATAATCACCAGGTTGCCCCCTTTATCAGAGGGCTTGATTATCAGTTTATTAACTTTCATTAATTTTTGTAGTGCCTCGTATTCACCCTTAGATAGGTTGAAGTCTCTTGGGCCCATAGGTATTTTTTTCAGGTCCCTTTCTACCAACTTCAGAAAAATGTCTATGCTGGTAATGTCACCCTGTGGTGGCATTTTTTTACTTTTGTTTTTAAAGGTCGTGAATGGGCCCTCCCCTTCATTACGGGTGTTTTCATCTAGCAAGTCAACCAAGGCTGAATATCCATCTATATCCTCTTCACTGAGACCCAATTGTTTCAGTGTGATCTAGTTGTTGTGCGCAAAAAACTTTTTCTATTTCAGCTTTCTGCAAAACAAGTGTAAATCCTTCGTCCAACCAAAGCTATCATATTTATTAACGGGAACGTAATTAAGGCCCTTTTTCAATAAACTATATTCATCACTTTATAAGACATAATCAGATAGGTTTATAATCTGGCCCTGATTTAAGCCACCTTGGGTCTTAGTTAATAGCCTGTATTGGCACTCCTCTCTAAAAAAGAAGAAGAAGAGGGCGCAGAAGAAGGTGCTGAGGAAGAGGGAACATTTGTAGTGTTGGGGCCTCTGCCATCGTACTGTGACTGTACATTTCTTTCGGGGCCTCTGTTGAAGTTTCTGCCCCTGCCTCTCCATCTTTGCCACCTCTATTGGGGGCACTTGTTTGCAGACGCTCAGTATCGGAGTTATCAATATCCGAGGATGAAATACCAGAGATACTGTTTTGATTAAATTTATAGGCCTGATTCTCACTAAAGGCTTTCAGATCTCTTTGAAATTGTGACTGTTTTCTCTCTTTGATGAAAGATTGATATTTCTCTACTGACGTCTGCAACAGGTGCTCCCATCTGTTGAAATCTGGATCACTTTTTAGCCGTAGGATGTTATCTATTGATTTGTTCAATTGTGTGGTAGAGAGATCGAAGAGTTTTCGTTCCTCTTCTTGTTCCTCTTCTTGTTCCTGTCCACTATATTTTTAATTGTGTTTTGATGGAATAAAGATTACTCTGAAAATTTTTCCAGAAGCTGGAACACTTCTTCTTTTTCCAGGATCTGTACAAATTCTGTATCAATCGCACTTTCCAATGGCATGTTCTCCCCATGTTTGGTGTCCTAAATGTTATAAAGCTGTACTAAATATTTTGTAATTGAAGGAAAAAATACATACATGTGCTTCTCACAAAATTAGAATAACCACAAAAAGTTAGTTTATTTCAGTTCTTCAATACAAAAAGTGAAACTCATATATTATATAGAGTCATTACAGAGTGATCTATTTCAAGTATGTATTTTTGTCAATGTTGATGATTATGGCTTACAGCCAATGAAAACCCAAAAGTCATTATTACAGAAAATTAGAATATTTTATAACACCAGCTTGAGAAATGATTTTAAAATCTGAAATGTTGGCCTACTGAAACATATGATCAGTAAATGCAGTCAATAATTGGTCAGGCTCTTGCATCAATTACTGCATCAATGCTGCATGGCATGGAGGCGATCAGCCTGTGACACTGCTGAAGTGTTAAGGAAGCCCAGTTTGCTTTGATATCAGACTTCAGCTTGTCTGCATTGTTGAGTCTGGTGTCACTCATCTTCCTCTTGACATGGTTAAGGACATGTGAGTTTGCTGGCCAATCATGAACAGTGATACTGTTGCTTTTAAACCAGGTATTGGTACTTTTGGCAGTGTGGACAGGTGATAAGTCCTGCTGGAGAATGAAATTTACATCTCCAAAAAGCTTGTCAGCAGAGGGAAGTGCTCTAAAACTTCTTCATAGATGGCTCCACTGAATTTGGTCTTGATAAAGCACAGAGGACCTACACCAGTAGATGACATAACTCCCCAAACCATCACTGATTGTGGAAACGTCACACAAGAACTCAAGCAGCATGGATGTTGTGCCCCTCCACTCTTCCTTCAGACTCTGGGAACTTGATTTCCAAACAAAATGCAAAATGTACTTTAATCTGAAAACAACACCTTGGACCACTGAGCAAAAGTCCATTTCTTTTTCCCTTTGGCTCAGGTAAGATGCTTCTGGCGTTGTCTATTGGTCATGAGTGGCATGACAAGGAATGCGACACTTGTAGGCCATGTCCTCGATACATCTCTTTGTGTTCTGGCTCTTGAAGCAATACTCCAGCAGCTGTCCATTCCTTTTAAACCTCCCCCAAATTTTTGAATGGCCTTTTCTTAGCAATACAATCAAGGCTGCAGTTATCCCGGGTGCCTGTGCACCTTTTTTCTACCACACTTTTTTCCTTCCACTCAATGTTTCCTTAATATACTTGCATACAGCATTCCATCAATAGCCAGCTTCTTTAGCAATGAACTTTTGTGGCTTACCCTCCTTGTGGAGTGTGTCAATGACTGACTTCTGGACATCTGGCAAGTCAGCAGTCTTACCCATGATTGTTGAGCCTACTGAAACAGACTAAGTAACCTTTTTAAATGCTTCGGAAGCCTTTGCAGGTGCTTTTTGTTAATTATTCTAATTTACTGAGATAATGACTTTTGGGCTTTCATTGTCTGTAAGCCATAATCATTAACAGAAATAAACACGTAAAATAGATCACCCTATTTCCAATGATTCTATATAATATATGAGTGTCACTTTTTGTATTGAAGAACTGAAATAAACTATATATTTGAGGATATTCTAATTTTGTTTGAAGTACCTGTAACTACCTTCTCTGGAAAAGCAAAATTATTGGCTGCACTACTTTGTTTCTTTTTTCATCCTTTCCTATAAATTTGTCAAATTTATTCACTCTTACTAGCTTCACAGTATGATGATCACAAAGTTTTTGTGAAGTATCTAATTTTTTCATAATTTTTCCAAGGCATTGCACTATTTAACGCTTTTCAGCAGCAGAGAGATCTTTTTTATTTCTCATATTGCTTGAAAACTTTGGCCTGTTTAATAATGTGGACCATCATTTTTAAGTAGTTTTCCTTTAAATAGAATCACCTGGAAAACTAATTAACACATGTGTTTAAGATTGATTTCAGTTATCTATTGAGCCATGAGACACAATACTATCCACAAGTTTATTTGAAAAGCAAAACAATTAAATCTTTATGACGCTTAAATCCAAATTCATAATAATTTGGAACACAGTGTACGTAAAATGTTAAACAAAAACTTACTAAGTCATTAAATAGAAAACTGATGCTGCAAAAATTGAAAAATTGTTCCTGCATCAGATTTCAAATTGTTTGTACTGTAGAAAAGTGAGTGGTACAAGTATTGTGCTACAGAATTGCAGTGCAATAGTCAGTAATGATTCAGTAATGCTCATGGAGACATTCCATGCAAATAATAAAACAAAAACAGGAGCCTACTTAGGAAGGAAAGAACAGATCAGGCTTTCAAGAAGATTAACAAAGCGGAATTTCCATGTACATTGATATGTTTACTGTATGAATTGAAGAAGAGATGATTAATGCATGAATGTAAGTGATTAGCAGATGAAGAAGATAAAGGTGAAGGTCATTGGAAAACATTCAATGAGACACGAGCATTTAGGAAAGGGCCGCACTTTTCGGAGTAAAATAGATATAAGGGAACATTAACAGTGGAAGTGAAAGTTTTTCTGAATAGATGTCTGCCATCATACAATTCACATGACATGGCAAAGTAAAGTTAAATCCAAAAGATGGCATACACCTTAGCCATATCCACTCAACTCAGCTCATGATTTTACAGTGTAAACTTTATTCCTCACATTTCTAGTGGCTCAGAAGTTTACATCGACATGGTTAGTATTTAGTCATTTTGTCTTGAACCACTGTATGACCTTCGATGTATCTATACGTCATAGGTCACCTTTCTCCCTTTGATGCAGTCTCTGGAACTAAGCTTTCATCTTTCAGGCACATCTGATCTGATCAGCTGTCATGTGTCGCTAACAGCCAAGGGGAGAATTGCGATCCACAGCTGTTAACTTGTTAAATGCTGTTGTCAATCTCTCACAGCGGCATCTAACTTGAGGACACCGGAAGCGAGTTGCGAACCACAGCCACCAGTGCCCCTGTCATATTGTCATGGAGCACCGATGGGTTGACATGACAACTTGGGGTCTGCAGGAGACACCTGGGTTTGTGATTGCAGATCTGCTATGAGCACCACCAAGTGGCCAGCATTCATAGCAGATGATGACATTTGCTACGCATAGCAGCGCTGAAGCCTGCTCTGTATAGCACAAGCGATCAGAAGATTGCAGCTTCAAGTCTCCAAAGTAGACTATTGAAGCAAGTACAATGTAAAAAAAAGTTTTAAAAAATATTAATGTTCAAATCACCCCCCTTTTGCCCCATTCCATATAAAAATCAAAAGTATTTGATATTATCGCTGCATTTAGAATAAATAAATGGCGTAACAAGAAATAGAATCAAAACGCTATAATTGCATTTTTTTGATTACCGTAACACTGCATTACAATGTAATAAAAGGCAATCAAAACATCATATCTACACCAAAATGACATTGATAAAAACAACAGCTCAGCAAGCAAAGAATAAACTCTTGCCCAGCCTCGGATCCTGAAAAATGATTTTGGAAAATTGCGCATTTATTATTTTTTTTTATTTTTACTTTTTTACAAACTTTGGATGTTTTTTCACCACTTTAATATAAAAAGAACCTATGCATGTCTGGTATCTGTGAACTCGTAATGATCTGGTGATTCATAGTGGCATGTCAGTTTTAGCATTTAGTGAACATGATAAATATAAAAAATAAAAAACTATTGTGGAATTGCACTTTTTTTAGAAATTTTACCATTCTAGGAATCTTTTTTCCCATTTTCCTATGTACTCTAAAATTAGTGTTGTTGTTCAAAGTAAAACTCATCCCACATTTGACCATATTGATGGAAAAAAAAAGTTATTGCTTTGGAAAGAAGGGGAGCAAAAAAAACAAAACGCCAAAATGGAAAATACCAAGGTCAGGAAGGGGTCAAATTTTTAACTTGTTCATGCCTAGCTTGTTTTCAACTTCCTGACTGGGCCAAAGTGTACAATTCTGATTGGTGTCAATTGATGTGGTAATAACTCTGGAACACAACAGCGTATCCCAGTGATTCTCAAATTTTTTTTTCATGGTACATTGTGCTTTATGATAGTGGTAAACTTAATTCGATATTTTTTGCATTTATTTGTGAAAATATCCGAATTTTGCAATTTTCAAACTTTTAATTTTTGTGCCCTTTAGCCAGATAATTATATCACACATAATAGTTAATAAATAATATTTACCATATGTCTACTTTACTTCAGCATCATTTTTAAAACAAAAGTTATTTGTATTAGGAAGTAAAAGTGGATAAATTTCTTGTTTTCCAACAAAATTTACAAAACCAATTTTTTAAGCACATTACATTTGAAGTGACTTTGAGGGGCCTATTTGACAGAAAATACCCAAAAGTGCCACCATTTTAAACATTTCTCAAAACCACATTCAATAAGTTTATTAACCCTTCAGGTGAAATGAAAGCAATTTGAAAGGAAAAAATGAAAATTTAGCATTTTCCCCCCAAAATGTTGCTTTAGTCCCCAATTTTGCATTATCACAAGGATAACAGCATATATTTGACCATACAATTTGTTGTACTATATCTCCTGACTACACGATTATCCCATATATGGAGGAAAAAATAGTTTGGACACACAGAAGGACTCGGAAGGGAAGGAGTACCATTTTGTTGTGTGGTGAGCACATTGAACCCGGAGGTGCTCTACAGAATTTTATAGCTTTGAGCTGTGAAAATATACAGTGCCTTGTGAAAGTATTCGGCCTCCTGGAACTTTCCAACCATTTGTCATATATCATGCTTCAATCATAACGATACCAAATGTAAATTTTTGGTAAAGAATCAACAATAAGTGGAACACAGTTGTGAAGATAAACAAAATTTATTGGTTATTTAAAATTTTTGTGAAAATTCAAAAACTGAAAAGTGGGGCATGCAATATTATTCGGACCCTTTAACTTAATACTTTGTTGCGCTATCTTTTGCTGCGATTACAGCTGGAAGTCACTTGGGGTATGTCTCTATTAGTTTTGTACATTGAGAGACTGAAATTCTTGCCCATTTTTCCTTGGCAAACAGCTCGAGCTAAGTGAGGTTTGATAGAGATCATTTGTGAACAGCAGCTTTCAGCTCTTTCCACAGATTTTCGATTGGATTAAGGTCTGGACTTTGACTTGGCCATTCTAACACCTGGATACGTTTATTCGTGAACTATTCCATGGTAGATTTTGCTTTATGTTTGAGATCATTGTCTTGTTGGAAGACAAATCTTCGTCCCAGTCTCAGGTCTATTGCAGACTCCAACAGGTTTTCTTCAATAATGGTCCTGTATTTGGCTCCATCCATCTTCCCATCAATTTTAACCATCTTCCCTGTCCCTGCTAAAGAAAAGCAGGCCCAAACCATGATGCTGCCACCACCATGTTTGACAGTGGGGATGGAGTGTCCTGGGTGATGAGCTGTGTTGCCTTTATGCCAAACATATCCTTTGGCATTGTTGCCAAAAAGTTTGATTTTGGTTTCATTTGACCAGAGCACCTACTTTCACAAGTTTGGTGTGTCTCCCAGGTGGCTTGTTGCAAATTTTAAACAACACTTTTTATGGATATCTTTGAGAAATGGGTTTCTTCTTGCCACTCTTCCATAAAGGCCAGATTTGTGCAGTGTACGAATGATTGTTGTCCTATGGACAGACTGTCCCACCTCAGCTGTATATCTCTGCAGTTCATCCAGAGTGATCATGGGCCTCTTGGCTGCATCTATGATCAGTCTTCTCCTTGTTTGAGATGATAGTTTAGAGGGATGGCCGTGTCTTGGTAGATTTGCAGTGGTATGTTACTCTTTCCAATTTAATATGATCGCTTGCACAGAGCTCCTTGGGATGTGTAAAGTTTTGGAAATCATTTTGTATCCAAATCCGGCTTTAAAACTTCTCCACAACAGTATCACGGACCTGCCTGTTGTGTTCCTTGGTCTTCATGATGCTCTCTGTGCTATAAACAGAACCCTGAGAATATCACAGAGTAGGTGCATTTATACGGAGCCTTGATTACACACAGGTGGATTATATTCATCATCATTAGGCATTTAGGACAACATTGGATCATTCAGAGATCCACACTGAACTTCTAGAGTGAGTTTGCTGCACTGAAAGTAAAGGGGCTGAATAACATTGCACGCACCACTTTTCAGTTTTTGAATTTCCAGAAACATTTAAAACAACCAATAATTTTCATTCAGCTTTTCAATTGTGTTCCACTTGTTGTTGATTATTCACCAAACATTTACATTTGGTATCTTTATGTTTGAAACATGATATGTGGGAAAAGGTTGAAAAATTCCAGGGGGCGGAATACTTTTGCAAGGCACTGTAAATACAATTTTTCCCATAATATGTTGCTGTAGCCCCAATTTTTTTATTTTCGAAAGGGTAACCAGAAAAAATGTACCCAAAATTTGTAGATCAATTTCTCCTGAGTGCCCCGATACCCCAAATGGTGTTAAAAACTACTGTTTGGGTGCATTGCATGGCTCTGAAGGTAAGGATCGCCATTTACATTTGGAGCGTAAAATTGGCTTTAACACATAACAGATGCCATTTCGCATTTGAAGAGCCTAAACAGTGGAAATTGAATTGATCCCATTTTGGAAACAACCCCCCTCAAGGAATTTATTTAGAGGTATGGTAAGCACCTTGAACCCACAGGTGCTTAACAAAATTTTATAACGTTGAGCCGTGAATATGAAACATTACATTTTTACCACAACATTGTTGTATTTGCCCCACATTTTTTTTTATCACAAATGTAATAGGAAAAATATTAACCAAACAAATTTGTTGGGCAATTTCTCCTGAGTACACTGATTGCCGACATATAATGGAAAACTACTGTTTGGGTGCTTGGAAGGGCTTGGAAGGAATGGAGCGCCATTTCTATTTTGAGAGCCATACTGGCTGGAATAGATTGCAGATGCCAAGTCACACTTAAAGAGCCCCTGATGTGCCAAAACATCAAAAAAAAAAAACACTAGTGAACACATTTTGGAATATAAACCTCATGAGAAATCCATCTAGGTGTGGAGTGTTAATTTTTAAATCTCAGGAGTGTCACAGAATTGAATAAAACTGGGCTGAGTAAATGGAAAATTACCATTTTTTCCAATAAAATGTTGCATTGGCCCAAGTTTTTAATTTTCAGGAGGGTTAATAAGGTGCAAGAAACATTTCAGTTTGTTCTGCAATTTTTTCTGAGTACACCTTTACCCGATATGTGGTCGAAAGCTACTTTTGAGGCACAGTGCAAAGGTATGAAGGAAAGAAGCACAGATTTTGCTCGAATGGTTTGAGTGTGACATGTCACATTGGCAAAGTCCATGAGGTGCCAGAACAGCAGAATCCACAATATGTAACCCCATTTTACAAAGTATACCCATCAATGAATTGATCTAGTGGTGCAGAATAAAGAATAATTACATTTTTACCACTAAAATGAGGAAAGTTTAGAAGGGATGGAGCATCATATTATAGTGCAGATTATGTTGTTTTAATTTATGGGTGCCATGTCCTCCTCCACTCCTGTTGGGCCAGAACAGCTGAATCTCCCATAAAGTGACCCCGTTTTAAAAACTACATGAATGTACCAAAACCCCATTAAATTCAATGGGGGACCAAGTCAAGTGTTTGCACAACATCTTAAGGGTTGACAAAAATCTTCCCAAATAGGTACAATTAGAAGAAGACTCAAGGAAAGGTGGCATCAATTGACCCAAAGTAGAAATTTGCTAATAGCACATCAGCAGTCAGCCATGGACTATGCATGAGGTATGAGGGTCTGGGCCTGCATTTAGAGCTTTAATTTGAAGTTTAAATTAAGAACTGGTGGTAAACTAAGCGGTGTAAGCCTTCTTTCCTGGGAGCCCTGATAACTCATGCAACAGCTTTTTCTTTATCCCAGCCACACTCAGATGGCACAAACATCAGTTTCATAAACTACTATTGGTAGAAAAATGTAAGGAAAGTAACACAGGTAGTAGACTGATCAACTGACCCACAGTAGAACATTTTATAATGGCACAAAAGCAGCCAGCCAAGGATCATGTATGAAATATCAGGGTCTGGGCCAGCATTTAGAGCTTTCAATTGAAGTTTAAATTAAGACCTGGTGGTTAAGCTAGCAGTGTAAGCCTTCTTTGCTAGGAGCCTTGATACCTTGTGCAACAGCTTATTTTTTTTTTCAAAGCCACACTCAAATAGTGCAAACACCAGTTTCATACAGTACAATTGGTAGAAACATGAAAGGATAGTAACACAGATAGTTGAGTGACAGTAAGTGCAGGCCTGCCCATCTGGGAGCCCTAATGCTACAAGCAACACACATGAAGGAGACCCAACTTGGACTTTCCACATTTCAAAAATTATTGTCACACACAACTAAAGTGGCATCAATTTCCACAGAATAGAAACAGTATAATAGGCCTCTGAAACATCCTGCACTACAAGCAACCCATCAGATAGAGACCCAACTTGGAGCCTCCACATTTCAAAAAAATACTGTCAAACACCACTAAAATAACATGCATTTCCACAGAGTGGAAACAGTATAATAGCCTCTGACACACCTTCTACTACAGGCATCTCACCAGATGGAGATCCAACTTGTAGTCTCCACATTTCAAAAAATTGTAACATCAGCAGCAGTGGCAACAGCAGGCACGGAAGCCATGGCAAAGGTATCAAAGACTGCAATAATGCGAGATCAATGAATGGCACTAAAAATGTCACCATTGCCTAGTCTGCCTAGTGTGAGACTGAGATGTTAAAGTCATTGGAGATCCATGACTTGTTAATTTTGATGAAAGTTAGGTGGTCTACACTTTCAAGGGACAGTCTGATGCGCTTATCTGTCTTGACACTACCAGCAGTGCTGAAGACAGGTTCTGAGAGAATGCTTGCTGCCGGGAATAAAAAAACCTACACGGCGTGACAGGTGAGCTCAGGCCATTCTTCAATTTTTGAAGACTAAAATGCAAAAGGGTCCTAATTCCCTCTGATGGCATTGACACTGAGCTTGAGATACCTTTGACCATCTTCTCAATTCATTCACAACATGTCAGACTTGTACTGCTGGTGTATGGGCTGGTCTAAAAGATATGTGAAATAACTCACAGAAATTGCTTATGGAACTTACACTGCTGCTGCTAATGTTATTGCTGTGGCGCCTTGATATTCTTGGGTTGAAAGTCTAGAACTGGTATGCACACTGTGTGCCTCACTGCTGTCTGGGATAAGACCACTCTTAAGATTGTCTACAAGCATGTTTCTATATCCAGAAGAAATAAGATGCTCTGCACTGCTGGATGGTTGAAAAGATGTCCAATATATTTATTATTATCATTATTATTATTATTATTAAATTGTACTTGGTTTGATGTCTTTTCAACCATCCAGCAGTGCAGAGGATCTCCACTAAGCATTTCTTCTGGATAAAGAGCCTTCTATGTTACGTTGTTGTAACCCGTGGATCTGCAGCAGCTGATATATATTACACGCGCATGACAAGTCTAATCAGGTTAGCACAATTTTATGCTTATACCCCTGCCCTATGTGGATAAAACCCTATTTTGACCCATGTTCTCACCCCTGCATTTTTTCCCACAAAAGTGTTTCAAGATACAAGCATGCACGCATCCTTTTCCAGGAGTGGAATCAGCTGCCAAAATTTACTCTTGTACCATAGATCTAACAAGAATATAGCCATCATGTTGAAGATAGTGCAGCAAGAAAGTGCTCATGTGTCAGGTGTTTCCATGAGGTCCAAGTTTCTGGGGTGTTGGTGGCAGGCTAGCACTAAAGGTTGTTTCCTCTGTCCCCTCCCGCCAACCACAGACCACAGAGAAGGGATAATTATCCTCTTAATTTCCTGACTGCTGCGTGTCCATCACCTCATCCTCCTCCATGTGTTCCTCGGTTCCTGCACCTTCACTAACAGTTTGTCTGGTTCCATGATCCCCCTTGATCGCTGTAATCCACTCTCCCATAGACCCGCCGGTGCTGCAGCAGTCGGAACTTACAGATATTGTTATCCCTTCCGCATCCTCCTCTTCCTCTGTGACCACCACCTCTTCTCACAGACTATTCAAAGTGTGCTGCAGCATGTAGATGACTGGAATATTGATGCTTGCTTGATGATTTGCACCACATCCATACTGTGTTGGCCAAGATTATGCAAAAGGACCTACTGCGCCAGGTCTCGTTGCTGCTTCCACAACCACTGCAACATGTGCAGTGTGAAATTCCACCATGTTGGCACATCGCAAATTAAATGGATAATCATTAGGCCAAAAGACCTCTGAAGCGATGCAAGTCGATGACCTGTGGGTTGCAATAATCAGAAATGAGCACACAGCGACTGTGCTTTCTGCAGCTGCTCATCCAGGACAAGATAATGGCGGAGAAATTGCTCTACCATCAGGTTTAGGACTTGAGCCATGCATGGCATGTGTGTGAGGTTGCCCTAGTGTAGGGCCACCATCAGGTTTGCACCATTATCGCACATGGCCTTCCCTCGGTCCAGGTTCAGAGAAGACAGCCATTACTCTAAGTCAGCCTGTATAGCTGTCATCAACTCTTGAGCTGTGTGACTGTGATCTCCAAGGCATATTAATTTTAACACTGCCTAATTGCAGTGAGTCATTGCTGCACAGCATAGAAGTGGGGAGCATTCCCACTACACTGTTGGAACGCATGTTTCATAAAGGGAGAGGTTTAGGGTGCAGGTGAAGGCCTTAGAGAAGGTGGAGGAGAAAGAAGCAATATTCTACTACATTTGCCATTTGTTTAATTTTCAGGGGAACTCTGTCCCATGGTCATCAGATGAAATTTGCAAGCTGCAAATGTAGGGGTAAAGTGCCCTGTGAACATTTGTGATATGCATTTTTCTTCTTGCTTTCCCTAATAAGTTCATAAACTGCGCATATAACATTGGTTAATGACACCAAGCAGATTATTTTTAAGCAGGGTTAATATTTATTAGGTTATAATATGGATTGTAATATTTCACCCAGATTAACAAGGAAACTTCCTGACCCCAGGCATGAAGTACCGCAATTATCCAGATGGAGAAAATATTTTAAAATGATTATGTACAACATTTTCCAATGACAACATAGTTCCTAAATAGAATATTTGGTAAATACAATTTTCTGTAATGAGTGGATCTATCTGAGAAAAACTAGAAACAATAGCGTAATTCATTCGTGATGTATTTTAGATCTATCTGAGAATAAAGACTTGTCAGTAAAGGAACAAATATCAGCCTCTCATATTTTCCATTTTTCAAATGGATTTTAACAAAAGCTTTTTTGTGCATTGATTGTAAGTTAGCTCTTTAAGGAAATGAGTCATTATTATTACATCAATTTGACATTAATTGGCCATAAATCATTTTATTGCACATTCCTTTCTTGAATATTATTATCCTATATGCATGTGCATGTGTGTGTAGATATAATAAACTGGCAAGTTTTATAAAATAGAGGAAAAGTAAATATAAGTATTTTCAATAAAAATAAAATGCCACCAAGCCCCCAAGGTTACCTTTGTTCGTGATGACAGCTTCAAGACGTCTCCTGCATGGAGTAACTAGTCGCATACATTGCTCAGGTGTTATTTTGGCCCATTCTTCTATTCGAGTTTTGATGGCTCCATGAGGTCTTTCTATGAACTCTGAGCTTTGAGTTAATTCCAGAAATTTTCTATTAAATTCAGGTCAGGTGATTGGCTGGGTCACTCTATCAGGTTTATTTTCTTTCTCTGAAACCAATTGAGTGTTTTTTGGGTTTGTGTTTTAGATCATTGTCTTGCTGAAATGTTCACCCTCATTTCATCTTCAACCCAGTAGATAGCAGTAGATTTTTATCAGTAATGTCTAGTAACAATTGTACGTTCATCCTTTCTTCAATTATATCTAGCTTGCCAGTGCCGAACTTTCAAGGATGAGGCTGAGTCTGTCACAGTGACCACAGCCTCTGCCCCTCAGAGGATGTTTTGTTTGAGTCCCAAAGCATGCACTTGTGATATTCAAATGAATCATCATATGATAGAAAATAGGAAAAAAATACAAAAAGAGTTAGATAGAGAAGTTAGGGAACGGTAGGGAATTTTTAAGGCAAGTATAGAAAATAGCTTAAATTATGGGTCTAAATAGATAGGAAGTTAAAGCTTTGCCTTCAGATCACTCCTTTAGGGAGAGGCTTAATTGGGTTGACACTCATGTAAGCCTCTCCTCTGCAGTGTATGCAATATTGTGTCAGTGGAAACATTTATTCTGGCTTGACGATCCTGCCCTTTATCTAACTGCCATGAATTTGTTGCTTTTATTCAGAAGATGCTCCCGCTAGGTGAAGCATTCCCTTGTCAGCTTGAATGTCTCTGTGAGATGGTTGAAGTTCCATCATTGCTAACTTTTTACATCAATTTTGCTACAGTATTCTGATTGACAAATAAAGCTTTTCTGATCATCTTGAATCCTTTTTGTTTAAACTAATTATCTTCTTTCTCAGATTTGTTGTCATTTCTTTTCCATGTACTGCCATTGCTGACACATTATATGGGAAAGGGCTTTCTTTGTTAAGTGGCGCCCCTTCAGAGTAACAGACTGCTGGACATCTGTTTAATGAATAAGTAGACCTGCCTGTGGTTGAATTCTTGTTAATTAGAATTTTATAGTCTAAGGTCTCATTTAGGTGTCAGTACGAGAAAATGGATGGCGCTTCATAAGCGATTTTTACCATTTTCGTCAGATATTAATGATAAATTCATGAGTTTAATCAGGGTTTGATTTGAATTTCATCAACTTTTTTCACTGATGAGAAAAAATTAAGTTTCTCTACCTTCTATTAGCTAATGAAAAATGGACAGCATCCGAGTTCTGTCCGATTTTTTCACTGACCAATAGACTTTCATTGCCGAGTTTGAGCTGACACTCAGTCGAGTCTCCACAATTTTGCATGGACCAATCGGTCCCCAAAAAATAGAGAACAATTAAACACCCTCATAGACTTTCATGTATATAGGTGCTATTCAATAAAACAAATAGCCCATGTATGCAAAAGGTGAACATGCGAATGAGCCTTAAATGTTAGCTTTACTTCTAGAACTTTCATTGATGTATACTCATCTTTGCATGGTCTTGAATGAATTTGTTAGGAAAAAAATGTTTTTGGGAGTCCAAAATAACAAATTTGTTTACAATCAATGGCACACATTTGTGAAATATTTTGAAAATGTTGATTTTGAAGTAAAGCTAAGGATTGTCTGACAAATATTTTGGGGTGTACTCATTTATGTTAAGTGCAGTTTGTATACTTAGTATTTTGTAGCTGTCCATTTATAATATACACATTAGCTTTATTTCTTGATGTATAAAGTATGAAAGCAAAAAAGTACTAAGTTAAAAACTTTGAAAATCATTATAAGCACTATAATTGAACTCAAAATACCTTGTAAAAACGTGCACTCGTATAAAAATAATGCATTATAACTAAAATTATGAAAATGTAAAACATGCCATAAATTCCAATTACAGGTTAACCTCGTTGGATGGAAGAGGACCAGAATTAAAGAAATGACAAAGCTTCATTATGATTTATAGAAGAATTAATGAATTAACAGCAGGAATGTAATGTTCCTAACTTAGCTTTCTCTCTGGAAATCATTACAACTCCACCATCTAAATGTTCTATGATAATAGGAATCATGTTGTTTCACAGCATAGGAGATTTGCCATTAGCCGTCAGAATAGCCGACCTTTGTATACTGTGTATAAGTACTAGGCTGCTTTGAGATGTTAATAGATACTGTATCATATACGTATACTCTAGAACATTAGTACAGTATAAGAAAGATTCTTTCAACTGATGTGTAATCACATTTGCAATTATCAAAGATATAAGTACTACATGTTATCTGGTAGTTTACCATAAGGATTTGCAATATTGTTTGTCTTTACATTAAAGTTAGTCAATGAGCACAATTACTGTAATGTAAAGGAAACAAGCAGTCGGGGAAATTCAACCTATTGCCATGAATTCTCACTTTATTAAAATTTTTATTCTACTAAAAATAGACATCCAAATAGCCATGCACATGAGAAAAAAGTAATCTAAAGCAATATTGGCAGGATCAAAAGACTGGCTGATACATGGATGCCTGATCACTGTGTACTGAAGGCAGATGTCTCTATCAGTCTGGCAGTGGCTTATTCCCCTTTCACCAAAGAAATAATCATGATCCAAATTGATCATCATCCAAAATCATTCATGGTCACAAAGATTAATGTGGTCCATAATGTTTGGCGCACAACTGTGTTCAAGTCTCACCTAATGTGCATCATCAATTTATAAACTGGCTGGAAAAAAAGAAATAAATTAATAAAATGACAGAAAATGTGAAGGATTTATTTAATACATTATTTTACAAGTTTATTTACAGTACTTGGCAGAAATTAGACAATTAATGTAATTCCCAAAGGATAACTGGTAGAAAGATGGGGAAAAAAGAGTTTGCAAAATTCTGGAAGAAAGAGGATAATTTGAAAAAATATCAGATTTGAAAATTATTGGAGACTTAGTTGTAAAGAAAGTAGAAGAATACAAATTTTCTTTCTTCTATAATGGTGGACTTTAAGAAAAACAAAGAGAAACAATAATAATTTTCAATCTATCTACAGTAGAAAAAGCAAAAGAAAAAAAAAAGCAGCACTAGCAAGCAGGAAAAAGTTAACATGGGTGGCAATCTTCCATTTAAAGAATTAGAAAAAAATATGGTTTAATAGTTCGTTGTGGCTCAGCAACATTTTGGTTCTCAACCTTTCTCAAGTTCTCAAACCACATTTTTTCTAATTCTTTAAATAGAGTGCTGCTTTCTTTTCTTTTAGCTATCTAGAAGGAGAGAAATAAGTAATTGAAGATAATATGAAGTATTATTGCACATCAGAGGAGAGAGAAATAGGGTCCCACGATCACACCCCCGGTACTTCTAGTGTCCCTGTATGCCCCAGTGAAGTCCCCTGGGACGCCAGCATCTTCTTCAGGAATAAAATGGCGGGCGCATGTGCAGTGCGCCCACCGATATCTACCGGGCGGCACCCGGCAGCAATTCATTTTGATCACTGTGATGGACCCTATCACAGTGATAAAAATATAAAAAAGTAAATAAAACCACCCTTTATCACCCCCTTAGTTAGGGAAAAATAATAAAATAAAAAAAATATTTCCTTTTTTCCATTAGGGTTAGAGATTGGCTAAAGTGAGTTGGGCTAAAGTAAGTTGGGCTAAAGTTAGGGTTAGTTTTAGGCTAAAGTTAGGTTTGGGCTAGGGTTAGGACTAGGGTTAGGGTTGGGATTACGGTTAGGGTTGCACAGGGAAAATCTCGAACCTTGTCCGCTACGGTCTACCATTCTCCTCCAGCCGCAGTGGAACCTGCTCAGCGGAGACGTCAGTCCCAGCATCTCGCTCAAGCTGATACTGTGTGAATGGTTACTGCTGCCTTTCCAGGCTCTTTCTTTGTAGCCAGCACTGATCAGCAGCAAGCAGGCCTTTCTGGGACTAAGTCCTGCTTTTCCCATACTGATCATGCCCACGGGATGACCTCCCATTGGAGGTCGGGGGTCACATGCTCAGGTCCTGTAGATGCTCCTATTGGACCACTAGGAAGGTCCTTGAGAGCTACAGCTATAAAAGGTTCGCATGGCCACACGGCCATGTGCTAATATAAACCTATTATCATGTGTGTGTGGATGTGTGCTTGTTCTGGTGTTTGCTCCTTAATCATTCCCATTCCTAGTGTTGTTGAATGTTCGCGAATGTTACCTTGCACCTGAAAATGCTATCCTACACCAGAGCATGATCTGTACTGTGTCAAACCAGCAGTGTCTGCCTGCACGGCACTGCACGCACTCTGTGCTGTAATCTTTTCTTATCCTGACAACTGGTCAGTGTAGGGTGGGAACTCCCGCTTGATCTCTGCATCTGACTCGGGGCGTCCTCAGGCACAGGCTCAAAATCCACCGAGGGTCAGAGCAGGATCAATCATCAGCTTAGTGAGGGTGAATCACAGGGATCCCACTAGCGTTCGTCTGCTGCATCCTGTGTTCGCTAACAGGTAACAGTGTTTCATTTGTTTCACTGTGACTCTGTGAAGCAACAGAGTTCGCTTTAGTTCTTACCGGGTGTTAAAACCCAAGTTTACTCTGGCGTAGTACCATCATATAGTACAGCCATTACTTAGCAGCAGGTTCCATCTTTGCACAGTGGACCCTGGGCTGCAAATGCGGGTCACATGCTCAGATCCTGTTGCGGCTCCTAATTGACCATTAGGAAGGTCCTGGAGTGCTACTGTTATAAAAAGTTCACTCGGCCACTCGGCCATGCGCTAGTGTAAACTTAGTTACTTGTGTGTGTGCAGATGAATGCCTGTCGATGGATGAAAGCTCCGAATCATTCCCATCCCTAGTGTTGTTGCCTGCTCGTGAATGGTGGAAGCTACCTAGCGCCAGACAGTGCTACTCTGCACATCCAGCAGTGACCTCAGCAATCTCAGCAGTGACCCCCAGTGTGGCGCCATGCGCCTTTTGGTGCCCTGGTTGGAGTGGTTAGTGTCGTCCGCCAGAGCGGAATTGTACGCACTCTTGTGCGATAAATTATTATTAGTTCAGTTCTTTCACTGACACAACAGTAACAGTATGGAGCGTAAGAGGTCTAGAGGAACTCTTTCCCCGTGTCTTGGGATAGAGTTCTGTGACCCTTTACTTGTGCTCTCTGTGCGTGTGATGCAACAGGGTTCGCTTCCTTCATACCGGGTGAAGCTATCCCGTGTGTGTATTCTCATTATACAGCCATCTATTCCACCATTACCGAGCAGCAGGTGTAATTTCTGCACGGTGGACCCCGGACTGCGAACGCACCTCATAGCCTCTCTAAATATTATTTGGTGCGTTCCGCCAGTCCTAACACACAAAGTACAATATATCACAAAAAACATTCTCAGAATCAGTAGGATCCGTTTAAGCATTCCAGAGTTATAACCACATAGTGACAGTGGTCAAAATTGTAAAAATTGACTTGGTCATTAAGCACAAATTTGGCTTTCTCACTAAGGGATTAATAGTTCTTGTTACACACCTGTCCTGCATCTGTGCTTTGCTTAATTCACAGCGATCTCTGAAACTCTAGGATTCCCCTCATCGGGCTTTGCAGATGGCCCAGTGTGCTCCTAGGTGATCATCTACCTGGGCCCAATTAAGACTCCCAAGACACACACCTGTGTCTTGGTATTAGGACTTCAGTATTCCTAGGACTATGCCTTGCTTCATACACCTCTATCTGCTTAGCTGCTTTCAGTGGTCCCATGAACATCTACCACCTCCCTGAGTGCGGTTTACAGCATGCTGCCTGCCCGCGGTCTCCTGGGCATCGCCCGCCAGCCAGCTGTTTCCACTATTCTGTTTGGTTGCCTGTCATTTCCTGGATGTCTTCTGCATTTCAGCGGTTTCCAGCATACTGCCGGCCTGTCAAAACATGCATCAGCTTAATATCCACCTGCAAAACTCAGCCTAGGTGATAACTCCACATTTTCTCACCCCCTGTCTATTTTGATGATGACATTAAGGCATGCAGGGCTTTGTAAATAAGTGTACCATACACTTTGAGTTGTGTCCTCAGCATTTTTTTTCAGAGTAGTCCAAAGTGGCTAACATTTTATCTTTGTTGTCTGGTGATGCTCCGGCATATGACTCCATGATGCATTCCCTGTCATCTTTCCTATCGGAGTTCACTTCACTACCAATTACATTCTACAGCTCAGACAAGGGCCCCGCTGTGTTGGACATTATGCCATCCAGTTCCACACTCTGCTGAGTTGAAATGACACTTTCCTTGCCATCTTCTGTGCTAGCCTGTCTAGTCATGTCAAGAATGATCTTGCAGGTAGAGACTTTCCATCTTCATTTGACAAGTTGACTTTCCTTGCTACTCATATGGACTTATGTTTTAAAGAGTGGTCTATATAGAAAACTCTAGATTTTCATATCTCATCTCCAAAAGAATCTTCAACTTCCTCTTCTAGACCGTCCGCAGCAGAATTTATGAAGATCAGCAAGAACAGATTAACTCTGGCTGAAAGATCTCATTGACTTTCTTAGAAACTCTTTTTTAGTTTTACCACTCTCTGATGCACTGGTGCTTTTAGGATGGCCATGGCTATGGCTTTATGCTCCATTTATTGACCAGTCACCTGACCAGATCATCCAGTGGGGTCCATCTTGTCATAACCATGTTAAGGTTCTGTCTCACACACCTCTGAATCTCTGCTCTGCATCCACAGCTCCTAATGCTCCTGACTCCTATCAGGACTTTGCAGATGTCTTCTCTGGGTGGGATGGGGCTAAAAAGAACCACAGTGAAGATGCAAATCAAAATGGGTGTGTCCTTATTTCAACAGTTGAAGACTCTTTTGGAAGGGCTCTGATTGCTCTGATGCTCTCACCCCAGTCTGCTAAACTGTGGGGTGCTCCATGTCGGTCCTTGCAGATGGCCTGGTGTGCTCCTATGTGATCATATGCCTGGGCCTATATAATGTTCACCAACACACACACCTGTATCTTGTTATTAAGACTTCAGTATTGCGTAGGTTCTGGCTTGCTCCATACACCGTTGATCTGCACAGCTGCTGCCTATGGTTTCATGGATGTCTCCCAGCTGCCTGCTTGCAGTTTACAGCATTCCATCTGCCTTCTTGAAGTTTCAAGCCCCTCAGCTATCCATGTTCCTCATGCTCTAAATAGATGCTGCACCAATGACTGTGGCCCGTGTGTCCTCCTGGATCTTAGGCTTGGATGATACAACTCACCTGGTGAGTCTAACATTTCTATAGTGAAAATGTGGTGGTAAAACAGTATCCATAAAAACTACACTAAGCAGACGAGCGAGTAACACATCATTGAAATTAGGACCTCTGCCTCTACATTATGCTGCTCTCAGATTAGGTTACAAAAATGTGCTGATGGCAGGGGGCGTGGTTTGCAGGGTACAGGAGCGGACGTGCTTTTACGGAGCTCCTGACAATCCCATATTTTCAGCTACTTAAGCATACTAAATTGTGAAATATCTGACCTTAAGTTTTATAGAAATATGCCTGGACAGGGTTATGGGCATTTACCTCAAAATATGGATCCCTGCCAAGACCCAGTGGTATCAAAGCCTCATGGATCTAAATCGGCCTGTCGAACTTCTGTAACAAAGATTCCTGCTCTTATTGAGGCTTCACTATCAGCTGACAAAAACCCGAGGGGAGGCCGTGTGAACGCGATGGATACTGAAGATGCGATGGTGCAGATGAGAGAAAATGGTGATGCAGATAAAATTCTCACCCTTGTCACAGCATCGGTACCAGCTGACGATAACAAGAAGAAGCTTCGGGGGATCATGTTGTGCTCTGGTGCGGTGACGCAGCGGGGAGGATCAGATGATGGAACTCTGGCTTCTGCGGCGCCTGCGGCGGGGATTCCCACTTTTACCGCGGCTCTGATTAATGCTTCAGGAAGACGTCGGGGAACTGTGGAGATTCCTGGTGCTGTGACGCTACAGAGGGGAGCAGAGGGTGAATCACTGGCTTTGGCATTGCACAGACACGGAGAGACCTCTGCAGCTCTCCAGGTCCAAAGAAGTAAACTCAGGCATGACGCGCCAATGTTCATGCCTGAGACAGATGGAGATAAAAAAGACCAGACATTGGATATGATGATGGGGGAGGAGAGAGATCCTATGCAAATACGGAACCTGCAGGAGACACATCACTCTGGTTGGATGGAAGGAGAGGCCTCCAGACATCAATCAATTTACTGGAACACAGATGAAAAAACCCTCATACGTACATCAGACATAATAAAAGAGAGAGATCAGAGAAATGGCACTAACTGGAGATCATCAGGTGAAGTTAACAAAACACCGTCACTCAATTGTAAAAGTAATAAATCAACTCTTACTGCAATGGATTGTGCCACTAGTAACTCTTCATATAAAAGCCCAAATTACATAGATTTTACAAAAATGAACCCTGTACATACAAAAAGTCTATACAATAACCAACTAAATACAGGACATGAATCTTTTAACCCCTTCGCGCCATGCGCCGTACTAGTACTGCGCTGCCGGCACTGCATTTGTGCCAGCAGCAGTACTAGTACGGCGCACCGATCACCGCGGTCTCGCGCTGAGCGCCGCGGTGATCGGGTGCAGGTGTCAGCTGTATATGACAGCTGACACCCCGCAGCAATGCCCACGATCGGCGCTATCGCAGGCATTTAACCCCTCTGATGCCGCTGTCAGTAGTGACAGCGGCATAGAGGGGGATCGCGCAGGGACAGGGGCTCCCTGCGCTCTCCCACCGGAGCAACGCAATGAGATTGCGTTGCTCCGGTGACCCGGAAGGAGTCCCCGGATCCAAGATGGCCGCCGGACTCCTTCCGGGTCATGAAATGACCTGGCTAGCCGGCGCCTACTGAGAGCAGGCGCTGGAAAGCCAGCTAAGCTGCCTGTCAGATCGTTGATCTGACAGTGTGCTATGCACAGTGTCAGATCAACGATCTGATTTAATACAGAGATGTCTCACCCTGGGACAAAGTTAGAAAGTTAAAAAAAAAAAATAGAATGTGTAAAAAAAAAAAAAAAAAAAATCCCCAAATAAAAAAAAAAAAACATTTCCCAATAAATCCATTTATTTATGTAAAAAAAAAAACCAATAAATGTACACATATTTGGTATCGCCGCGTCCGTAACGACCCGCTCTATAAAACTATCGCACTAGTTAACCCCTTCAGTGAACACTGCAAAAAAAAAAAAAAAAAACAAAGCAAAAAACATTGCTTTATTATCATACAGGCGAACAAAAAGTGGAATAACACGCGATCAAAACGACGGATATAAATAACCATGGTACCGCTGAAAACGTCATCTTGTCCCGCAAAAAAAAAGCCGCCATACAGCATCATCAGCAGAAAAATAAAAAAGTTATAGCTCTCAGAATAATGCAATGCAAAAACAATTATTTTTTTATATAAAATAGTTTTTATTGTGTAAAAGCGCCAAAACATAAAAAAAATTACATAAATGAGGTATCGCTGTAATCGTACTGACCTGAAGAATAAAACTGCTTTATCCATTTTACCACATGTGGAACGGTATAAACGCCCCCCCTAAAAGCAATTCAGGAATTGCTGGTTTTTGTTCATTCCGCCTCCCAAAAATCGGAATAAAAAGCGATCAAAAAATGTTATCTGCCTGAAAATGTTACCAATAAAAATGTCAACTCGTCCTGCAAAAAACAAGACCTCACATGACTCTGTGGGCCAAAATATGGATAAATTATAGCTCTCAAAATGTGGTGATGCAAAAACTATTTTTTGCAATAAAAAGCGTCTTTTAGTGTGTGACAGCTGCCAATCATAAAAATCCGCCAAAAAACGCTATAAAAGTAAATCAAACCCCCCTTCATCACCCCCTTAGTTAGGGAAAAATAATAAAATGTAAAAAAAATGTATTTATTTCCATTTTCCCATTAGGGCTAGGGTTAGGGCTAGGGTTAGGGCTAGGGTTAGGGCTAGGGCTAGGGTTAGGGCTAGGGTTAGGGTTAGGGTTGGGGTTAGGGTTTCAGTTATAATTGGGGGTTTCCACTGTTTAGGCACATCAGGGGCTCTCCAAACGCGACATGGCGTCCGATCTCAATTCCAGCCAATTCTGCTTTGAAAAAGTAAAACAGGGCTCCTTCCCTTCCGAGTTCTCCCGTGTGCCCAAACAGTGGTTCCCCCCAACATATGGGGTATCAGCGTTCTCAGGACAAGTTGGACAACAACTTTTGGGGTCCAATTTGTCCTGTTACCCTAGGGAAAATAAAAACATAGGGGATAAAATATCATTTTCATGGAAAAAAAATATTTTTTATTTTCTCGGCTCTGCGTTATAAACTGTAGTGAAACACTTGTTGGTTCAAAGCTCTCACAACACATCTAGATAAGTTCCTTGGGGGGTCTAGTTTCCAATATGGGGTCACTTGTGGGGGGTTTCTACTGTTTAGGTACATCAGGGGCTCTGCAAATGCAACATGACGCCTGCAGACCAATCCATCTAAGTCTGCATTTCAAATGGCGCTCCTTCCCTTCCGAGCTCTGCCGTGCACCCAAACAGTGGTTCCCCCCAACATATGGGGTATCTGCGGTCTCAGGACAAGTTGGACAACAACTTTTGGGGTCTAATTTGTCCTGTTACCCTTGGGAAAATAAAAACGTGGGGCTAAAATATCATTTTCGTGGAAAAAAAATATTTTTTATTTTCACGGCTCTGCGTTATAAACTGTAGTGAAACACTTGTTGGTTCAAAGCTCTCACAACACATCTAGATAAGTTCCTTAGGGGGTCTAGTTTCCAATATGGGGTCACTTGTGGTGGGTTTCTACTGTTTAGGTACATCAGGGGCTCTGCAAATGCAACATGACACCTGCAGTCCATTCCATCTAAGTCTGCATTTCAAACGGTGCTCCTTTCCTTCCGAGCTCTGCCATGCACTCAAACGGTGGTTCCCCCCTACATGTGGGGTATCAGCGTACTCAGGACAAATTGGACAATAACATTTGTGGTCCAATTTCTCCTGTTACCCTTGGGGAAAAAAAAATTGCGGGCTAAAACATCACTTTGTGGAAAGAAAAAATGATTTTTTAATTTTCACAATGCTACATTCTAAACTTTAGTGAAATAATTGGGGGTTAAAAGTGCTCACCACACATCTAGATAAGTTCCTTAGGGGGTCTTCTTTCCAAAATGGGGTCACTTGTGGGGGGTTTCCACTGTTAAGGCACGTCAGGGGCTCTCCAAATGCGACATGGCGTCCGATCTCAATTCCAGCCAATTTTGCATTGAAAAGTCAAATGGCACTCCTTCCCTTCCGAGCTCTGCCATGCGCTCAAACAGTGGTTTATCCCCATATATGAAGTATCGACGTACTCAGGACAAATTGCACAACAACTTTTGTGGTCCAATTTATTCTGTTACCCTTGGGAAAATAAAAAATTTGGGGCAAAAAGATCATTTTTTGTGAAAATTAATATAAAATTTTTTTAACGGCTCTACATTATAAACTTCTGTGAAGCACTTGGAGGTTCAAAGTGCTCACCACACATCTAGATTAGTTCCTTAGGGGGTCTACTTTCCAAAATGGTGTCACTTGTGGGGGTTTCCACTGTTTAGGCACATCAGGGGCTCTCCAATCGTGACATGGGCTCCGATCTCAATTCCAGCAAATCTTGCATTGAAAAGTCATAGGCGCTCCTTCCCTTCCGAGCTCTGCCATGTGCCCAAACAATGGTTTATCCCCATATATGAAGTATCGACGTACTCAGGACAAATTGCACAACAACAATTGCGGTCCAATTTATCCTGTTACCCTTGGGAAAATAAAAAATTTTGGGCAAAAAGATCATTTTTTGTGAAAATTAATATAAAATTTTTTTTACGGCTCTACATTATAAACTTCTGTGAAGCACTTGGAGGTTCAAAGTGCTCACCACACATCTAGATTAGTTCCTTAGGGGGTCTACTTTCCAAAATGGTGTCACTTGTGGGGGTTTCCACTGTTTAGGCACATCAGGGGCTCTCCAATCGTGACATGGGCTCCGATCTCAATTCCAGCAAATCTTGCATTGAAAAGTCAAATGGCACTCCTTCCCTTCCGAGCTTTGCCATGTGCCCAAACAGTGGTTTACCCCCACATATGGGGTATCGGCGTACTCAGGACAAATTGTACAACGACTTTTGTGTTCCAATTTCTCCTGTTACCCTTGGTAAAATGAAACAAATTGGACCTGAAGTAAAAATTTTGTGAAAAAAAAGTTAAATGTTCAATTTTTTTAAACATTCAAAAAATTCCTGTGAAGCACCTGAAGGGTTAATAAACTTTTTGAATGTGGTTTTGAGTACCTTGAGGGGTGCAGTTTTTAGAATGGTGTCACTTTTGGGCATTTTCTGTCATATAGACCCCTCAAAGTCACTTCAAGTGTGAGGTGGTCCGTAAACAAATGGTTTTGCAAATTTTGTTGCAAAAATGAGAAATCGCTGGTCAATTTTAACCCTTATAACGTCCTAACAAAAAAAATTATGTTTCCAGAATTGTGCTGATGTAAAGCAGACATGTGGGAATTGTTGTTTATTAACTATATTATGTGATATAATTCTCTAATTTAAGGGCATAAAAACTAAGAGTTTGAAAATTGCTAAATTTTCATAATTTCCGACAAATTTTTGTTTTTTTCACAAATAAATGCAAGTCATATCGAAGAAGTTTTACCACTATCATGAAGTACAATATGTCACAAGAAAACAGTGTCAGAATCACCAGGATCCGTTGAAGCGTTTCAGAGTTATGACCTCATAAAGTGACAGTGGTCAGAATTGTAAAAATTGGCCCTGTCACTTAGGTGAAAACAGGCTTTGGGGTGAAGGGGTTAATATTACCTATGTCACTAAAGAGAAGGATCACTTGTTTGAAATGCAGGCGAATGGGGTTAAGAATAAATCTAATAGGACAGACTTTGCACCTGGAGAGAGTACCCGTACTGAGCTGACAAACCATTTCAAAGACAGCATTAAAAATATAGATTTTGATTCCTTTCTGCTCACCACCAAAGAATGCATATTAAAGGAGATAAAAAGGATGCCTCTTAAAGGGACACTGTCACCTGAATTTGGAGGGAACAATCTTCATCCATGGAGGCGGGGTTTTTGGGTGTTTGATTCACCCTTTCCTTACCCGCTGGCTGCATGCTGGCTGCAATACTGGATTGAAGTTCATTCTCTGTCCTCCGTAGTACATGCCTGCACAAGGTGCAATCTTGCCTTGCGCAGGCGTGTACTACGGAGGACAGAGAATGAACTTCAATCCAGTATTGCAGCCAGCATGCAGCCAGCGGGTAAGGAAAGGGTGAATCAAACACCCAAAAACCCCGCCTCCATGGCTGAAGATTGTTCCCTCCAAATTCAGGTGACAGTGTCCCTTTAATATAACTTCTTGCTCTTCTGAATATAATAAAAAAATGAATCAGATCAATCAGATGGGTCACTTAATTGACTGGAGCAATTGGAAAGCATTCACTCTGGGGAATTTTTTGAGGAGATTGATTCTTTTAGTTATAAGGGTGGTTTTTCCTCAGATGATATTGTTCCAGATGAGATTTCAACATCATCATCATCGTCATACTCTTGTTCTTCTTTGAAAGATACAGCTAGTTATGATAATTCTGAATTTACAGGAAAAAAATTACAAAAAGATGATGCTGGAAAATTACATAGAAAAATGCTATAAAGAAAATGTTCTAATAAATCATTGATCGACAATATACTAGCCACCGATGACTACCCCTCAGAAAGATTTATGGCCAACTTGTGCAAGGCACTTTTAGGGTCGGTGGATATTCTAAGAAATGACCCTAGCAAAAATGACAACTCAAAAATATCTTCTGAAATCAAAACAGAGACGGTTGATTCAAGGCTCTCAGACAACGCTAAGCATCCGAGACTTTTATCAAGAAACTTTTCAAGGACTCTTTTTCGCACCTAGTTGATGCCACACTTTCAAACTTTAATGAGGCTGCTGACAGATCTTCCTATGTCCCAGAAAAAATTTACACCTCATACAAATCTCATGAGACTTCATGTTCTAGAGAAGTACAGAATATTTCTACGCTTTCAGTTTCAATGGAAAACCTCCAAAAATATATCACTTCATTCAGGAATAGTCTAACTAGTTTTGAGGACTTCAAAAGCAAAAACAACGTAAAGATTAGAGGGATCCCGAAGTCGATCCAGCAGTTCTGTTTAACCCCTTAGTGACAGAGCCAATTTGGTACTTAATGACCGGGCCAATTTTTGCAATTCTGACCACTGTCACTTTATGAGGTTATAACTCTGGAACGCTTCAATGGATCCTGCTGATTCTGAGATTGTTTTTTTGTGACATATTGTACTTCATGTTAGTGGTAACATTTCTTCGATATTACTTGCGATTATTTATGAAAAAAACGGAAATATGGCGAAAATTTAGAAAATTTTGCAATTTTCAAACTTTGTATTTTTATGCCCTTAAATCAGAGAGATATGTCACGAAAAATAGTTAATAAATAACATTTCCCACATGTCTACTTTACATCAGCACAATTTTGGAAACAAAATTTTTTTTTGTTAGGGAGTTATAAGGGTTAAAAGTTGACCAGCAATTTCTCATTTTTACAACACCATTTTTTTTTAGGGACCACATCACATTTGAAGTCATTTTGAGGGGTCTATATGATAGAAAATAATGAAGTGTGACACCATTCTAAAAACTACACCCCTCAAGGTTCTCAAAACCACATTCAAGAAGTTTATTAACCCTTTATGTGCTTCACAGGAACTGAAACAATGTGGAAGGAAAAAATGAACATTTAACTTTTTTTTGCAAACATCTTAATTCAGAACCATTTTTTTTATTTTCACAAGTGTAAAAACAGAAATGTAACCATAAATTTTGTTATGCAATTTCTCCTGAATACGCCAATACCCCATATGTGGGGGTAAACCACTTTTTGGGCGCACCGCAGAACTTAGAAATGAAGGAGTGACGTTTTACTTTTTCAATGTAGAATTGGCTGGAATTGAGATTGGACGCCATGTCACGTTTAGAGAGCCCCTGATGTGCCTAAACAGTAGAAACCCCCCACAAGTGACCCCATTTTGGAAACTAGACCCCTTAAGGAACTTATCTAGATGTGTGGTGAGCACTTTGAACCCCCATGTGCTTCACAGAAGTTTATAATGTAGAGCCGTGAAAAAAAAATCGCATTTTTTCTGCAAAAATGAATTTTTGCCCACAAATTTTTATTTTCACAAGGGTAACAGGAGAAATTAGACTACAAAAGTTGTTGTGCAATTTCTCCTGAGTACGCTGATACCCAATATGTGGGGGTAAACCACTGTTTGGGCGCACCGCAGATCTTGCAAGAGAAGGAGTGCCGTTTTACATTTTCAATGTAGAATTGGCTGGAATTGAGATTGGACGCCATGTCGCGTTTGGAGAGCCCCTGATGTGCCTAAACAGTAGAAATCCCCCACAAGTGACCCCATTTTGGAAACTAGACCCCCATGGAACTTATCTAGATGTGTGGTGAGAACTTTGAATGCCCAAGTGCTTCACAGAAGTTTATAATGCAGAGTCGTGAAAATAAAAAATATTTTTTTTTCCACGAAAAAGATTTTTTAGCCCCCAAGTTTTTATTTTCACAAGGGTAACAAGAGAAATTGGACCCCAAAAGTTGTTGTCCAATTTGTCCTGAGTATGCTGGTACCCCATAGGTGGGGGTAAACCACTGTTTGGGCGCACGGCAGAGCTCGGAAGGAAGGAGCGCCGTTTTGGAATGCAGACTTTGATAGAATGGTCTGCGGGCATTATGTTGCGTTTGCAGAGCCCCTGATGTACCTAACCAGTAGAAACCCTCCACAATTGACCCCATTTTGGAAACTAGACCCCCCAAGGAACTTATCTAGATGTGTGGTGAGAACTTTGAATGCCCAAGTGCTTCACAGAAGTTTAGAATGCAGAGTCGTGAAAATAAAAAATATTTTTTTTTTCACAAAAAAGCTATTGTAGCCCCCAAGTTTTTATTTTCACAAGGGTAACAGGAGAAATTGGACCACTAAAGTTGTTGTCCAATTTATCCTGAGTATGCTGATGCCCCATATGTGGGGGTAAACCACTGTTTGGGCGCACGGCAGAGCTCGGATGGGAAGGGGCGCCGTTTTAGAATGCAGACTTAGATAGAATGATCTGTGGGCGTTATGTTGCGTTTGCAGAGCCCCTGATGTACCTAAACAGTAGTAACCCCCCACAAGTGACCCTGTTTTGGAAACTAGACCCCCAAGGAACTTATATAGATGTGTGGTGAGAACTTTGAATGCCCAAGTGCTTCACAGAAGTTTATAATGCAGAGTCATAAAAAATATATATATATATATATATTTTTCCACAAAAAGGATTTTGTAGCCCCCAAGTTTTTATTTTCACAAGGGTAACAAGAGAAATTGGACCCCAGAAGTTGTTGTCCAATTTATCCCGAGTATGCTGATGCCAAATATGTGGGGGTAACCCACTGTTTGGGCGCACGGCAGAGCTCAGAAGGGAGGGAGCACCATTTGACTTTTTGAGCGCAAAATTGGCTGTCATGTTTGGAGACCCCCTGATGTACCTAAACAGTGGAAACCCCCCAATTCAAGCTCCAACCCAACTCCAATACACCCCTAACCCTAATCCCAACCCGATCCATAATCCTAATCACTAACCCTAATGATAATCCCAACCCTTACCCCAAGACAACCCTAATGTCAACCCTAACCATAACCCTAATCAAAACCCTAAATCCAACACACCCCTAATCCTAATTTCAACCCTAACCTCAAACCTAACCCTAATCCCAATACACCCCTAATCACAACCCTAAACTTAACCCTAATCCCAAACCTAACCCTAATCCCAAGCATAACCCTAATGCCAACCCTAACCCTAATACCAACCCTAATCCAAACCCTAACCCTAATCCCAACTCTAACCCTAACTTTAGCCCCAACCCTAAACCTAGCCCTAAGGCTACTTTCACACTTGCGTCGTTTGGCATCCGTCGCAATCCGTCATTTTGGACAAGAAACGGATCCTGCAAATGTGCCCGCAGGATGCGTTTTTTGCCCATAGACTTGTATTGCCGACGGATCGTGACGGATGGCCACACGTCGCGTCCATAGTGCACTGGATCAGTGTTTTGGCGGACCGTCAGCACAAAAAAACATTCAATGTAACTTTTTTTGTACGTCGCATCCGCCATTTCTGACCGCGCATGCGTGGCCTTAACTCCGCCCCCTCCTCCCCAGGACATAGATTAGGCAGCGGATGCATTGAAAAACTACATCCGCTGCCCACGTTATGCACAATTTTCACAACGTGCGTCGGTATGTCGGGCCGATGCATTGCGACGGCCCCGTACCGACGTAAGTGTGAAAGAAGCCTAACCCTAAATTTAGCGCCAACCCTAACTCTAAATTTAGCCCCAAACCTAACCCTAAATTTAGCCCTAACCCTAACCCTACCCCTAACCCTAGCCCTAACCCTAGCCCTAACCCTACCCCTAACCCTACCCCTAACCCTAGCCCTAACCCTAGCCCTAACCCTAGCCCTAACCCTACCCCTAACCCTACCCCTAACCCTACCCCTAACCCTAGCCCTAACCCTACCCCTAACCCTAACCCTACCCCTAACCCTACCCCTAACCCTAACCCTAACCTTAACCCTAGCCCTAACCCTACCCCTAACCCTACCCCTAACCCTACCCCTAACCCTACCCCTACCCCTAACCCTACCCCTAACCCTAGCCCTAACCCTAACCCTAGCCCTAACCCTAGCCCTAATCCTACTCTTACCCCTAACCCTACCCCTAACCCTAACCCTAACCCTAATTTTAGCCCCAACTGCTCTTCTCCTGCCGGCCGGCAGATGGAGACAGATGGCGGGAGCAGCAGGAGGATCCAGGGACACAGGTGAGTATTGTAGGGTCCCCGAATCCCCCTATTTCTCTGTCCTCTGATGTGCGATCACATCAGAGGACAGAGAATTACACTTTGCTTTTTTTTTTTTTTGCGGTCGCCGGTAAACAGTTAATTACCGGCGATCGCAAAACAGGGGTCGCTAAAACCGAGCCCCGATCATGCTCTTTGGGGTCTTGGCTACCCCCGGCAGCCGAGACCCCAAAGATTCTCGCGGGGCCGGCCGGCGGGCGCACTGCGCATGCGCCCGCCATTTTCAAGATGGCGGCACCCACCGGGAGCCACGAGGAGCATCGGGGGAGATAGGTAAGTATTGGGGGGCTACCTGGGACCCCTTTTCTCTATCCTCCGATGTGCGATCACATCGGAGGATAGAGAAATTAAAAAGAGATTGCGTTTTGTTTTTTTTTGCGATTTCCGGTAAACGGTTAATTACCGGCAATCGCAAATGCGGGGTGGGTTAAAACCCCCCCGAATCATGGTCTCTGGGGTCTCGGCTACCCTCGGCAGCCGAGACCCCGGAGAAAATCTGACTCTGGGGGGCGCTATTTACTTTTTCCACAGCGCCGTTAATTAACGGTGCTGTGGTTTAAGTACCCTTAGCGGCCGCCGTTAAAAGGCGTATCGGCGGTCACTAAGGGGTTAAGGGATTATATCTCTTCAATGATTTCTCAACTAATTCCTAGCTTTTGGGACCTTTTCGGGTGCGGATGGAGTGAAACTCACCTCCCAGACCTACTGCCAGTTTCCTGAAGACAACTTCTTCAAGCGGTGGTACAGGAAGAAGTTGGTATCGTTCAAGAAAAGCATGATTTTCATGCTGGACAATGCTCCATCACATGCCTCCAACTACTCCACAGCGTGGCTGGCCAGTAAAGGACTCAAAGAAGAAAAAATAATGACATGACCCCCGTGTTCACCTGATGTGAACCCCATAGAGAACCTGTGGTCCCTCATAAAATGTGAGATCTACAGGGAGGGAAAACAGTACACCTCTCGGAACAGTGTCTGGGAGGCTTTGGTGGCTGCTGCACGCAATGTTGACCGTAAATCAAGCAACTGACAGAATCTATGGATGGAAGGCTGTTGAGTGTCATTATAAAGAAAGGTAGATATATTGGTCACTAATTTTGTGGGGTTTTGTTTTTGCATGTAAGGAATGTTTATTTCAAAATTTTGTGCAGTTATATTGGTTTACCTGGTGAAAATAAACAAGTGAGATGGGAATATATTTGGCTTTTATTAAGTTGCCTAACAATTCTGCACAGTAATCGTTACCTGCACAAACAGATATCCTCGTAAGATAGCCAAATCTAAAAAAAACACTCCAACTTCCAAAAATATTAAGCTTTGATATTTATGAGTCTTTAGGGTTCATTGAGAACATAGTTGTTGATCAATAATAAAATTAATCCTCTAAAATATAACTTGCCTAATAATTCTGCACAGAGTGTAGATCCACTTACGCCACTGGAGTGTGTTAGGGGTCGAGTTCCCGCCTCTGCACAGGGGGAATCTCCGGCCATCTCCGCTGCGGTCTCCCATTCTTCTCCTGCCACAGTGGAGCCTGCTCAGCAGAGTCGTCAGTCCCAGCGTCTCATTCAGTCTGACTCTGTTCAAAGAGTTACTGCTGCTTTTCCTGCTTCTGCCATTAAAGCCAGTGCTGGGCAGCGGTGAGCAGACACTTCTAGGACTAAGTCCTGCTTTTCTCATTCTGAGCATGCCCGGAGTAAGATCTCTCAGTGGAGATCGAGGGTCACATGTTCAGATATGGCAGCTAAATCCATTGGTCCTCCAGGAAGGTCCTGTAGGTGCTCAGGCTCTGTAGCAGCCTCTCATTGGTCCTTCTAGGATGGTCCTGTACTTGCTGCAGCTATTTAAGGCTCTCATGACTGCACGGCCATGCGCTAGTATCTTTCTAAGTTATGTGCTTTGCGCCAGTGTGGTCATGTAAGATTGTGTTCAGGGACCCGGCTGAAATAAGCCCCTAAAATGCTGGCACCTCCGGCGAGGAGATTGTGTTTGTATGTATGAGGAGTTTTGTGTGCATGCATGACCACTGACTGCTCTCTGTTGAGCAGTTAGCCTATGCCTCTGTGAAGTCTAACAGGGTGCAGTGCTTTGCTTTCACGGCTACTCTGTGAAGTAACAGAGCTAGTCCATACCGCCATATAGTGCCGCAGTTTGCTAGCAGCAGGTTTTCCTGCACGGTGGACCACGGGCTGCGAATGCATCAATAACAATAAAACATCTATATTTACTCGGTGCGATCCGCTAGCCCTAACAGAGTGTTGCTTTAGCAATACGCTTTGAGACACTGCCTTGTTGGAAAGTGAACCTACATCCCAGTTGCAAATCACTGACAGACTGAACCAGGTATTGCTCTAGAATATCTCTGTATTTTGCACCATCCATCTTCCACTTAACTTGAACCCTTTTCCCTGACCCTGCTGCTGAAAAACATCTCCACAGTATGATGCTGCCACCACCATGTTTCAGAGTGGCGATGATGTTCCTTGGGTGATGAGCTGTGTTAGTTTGGTTTCAGATATAGTGATTACCTTGGTGGCCAAAAAGTTCAATTTTGGTCTTATCTGACCACTGCACCTCCCTCCATATATCTGAGGAGTCCCAAACATATTTATTGGCAAATTAAAAATGAGCGTTACTATTATTATTATTATTATTATTATTACTATTATTATTATTTAAGCGCCATTTATTCCATGGCACTTTACATGTGAGGAGGGGTATACAATTGTAAGGAGCCTTACAATTTTTGTGTGTAAGCAGATGCTTTTTTTTTTGCTCACTCTTCGGTAAAGGCCATATTATGGAGTGTTTTGCTCATTGTGGTCATATGGACAGATACTCCAAACTCTGCTTGGGAACTCTGCAGCTCTTTTAGGGTTCACTTTGGTCTCTGTGCCGACTCTCTGATTAATGCCCTTCTTGCCTGGGATGAGAGTTTTGTTAGGTGGCCCTGTCTTGTAAGGTTTATTGTGGTACCATGCTTTTTCCATTTAATGATATTGGATTTGATGGTGCTCCAGGGAATCATCAGAAATTGGGATTTTTTTTCCTAACCGAACCATGAATTATACTTCTCAATAACCTTGTCCATGACTTGTTTGGAGATCTCCTTGGTCTTCAAGGTGTTGTTTGGTTAGTTATGCCTCTTGCTTAATGTAGTTGCAGCCTCCGTGACCTTTCAGAAAAGGTGTGTATATACTAACAGACGATGTGACACTCAGATGGCACACAGGTATCTCTAAACATGTGACTTATGAAGCTAATTGTTTGCAACAGAAATTAAAAAAGAAATTTAAAAGTATTGACAATTGGGTTACACACAGATTGTAATGTAACAAAATAGATAAAAAGCCAAGGGGGTGAGCAATTTTGCAAGCCACTGTATATATACATAAACAGATGTGGTCAAAAATTTACATGCCCCGGCAAAATTTTTGCTTTCTTGGCCTTTTTTCAGAGAAAATGAATGATAACACCAAAACTTTTTCTCCACTCAAAGTTAGTGGTTGGGTGAAGCCATGTATTGTCAAACTACTGTGGATAATCTTTTTAAATCATAACATCCAAATGACCCTAATCAAAGGTTCACATACCCCATTTCTTAATACCGTGCATTGCCCCCTCTTACATCAATGACAGCTTGAAGTGTTTTGTCGTAGTTGTGGATGAGGTTCTTTATTTTCTCAGATGGTAAAGTTGCCTGCTCTTCTTGGCAAAAAGCCTCCAGTTACTGTAAATTACTGGGCTGTCTAGCATGAACTGCATGCTTGGGGTCTTCCCAGAGTGGCTCAATGATATTGTGGTTAGGAGACTGAGATGGCCACTCCAGAACCTTCACTTTGTTCTGCTGTAGCCAATGACAGGTCAATTTGGCCTTGTGCTTTGGATGGTTGCCATGTTGGAAAGTTCAAGTACATCCCATGTGCAGCTTCCGGGCTGAAGAGTGCAAATTTTCCTCCAGTATTTGCTGATAACATGCTGCATTCATCTTTCCTTCAACTTTGGCAAAGTTTCCTATACCTTTGTAGCTCACACCCCCCCAAAACATCAGCGATCAACCACTGTGCATTACAGTAGGAATGATGTTCCCTTCATCAAAGGCCTTGTTGACATCTCCCCAAATGTAATGTTTATGGCTGTGGCCAAAAAGTTCAATTTTGGTCTCGTCACTCCAAATTAACTTGTTCCAGAAGTTTTGAGGCTTGTCTCTGTGCTGTTTTGCATATTGTAGGCTAGATACTTTGTAGCATTTGTGCAGTAATGTCTTTCTTATGGCGACTAGACCATGCAACCCAATTTCTTCAAGTACCCGCAAACACGGAGAGAACATACAAACTCTTTGCAGATGTTTTTCTTAGTGGGGTTTGAACCCAGGACCCCAGTGCTGCAAGGCTGCTGTGCTAACCACTGCGCCACTGTGCTGCCCACTAACCATGAGTGGAGAAAAAGTTTTGGTGTTATCAATCATATTCTCTGAAAAAAGCCAAGAAAGCAAAAATTCTGCCGGGGTATGTAAACTTCTGAGCACAAATATATATATATATATATATATATATATATATAGAGAGAGAGAGAGAGAGAAAGAGAGAGAGAGAGCGAGAGCGAGAGAGAGAGAGAGCAAATACATAAATAAGTCAAGGAGTGTCAGGGCTAGCGGAACGCACCAAATAATTAGAAAGATAGGGTAATGTGTGTTCGCAGCCCGGGGTCCACCGTGCAGATATGGAACCTGCTGCTAAGTAATGACGGACTATATGACAGTACAATGAGGATACACACACGGATTAACTTCACTCTGTGTGAAGGAAGCAAAACCTGTTGCGTCACAGGGCCGCGGTACCGCACCAAGAGCGCAAGCAAGGAGTCTCAGAACTCAATCCCAAGACACAGGTTTAGAGTTCGTCTAGACCTCTTGCGCTCGACACCGCAACTGGGGTGTCAGAGTAACTGCAAAAATAACTTAAATGCACAAGAGTGCATGCAGTGCCGCACTGGCGGACGCCACTAACCACCCAAACTTGGGATAGGAAAGCGCTCTAATAGCGCACGGCGCCACACTGGCGGTCTCAGCAATTAGACGCTGTTTCTTGTGTTTATTGCTGATGGCTCAGCCGGGTGCTAGATAGCAGACATCCACCTTACATGAGCAGTCATACACAAGGGAGGGGATGATTAATGAACGACTTTCACTCACCAACACACACACAATTTCAGGAGTACACTAGTGCATGGCCGAGCTGCCATGCAAACCTTTTATAGCGGCAGTGCTACAAGACCTTCCAGATGGACCAATAGGAGCCGCAACAGGATCTGAGCATGTGTCCCCCGACCTCCAATGGGAGGTCATCCCATGGGCATGCTCAGTAAGGGAAAAGCAGGACTTAGTCCCATAAAAACCTGCTCGCTGCTGAACATTGCTAGCTACAAGGACAGAGCCTTGAAGGGCAGTAGTAACCAGTCATCCAGTATCAGCCTGAGCTAGACGTTAGGACTGACGTCTCCACTGAGCAGACTCCACTGCGGCTGGGGAAGAAATGGGAGACCGCAGCGGAGATGGTTTGAGATTCCCCCTGTGTGGAGGCAGGAACTTGACATCAGACCTAACTCATCCTCCACAAGTTGAATGACCGAGGCAGCACTGGATCTCAAAAAGTTCTGTAACATCTAATTTTAACCCCTTCCCAACATATGACGTACTGATACGTCATATGTCATGCTCCTGACTTTGATGCTAGCTCGCATGTTGAGCCAGCATATTTCCTGGCAGTTGATGGCTGATTTTTTCATCTATCAACTGCCTCTAACAGTTAACATGTTAAATGCCACTGTCAATCTCTGAGACAGCAGTAGGGGCACTTCATTTTGTATGTCCAGTGGTGCGCCCATGACTTAACCGCAGGGCACCGATGGGCTGCCATGAAAGTCGAAGATCTATTGAAGACCACTTCACCAGTCATTATGATAATCCTGTGTTTAGCTGGCAGTCATAGGAGATTGTGATTTTAGCTATACATAGCAGTCCTGATAGCAATCGAAAAGCTTCAAGTCCTCTAAGAGGACAAACAAGTAAAACTGAAAAGAAAATGTTTTTTAAAATATGACAAGAAAAATAAATAAAGTTCAAATCACACCTGTTTTCCCATATTAAAAATAAAATAATAAAAACAATACATGTTTGGTCACACGCATTCAGAAGAATACGATCTATCAAAATATAAAATAAATTAATCCGGTTGGTAAATAATGTAAAGAGAAATAAATTTGAAATTCTAGAATAACAGTTTTTTAACCTCTGCAACAATGAAAAAATGTGATCAAAACATCACATGTACCCTAAAATAGTATCTGTAAAAATGTCACCTCAGGGAACAAAAATAAGCCCTCACACAGCCCCATATTCCAAAAATTAAAATTATTATGTGTCTCGAAAATGGCCACAAAAGCATTTTTGTTTATACATTTCCAAATATGTTTGGAAGTGACATTTAAGGGCCAATGCGACAGAAAATATCAAGAAGAGACACTATTTATTTTCCTAATAGGTATATACTCACCCTCGGACGTGCCCTGGTTCTAACCCGCAGCCTTCCTTCCTAAGAATCAGCGCTTGAAGGACCTTTCGATGACGTCGCGGCTTGTGATTGGTCGCGTGACGCCCATGTGACCACTCACGCGACCAATCACAAGCCGCGACGTCATCGAAAGGTCCTTCAGGCGCTCATTCTTAGGAAGGAAGGCTCCCGGTTACAAGCAGGGCGCGTCCGAGGGTGAGTATAGCAATATTTTTTATTTTTATTCTTTATTTTACATATTAATATGGATCGCAGGGCCTGAAGGAGAGTTTCCTCTCCTTCAGACCCTGAGAACCATTAGAAACCCAATGCACTGCATTGGGTTTCGTGTTTCGGCCGACCCCAACCCCGACTTTTCTATAGGATCGGCCGATTTCACTCGACCCGACTTTTGAAAAAGTCGGGTTTCGTGAAACCCGACCCGATCCTATAAAAACAAAAGTCGCTCAACCCTACTGCAGAGTCCTTATTGTGCCTAAAAATCGGAACTCCCATCAAGTAACCCCATTTTGGAAAATACACCCCTCCAGGAATTTATTTAGATGTGTGGTGAGTACATTGAACCCACAGACGCTTCATAGAATCTTATACCACTGATTTTTCCCTCAAAAATGTTTTGATTCCAAATTTTGAATTTTCACAAGGGTAGCAGGAGAAAATGCACCATACATTTTGTTGTTCTCTTTTTAGTGAGTACACAGATACCCAATATATAGTGAAAAACCACTGGTTGGGCTCACAGAAGGTAAGGAGCACCATTTCACATTTGGAGTGCAAAATTGTGTGAAATAGATCGCGGACACCATGTCGTGTTTGCAGAGCACCTGATGTGCCTTAAAAAAAACACAAGTGACCCCTCAAGGAATTTATTTAGAGATATAGTGAGCACCTTGAACCTACAGGTACTTCACAGAATTTTAGAACAGTGACCAGTGAAAATGAAACATATATGTTTTTTCTCCAAAATGTTGTTTTTGCCCCAAATATATAATTTCATAAGGTAAAAGTAGAAAATGAACCATATCATTTGTTGTGCAATTATTCATGAGTACATGTGTGTTGAAAAACTACTATTTGGGCTTACAGCAGTGCCCGGAAGGGAGGGGCACTCTTTGAATTTTGGAGCAGCAATTTTGGCTAAAATAGATTGCAGACATTATGTCACCTTTGAAAAGCCCTTTACATGCCAAAACAGTAGAAACCCCCACAACTGACCACTTTTTGGAAACTTCACCTTTTATGGAATTAATATATGAGTGTAGCAGGAGATTCATCAAATTGTATAACATTTTGTTAAATAAATGGAAAATTATCATTTTTCCACTATCATGTTTGTTTGACCTAACATTTACAATTTTCAGAAAGGGTAACAGGAGAAAATAAATGGTACAATTTGTTTGTTCTCCAGAGTGTGTCAATATCTTATATGTTTTCAAAATCTACTTTTGGGGCACAGTGCAAAGCTCAGTTGGGAAGGAGTGCAATATTGGAGTGCAGGTTTTGCGAGATCTCATCTTCCAAGATCTGAATTGCTCATGCGCTGCCTTCCAACAGTCATTTTCCTTGAGTATATCACAATGAAAAGCATGAAAAGTAAGGGGGCTCTGGGATTTAACAAAATGTCGATTGAGCCCCCACACCACCGAACACCACCTCCTACCAACTTGGCCAAGGTCAGCTTCCTGCAGCAGTGACCCTGCCACCTGTGAACCTGCTCCACCACCACCACACCCCAGATAAGCTACCATAAAAGCCTTTATAAGATGCACCACCATTTTATTGAAAAAGTTATAATCTTATAATCCTCAAAGAACGATATATTTTTACCACTAAAATGTTATTTTAGCTCCAAGTATTTTATTTTTTAAAGGTCTGATCATAAAAATGGACCTCATAGTTTGTTGTGCAAATTTCTCCTGGGTGCACCAATACCGTATATATAATTGGAAAATAATTGTCAGGCACAGTGGAAGGCTCAGAAAGGAAGGAGCACCACCTTATAATAAAAATTTTACTGTTAGGGTCTCCTGGTGCTATGTCACATTGTGTCAGAGGTGTCAGAGCTGCAGAACCTCCCCATAAGGGATCCCATTTTACAAATTACACCTCTCAATGAATTCATCTATGGGTGTAGTGTTCAAATCTACACCACGGGTGTGTTACAGAATTTTATACCATTGGGCTGGGAAGAAAAACAAATTACCTTTCTGTCACAAACATTTTTTTAGCCCCCGACATTATATTTTCACATTGGGTAATGGTAAAATTGGCATCAAAAGTCAGAAGGACAATGCGCTATTTGTCTCTTGGAGAATACATTTTTATATAGTTTGCTTATGGCACATACAGAGCACTCAAGTGAAGAAGAACAGAATCTCCCCTTATTTACCATATTTTGGAAATTAAACCCCTTTAGGAATGTATGTACTGGTGTGTTAGGTGTCGAGTTCCCACCTCGGCACAGGGGGAATCTCAAACCATCTCCACTTTGGTCTCCCATTCTTCTACAGCCGCAGTGGAGTCTGCTCAGCTGAGACATCAGTCCCAGCGTCTAGATCAGGCTGATACTGGACGACTGGTTACTACTGCCCTTCTAGGCTATGTTCTAGTAGCCAGCAATATTCAGCAGCGAGCAGGTCTTTCTGGGACTAAGTCCTGCTTTTCCCTTACTGAGCATGCCCATGGGACGACCTCCCATTGGAGGTCGGGGGTCACATGCTCAGGTCCTGTTGTGGCTCCTATTGGACCATCTGAAAGGTCTTGTAGCACTGCCGCTATAAAAGGTTCGCATGGCCGCTCAGCCATGCGCTAGTGTACACTTGTAAATTTGTGAGCATATGGTAGAGATATATATAAACATAGTCTTTATTAGTATAAACATTAAAAGCAGGCATCAGTAATACAATAGGTGCACTTATTCCAATCAATCACAAAAAAGGGGAAAACACCGCCCCTCTGTCCCCCCCATTGTATTCAGCAGTTGCTACACAAAGGGAATAGAGAAGGACCCGTGTGCTAAGTGATTGTGACAAGGTAAGCAATCTGTAAACAATGTGTCCTGTAATCCGGTCTGATGGTCTGGAGTCAAATAACGATAATAATGAATCGCTACCACAATAGCATCTGTGAGGGGTCGACTTACCAACACAGGGGAGAGGCAAAGGAGGGTTTTATTTTTCGGCGGGATCCCCCTCCTTTGCCTCTCCCAGAAACAGAGAGGCGGTGTTTTCCCCTTTTTTGTGATTGATTGGAATAAGTGCACCTATTGTATTACTGATGCTTGCTTTTAATGTTTATACTAATAAAGACTATGTTTATATATATATCTCTACTAGGGTTGAGCGAAACGGGTCGAACATTTTCAAAAGTCGCCGACTTTTGGCTAAGTCGGGGTTTCATGAAACCCGATCCGACCCCTGTGCGGGGTCGGCCATGCGGTACGCGACTTTCGCGCCAAAGTCGCGTTTCAATGACGCGAAAAGCGCCATTTCTCAGCCAATGAAGGTAAACGCAGAGTGTGGGCAGCGTGATGACATAGGTCCTGGTCCCCACCATCTTAGAGAAGGGCATTGCAGTGATTGGCTTGCTGTCTGCGACGTCACAGGGGCTATAAAGAGGCGTTCCCGCCGACCGCCATCTTACTGCTGCTGATCTGAGCTTAGGGAGAGGTTGCTGCCGCTTTGTCAGAAGCAGGGATAGCGTTAGGCAGGGTCCATTAACCACAAAACCGCTTGTGCTGCAGCGATTTGCACTGTCCAACACCACCCTCGGTGTGCAGGGACAGTGGAAGTTTTTTTTTTTTTTTTTTTCCCCTCAGCGCTGTAGCTCATTGGGCTGCCCTAGAAGGCTCCCTGATAGCTGCATTGCTGTGTGTACGCCGCTGTGCAAACCAACTGCTTTTTTCAAAGCACAAATCCTCTTGTTCCTTCCTTTCTGCACAGCTATCTTTTTTGTTTGTCCACACTTTTTATTTCATTTGTGCATCAGTCCACTCCTTATTGCTGCCTGCCATACCTGGCTGAGATTACTGCAGGCAGGGAGATAGTAGCTGCCTGCCATACCTGGCTGAGATTACTGCAGGCAGGGAGATAGTAGCTGCCTGCCATACCTGGCTGAGATTACTGCAGGCAGGGAGATAGTAATTGTAGGACATTCCCTGTTTTTTTTTTTGTTTTTTTTTTGGTGGGAGATTAAGATTGGCAATTTGGCATTTCTGCTAGAGTGCCATCCCTGTGTGTGCCATCTCTCTCACATAGTGGGCCATAGAAAGCCTTTTCATTTTTCTGTATTTTTTTTTGTGGGGTGTATAAATTCTCCCTGATAAAAATACAGTGGGAGATTAATATTGGCCTTTGGGCTTGTGTGCCAGTCCTGAGTGTGCCATCTCTCTCACAAATAGTGGGCCATAGAAAGCCTATTTTATTTTTTTTGGGGGTTTTATAAATTCTCCCTGAAAAAAAGGGAGATTAATATTGGCCTCTGGGCTTGTGTGCCAGTCCTGAGCGTGCCATCTGTGCCAGCCCTGAGCGTGCCATCTCTCTCACAAATAGTGGGCCATAGAAAGCCTATTTATTTTTTTTTTTTGTTTTATAAATTTTCCCTGAAAAAAGGGAGATTAATATTGGCCTCTGGGCTTGTGTGCCAGTTGTGAGCGTGCCATCTGTGCCAGTCCTGAGCGTGCCATCTCTCTCACAAATAGTGGGCCATAGAAAGCCTATTTAAATTTTTTTTTGGTTTTATAAATTCTCCCAGAAAAAAAGGGAGATTAATATTGGCCTCTGGGCTTCTGTGCCAGTCCTGAGCGTGCCATCTGTGCCAGTCCTGAGCGTCCCATCTCTCTCACAAATAGTGGGCCATAGAAAGCCTATTTTATTTTTTTTGGGGGTTTTATAAATTCTCCCTGAAAAAAAGGGAGATTAATATTGGCCTCTGGGCTTGTGTGCCAGTCCTGAGCGTGCCATCTGTGCCAGCCCTGAGCGTGCCATCTCTCTCACAAATAGTGGGCCATAGAAAGCCTATTTATTTTTTTTTTTTGTTTTATAAATTTTCCCTGAAAAAAGGGAGATTAATATTGGCCTCTGGGCTTGTGTGCCAGTTGTGAGCGTGCCATCTGTGCCAGTCCTGAGCGTGCCATCTCTCTCACAAATAGTGGGCCATAGAAAGCCTATTTAAATTTTTTTTTGGTTTTATAAATTCTACCAGAAAAAAAGGGAGATTAATATTGGCCTCTGGGCTTCTGTGCCAGTCATGAGCGTGCCATCTGTGCCAGTCCTGAGCGTCCCATCTCTCTCACAAATAGTGGGCCATAGAAAGCCTATTTTTTTTTTTTTTTGGGTTTTAGAAATTCTCCCTGGAAAAAAAAAGGGAGATTAATATTGCCCTTTGGGCTTGTGTGCCAGTACTAAGCGTTCCATCTCTCTCTCTCTCTCTCTCAGTCAGTGGGCCATAGAACGCCTATTTTTGGTTTTATTTGTTTTCTAAATTCTCCCTGAAAAAATCATTTTATTTTATTTGGTTTCTAAATTCTTCCTGATAAAATCACATTTTTTTTATTATTTTTTTTTCTAAAGTCTCCCTGAAAAAAAAAAAAAAAAACAGTGGGAGATTAATATTGGCCTTTCTGCTTGTGTGCCAGTCTTGACTCCTGGGTGCGTCATCTCTCAGTCAGTGGGCCATAGAACGCCTATTTTTGGTTTTATTTGTTTTATAAATTCTCCCAGAAAAAATCATTTTATTTTATTTGGTTTCTAAATTCTTCCTGATAAAATCACATTTTTTTTATTATTTTTTTTTCTAAAGTCTCCCTGAAAAAAAAAAAAAAAAACAGTGGGAGATTAATATTGGCCTTTCTGCTTGTGTGCCAGTCTTGACTCCTGGGTGCGTCATCTCTCAGTCAGTGGGCTATAGAACGCCTATTTTTGGTTTTATTTGTTTTCTAAATTCTCCCTGAAAAAATCATTTTATTTTATTTGGTTTCTAAATTCTTCCTGATAAAATCATATTTTTTTAATTATTTTTTTTTCTAAAGTCTCCCTGAAAAAAAAAAAAAAAAAACAACCAAAAAAAACAGTGGGAGATTAATATTGGCCTTTCTGCTTGTGTGCCAGTCTTGACTCCTGGGTGTGCCATCTCTCTCTCTCTCTCTCTCTCTCTCTCTCTCTCTCTCTCTCTCTCCAATTGTGGTCCATAGAAAGCCTACATTTTTTTTCCTTGATTTGGGTTCCAAAATCTACCAGAGAAAATAACTCCATCAATCATTGGTAGAAAAATATTGGCCTCTGGGCTTGTGTGCCACTCCTGATTCCTGTGTGCGTCATCTCTCACTCAGTGGCCCATAGAAAGCATATAGTTTGTTACATTTGTTTTCTAAATTCTCCCTGCAAAAATCTTTTTTTTTTTTTGGGGGGGGTTTCTAAAGTGTTCCTGAAAAAAATAAAAATAAAAAAAAAATAATAGTGTGACATTAATATTAACATTTGTGCTTCAGTGACAGTCCTGCGTGTGGGGCATCTCTCTAATTTGCAGCCACCAAAAAAAGAGTGTGTAACATTGGGCCTGATTTTCGCTGTGGTCTCACCAACCTGTAAAGGGGTAGCTAAATCATACTGAAGTTATAGCTCACCGTGTAAGTTGTGTGACTGCAACAAATAACGTTAGTTTGGTTACGTTTTTAAAACAATGAGGAAGTCTAGTGGAAGAGGTCGTGGCCGGGGGCGTTCATTGTCAGCTGGTAATGAGGGTAGTGGTAGTGGTGGAGCATCAGGTGGTCGTGGGGGAAAAAATATTGCACCTAAGTCTGGAGCTGTGGAGCCCGGTTCGTCGTCCGGCTACACAAGGCCTCGAACGCTCCCTTTTCTGGGATTAGGAAAACCGCTTTTAAAGCCGGAGCAGCAAGAGCAAGTTTTGGCTTATCTTGCTGACTCAGCCTCTAGCTCTTTTGCCTCATCTCGTGAAACTGGTAAAAGTAAAAGCAGCGCGTCGTTAGTGGATGTTCACGGTCAGGGACAAGTCACTTCCTTGTCCTCTTCAGCAAAAACAACAACAGAGAAGAATGCAGCAGGCGACACAACGGGTTACTCCATGGAGCTCTTTACACATACCGTCCCTGGCTTAGAAAGTGAAGCAGTTAACAGTCCATGCCCATTACAAATTGAATCTGACATGGAGTGCACTGACGCACAGCCACAGCCAGACTACTATGCTGGTCCTTTGACTCAGACCACAACATTGCCCTCGCAGGGTGCTGATCAAGAATCAGACCCTGATGAGACTATGTTGCCCCATCACGAACGCTATACCACCGAACGACACGGTGACACAGACGAAGTTGCGCAGGAGGTACAAGAAGAGTTATTAGATGACCCAGTTCTTGACCCCGATTGGCAGCCATTGGGGGAACAGGGTGCAGGCGGCAGCAGTTCTGAAGCAGAGGAGGAGGAGGGGCCGCAGCAGGCATCAACATCGCCACAGGTTCCATCTGCCGGGCCCGTATCTTGCCCAAAACGCGTGGCAAAGCCAAAACCTGGTGGAGGACAGCGTGGCCATCCGGTTAAAGCTCAGTCTGCAATGCCTGAAAAGGTATCCGATGCTAGAAAGAGTGCAGTCTGGCATTTTTTTAAACAACATCCAATTGATCAGCGCAAAGTCATCTGTCAAAAATGTTCTACTTCCTTAAGCAGAGGTCAGAATCTGAAAAGTCTCAATACTAGTTGCATGCATAGACATTTAACCACCATGCATTTGAAAGCTTGGACTAACTACCAAACGTCCCTTAAGGTTGTTGCACCCTCGGCCAATGAAGCTAGTCATCAACGCAACATCCCTTCCGGCAGTGTAGGACCACCATTTAGCGCACCACCTGCTGTATCTGTGCAGGTATCTTTGCCAGGCCAAAGCAGTCAGGGTCAGGGAATCACCAGTTTCGTAGTAGGAAACACTGCATCTAGGGCACCGGCGGCAACAATACCATCTCCCACCGTCTCTCAGTCTGCCATGTCCACCGGCACCCCCGCTAGTTCCACGATCTCCAGCTCTCCAGTCCAGCTCACCCTACATGAGACTATGGTTAGAAAAAGGAAATACTTAGCCTCGCATCCGCGTACACAGGGTTTGAACGCCCACATAGCTAGACTAATCTCGTTAGAGATGATGCCCTACCGGTTAGTTGAAAGCGAAGCTTTCAAAGACCTGATGGACTACGCTGTACCACGCTACGAGCTACCCAGTCGACACTTTTTTTCCAGAAAAGCCATCCCAGCCCTCCACCAGCATGTTAAAGAGCGCATCGTCCATGCACTCAGGCAATCTGTGAGCACAAAGGTGCACCTGACAACAGATGCATGGACCAGTAGGCATGGCCAGGGACGTTACGTGTCCATCACGGCACACTGGGTAAATGTGGTGGATTCAGGGTCCACAGGGGACAGCAAGTTTGGGACAGTTCTGCCTAGCCCACGGTCTAGTAAACAGTTGTCTGTAGCCGTTCGCACCCCCTCCTCCTCCTCCTCCTCGTCCTCCTGCAGAAGCAAGAGCTCGTCCACAGACCGCAGTCGCACAAACACTCCATCCGCACCTGCCACTGTTGCACACCAGGTCTCCCATTATGGGGCAGCTACTGGCATACGTCAGCAGGCTGTATTGGCTATGAAGTGTTTGGGCGACAATAGACACACCGCGGAAGTTCTGTCCGAGTTCTTGCAGCAAGAAACGCAGTCGTGGCTGGGCACTGTAGATCTTGAGGCAGGCAAGGTAGTGAGTGATAACGGAAGGAATTTCATGGCTGCCATCTCCCTTTCCCAACTGAAACACATTCCTTGCCTGGCTCACACCTTAAACCTGGTGGTGCAGTGCTTCCTGAAAAGTTATCCGGGGTTATCCGACCTGCTCCTCAAAGTGCGTGGACTTTGCGCACATATCCGCCGTTCGCCTGTACACTCCAGCCGTATGCAGACCTATCAGCGTTCTTTGAACCTTCCCCAGCATCGCCTAATCATAGACGTTGCAACAAGGTGGAACTCAACACTGCACATGCTTCAGAGACTGTGCGAACAGAGGCGGGCTGTTATGTTTTTGTGGGAGGATACACATACACGGGCAGGCAGTAGGATGGCAGACATGGAGTTGTCAGGTGTGCAGTGGTCGAAGATTCAAGACATGTGTCAAGTCCTTCAGTGTTTTGAGGAATGCACACGGCTGGTTAGTGCAGACAACGCCATAATAAGCATGAGCATCCCCCTAATGCGTCTGCTGATGCAAAGTTTGACGCACATAAAGGATCAGGCGTCTGCACCAGAGGAAGAGGAAAGCCTTGATGACAGTCAGCGATTGTCTGGTCAGGGCAGTGTACATGACGAGGTACCGGGCGAAGAGGAGGTGGAGGATGAGGAGGATGATGGGGATGAGTATATTTTTAATGAGGAAGCTTTCCCGGGGGCACGGGAAATTGGTGGCGTGGCAAGGCCGGGTTCTGGTTTTTTGAGGGACACAAGTGACGTAGATTTGCCTGCAACTGCCCCTCAACCAAGCACAACCGCAGATTTGACAACGGGAACTTTGGCCCACATGGCGGATTATGCCTTGCGTATCCTCAAAAGGGACACACGCATTACAAAAATGATGAACGATGACGATTACTGGTTGGCCTGCCTCCTTGATCCTCGCTATAAAGGCAAATTGCAAAATATTATGCCACATGAGAACTTGGAACTAATATTAGCAACAAAACAATCAACTCTTGTTGACCGTTTGCTTCTGGCATTCCCTGCACACAGCGCCCGTGATCGTTCTCACACGAGCTCCAGGGGCCAGCAGACCAGAGGTGTTAGAGGGGCAGAAATCAGAAGTGGCGTTGGCCAGAGGGGTTTTCTGACCAGGTTGTGGAGTCAGAGAGTCCCTTAAATAGGGATATTTGGAAATGTCACTGCCAAAGGGGTAGAAAAAACACCCATGTCTCTTTAATCCAGAAAGATATCAGCGGGCCACACCATCACATATATATACTTCAGGGTGATCATGTGCTTCTGTACATTCAATGATGTTTCCCAAAAAGGGACGTATCCAGTATAAATACCCCCCAAAGAATGAAAGAAATATAAAAAATAAAAAAAACTACAAAAATAGAAATAAAAAATGAAAAAAATAAACACAGCAAAAAAACACAAAATTGTTGTCTGCCAGAGGAAAAAAGTCCCTTAAAGGGAAATAGTCCAAAATCACATCCCAATAAGTACAAATACCAATGTCTCGTTTATCCATAAAATATCAGCGAGCCACTCCATCCCGTATATTTATACTTGCAAGAAGAAAAAAATAATAATAAGTATAGTCCAGAAAGTAAATCCAAAATCAGTCCAATGACTCCCAAATAAATGGATTTCACAAGAGGACAGTGGCCCACCTCATACCAAAGACATCCCAGCAAAAAGAAAAAACAGAGGACCATCAAAGCCGGTTGAAAAAGTTGTCCCAAAGACACCCCATAGTTCAATACTGTATCCAACGCTTCTACTCATCTGCGTCCCAGAGGCGTTGTGGGTGGTGATGCGATCATCCAGCTCCGTTAAGACTTCTGCCGGGATGTCCTCCCTATTCTGCCCGACGCGTTTCCCCCCCGTGAAAATCCTGGGGGTTCATCAGGGGACATGGATCAATGCCACAGAGATATCAAGATGCACGAGCACTGTACATACCGTTGCCGTCTTATATCCTCATCTGAATGCTCCACGTGGAGAGCGGCCAGGCCCCCTAGCCGCGCACCCGGAAGTACGTAGGTGGAGCGCACCAGCTTTGCAGATTCCCAAAAATGACGTTCTAAACACAGCAGTGTATATTGAAAACACATACCGCGCATGCGTGCCCATCCAACGCCCGCCACACGAAAAATCCAGGGCGGCGCGCACACTACATGAATCGCATTTTGGTACTACGCATGCGTACATACTCTCAGCACAGCGCTCATAGCGGTGCGAAACCAGAACGCCTAAGCGCTCCAAACTGGCGATATAAATACTCAAAATAGCGGTGCACTTATCAAAAGACATACCACACCTGCGTCCAAATCCGACGCTCGCCCAGTCCAAATCCAAGGGCGATGCGCACACGAGTAACACTATATATACTGCGCATGCGTCAGTTAACGCACCCACAAGAAACGCTGAAAAGGAAGGCAACAAACATTAGCAACGTTTTTAAAACTGGCGAAATATGTAATACACCAATGAATTTTCAGGTACCCAACAAAACGGCATGTACAGAATACTCCAAAAAATTAAATAAACTGAACAAACAAAAAAAGAACAAACTAATACAAAATATAAACAAGAATAAATATTCCCATTTATTCTAAGGGTACAGATCTACCCAAGCAGGTTAGATACAAATCAAAACCCCTTGATGGTTTTAGATGAAGCTAACGAAGGACATCTGTTCGTTGAGGCCCAAGGGACTCACCGATCTCAGCAGATAGATCCATCTCGTTTCCCGCTGTAATATTCTTCTGTCCCAATCACCCAGTCTCACTGAGGGGGAGATTACTTCAATAACCCTAAAGACCAGGGAAGCGGGATCACCCCCGTGTATTTCATTTACGTGTCGAGCCACCGGGGTATCCCTCTTGTGTCTAATATCCCCCATGTGTTCTCCCACGCGTACACGGAGTTCCCGCTTGGTCTTACCCACATAGTCTTTTGGGCAGGAGCAAGTGCACACATACACCACTCCCATGGTCCTGCAATTTGCAAAATGTCTCATCTGAAAAGATCTACCTGTAGCAGAACTAATAAAAGTCTTAGATGGTAGTACATGCTTACAGGATGAGCAGTGTCCACATCTGAACTTCCCAAGGGACCTATTTTCCAACCAGGTACCAGGTTTCTTTGGAGGTGTGTAATGACTGTGAACAACCATATCCTTTATTGATTTGCCCCTCCTATACGTAACCGAGGGATATGGGGATATGTGCTCGCCAATGTCCGGATCCGATTTTAAAATCTGCCAGTACCTTCTCAGGATCTGGCAAACCTTTGTCGACTGGTCGTCGTAGGTGCCAATAAAGCGTGTAACAGAAGCACCGTCCTCTTTTCTCTTTGGAATCAGCAAAGAGGACCGATTAGCTTTGTATGCAGCATGATATGCAGAGTCAATAACATCCCTCGGGTATCCCCTATCTTCGAACCGTTGTTTTAGGTCCATAGACTTTCTTTCAAAATCGCCCAACCTGGAACAATTTCTCCGCAGTCTACAAAATTGTCCCTTGGGGATACCCCTTTTTAGAGGACATGGATGGTAGCTTTCCCACCTCAGCAAACCATTTGTGGCCGTAGGCTTCCGATAAATAGTAGTGCTGAGGAAGCCATCACTTTGTCTCGAGATGAGGACGTCCAAAAAGACATGGGTGTTTTTTCTACCCCTTTGGCAGTGACATTTCCAAATATCCCTATTTAAGGGACTCTCTGATTCGACGGATCAAGAAAATTTATTTGTGTAGTGTTTTGATTTTTTATATTTCTTTCATTTTTTCTGGGGTGGATAGATTTGACACGCCTTTTTTAGGGAATATAGGGTCTATTTAGGGCTATTAGGGCCAGTCGTCGAGGAGCGGGGGCGCCTACCGCAGAAACTTAGGGTGCCAACCTCCGCTGTCAGGTAGTGATTGAGAATAGGCTACCAGACAGGGTAAGGTAGTTTGTATCTGACTTTCATGGGTTATAACTTGTAATACCTTTGTTGCATATATTGGAACAAACTTTTTTAGCTTTAAATATTAAAAGTTATATTTTAAGGATCCTTGTTGCGTTTTGTTTTTTTGGTTGTTTTCTAGGATCCTGATACTATTTGCTTTGAGTGGTTCTTTTGCAGGTTGTGGAGTGATTTTGCTATGACCGCAGACAGGACAGGTACTGCAGCATCAATTCAAAGTGACAGGAGACAACATTTGTCCAGTATGGTTACAAACTATTTTTCATCCCTTATCGACGTTCTCCCTCAACCGTCATTCCCATTTGATTACTGGGCATCCAAATTAGACACCTGGCCAGAATTGGCAGAATATGCATTGCAGGAGCTTGCTTGCCCGGCAGCTAGTGTCCTATCAGAAAGAGTATTCAGTGCTGCAGGTTCAATACTAACAGAAAAAAGGACTCGTCTGGCTACCCAAAATGTAGATGATCTAACCTTCATTAAAATGAACCACAACTGGATTTCAAAATCTTTTGCCCCACCCTGCCCGGCTGACACCTAGCTTTCCTATGAAAAGGTCTTGCCTGTGGACTATTCTGAATGACTTTTCCAATCTCGTAATTTTCTTCACCTGATTGTCCAGCATACGACATGTTTCCACCTCACGAAATGGCCAAACTCCCCACACGGGGCCGTGCTATCGCCACTTTGCGCTTGGACCCTTGAGAGTGCTGTTTGTCTGAAGAGGTGGGTGTGGCCGCTTTTGGTCGACGGCACTGCCACTGGGTCCCTCATAGTACAATAAAGTGTCTCTGGCGGTGGTGGTGCGCACCCAACGTCAGACACACCGTTGTAATATGAGGGGCCCTGTGCCTGTAACGCCGGCCACAAGACAGTTCCCCCCCCAGCTCAAACAGTGCTCTACCACTAGCAAAATTATCTCTCACAGCTTCACCAATGTGTAGTCTAGGCGCTGACATCCTTCAATGCCTGGCACTGACAATACCATTGTTTTGACATTTTTGTTATGTTAGGCCTTCGAAGCCTGTCTGCGGTCCCTTCTTTCTACAACTACTACACTGACCAGGCCACTGCTGGCCGTGTTACCCTGGAACCAATTTAAAAGTGCCTACAGTCAGCCCAATTTTGTTATGTTAGGCCTTAGAAGACTGTCTGCCGTCACTCCTTCCACTAGACTTCCACTGACCATACACTGCTGCCCATGTACCCCTGGAACCAATTTAAAGTGCCTACAGCCAGCCCAATTTTGTTATGTTAGGCCTTGGAAGCCTGTCTGCGGTCACTCCTTCCACTAGACTTCCACTGACCAGACCACTGCTGCCCGTGTACCCCTGGAACCAATTTAAAAGTGCCTACAGCCAGCCCAAGTTTGTTATGTTAGGCCTTGGAAGCCTGTCTGCGGTCACTCCTTCCACTAGGCCTCCACTGACCACACCACTGCTGTCCGTGTACCCCTGGAACCAATTTAAAATTGCCTACAGCCATGTGTTATTATTTTAGGCCTTCGATGCCTGTCTGCGGTCCATTCTTTCAACTACTACTACACTGACCAGGGCACTGCTGGCCGTGTTACCCTGGAACCAATTTAAAAGTGCCTACAGTCAGCCCAATTTTGTTATGTTAGGCCTTCGAAGACTGTCTGCCGTCACTCCTTCCACTAGACTTCCACTGACCATACACTGCTGCCCATGTACCCCTGGAACCAATTTAAAGTGCCTACAGCCAGCCCAATTTTGTTATGTTAGGCCTTGGAAGCCTGTCTGCGGTCACTCCTTCCACTAGACTTCCACTGACCAGACCACTGCTGCCCGTGTACCCCTGGAACCAATTTAAAAGTGCCTACAGCCAGCCCAAGTTTGTTATGTTAGGCCTTCGAAGCCTGTCTGCGGTCCATTCTTTCAACTACTACTACACTGACCAGGTCACTGCTGCCCGTGTACCCCTGGAACCAATTTAAAAGTGCCTACAGCCAGCCCAAGTTTGTTATGTTAGGCCTTGGAAGCCTGTCTGCGGTCACTCCTTCCACTAGACTTCCACTGACCAGACCACTGCTGCCCGTGTACCCCTGGAACCAATTTAAAAGTGCCTACAGCCAGCCCAATTTTCTTATTTTAGGCCTTCGATGCCTGTCTGCGGTCCATTCTTTCAACTACTACTACACTGACCAGGTCACTGCTGCCCGTGTACCCCTGGAACCAATTTAAAATTGCCTACAGCCATGTGTTATTATTTTAGGCCTTCGATGCCTGTCTGCGGTCACTCCTTCCACTAGGCCTCCACTGACCACACCACTGCTGTCCGTGTACCCCTGGAACCAATTTAAAATTGCCTACAGCCATGTGTTTTTATTTTAGGCCTTCGATGCCTGTCTGCGGTCCATTCTTTCAACTACTACTACACTGACCAGGGCACTGCTGGCCGTGTACCCCTGGAACCAACATCAGAAAATATAAAAATAAGTATTTTGCTTATAAAAAAGAAAATACTGGTGAGATATCAAATGCAGACATTTTAACATTAAAAACAAACACACAACTAAAATCTGGTACAGTACTAAAAATGGCCACCAGCTACAATTACTTTCTCCTGCAAGTAGTTAACTGAAAGTTTTTTTAAATTGAAAACACACATATGGCATCCACCGAGTGTTGTCCTGTCGCGTCTTCTTTATATTATTGCTTAGAAGATGCAAAATAATGAAAATAATAAAATCATTAATTACCAAAATAATAGAGAAAGTCAACACCACATTGCAAATAAACATTCATTCCAAATAAAGAAGCAGGGCGCGTCCGAGGGTGAGTATATACCTAATAAGAATCTAATCACCCTCGGACGCGCAATGCTTATTTCCAACAGCCTTCCTTCCTAAGAATCAGCCCTTCCGTCGTGTAGAGAGACGTTGTGTTACACTCCAAGGTGTTCCCCAGGTTGCCTTTCCTGAGCTTCGATCTTCCGGCTCTCGTTTAGTAGTTCTTGGAAACTACACTGCATTAGGCCTTCAAATTGGGTATGGGGTGTAGAGAGAGGGTGTGTTACACTCCAAGGTGTTCCCCAGGTTGCCTTTCCTGAGCTTCGATATTCCGGCTCTCGTTTAGTAGTTGTCGGAAACTACGCTGCATTAGGCCTACAAATTGGGTATGGGGTGTAGAGAGAGGGTTTGTTACACTCCAAGGTGTTCCCCAGGTTGCCTTTCCTGAGCTTCGATCTACCGGCTCTCGTTTAGTAGTTGTTGGATACTACGCTGCATTAGGCCTTCAAATTGGGTATGGGGTGTAGAGAGATGGTGTGTTCCACTCCAAGGTGTTCCCCAGGTTGCCTTTCCTGAGCTTCGATCTTCCGGCTCTCGTTTAGTAGTTCTTGGAAACTACACTGCATTAGGCCTTCAAATTGGGTATGGGGTGTAGAGAGAGGGTGTGTTACACTCCAAGGTGTTCCCCAGGTTGCCTTTCCTGAGCTTCGATATTCCTACTCTCGTTTAGTAGTTATCGGAAACTACGCTGCATTAGGCCTACAAATTGGGTATGGGGTGTAGAGAGAGGGTGTGTTACACTCCAAGGTGTTCCCCAGGTTGCCTTTCCTGAGCTTCGATATTCCGGCTCTCGTTTAGTAGTTGTCGGAAACTACGCTGCATTAGGCCTACAAATTGGGTATGGGGTGTAGAGAGAGGGTTTGTTACACTCCAAGGTGTTCCCCAGGTTGCCTTTCCTGAGCTTCGATCTTCCGGCTCTCGTTTAGTAGTTGTTGGAAACTACGCTGCATTAGGCCTTCAAATTGGGTATGGGGTGTAGCGAGAGGGTGTGTTACACTCCAAGGTGTTCCCCAGGTTGCCTTTCCTGAGCTTCGATCTTCCGGCTCTCGTTTAGTAGTTCTTGGAAACTACACTGCATTAGACCTTCAAATTGGGTATGGGGTGTAGAGAGAGGGTGTGTTACACTCCAAGGTGTTCCCCAGGTTGCCTTTCCTGAGCTTCGAAATTCCGGCTCTCGTTTAGTAGTTGTTGGAAACTACACTGCATTAGGCCTTCAAATTGGGTATGGGGTGTAGAGAGAGGGTGTGTTACACTCCAAGGTGTTCCCCAGGTTGCCTTTCCTGAGCTTCGATATTCCGGCTCTCGTTTAGTAGTTATCGGAAACTACGCTGCATTAGGCCTACAAATTGGGTATGGGGTGTAGAGAGAGGGTGTGTTACACTCCAAGGTGTTCCCCAGGTTGCCTTTCCTGAGCTTCGATATTCCGGCTCTCGTTTAGTAGTTGTCGGAAACTACGCTGCATTAGGCCTACAAATTGGGTATGGGGTGTAGAGAGAGGGTTTGTTACACTCCAAGGTGTTCCCCAGGTTGCCTTTCCTGAGCTTCGATCTTCCGGCTCTCGTTTAGTAGTTGTTGGAAACTACGCTGCATTAGGCCTTCAAATTGGGTATGGGGTGTAGCGAGAGGGTGTGTTACACTCCAAGGTGTTCCCCAGGTTGCCTTTCCTGAGCTTCGATCTTCCGGCTCTCGTTTAGTAGTTCTTGGAAACTACACTGCATTAGACCTTCAAATTGGGTATGGGGTGTAGAGAGAGGGTGTGTTACACTCCAAGGTGTTCCCCAGGTTGCCTTTCCTGAGCTTCGAAATTCCGGCTCTCGTTTAGTAGTTGTTGGAAACTACACTGCATTAGGCCTACAAATTTGGTATGGGGGAAACATTGGCGCATCTGCGGTCCCTCCTTCCTCTAGGCCTCCACTGACCTGTCTACTGCTGCCCGTGTTCCCCTGGAACCAATTTTAAATTGCCTACAGGCAGCCCAATTTATTATGTTAGGGCTTCGAAGCCTGTCTGCGGTCCCTCCTTCCACTAGGCCTCCACTGACCTGTCTACTGCTGCCCGTGTACCCCTTGAACCAACATCATAAAATAAAAAAAAAAGGATTTTGCTTATAAAAAAGAAAATACTGGTGAGATATCAAATGCAGACATTTTGACATTAAAAACAAACAAACAGCTAAAATCTGGTACAGTACTAAAAATGGCCACCAGCTACAATTACTTTCTCCTGCAAGTAGTTAACTGAAAGGTTTTTTAAATTGAAAACACACATATGGCATCCACCGAGTGTTGTCCTGTCGCGTCTTCTTTATATTATTGCCGAGAAGATGCAAAATAATGAAAATAATAAAATCATTAATTACCAAAATAATAGAGAAAGTCAACACCACATTGCAAATAAACATTCATTCCAAATAAAGAAGCAGGGCGCGTCCGAGGGTGAGTATATACCTAATAAGAATCTAATCACCCTCGGACGCGCAATGCTTATTTCCAACAGCCTTCCTTCCTAAGAATCAGCCCTTCCGTCGTGTAGAGAGACGTTGTGTTACACTCCAAGGTGTTCCCCAGGTTGCCTTTCCTGAGCTTCGATCTTCCGGCTCTCGTTTAGTAGTTCTTGGAAACTACACTGCATTAGACCTTCAAATTGGGTATGGGGTGTAGAGAGAGGGTGTGTTACACTCTAAGGTGTTCCCCAGGTTTCCTTGCCATTGCTTCGGTCTTCCGACTCTCGTTTAGTAGTTGTAGAAAAGTACACTGCATTAGGCCATACAAAATGGGTATGGGGTGGAGAGAGATGGTGTGTTACACTCCAAGGTGTTCCCCAGGTTGCCTTTCCTGAGCTTCTATCTTCAGGCTCTCATTAAATTGTGGTTAAATGGAACAACTGCATTTGGCGTACTAGTTGGTTTGGGGCCTACTATCGGTGTCTGCCACTCCTTGCTGTTCTCCTCCACTGAACAAAGCTGTGCCGCCTGTTTACTACGGTTGCCAATTTTGAACTGCATTTCGACTACTTACTGATTTGGCCCTACTCTCTGTGTCAGCCTCTCATTCCAGTTGTCCTCCACTGCAATGCCCCCTGGTTATTCCTGTGTTACCAATTTTGAACTGCATTTAGCCCACTTTCTTCTTTGGGCCTATATCTGTGTTTCCACTTCATCGTGCCCATTGCCCAGCCAGTGATAGATGAGTCTGCTGGTACATTGACCCATAACGCAACATTCCCCGTGCACGCTACACAACAACATTGTGACCCTGCTGAAAGTCAGGTTGCTCTTCCCGCATACCATACCACCTTACACGGGGACAAAGAGGAAGGTGCAGATGAAAGTGCAGGTTCCTTCATCAGGTGGGGGGAGGAATACTAGTTGGCGACGTCACTGGCACAGGGCCTCTCATAGTACGCAAAAGTGTTGCTGCCGGTGGGAGGCGCCCCCGCCGTGCAAACACACCGCTGTACTTTGAGGGGCCCTGTGCCAGTGCCAATGCCAACGAGTGGGCCCCCCCTGCTTGCTCAGGTTCACAGCACTTGCAAAGTTGAAATACTTACCTCTCCCTGCTCCACTGCCGTGACGTGGTCCAGATTTCCTGGGCCCACTAATTACTTGAACCAGCCCTACCCCCCACAACTTTAGCCAAATGACCCCCAATTTCAAATGCCTTCCAATTATTATAAGGTAAATTACGCTTGACAAGCTTCATTAAGAAGAATGGATGGTTTTGACATTAAAATGGGCACTCTAGGTGTTTTCCTGGCCCCCACTCACTGCCGACTATGCTGCCCCATTGACTTGCATTGGGTTTCGTGTTTCGGTCGATCCCGACTTTACGTCATAATCGGCCGATTTCACTCGACCCGACTTTGGACATAGTCGGGTTTCGCAAAACCCGGCTCGACTCTAAAAAGGTCAAGGTCGCTCAACTCTAATCTCTACCATATGCTCTGTGTTCTCCTATTTTCATGCTCATTGTATGGAGCGGATATAATCTGTCTGGAGATACCCAATACACATGTGTTTTTTCCCAGACTGTTGATATGACTTTGGGACTTTTGATATTATTACTTGTAAATGTGTGTGTGTGTTGACGTGTGAAAGTCGCTCATTAATTATCCCCTCCCTTTTGTATGACTGCTCATGTAAGGTGGATGATTGCTATCTAGCGCCCGACTTGCTATCAGCATGTGACACACAAAACAGCGTCTAATTGCTGTGACCGCCATTGCGGCGCCGTGCGCTTTCACAGCGCTTTCCTTGCCCAAGCCTGGGTGGTTAGTGGCATCTGCCAGAGCTGCACTGCACGCACTCCCGTGCAATTAAATTATGATTTCTGTTATGCTGACACCCCAGTTGCAGTGTCGAGTGCAAGAGGTCTAGTTGTACTCTAATCCCGAGTCTAGGGATAGAGTTCTGTGACTCCTTGCTTGTGCTCTTTCTGCAGTACAGCGGCCATGTGATGTAACAGGGTTCACTTTCTTCATACTGGGTGAAGTTAACCCGTGTGTGAATCCATACTATACAGCCATATAGTCCATCATTACTTAGCAGCAGGTTCCATCTCTGCACGGTGGACCCCGGGCTGCGAACGCACCATACTCTATCTTTCTAATTGGTGCGTTCTGCTAGCCCTAACACGGGTTTAGAGGCATGGGAGTTTTCCAAGAGCAAGCAGCGATGAATGTTGCAGAGTAAAAATTGCAAATTTGCCATTGTAGTGCCTATACAGTGTTGTGCTTAGTTACATTATAGTTTCTAGCTATGTTGTAGTTCCTAGTATTTTGTGATGCCCATACATTGAGCCCAGCTTGTGCTTTTGGGGACATTCACCAGTAAATTAAGTGGACTCTCATGGCTATAGAAATTCTGAACATTATGAACACTGAACGTTGTTTAGGTACACTGTAGGCCTCAGAAGGAAGAGGAAAATTAATATTTGCATGCGGAGAATTCGCTGGATGGCTTTAATGGGTGAAGGGTCATAGCGCTTTTCCAGAGCCTTTGTGCTATCAGTAACGTGGAAGCCCCCTATATTTCTTTTTTTTTTTTCAAATTTTTCAACACATATAAACAAATGAACAGTCATACAGGTGTTAGGGTTGGCGGAACGCACCAAATATATTGTTTATTAAATGGAATTGGTGCGTTCGCAACCCGGGATCCACCGTGCAGGAAAGTACCTGCTGCTAAATAATGGCGGCTCTATATGGCGGTATATACCAACTCTGTTAGCTTCACAGAGTAACCGCGAGAGGCAGGCTCTGTGCCCTGTTAGACTTTCACAGAGGCACAGGCCAACTACCCAGATGTGAGCAGTGAGTGGTCATGCATGCATACACAATCTCCTCGCCGGAGGAGCCAGCATTCTAGGGGCTTATTTCAGCCGGGTCCCTGAACACACTTATACACAATCTCCTCGCCGGAGGTGCCAGCATTCTAGGGGCTTATTTCAGCCGGGTCCCTGAACACATACAAACGCATGACCACATTGGCGCAAAGCATATGACAAAAGACGATACTAGCGCATGGCCGTGCGGTCATGCACAGTTTATATAGTTACAGCACAGGAAGCTGCTACCAAAGTTTTGCCCTTTCAGGACCTTCCTGGAGGACCAATGGGATGCGCTGCAGTACCTGAACATGTGACCGAACATGTGACCCTCGACCTCCAATGGGAGACCTTGCCCTGGGCATGCTCAGTGTGTGTAAATAAGGACTTAGTCCCAGAGAGGCCTGCTCGCCGCAGATCAGTGCAGGGTACCATAGGAAAGCCAGAAAAGGCAGTAGTGACCCTATGCACCGAATCAGCCTCAGCGAGATGCTGGGAGCGACGTCTCCACTGAGCAGACTCCACTGCGGCCGATGCTGAATGGGAGACCGCAGCAGACACGGATCGAGATTTCCCCTGTGCAGCAGAGGAAACTCAACTCCTAACAACAGGTTACATGAATCGGATGAAGGTGGAAACATGCTTAAAATGAAATATACTATCACATTTCGGCCAAACCCTCCTCACGGGTTAATAGCCAGGAGTGTCCCCAGTTCTGATAATGGTTGTACTGGTGTGCGATCCAAGTAATAGGCTATGTACTCCATAACCAGAGTCTCAAGAATAAATCGTTCAGAAATTAAAAACCGACAGTACACTCAAGAAAAATGAAAAATAAGTAAAAAATAAGAAGGGAGGGGAGGGGGGGTGAGGGATGTACCGGGGGGGGGGGGGGGCGGGGGAGAAGGAAGAGGTCAAAGCAGAGCTCCTTGTACAAAAATACCCTGTCAGAGATAAAGAAAAAAAAAAACGGTCAGAACGAAACCATCGTTCGGCGCCCGCCGAATCTGCCAGCCGGCAGATTCGTTCCAAAGTGCATTTTGATCACTGAGATATAATCTATCACAGTGATCAAAATAAAAAAAATAATAAATGACCCCCCCCTTTGTCACCCACATAGGTAGGGACAATAAAAAAATAAAGAATTTTTTTTTTCCACTAATGTTAGAATAGGGTTAGGGTTAGGGCTAGGGTTAGGGTTAGGGCTAGGGTTAAGGTTAGGGCTAGGGTTAGGGCTAGGGTTAGGGTTAGGGTTAGGGCTAGGGTTAGGGCTAGGGCTAGGGTTAGGGCTAGGGTTAGGGCTAGGGTTAGGGTTAGGGTTTCGGTATGTGCACACGTATTCTGGTCCTCTGCGGATTTTTCCACTGCGGATTTGATAAATCCGCAGTGCTAAACCGCTGCGGATTTATGGCGGATTTACCACGTTTTTTCTGCGGTTTTACAACTGCGATTTTCTATTTGAGCAGTTGTAAAACCGCTGCGAAATCTGCACAAAGAAGTGACATGCTGCGGAATGTAAACCGCTGCGTTTCCGTGCAGTTTTTCCGCAGCATGTGTACAGCGATTTTTGTTTCCCATAGCTTTACATTGAACTGTAAACTCATGGGAAACTGCTGCGGATCTGCAGCGTTTTCCGCAGCGTGTGCACATACCTTTAGAATTAGGCTATGTGCACACGGTGCGGATTTGGCTGCAGATTCGCAGCAGTGTTCCATCAGGTTTACAGTACCATGTAAACCTATGGAAAACCAAATCCGCTGTGCCCATGGTGCGGAAAATACCGCGCAGAAACGCTGCGTTGTATTTTCCGCAGCATGTCAATTCTTTGTGCGGATTCCGCAGCGTTTTACACCTGTTCCTCAATAGGAATCCGCAGGTGAAATCCGCACAAAAAACACTGGAAATCGGCGGAAAATCTGCAGGTAAAACGCAGTGCCTTTTACCCGCGGATTTTTCAAAAATGATGCTGAAAAATCTCACACGAATCCGCAACATGGGCACATAGCCTTAGGGTTAGGGTTGGAATTAGGGTTGTGGTTAGGGTTGTGATTGGGGTTATGGCTACAGTTGGGATTAGGGTTAGGGGTGTGTTGGGGTTAGTGTTGGAGGTAGAATTGAGGGGTTTCCACTGTTTAGGCACATCAGGGGTCTCCAAACTCAACATGGCGCCACCATTGATTCCAGCCAATCTTGTATTCAAAAAGTCAAATGGTGCTCCCTCACTTCCAAGCCCCGACGTGCGCCCAAACACTGGTTTATCCCCACATATGGGGTATCAGCGTACTCAGGATAAACCGCGCAACAATTACTGGGGTCCAATTTCTCCTGTTACCCTTGTGAAAATAAAAAAATGCTTGCTAAAACATCATTTTTGAGGAAAGAAAAATGATTTTTTATTTTCACGGCTCTGCGTTGTAAACGTCTGTGAAGCACTTGGGGGTTCAAAGTGCTCACCACATATCTAGATAAGTTCCTTGGGGGTCTAGTTTCTAAAATGGGGTCACTTGTGGGGGGTTTTACTGTTGAGGCACACCAGGGGCTCTGCAAATGCAACGTGACGCCCGCAGACCATTCCATCAAAGTCTGCATTTCAAAATCACTACTTCCCTTCTGAGCCCCGACGTGTGCCCAAACAGTGGTTTACCTCCACACATGGGGTATCAGCGTACTCAGGAGAAACTGGACAACAACTTTTGGGGTCCAATTTCTCCTGTAACCCTTGGGAAAATAAAAAATTCTGGGCTAAATAATTATTTTTGAGGAAAGAAAACGTATTTATTATTTTCACGGCTCTGCATTATAAACTTCTATGAAGCACTTGGGGGTTCAAAGTGCTCACCACACATCTAGATAAGTTCCTTTCGGGATCTAGTTTCCAAAATGGGGTCACTTGTGGGGGGTTTCTACTGTTTAGCCACATCAGGGGCTCTGCAAACGCAACGTGATGCCCGCAGAGCATTCCATCAAAGTCTGCATTTCAAAACGTCACTACTTCAATTCCGAGCCCCGGCATGTGCCCAAACAGTAGTTTACCCCCACATATGGGGTATCACCGTACTCAGGAGAAACTGGACAACAAATATTGGGGTCAAATTTCTCCTGTTACCCTTGGGAAAATTAAAAAATTCTGGGCTAAATAATTATTTTTGAGGAAAGAAAACGTATTTATTATTTTCACGGCTCTGCATTATAAACTTCTATGAAGCACTTGGGGGTTCAAAGTGCTCACCACACATCTAGATAAGTTCCTTTCGGGGTCTAGTTTCCAAAATGGGGTCACCTGTGGGGGGTTTCTACTGTTTAGCCACATCAGGGTCTCTGCAAACGCAACGTGACGCCCGCAGAGCATTCCATCAAAGTCTGCATTTCAAAACGTCACTACTTCAATTCCGAGCCCCGGCATGTGCCCAAACAGTAGTTTACCCCCACATATGGGGTATCACCGTACTCAGGAAAACTGGACAACAAATATTGGGGTCAAATTTCTCCTGTTACCCTTGGGAAAATTAAAAAATTCTGGGCTAAATAATTATTTTTGAGGAAAGAAAACGTATTTATTATTTTCACGGCTCTGCATTATAAACTTCTGTGAAGCACTTGGGAGTTCAAAGTGCTAACCACACATCTAGATAAGTTCCTTTCGGGGTCTAGTTTCCAAAATGGGGTCACTTGTGGGGGGTTTCTACTGTTTAGCCACATCAGGGGCTCTGCAAACGCAACGTGATGCCCACAGAGCATTCCATCAAAGTCTGCATTTCAAAACGTCACTACTTCAATTCCGAGCCCCGACATGTGCCCAAACAGTGGTTTACCCCCACATATGGGGTATCAGCGTACTCAGGAGAAACTGGACAACAACTTTTGCGGTCAAATTTCTCCTGTTACACTTGGGAAAATAAATAATTGCAGGCTAAAAATCATTTTTGAGAAAATAATTTTATTTTTTTTTCATGGCTCTGCGTTATAAACTTCTGTGAAGCACTTGGGAGTTCAAAGTCCTCACCACACATCTAGATTAGTTCCTCTGGGGGTCTAGTTTCCAAAATGGGGTCATTTCTGGGGGATCTCCAATGTTTAGACACACAGGGGCTCTCCAAACGTGACATGGTGTCCGCTAATGATTGGAGCTAATTTTCCATTTAAAAAGCCAAATAGCGTTCCTTCCCTTCCAAGCCCTGCCGTGCGCCCAAACAGTGGTTTACCCCCACATATGGGGTATCAGCGTACTCAGGACAAACTGGACAACAACATTTTGGGTCCAATTTCTCCTACTACCCTTGGCAAAATAGGATATTCCAGGCTAAAAAAAATCATTTTTGAGGAAAGAAAAATTATTTTTTATTTTCATGGCTCTGCGTTATAAACTTCTGTGGAGCACCTGGGGGTTTAAAGTGCTCAATATGCATCTAGATAAGTTCCTTGGGGGGTCTAGTTTCCAAAATGGGGTCACTTGTGGGGGAGCTCCAATGTTTAGGCACACAGGGGCTCTCCAAACGCGACATGGTGTCCGCTAACAATTGGAGCAAATTTTCCATTCAAAAAGTCAAATGGCGCGCCTTTCCCTTCCGAGCCCTGCCTTGTGCCCAAACAGTGGTTTACCCCCACATATGAGGTATCGGCGTACTCGGGAGAAATTGGACAACAACTTTCGTGGTTCAGTTTCTCCTTTTACCATTGGGAAAATAAAAAAATTGTTGCTAAAAATAATTTTTGTGACTAAAAAGTTAAATGTTCATTTTTTCCTTCCATGTGGCTTCTGCTGCTGTGAAGCACCTGAAGGGTTAATAAACTTCTTAAATGTGGTTTTGAGTACCTTGAGGGGTGCAGTTTTTAGAATGGTGTCACTTTGGGGTATTTTCAGCCATATAGACCCCTCAAACTGACTTCAAATGTGAGGTGGTCCCTAAAATTATGGTTTTGTAAATTTTGTTGTAAAAATGAGAAATCGCTGGTCAAATTTTAACCCTTAAAACTTCCTAGCAAAAAAAAATTTTGTTTCCAAAATTGTGCTGATGTAAAGTATACATTTGGGAAATGTTATTTATTAACTATTTTGTGTCACATAACTCTCTGGTTTAACAGAATAAAAATTCAAAATGTGAAAATTGCGAAATTTTAAAAATTTTCACCAAATTTCCGTTTTTATCACAAATAAACGCAGAATTTATTGACCTAAATTTACCACTAACATGAAGCCCAATATGTCACGAAAAAACAATCTCAGAACCGCTAGGATCCTTTGAAGCGTTCCTGAGTTATTACCTCATAAAGGGACACTGGTCAGAATTGCAAAAAACGGCAAGGTCTTTAAGGTCAAAATAGGCTGGGTCATGAAGGGGTTAAGCCATTCATTAATATGGGGGGGACGTTTGTCTCCAGTGTAAGGCGATCAAGTGTTTGGCAGCGGCTATCAGGAGAGGGAGTAGGTCATGCTTCTTAGGCTTGTAAGACTTCGTGGGGAGGGACAGTAGAACCTCTTGAGGGGTCAAATTCTGCGTTATTAGTTTCATCTGGCGGAGTCGGTTAAAAATGTCCTCCCAAAATTTAGCGATAATTGGGCATGACCAAAAAATGTGCACCAAAGAGCCTCTGGTCTTCATACATCTCCAGCACAGCGGAGAGTCCGAGAGGCCAAGGTGGTAGAGCGACTCAGGGGTTCTGTACCATCTGGAGAGGACTTTAAAGGCATTCTCCTGGAGCAAGACACATCTTGAGAACCCATGTGAGTTCTCTAAGACCTGCGTTATTTCTCTGTCAGATAGAGATATGTTCAATTCAGACTCCCATGAGGAGATATATAGGGGTTTAAAGTGAGATTTAGGGGAGATTAGGTTATGATATAGTTTAGAGATTAATTTAGGGGGTGTAGGGTTGAGTTTAAGAAGCAGTTCCAGCCTAAGCCAATCTGAATTAGTTTGAATGTCTGACTTAAGCCTAGAAATGATATATTGTATATGGTGGATTTGAATGAAATCTCTGGGTTGTTTCTTAGCGTCTCGAGGCCAGCTGTTTGTGCAACTAATTTGGTTGGAGAGTAGGTGTGAGATTGGGAGGGATGGCAGGGATTTCCAGAGGTCAAATGTGTCTATATACCCTGGCTCAATGAGCCAAGGTATAACTCCCAGAGGCATACTGTCCAATATGGGGTATCAGCGTACTCAGGACAAACTGGACAACAACATTTTGGGTCCAATTTCTCCTACTACCCTTGGCAAAATAGGATATTCCAGGCTAAAAAAAATCATTTTTGAGGAAAGAAAAATTATTTTTTATTTTCATGGCTCTGCGTTATAAACTTCTGTGGAGCACCTGGGGGTTTAAAGTGCTCAATATGCATCTAGATAAGTTCCTTGGGGGGTCTAGTTTCCAAAATGGGGTCACTTGTGGGGGAGCTCCAATGTTTAGGCACACAGGGGCTCTCCAAACGCGACATGGTGTCCGCTAACAATTGGAGCAAATTTTCCATTCAAAAAGTCAAATGGCGCGCCTTTCCCTTCCGAGCCCTGCCTTGTGCCCAAACAGTGGTTTACCCCCACATATGAGGTATCGGCGTACTCGGGAGAAATTGGACAACAACTTTCGTGGTTCAGTTTCTCCTTTTACCATTGGGAAAATAAAAAAATTGTTGCTAAAAATAATTTTTGTGACTAAAAAGTTAAATGTTCATTTTTTCCTTCCATGTGGCTTCTGCTGCTGTGAAGCACCTGAAGGGTTAATAAACTTCTTAAATGTGGTTTTGAGTACCTTGAGGGGTGCAGTTTTTAGAATGGTGTCACTTTGGGGTATTTTCAGCCATATAGACCCCTCAAACTGACTTCAAATGTGAGGTGGTCCCTAAAAAAATGGTTTTGTAAATTTTGTTGTAAAAATGAGAAATCGCTGGTCAAATTTTAACCCTTAAAACTTCCTAGCAAAAAAAAATTTTGTTTCCAAAATTGTGCTGATGTAAAGTATACATTTGGGAAATGTTATTTATTAACTATTTTGTGTCACATAACTCTCTGGTTTAACAGACTAAAAATTCAAAATGTGAAAATTGCGAAATTTTAAAAATTTTCACCAAATTTCCGTTTTTATCACAAATAAACGCAGAATTTATTGACCTAAATTTACCACTAACATGAAGCCCAATATGTCACGAAAAAACAATCTCAGAACCGCTAGGATCCTTTGAAGCGTTCCTGAGTTATTACCTCATAAAGGGACACTGGTCAGAATTGAAAAAAACGGCAAGGTCTTTAAGGTCAAAATAGGCTGGGTCATGAAGGGGTTAAGCCATTCATTAATATGGGGGGGACGTTTGTCTCCAGTGTAAGGCGATCAAGTGTTTGGCAGCGGCTATCAGGAGAGGGAGTAGGTCATGCTTCTTAGGCTTGTAAGACTTCGTGGGGAGGGACAGTAGAACCTCTTGAGGGGTCAAATTCTGCGTTATTAGTTTCATCTGGCGGAGTCGGTTAAAAATGTCCTCCCAAAATTTAGCGATAATTGGGCATGACCAAAAAATGTGCACCAAAGAGCCTCTGGTCTTCATACATCTCCAGCACAGCGGAGAGTCCGAGAGGCCAAGGTGGTAGAGCGACTCAGGGGTTCTGTACCATCTGGAGAGGACTTTAAAGGCATTCTCCTGGAGCAAGACACATCTTGAGAACCCATGTGAGTTCTCTAAGACCTGCGTTATTTCTCTGTCAGATAGAGATATGTTCAATTCAGACTCCCATGAGGAGATATATAGGGGTTTAAAGTGAGATTTAGGGGAGATTAGGTTATGATATAGTTTAGAGATTAATTTAGGGGGTGTAGGGTTGAGTTTAAGAAGCAGTTCCAGCCTAAGCCAATCTGAATTAGTTTGAATGTCTGACTTAAGCCTAGAAATGATATATTGTATATGGTGGATTTGAATGAAATCTCTGGGTTGTTTCTTAGCGTCTCGAGGCCAGCTGTTTGTGCAACTAATTTGGTTGGAGAGTAGGTGTGAGATTGGGAGGGATGGCAGGGATTTCCAGAGGTCAAATGTGTCTATATACCCTGGCTCAATGAGCCAAGGTATAACTCCCAGAGGCATACTGTCCAAAAAAAGGCAACGTGGCCAGTTGTTCTGGACTAGCTTCTTCCTTATAGTCAGGGTGTTACTGGTTATCTCCTCCAAAGAATTTTGTGGGGGGACAGCAGAGGTCCAGAGATACCTCTCCGCCTCGCTTCCCATTAACAAGCGTTCAAGATTAGGGGTTTTTGGGTCATATCTTGTTTTAACCAGGCACATCCACCTAGCCAGATGGACCGCCTGGTAGTAGGTCTTAAAGTTAGGGAGTCCAAGACCACCTTTCTTTTTCGGGAGCGAGAGTATTTTGAAGGATAATCTAGCCCTCCTCCCCCTCCACACATACCCACTGACTATTTTATTGGCTTAAGTGAAGAAAGATTTGGGGAGAGGTATGGGAATCATGGTCATATGGTAGAATATTTTTGGTAGGATGTAAGATTTAATTATATTCATCCTCCCGATCCATGAGAGAAATGGTAAGTCATAGGATTTAAGAAGTGTTTGGAGATTATCCAGAAGGGGTACAAAATTGTGTTTATACAGAGATGAGGGATTAGCAGTGAGAAAGACTCAGAGATACTTTAGTTTGTCTGCGAGCCATTTGAAGGAGGTAGACTTTTTAAGATCCAAGACTGTTTTGGCCGGTAACGAAACATTCATGACTTCCGATTTGTGCATATTAACTTTGAAGTTGGAGATAACCCCAAATTCGTCAAGAAATTTCAAGATAGAGGGAAAGGCAGTCGTAGGATTTGAGATCACGATCATAAGGTCATCCGCGAATGCAGCTGTTTTAAATTCTGTTTGATCCACGACTAGACTTCTGATCAACTCCTCCTGTCTTATTCTTTGTATTAAGGTCTCCATAACTAGCACAAAGAGGGTGGGGGAGAGAGGGCAGCCTTGTCTGGTACCATTCCTAATCCCGAAGGAATCTGAAAGTAACCCGTTGACCCTGACCCTAGCGGTTGGAGCAGAGTACAGAGTCATGATGGCATCAATAAAAGGTTGGGGGAAGTTAAACTTCCGCAAAGTGCATTCCATGTAGTGCCAACTGACTCTGTCAAAGGCTTTCTCAGCATCAGTAGATAACAGAGCCAACCGGGTTCCAGAGCGTTTGAATGAAATCTCTGGGTTGTTTCTTAGCGTCTCGAGGCCAGCTGTTTGTGCAACTAATTTGGTTGGAGAGTAGGTGTGAGATTGGGAGGGATGGCAGGGATTTCCAGAGGTCAAATGTGTCTATATACCCTGGCTCAATGAGCCAAGGTATAACTCCCAGAGGCATACTGTCCAAAAAAAGGCAACGTGGCCAGTTGTTCTGGACTAGCTTCTTCCTTATAGTCAGGGTGTTACTGGTTATCTCCTCCAAAGAATTTTGTGGGGGGACAGCAGAGGTCCAGAGATACCTCTCCGCCTCGCTTCCCATTAACAAGCGTTCAAGATTAGGGGTTTTTGGGTCATATCTTGTTTTAACCAGGCACATCCACCTAGCCAGATGGACCGCCTGGTAGTAGGTCTTAAAGTTAGGGAGTCCAAGACCACCTTTCTTTTTCGGGAGCGAGAGTATTTTGAAGGATAATCTAGCCCTCCTACCCCTCCACACATACCCACTGACTATTTTATTGGCTTAAGTGAAGAAAGATTTGGGGAGAGGTATGGGAATCATGGTCATATGGTAGAATATTTTTGGTAGGATGTAAGATTTAATTATATTCATCCTCCCGATCCATGAGAGAAATGGTAAGTCATAGGATTTAAGAAGTGTTTGGAGATTATCCAGAAGGGGTACAAAATTGTGTTTATACAGAGATGAGGGATTAGCAGTGAGAAAGACTCAGAGATACTTTAGTTTGTCTGCGAGCCATTTGAAGGAGGTAGACTTTTTAAGATCCAAGACTGTTTTGGCCGGTAACGAAACATTCATGACTTCCGATTTGTGCATATTAACTTTGAAGTTGGAGATAACCCCAAATTCGTCAAGAAATTTCAAGATAGAGGGAAAGGCAGTCGTAGGATTTGAGATCACGATCATAAGGTCATCCGCGAATGCAGCTGTTTTAAATTCTGTTTGATCCACGACTAGACTTCTGATCAACTCCTCCTGTCTTATTCTTTGTATTAAGGTCTCCATAACTAGCACAAAGAGGGTGGGGGAGAGAGGGCAGCCTTGTCTGGTACCATTCCTAATCCCGAAGGAATCTGAAAGTAACCCGTTGACCCTGACCCTAGCGGTTGGAGCAGAGTACAGAGTCATGATGGCATCAATAAAAGGTTGGGGGAAGTTAAACTTCCGCAAAGTGCATTCCATGTAGTGCCAACTGACTCTGTCAAAGGCTTTCTCAGCATCAGTAGATAACAGAGCCAACCGGGTTCCAGAGCGTTTGGCATGTGAAATGGCTAAGAGGATTTTTAGGGCATTGTCTTTTCCCTCTCGTCCCCTGACAAAGCCCACCTGGTCAGGGTGAATCAGGGATTCGAGGACGATGTTGATCCTTGATGCAAGGATTTTTGCCCAAAGTTTCAAATCTGAGTTCAACAAAGATATTGGGCGGTAATTACCACATTGGCCACCATCTCTCCCCTCCTTTGGGATAACAGATATGTGTGCTTCTAAAGTTTGTTTAGTTGGGGGGTTTCCTGCCAGGAAGGAGTTAAAAAGAGAGGCCAAGCGTGGGAGAAGTATGTCTGAGAATTTTCTATAATAGGACATTGGGAAGCCGTCTGGGCCTGGAGTCTTATTGATTGCCATGTTTTGTAAAGTGTCGCTAATTTCTTTGCAAGTGACTTGGGCTAAAAGAGTCGAATGATCTTTAATTTGGACTTTCGGGAGGGAAAGGGGGGCCAGGAACTCCTGGATCCTATCTGCAGCAGTTAGACAATCTTTCATGGGGTCAGGGGATTCTAAATTATAGAGGGATTGGTAGTAGCATCTGAACGCCTCCGCAATATCCTCGGACCTGTCGACCCTCGTGTTTAGGTCTCTTTGAATATGCTTTATAAATTTGTTCTCTCTCTGCTTTTTAAGCAGATGAGAAGTCAATCTGCTATTCTTATTTCCGTGGACATAGAATCGGTGTTTACAATGCATCAAGATCTTAGCAGATTTAATGTTGAGCAAATCTTTTAATTTATTACGAAGGGCCACCAGGTCCCGTTGTAGGTTCTGAGTGTTAGTTTTTTTGTGAAGGCATTCTGTGGTTGCTATTTGATGTAAAAGAGACATCATTTCTTTCTCTCTCTGTTTTTTCGCATGAGCACCGATTGATGTGAGCTCCCCCCGAAGAACAGCTTTGTTTGCTTCCCATATATTGGGTGTAAGTGGACCGTCTGCGATATTTTCTATAAAATAACGTGACAGCGTGTATTTTATTTTTTCCAAATTTTGTGGGTTATCCATTAGGGATTCATTTAGTCTCCAGGATGTTGCAGGGCGGGGCAAGGTGTCAATGGCAATATCTCTAAAGATCGGGGCATGGTCAGATATTGTGATTTGTCCTATATTGGTGGATGTAACTAGACTAAGAGAACGCGACTGAATCAAGATGAGATCAATACGATGGTAGGATGAATGAGGATGGGAAAAGAAAGTAAAATCTTTAGTTGTGGGATGAATTATACGCCATGGGTCGATAAGATGGAGGGAAGATAACTTATTCAGTAGGTTGTGTCTCGCTTTCTGTGATATGAAGGAAAGACCACTTGAGGAGTCAATCTCAGGGTCCAGAGTGATATTAAAGTCACTGCCCACAATTAGTAACCCTTCTGTGAAGAGTTGCAGCACCTCTAATGCTTTGGTGATCCACTGGGTCTGCTGTTTATTGGGTGCATACAGGTTGGCGAATGTAACTAAAGTGTTGGCTAGATGGCCTTTGACAAAAATGTATCTCCCTTCATGGTCACTCAATGTATCCCTGGGTGAGAATGGTAGGCCTTTTTTTAGCACAATACTAACACCTTTGAATGCTGAAGAGTTACAACTATTGAACCAGGTTGGGTATGGGGAGAAGGAGGTATTGGGGGTTCTCCCATTTTTGAAGTGTGTTTCTTGGAGGAAGGCTACCTGAGTTTTTTGTTTCTTTAGTAGTGTTGAGCATTCCGATACCGCAAATATCGGGTATCGGCCTATACTTGCGGTATCGGAATTCCGATACCGAGTTCCGATACTTTTGCGGTATCGGGAATCGGTATCGGATCCATATTAATGTGTAAAATAAAGAATTAAAATAAAAAATATTGATATGCTCACCTCTCCGGAGGCCCCTGGACATCACCGCTGGTAACCGGCAGCCTTCTTTGTTTAAAATGAGCGCATTTAGAGACTTCCATGACGTCACGGCTTCTGCTTGGTCGCGTGCCGCTCATGTGACCGCCACGCGACCAATCAGAAGCCACGACATCATTCTCACGTCCTAAACTCCTCATTCTAGGAATTTAGGACCTGAGAATGACGTCGCGGCTTCTGATTGGTCGCGTGGTGGTCACATGAGCGGCACGCGACCAATCAGAAGCCGCAACGTCATTCTCAGGTCCTAAACGCGCTCATTTTAAGCAAAGAAGGCTGCCGGTTACCAGCGGTGATGTCCAGGGGCCTCCGGAGAGGTGAGCATATCAATATTTTTTATTTTAATTCTTTATTTTACACATTAATATGGATCCCAGGGCCTGAAGGAGAGTTTCCTCTCCTTCAGATCCTGGGAACCATCAGGATACCTTCCGATACTTGGCGTCCCATTGACTTGTATTGGTATCGGGTATCGGTATCGGCGATATCCGATACTTTACGGGTATCGGCCGATACTATCCGATACCGATACTTTCAAGTATTGGACGGTATCGCTCAACACTATTCTTTAGAAGAGTAAAATTTTGGTTTCTTTTTGCAGGTGCATTAAGGCCCTTAACATTAATAGAGGCACCTTATCATTCATACTCGTCATATGTTAGAGAAGAGTTTGTCACACCCCGGTACCTAGGGAAAGAAAAGGAGAAACAAAACATGAATAACAAACTATGTACATTTAAGCACTCGCCCATCGCAGGGGGGGTGGGGGTAGTAACACCCAGACATAGGCGAGGGTAGTCCAAGTTGTGATATCTCTTAATGCAATGAGAAGAGCAAAATATAACATTTTTAGAAAAAACTTAGAAAGGCGGACGTGGCTGCTTAAAAAGCAACCCAAGAAGAGTAATTGATCTGTTCTTTTTTATAGAAACAGGAGGGGAGAAGGAGGGAACTCATGGCGGCTGTTTCTTGGGGTCTTGTTTCTTAACTTTGGGAGATGTATGTTTCTTCTTTTGTGACCACTCCGAGGGTTTCTTCATTGAGGGTAGGCTCCAGCTGGAGTCGACAGGCATCCAGGACGGTATATCAATTGTTGTGATATTTAGAGTCTCCCAAGCCTTGTGAAGATCCTCTGGGGTACGGATTGTAAGTTGACGGCTGGCGGTGTTTACTGCAAGGCCAAATGGGAATAGCCATTTATATGTCAGATTCTTGGCTTTCAAAGCGGCAAGAAGAGGCCTGAGTATCCGTCTTTTTGCTAGTGTAGATGGGGCCAGGTCCTGAAAAAGTTGAATATGTGAGTTGTCATATATAATTTTGTCTTGTTCCCTAGCGCTTGCCAGGATGGCGGCTGTGTCAACGTAGCTAAGAAGGCCACAAATAATGTCTCTGGGTGGTTCTTCAGCTTTTGGTTTAGGCCTTAGAGCGCGATGAATTCTTTCGATAATAATTTTTGAGGCCCTCTCTGTGTCCAGAAGATTAGCGATGATTTCCCTCGCCACCTTGTCTAGCGCTTCTCGAGCGAAGGACTCTGGAACCCCTCTTATCCGGATATTTTTCCTTCTACTCCTGTTCTCTTGATCTTCAACAGCTAATAGCGCTACGTTCAGATGTTGTTGCTGTTTAAGGGCTTGATCATTTAGGCAGGTAACAGCTTCCACTATGTCAACGTTTGCAGTTTCTAGAGATTCGACCCTGTGGCCTAGGTGCTGAAGGTTAGCTCGCATGCCCGAGACTTCCTCTAAGAGTGGCTTCATGTTTTGGGCCATCAACTTTTTCATGAAGGCTCTGGAGATAGGGGCTATGTCTCCTGTAGCGGAATCACTGTCAGAATCAGCTTCACTGAGGTCCGATTCACCTATGCTTTCTGATGAGATCGCTTTTTTGAGGGACCGCCTAGTAGGGGTTTGAGAGACCTCATTTTTTTTTTTAGGTATGAGTCAAGAGCACCACGAGCACCCTTCTGGTCGTCTGCCATGGCTTTGTTTGTAAGTTTTTCACATTCTTTTTGTGATTTAACCATCTTGAGAGCGTCAGAGAACGTGAAGTGCTGCAATCACAACTTGGACAAAGAGAAAAAAATTCAGTCACTCATTGTATTGGATTTAAAGCGTATATTCAGGATGGACACTAGGTGTCACTATAAGATCAGGAAATAGCAACACTGTCCTGCTGAGGCAACCAGAGACAGGGTGTAAATGTGATCTGTACAGATTGGATCAACTCAGACTAGTTTCCTGTTTGCGTGTAAGCAGGTGTTTTATATACAGTACCGCTTTAAACTGATCCAAACCAGCAAGGGTTAAACAAAATTGGGTATATGGCGGCAGGAGATGAAGCGTGCCTATGGGTTACAGGCTTAATGTTATCCCAGCATGAGGTGCAGCCCTCTGTGTCTATGCACACTGGTGGTATTGCGGGCACCCTCCACAAATAGTTAATCCAGCTCCACAGATGGCAGGCAGATGGGTATGGGGCAGCTGGGAACAAAGTTCGGTAATGTGCCTCAAACTAGAGATGGCCCCAACAAGGCACAGTCCACCCCTCAGCAATCAGGGATTCTCCCCGCACCAGGCGACGACCTAAGATGGCGGCAGAGTCGGCGGGAAATCCCCAGCTCTCTCCAGTCAACCTCAGGGAGATGTCAGGGTCGTTCACCAGGTCGCCAAGGGAGCCGAGCATCGCCACAGATGGTGATCTCCCCCTGTGCTGCCGCTGATCAGAGCGTTCTCCTCTCTCTGCAGGCACCGTCGTAAAAGCCAGGGAACGGTCCGCCGTGGCGTTAGTCAGCCCGCCGGAGAGCACCGCCAGGAGCGCTTGGTCGGAGGGAGCACCGCTGGAGGTAAGCCCCAGTTACCAGTTTCTTGATATAGCTGGTGGGGTACCCCTCTTGCAGTTATTAGGGAGAGCGAGAGGAGAAAGGCGGTTATAACGATGTTGCAGCGGCGCTGCTGTGGCTCTGCAGAGGCGCGCAAGTAGTTCCGGTTCGTTTTATTTATTTATGTGATCGCCGTGCGGCAGTTACTCACGGCAGTTTAATTCACCTGGCTGGCTCCACCTTCCGGTTGGTGTCCCGGGGGGTCAGTTCCAGTGGGACCACACCGGAGCGCTGAATCGGAAGTCTTCACTCTCCTAACTGAGAGCGGGGCTGCAGCGTCGCTGTAGAAAGATTCGGCGAGCTGGCGCGCAATGATCTTCGGCTCACTGAGCGGAGCCTTCCCACCCCCACCTTATCTTCCCGGCGGGGTCTCCCGCATAGTTCTGTCAGCTAGCCTTGTTCTACTCAGTATTTCGGGTTCTCAAAAATTACAAAAAAATAAACAAAAATGTATACAGTCTGTTATCTCGGTCAGACGCCTGGTGCATCTGTGGTGGAAAAAGAATCATTTGGCAGACATATGTTGCATAGCTCTGTCTGCTAGCCTTGTTCTACTCAGTATTTTGAGTTTTCAAAAATGACAAAAAACATTAAAAAATGTATACAGTCCGTTATCTCCGTCTGACACCTGGTATATCTGTGGGGAAAAATATTCACTTGGCAGGCATACGTTGCATAGTTCTGCCTGCTTGCCTTGTTCTACTCAGTATTTCGTGTATTCAAAAATTACAAAAATTGTTTTTAAAAATCTATACAGTCTATTATTTCCGTCAGACGCCAGATCTATCTGTGGTGTAAAAATCTTCGCTTCACAGGCATACGTTGCATTGTTCTGTTTGCTAGACTTGGTCTACTCATTATTTTTTGTTTAAAATTTTTTTTTTTAAACCAACACATTTTAACTGTCTGTTATCGTCGTCAGATGCTCGGTGTATCTGTGGTCTCCAAATACTTGCTTTTCAGACATATTGATCACATATAATGTTTCTCCAAATAAGTCCATTTATATTGAGCTTTTCAAATATTTCAGTAGTGCATTTAAAATGGTCAAGGGATGGGGAAGTGGACGTGATGCTGATGGTGCATGCGGAAGACAAGGCCTTGGCCAAACTGAAAGTGGGCCACAACAAAGACCCACATCTTCATGCTCAATCTTCCTGTCCCAGTTTCTAGGGGATCGCAGCACACCACTATTGAAGCCAGTGCAATGTGAAACGGTTGTTGGTTGGATAGAGGATAATGCTTCCAGTCACTTAGCCACCACCACCTCCATGTCTTACACACGCTCAAGTCTGAGTAGCCATGAGTGTGGACTGGATATTACTCACCCTGATCTTTCTTCCTCCCACCATGGTGAGTGCCCTGAGACAACTGATCCCACGCTTGGACACTCACAAGAGATGCTCAGTTTTCCCTTTACAGATTCCAGACTCTCTGCTGGTCAACTTGAAGTGGGGCAGATGAGATCGCATGTAGCGATGCCCAAAGATGTCATCCCAAAGTGGATTGGTAGACAATGAGGAGGAGGAGGAAGAAAAGGAGCTACTTTCATGCGCTATAGACTGTACTACAAGCACAGCTGTCATGCCGTCTGCTCAGCGGCGATGGCCTGAGGACAGGGAGGAGAAGGAGGACAGCATGGTCAATGGCACTGTTGGTGAGAACAACGAAGTCTTGCCTTTTAGCAGTCTGGCATGCATGGCTGACTTTGTGTTGCTCTGCATTTCACGTGACCCATGCATTATTAACATTTTCGGTGACTCTCATTACTGGTTGGTGACACTTCTAGACCACGCTACAAGGAGAACTTTCAATCTCTTCTTCCAGGGGCAGACAGGTGTACAAAATTGTTGCTGTACCCATGTGAAAACGCTGGCAGCAGACGTCAGAGTTTGTTGTACAACCAAGGAAATCAAGCAAGAGAGAAAGAAGTACAATCCAGCTCAGGCACGGGAACAATGGCAAAGTTCTGGGACAGTTTTCTGTCCCATCATGCCCGCTCAGAAGCAAGGGGTGATGGCACAAGAAGTGCAATACTTGGGAAGATGCTGAAGGAGCACTTTGCAGATCGTACAAACGTCCTCTGGGATTCCTCTGTGTCTTTTAATTATTGGGTATCCAAGCTGGACATGTGACAAGAACTGGCTCTCTATACCTTGGAGATCCAGGCCTGCTCTGCTGCTATCATTCTGTCAGAGCAGGTTATTAGTGCCGCTGGTGGAATTATAACAGATAAGCGCATTAGCCTGTCAACTGACAATGCTGACAGGCTGACTCTTATAAAAATGAACAAGGGCTGAATTGGGCTAAACTTATGTACACCACCAAATGAAAACAGCAAAACATAACCTCAAATGCATTGTCTTTTGGTGGAGGTGTATTCTCATGCACCTCTTCACAACCACACATGGGTATCCGCTTCCTGATTTGGTCTGTTTGGTGTTATCCTACTCCTTATCCTCATCCTCATCATCCACAACAAGTAGAACACCAGGGTGAACGTATTCCGTGGTGCAAAAGTCACTGAATTTTTGTGCAAGGGTGTTTTTATGATGCCCATTACTAATTAGAAACCAAAATAAACTCCCCTGGGGAACTGTCATCAAAATGAGATGTACGTATATTCTTCCCATTTCTCTTATACTTTCCATTTTTCCTATATCTGGATCATCTTCTAATGACCTAGTGTATACCTCTGCAATATTGAAATACTGTTATATTATATTTTTATTTATATCCCTGTCTCTGAGCTGTTGCTAGGGACCAATATATCTCATTGGACACATTTTGGCTTCCTATCTATGAACCTTTGTTCGTCCCTCCCTTTTTTAATTTTCGTTTATAGGTGAATTCATATTCTTTATTCATTTGTTTGTTTTCAGTATGATTCGTCATTAATATGTCTCCTCATTTTCCACCACTAGATCAACAGGGGTAACATGTTCTGTGCTGCTACAGCCAGTCCAATTTTTGGCAAGGGTGTCTATGATGCCCATAGAATATTGTTATAATATGTACCCCCATGGGGAAATGTTTGTCATCCCATGCACTTCATGTATGGGGATTACAAGTCTAGGAGACACTCTCCTTTTCATTAGACCTAGTTTTTAATGAGGTCTTCCTCCACATCTCATCATCCACTGCCACTAGATCACCAGGGTTAACCTGTTCTGTGCTGCTACAGCCAGTCCAATTTTTGGCAAGGGTGTTTTTATCATGCCCGTTACTAATTAGAAACCAAAACAAATGTTACTCCCCCAGGAGGAAATGTCATAAAAATGAGATGTATGTATTTTCTTCCCATTTATTCTTATATTTCTCATTATTCCTATCTCTGGACCATCCGCTTATGACCTAGTGTATACCTCTGCATTATAAAAATATTGAAATACTGTTATATAGTGTTGAGCGATACCGTCCGATATTTGAAAGTATCGGTATCGGATAGTATCGGCCGATACCCGAAAAGTATCGGATATCGCCGATACCGATACCCGATACCAATACAAGTCAATGGGACACCAAGTATCGGAAGGTATCCTGATGGTTCCCAGAGTCTGAAGGAGAGGAAACTCTCATTCAGGCCCTGGGATCCATATTAATGTGTAAAATAAAGAATTAAAATAAAAAATATTGATATAATTACCTCTCCGGAGGCCCCTGGACATCACCGCTGGTAACCGGCAGCCTTCTTTGCTTAAAATGAGCGCGTTTAGGACCTGAGAATGACGTCGCGGCTTCTGATTGGTCGCGTGCCGCTCATGTGACCGCCACGCGACCAATCAGAAGCCGCGACGTCATTCTCAGGTCCTAAATTCCTAGAATGAGGAGTTTAGGACCTGAGAATGACGTCGCGGCTTCTGATTGGTCTCGTGGCGGTCACATGAGCGGCACGCGACCAATCAGAAGCCATGACGTCATGGAAGTCCCTAAACGCGCTCATTTTAAACAAAGAAGGCTGCCGGTTACCAGCGGTGATGTCCAGGGGCCTCCGGAGAGGTGAGCATATCAATATTTTTTATTTTAATTCTTTATTTTACACATTAATATGGATCCGATACCGATTGCCGATACCACAAAAGTATCGGAACTCGGTATTGGAATTCCGATACCGCAAGTATTGGCCGATACTCGATACTTGCGGTATCGGAATGCTCAGTGTTAACAGTATAACAGTGTTATATTATATTTTTATTTATATCCCTGTCTATAAGCTGTTGCTAGGTACCAACATATCTCGTTGGACACATTCTGGCTTCATATCTATGAACCTGTGTTCACCCCTCCCATTTGTTATTTTCTTTCATAGGTGGATTCAAATGCTATATTAATTTGTTTGATTTCAGTATGATTCATCATTAATATGTCTTCTCATTCTACACCAGTAGATTACCAGGATTAATGTGTTCTGTGCTGCTACAGCCAATCCAATTTTTGGCAAGGGTGTCTATCATGCCCATAAAACATTGTTAAAATATGTACCCCCAATGGGGAAATTTTTTCCCGCCCATGCACTTTGTGTATGGGCATTACAAATCTAGGAGACACGCTCCTTTACATTGGGACGAGTTTTTAATTGTGCTAGGTAGGCAGGGGAGTCTACGCGCACATATCCACATCACTGCAAGGCATTCAGGCACTGTATGTAAGTCTATAGATCTCCCTGCATACATCAAAATGCTCCATTACTGTCTGCTGCTGCATATTTTATATATACCTAGCTGCAGTTAACCGTGGCCATTATTTTTGGGGGGGCACCTTATACCTGCAAATGTTATTACAAAGCAATACAGAGCCCCATTGTTTACAACATTTTGTTGGCTTGGACACGCTGCAGACTACAGCCAGGTAATTTTAATACAAGAGCATTAAAATCTAACAATTTAAAACGGTTGTTTTTGTCCTAGGCATCAGATGTGAGTGCACATAAAATTCTAGCCTTTTTTGTGTACTCAATTTTTTGGGGGAGTGTATTATAACTTTTTTTGTGTACTCAATTTTTGGGGGGAGTGTATTACAACATTTTTGGAAAACATTTTGGTGAACAAAAAATGTTTAGCTGGCAAAAAAATATTAGCTACAGTTCTTATATTTAGCATTGTGATTTGCACGCCACACGCATCGCATATCATTGCGTTAAATATTGTACAATTTTAGTACTACAAATGTTTAGTGTCATAGCCTACTTATTGACACAATTTTGGTGGTCCCAAAAAAATCAAGGCCACATTTTGATCATTTTGTTATCTCCGTCAGACACACAGTCTGTCTGTGGTGTCCAAATCCCTGCTTTGCAGGCATACATTGCATTTTTTGGTCTGATACCCTTGCTGTATTCAGTATTTTGTTGTTTTTAAAATTTTAAAAAATACAGCCCACATATTGAAACAGTTTGTTATCTCAGTCACACATCTGGTCTACCTGTGGTCTGCAGATCTTGGCTATTCAGCCATACATTCCAGTTTTTGGACTGATACCCTTGGTGTATACACTATTTTGTGGTTTTAACATTTTTTAAAAATACAGGCCACATATTGAAACAGTCTGTTATCTCAATCCGATGCCTGTTCTATGTGTGGCCTAAAAATAGTGGTATTTTATGCATACGTTCTAATTTTTGGTCTGTCTAATACCCTAGGTCTATACACTGAAAAAAAAAAACATACATTACAGCGTGGTAGTTCCGTGACACATCTCATCTATCTGTGGGCTGCAAAGTGTGCTTTTTAGTCTTCCATTCTCCTTTTTTTGTGGTATGCTACCCTAGCTCTAAACAGTATTTAGCAGTAAAAAAAATATACAGGTCACTTATTGAGAGTCTGGTATCTCAGTCAAACGCCAGATGTATCTGTGGCCTACAAATTGTGATATTTAATGGCTACATTCCACTATATTTGCTTTTTTTTATCTGATTTCTATACACTATTTTTGAGGCCAAAATAAAAACACAGGCCACATATTTTACACTGTTGTATCTCTGTGACACGCCTCATGTATGCTTGGTCTACAAGAGTACTTTTCATGCTTCCATTCACTTTTTTTGCTGTGTGTGACCCTAGCTCTAAACAGTAAACACTATTTGGGGCTGAAGTAAAAAAAAAAAAAATTACCCACCATGGGGAAATGTTAGTCAGTCCATAAACTTATTGTATTGGCATTTCAAGTCTAGGAGACCCGCTCCTTTAAATAGGGCCTAGTTTTTAATGAGGCCTCCATCCACATCTCATCATTCACTGCCACTAGATCACCAGGGTTTATGTGTTCCATGCTGCTACAGCCAGTCAATTTTTTGGCAAGGGTGTCTATGATCCATATAAAAAATTGCTTAAAAAATGTACACCCCATGGGGAAATGTTTGTCAGCCCATACACTTAGTCTAGGAGACCAGCTCTTTTGTAATGGGACATTTTTTTTTAGGAGGCCCTCCTCCATGTTTCTTCCAAGGGGGATTGGGGTGTGTGCAAATTTGGGTCCAGGCGGCCTTTGCATTCAATGCATAAAGAGACTGTATGGCAGGACCAACTGAATACTATGAAGTGGGTTTTACTGTGGCCATCCAGTATTGGGGTTCATAGGCTTATTGGAGTGCATATGACTTGATACCAGGGCACACCTTGCATTCAATTCAACAATTTTTCAGGAAGACCTCCTGTACCACTCGTGAAAGGAGTATTGGGGTTCGTTGTAATTCTTGGCAGCCTAGCCATTCACTGCATAGGCAATAACAGCATAGGAGCCCCACTGTTTAATAATGTCACTTTAAGAATATTCATGCCGGCTGATGACCCTCTAAAAATAGACTTTGTGACTTTAAGAGTCCCTCCTTCATAAATGAAACAAGATGGGTCTCATTATGTGTCACACACAGCGTGGCCAGCTAGGGTTATTAAATGTTACAATGACATTTACCAGTGAATGCATTTGTATTGGTTGAAAGCAATGTTAAAGTTGAAAAATGAATAAAAGATGCTGCATTTTAACATAGCCCAAGTGGTGGAGGAACATTTTGGTCTGGGGTACATTATTTTGCATTATTTACAATTCATTAGCCTGGAAAGGATGTACCTTATAATATTTCCTAGCAAAATCCATTTTGGTTTAGTTTTTGTATGTTTTTTGGTGCACCTGTAAACATGGCGTGAAACTCAGACAACATTGCTTACAGCTGTGATCTAGGAGTCAGAAATGTTTCCAGGGGCGATTCCCATGATGTTCCCATGTCATTTGAGCAGTGTTTCTATCATTTTTAGACCTTAATTGGACCCCTGGGGGGATCGCGGTAAAAATACTTGGGTTTCCGTAGACTTACATTGGGCTCGTTGCTCGGGTCGAGTACCCGATTATTCCAATTTGCTCAACCCAAGCAACGAGCACAGGAGCATTTTAGTGCTCGCTCATCACTAATATGTACCCAATTTTGTCTTTTAACTTTACTTTTAAATTTGTAGATTTAATTATCTCCATTTAAGTTTCCCTTTACTAAAAACTTCAAGTTCCTGGGCAACTATTTTTTTTACCCTTTTTATGCTAATTTCCTGCTTCGTTTCAAATCGTATATGATAAAACTGATAGCTTACAGCCACCACTCAACTGAATGAAAGCTCAAAACAAAATTCTGTTTGCTGAGCTTTCACTGGTTTTGGCTGAAGAAAAATACTATGGTTTGGCTGAACAAAAATAATATGGTTTTGGTTTTAAATTGGTAATAAGGGGTAATTCAGCATCTTTTTCATCAAGAGTCCAACAGCAGTGGCATTGTTCACTTCCATGCTGAGTACACATAAACTATATTCTTGAAATCACAAATGTTAATGTTTGATTCTTGTCAGTTTTTCTAAATAACAATTGCTATAAAAGTATTTTTTTAAGCCAATCTAAAAAAAAATGCTAAAAAACAACTCAGTCATGCATGGAGCTGAAACAACATCATTAAAAAAATCACAAACACATGGAATCTACGTACGGTAATCGTTTGATGTTTTGGTGACTACACATAGTTACAAGACGAAGAGAAAAAGGAAAAATATTTGTATTGCATGTGTGCCAAGTGTAATGGAATAGTATCATATTTAATTAATTTCTTAATTGTACTTTCCATAGTTTAACAGTAAAAAATATTTATTGTTACTAATGTCTAACTTGTTTATTAATGCTCTGTATCTAGTGCTTGTGGAAGTTTAGCCAAAAAGGAATTTATTGCTCTACTTTGTGCAGTTTGCCACTGTCTGACACTTGTTTGCTACTTATTTGTATAAATGGCTAATTTTGTATATAAAGAACACTTAAATGGACACTTTTTTCCAGTAAAAGTTATTTTCTTTTAATCACCAAAGAAGATGTTTCCCTGAAACGCTCTGAGCAGGATGCTGTAGTGCACAGTAATTCTGATCAGTCACACCTTATTAAACAAAATGATCAATGCGATGCACAAAGCTGAAAGTAAAACAGCAAAGCATAATTGTATTCATATAATTAAACAACTTAGTGAGCAAGTTAACATATTTGATAAATGGTCCATTAAACACTTTCAAGTTACTCAAAAAGGGTATGCAAACAAGTGGTCCAGAAGAAAGTTCCTTCTTAGGTGCCTTTATACTAGCAACATGACTTTTGCATGCGGATAATGCATACAAAAATGGATCTTAGTGACCTCATTCAATCTAATGGTATGTCAAGGTTCCTTTAGATTTCCAGTATTTTTGATGACATGAATAATGCAGCATATTGTATGCTACTTGTCATCTAAAATACCAAGAGGTTTTAGGAAAGCTTAGTAGAGTACATAAATGTAAAAGAAAAAAAAATAGGTTTTACTGGTGATAATATTCTTCAGCTTACAGGAAAATTTATAGGAACCAATTCATTAAGACTGGCATAGTAAATGCCAATATTAATGAAGGGGTATGCAGAAGTGAGATTCACCCAATTCATTAGGAGGTCTAAGACATTTAATACATTTATTGCATCTTACAATTGCCGTGCTCTTTTGCCAGTGATTACTTACACTCAGGGACCACAATACATATATGGCAAAAGAGGCATAAATTTTCATAAATTACGTGGACGAGCTAACCATGCCCCATCCCCCCTATACTCCACCAATTTTCATGAAGCTGGCCACAATTGGAGCAAAAAGTCACAATTTTTATTCAGAGTTTAACTCCTTTCTGACATTTGTCTTAATAATACGTCCTTGTGCCCTGGGCCTATTTGACCAGAGACGTATTATTGCTGCACAGCAATTGCCATCTGGTGTCAGCTGATTCTGACACTAAGTGCCAGTGCTGTGATTGAACATGATCACAGCATTCCGGGAGCTGGCAGAGGGATGACAGCCCCTCTACCTCTTGGAGACCCCGTGGCATTACGTGGGGTACTGATCTTTGCCATGGTGACCTGATGTCATCATAACATGTCAACAGAGCTAGAAAAGTTGCTGATCATGTGCAGTGCATGATTAGCAACTTTTCCTGTCAGTGCAGATCTGACAGTTTGCACAGCATAGGGATGCTGTACGAGCGATCAGCCTGCAAAAAATAATAGTCCCATAGTGGGATAAAGTAAAAAAGTTAAAAAAAGGAAAATAACTGTAAAAATATGTTTTAACAATCAAAAATAATAATAAAAAATCAAAAGATATTGTAATATATATTTGCATGAAAAAAATATAAACAATGAAAGTATACATATTTGGGATCATCGCGTCTACAAGGATCTGACCTATAAAAATGTCCTACTAGTTAACACCTATAGTGAACACCATTAAAAAATAAATAAAAAACAAAGTTAAAAAAGCGCTTTATCATCCTAGCGTCAAACCAAAAGTAGAATAAATTGCGATAAAAAAGACGGATATAAAAAAAAATTTTACTGCTAAAAAATGACATCTTGTCCCACAAAGAACAAGATGCCATCGGCTATAAAAGTTATAGCTCTCAGAATAAAGAGAGTCAAAAATAATACATTTTTTTCCATAAAGTAGTTTTTATTATGTGAAATCGCCAAAGCATAAAAAAAGATATAAATGAGGTATCGCTCTAATCATATTCACCCAAAGAATAAAACTGCCTTATCAATTTTACTATACACAGAACAGCATGAACCCCCCAAAAAAATCCAGAATTGCTGTTTTTTGTTTGCAAAAGTCGTAATAGAAAGCAATCAAAAAATGTCATGTGTCCGACAATGGAGCCAATAAAAACATCAACTCGTCCTGCAAAAAAAAAAGCCCTCACATGACTTCACGGGCCAAAATATAGAAAAATTATAGCTCTTTAAATATGGTGACGCAAAAACTATTTTTTGCAATAAAAAGCTTTTTTAGTGTGTGACAGCAGCCACACATAAAAAACAGAAATAAATCTGGTATCGCTGAAATCGCACCAACCCAAAGAATAATGTTGCCTAATCAATTATATTGCAGGAGGAACGGCGTAAAAAAATTAACAAAACCAATTCTTCACCTGCTGTTGATTTTTTCATTCTGCCTCCCAAAGATTGCAGTAAGGCTCGGAGCGCATTTAACCTGTGCTCTCCGCTGAGCACTTGCAACAGGGTTTCCATGTAAATCTCTGAAATACGTGATTCAAACGGAACCTCTGGCGTAGATTTTCTATAATGATGCAAATGGAGGCACTGTGGATACCATCTGACCTGTGATCTGGTGGTGTCCATCTTATTTATGATTGCATAAAAGTGCCATCTGCCACAGTTTTATGCACTTCTGAAAATAAGGATACCACTGAAAAGAGTCCAGACGGAGTCCAGAGTAACTCTGCTGCCACAGTATAGTGAATGGATCCCTCAGGGGTTTCATCTGAATCACGCCACTAAGATATTTAGATGTTAACCCCAAAGTAAATGGTCAGCATAGAGAACTGGATAAATTATGTTATCCCAAACATTATGTAAAATGTTCCCAATAAAAGCTTCAACTCAAACCACAAAAAAAAGCAATCCCTCCCTCAATTCTATAGCAAATAGATCAATGGCTGCACTCAATTTTACTGCACTAAAGCAAGGAAATGTGCAACACATGAAATGTGAATAGCATAATGGCTTGTGAAATCTATGAAAAAACACATGAGATGCTTAGCACAAGATTTGGCCAAAAATTGTGAGCCCATCCACCAATCGTCAAGGTAATCTCAGATCGGATGGGTACCTGACCTGTCTGCCTAGTGTGAACACTTACCTCTGGCTAATAACATGGTAAAGCCTGCATTTATAGGAAGGTCGGAACCAACTGTGTTTGGTCATAATTAAAATCACAGCAAGTTGAAGGGTGGGGCGTTCAAGTCAGAAAAAATAGTACATAGTAAATATAGGAAAAGTGACTGAACAGTAATCTAGGCTGAACTGGCGCATAACCAAAAAAGACTTACATAGCAAATAGATCAATGGCTGCACTTAATTTTACTGTACTAAAGCAAGGAAATGTGCGATACATGAAATGTGAATAGCATAATGGCTTGTGAAATCTATGAAAAAAACACATGAGATGCTTAGCACAAGATTTGGCCAAAACTTGTGAGCCCATCCACCAAACGTCAAGGTAATCTCAGATCGGATGGGTACCTGACCTGTCTGCCTAGTGTGAACACTTACCTCTGGCTAATAACATGGTAAAGCCTGCATTTATAGGAAGGTCGGAACCAACTGTGTTTGGATGTAATTAAAATCACAGCTTGGTGAAGGGCAGGGCGTTCAAGTCATCTGTTAATCTGTTAATGAAAATATAGGGGGCTTCCACGCTTCTGGTAGCACAAAGTATCTGGAAAAAGTGAAATAGCTCCTCACCAGTCAAAAGAAATTTAGTAAATTCTACACTCCCAAATCCAAATGCCCTCTCCCTTCTGAGCCCCACAGTGTACCTAAACCACATATTGTGCCCACATTTGGCATTTCTGAATTAATGATAGCCTGCCAAACTTACAAGAACATGCCTCCAGAAGCACGGGTCGGGCATAATATACTGGTGACTGAAACGTTTTTGTCACTACAGCGTACTGGTCACTACAATGGCAGTTTGCAATTTTCACTAGGCAACATTCATTGATGCTTGTGTCTGGAAAATACCCATGGAGTCAAAGTCATCACTACTCCTGTAGATAAAGTCCCCAAGGGGCATGGTTTACAAAATGGGGTCACTTGAGGGGGGATTCTGCTTTTTTAGCAATTAGGGGCTCTGTATATACAGTGCCTTGCGAAAGTATTTGGCTCCCTGGAACTTTTCAACCTTTTCCCACATATCATGCTTCAAACATAAAGATACCAAATGTAAATTTTTGGTGAAGAATCAACAACAAATGGAACACAGTTATGAAGATGAACGAAATGTATTGGTTATTTAAAATTTTTGAAGAAATTCAAAAAACTGAAAAGTGGGTGTTAGGGCTAGCGTAACGCACAAAATAATTAGAGAGATGGTATAAGGTGCGTTCGCAGTCCGAGGTCCGCCGTGCAGAAATGGAACCTGCTGCTGAGTAATGACGGACTATATGGTGGTACAATGAGGATACACACACGGGCTAACTTCACCCTGTATGAAAGAAGCGATACCTGTTGCGTCACAGGGCTTCGGTACCGCACAAAGAGCGCAAGCAAGGAGTCACAGAGCTCAATCCCAGGACTCGGGATTAGAGTTTGTCTAGACGACTTGCGCTCGTCACCGCTACTGGGTGTTAGGGGTCGAGTTCCTGCCTCTGCACAGGGGGAATCTCGGGCCATCTCCGCTGCGGTCTCCCATTCTTCTCCTGCCGCTGTAGAGCTTGCTCAGCGGAGACGTCGATCCCAGCGTCTCGCTCAGTCTGACTCTGTGCTTAGAGTTACTGCTGCGTTTCCTGCTTCTCCCATTGAAGTCAGTGCTGGGCAGCGGCGAGCGGACGCTTCTGGGGCTAAGTCCTGCTTTTCACATTCTGAGCATGCCCAGAGTAAGATCTCTCAGTGGAGATCGAGGGTCACATGATCAGATACTGCAGCTAAGGTCCTTGTAGCTGCTAGGACTAAATCCTGCTTTGCACTCTGAGCATGCCCAGGGCGAGATCTCTCAGTGGAGATCCAGGGTCACATGCTCAGGTGCTGCAGCACTCCATTGGTCCTTCTTTGGAAGGTCCTAAACATGCTGCAGCTATTTAAGCCTCGCATGGCCGCACGGCCATGCGCTAGTATTGTCTTTTGTAAATGTGTGTGTGTTGTGAGTGAAAGTCGTTCTTTAAAATCCCCTCCCTATTGTATGACTGCTCGCGGAAGGTGGGTGATTGCTACCTAGCGCCCGAATTAGCCATCAGCACGGTACACACATTACAGCGTCTTATTGCTGTGACCGCCAGTGCGGCGCCGTGCGCTTTCTCTGCGCTTTCCTAACCCAAGCCTGGGTGGATAGTGGCGTCCGCCAGTGCGGCACCGCACGCACTCTCGTGCCTCTAAAATATATTCTCTTGGTGCGGTACCGTGGCCCTGTGACTCAACAGGGTTCGCTTCCTTCACACTGGGTGAAGTTAACCCAAGTGTGTATTCATATTGTACCGCCATCTCGTCCGTCTCTACTAGCAGCAGGGTTTTCACCTGCACGGTGGACCTCGGACGGCGAACGCACCTAATACCATTACACCTTATACTTGGTGCGTTCCGCCAGTCCTAACACTGGGTGTCAGAGTATAACTAAAATAGTATTTTTATGCACAAGAGTGCGAGAAATGCCACACTGGCGGAGGCCACTAACCACCCAGACTTGGGTCAGGGAAGCGCTCTAATAGCGCACGGCGCCGCACTGGCGGTCACAGCCATAGACGCTGTATAGTGTGTTTAGTACTGATTGCTCTGTCAGACGCTAGATAGCAAACATCCACCTTACGTGAGCAGTCATACAGAATGGAGGGTATGATTAATGAGTGACTTTCACACATAAACACACACATGTTTTCAAGTACACACTAGCGCATGGCCGAGCGACCATGCAAACCTTTTATAGCGGCAGTGCTACAAGACCTTCCAGATGGACCAATAGGAGCCGCAACAGGACCTGAGCATGTGACCCCCAACCTCCAATGGGAGGTCGTCCCATGGGCATGCTCAGTATGTGAAAAGCAGGACTTAGTCCCAGAAAGACCTGCTCACTGCTGAATATTGCTGGCTACAAGGACAGAGCCTGGAAGGGCAGTAGTAACCAGTCGTCCAGTATCAGCCTGAGCTAGACGCAGGGACCGACATCTCCGCTGAGCAGACTCCACTGCGGCTGGAGAAGAATGGGAGACCGCAGCGGAGATGGTTCAAGATTCCCCCTGTGCAGAGGCGGGAACTCGACACCCAACAGTGGGGCGTGCAATATTATTAGGCCCCTGTACTTTCAGTGCAGCAAACTCACTCCAGAAGTACATTGTGGATCTCTGAATGACCCAATGTTGTCCTAAATGCCTAATGTTGATAAATATGATCCACATGTGTGTAATCAAGGCTCCGTTTAAATGCACCTGCTCTGCTCTCTTTGAAGCACAGAGAGCATCATGAAGTCCAAGGAACACAATTGGCAGGTCCGTGATACTGTTGTGGAGAAGTTTAAAGCTGGATTTGGATACAAAATTATTTCCAAAACTTTAAACATCCCAAGGAGGACTGTGCAAGGGATCATATTGAAATGGAAGGAGTATCATACCACTGCAAATCTATCAAGATCTGGCCATCCCTCTAAACTTTCATCTCAAACAAGTAGAAGACTGATCAGAGATGCAGCCAAGAGGCCCATGATCACTCTAGATGAACTGCAGAGATATACAGCTGGGGTGGGACAGTCTCTCCATAGGACAGCAATCAGCCATACACTGCATAAATCTGGCCTTCATGGAAGAGTGGCAAAAAGAAAGCCATTTCTCAAAGATATCCATAAAAAGTGTTGTTTAAAGTTTTCAACAAGCCACCTGGGAGACACTCTATACATGTGGAAGAAGGTGCTCTGGTCAGATGAAACCAAAATCAAACTTTTTGGCAACAATGCCACATGATATGATTGGCGTAAAGGCAACATAGCTCATCACCCTGAACACACCATCCCCACTGTCAAACATGGTGGTGGCAGTGTCATGGTTTGGGCCTGCTTTTCTTCAGCAGGGACAGGGAAGATGGTTAAAATTGATGGGAAGATTGATGGAGCCAAATACAGGACCATTCTTGAAGAAAATCTGTTGGAGTCTGCAAGCGACCTGAGACTGGGACAAAGATTTGTCTTCCAACAAGACAATGATCCCAAACATAAAGCAAAATCTACAATGGAATGGTTCACAAATAAAGGTATCCAGGAGTTAGAATCGCCAAGTCAAAGTCCAGACCTCAATCCAATCGAGAATCTGTGGAAAGAGCTGAAAACTGCTGTTCACAAACGATCTCCATCAAACCTGACTGAGCTTGAGCTGTTTGCCAAGGAAGAATGAGCAAGAATTTCAGTCTATCGATGTACAAAAGTGATAGAGACATACCCCAAGTGACTTGCAGCTGTAATCGCAGCAAAAGGTGGCGCAACTAAGTATTAAGTTAAAGGGGCCGAATAATATTGCACGCCCCACTTTTCAGTTTTTGAATTTCCGCAAAAATTTAAAATAACCAATACATTTAATTCAACTTCACAATTGTGTTCCACTTGTTGATTCTTCACCAAAAATTTGGTATCTATGATTGAAGCATGACATGTGGGAAAAGGTTGAAAAGTTCCAGGTGGCCGAATACTTTCGCAAGGCACTGTAGAGTCTGCACACTGTTCTAGGAACATCCGTGCTCCAAGAAGCAAGGAGCTCTCTGTTCCTCCCTAGTCTCTCCATACTCATCAGTCAAAAATGGGGTGTTACCACATTCAGTAGAAATAGTGGGACAAATATTAGTAAAGAGAAGGAGATCCAGCTCAACGAAATAGTGAAAAATCCATAATTTATTTCACTTAAAATATAGTGAAAGGACAAAACATCAGCATACAGAAAAAATTATAAAAACAAGGTCAACGCGTTTCCGGTGACTAAGCACCCTTAATCATGATTAAGGGTGCTTAGTCACCGGAAACGCGTTGACCTTGTTTTTATAATTTTTTCTGTATGCTGATGTTTTGTCCTTTCACTATATTTTAAGTGAAATAAATTATGGATTTTTCACTATTTCGTTGAGCTGGATCTCCTTCTCTTTCCTGTTCGTCCACGCCCTGACACAGCGGTTCCGTGCTCCGAGCTCCTGGGAATGTCGGTATGGTGAGCTGGATTTTGTTTTTCCTGACAAATATTAGTGCATTTTCTACACACTTCTTGTGTGAAAATGTAAAATGTGGGGCTAAAGCAAAATTTTGGTGGTAAAAATGTAGTTATTTTGTCTTCACTGTCCAATGGTATAAAATCCTGTGACACACCTCTAGTGTCAATATGATCACTGCGCCCCTAGATAAATTCATTGAAAGGTGTAGTTTCTAAAATGGGGTCACTTCTGCTGGGGTTCTGCTGTGTTGGCACCTCTTGGGCTCTCCCAGTAGGTAATAGCACACGCAAACCATAACAGTAAAATCTAGTGCTCCTACTCTTCTGAGATTTGCAATGTGCCGGAAAAATATTTCCCGATTACATGTAGGGAATTGGCACACTCTGGAAAAAAAAAGATCAGTTTGTTGTAAAATAAAACTTTCTATTAGCCCTTAGAAAAATTAAAAACTTTGTGCTAAAACATCATTTTAGTGGTAAAAATGTAATTTATTCTTTCTTCACTGCTCAATGGAATACAATTCCGTGAGGCACATGTGGTGCCAATATGATCCCTACACCCTTAAGTGAATTCACTGAGGAGTGTAGTTTGTAAAATGAGTTCAAATATAGGGAGTTTCTGTCGTTCTGGCACCTCAGGGGTTCTTCCAATGTGACATGGCACCCTCAAACCATTAAAGAAAAATCTGAACTCCAATGTGACGCCCCTTCCCTTCTGAGCTTTGCACTGTGCCTCAAAAGTAGTAATCCCTCATATATGGGGCATCGGCGTACTCAGGAGAAATTCCATAACAAATTTTATGGTGCAATTTCTCCTGATCCCCTTATGAAAATGCTAAATTTGGGGCCAAAATTGTGGGGAAAATGTGATTTTTTTTTTATTTTCACAGCTCAACGTTAAAAATTTCTGTGAAACACCTGGGGGTTCAAGGTGCTCACCACACATTTAAATACATTCCTTGAGGGGTCTAGTTTCCAAAATAGGGTCACTTGTGTGGGTTTCTATTGCTTAGGCACATCAGTGGCTCTCCAAATGGGACATGACGTCCGGTAATGATTCCAGGAAATTTTACATTCAAAAGTCAAATGACGCTCCGTCCAGTGATGAGCGAGTGTGCTTGTTACTCGGGTTTCTCCGAGCATGCTCAGGTGGTCTCCGAGTATTTCAGCGTGCTTGGAGATTTAGTTTAAGTCAACGCAGCTGCATGATTTTCAGCTGCTAGACAGCTTGAACACATGTGGGAATTGCCTGTTTGTTTGGCAATCCACACATGTATTTAAGCTGTCTAGCAGCCGCAAATCATTCAGGTGAGCATGCTTGGAGAAACTTGAGTAACAAGCATACTCACTCATAACTAGCTCCAACCCTTCCAAGCCCTGCCCTGCGCCTAAACAGTACTTTTCTCCCTCATATTGGATATTGGCCAACTCAGGAGAAATTGCACAACACATTTTCAGGTCCATTTTTTCTTGTTACCCTAATCAAAATAAAAAAAATGGATCTGAAGTAATTTTTTTGTGAAAAAAGTTAAATGTTAATTTTTTTTCCGCATTCAAAAATTTCCTTTGAAGCACCTGCAGGGTTAATAAACTTCTTGAAAGTGGTTTTGAGCACCTTCATGGGTGCAGTTTTTAAAATGGTGTCACTTTTTGGGTGCCTGCTATCATATAAACAACTCAAAGTGATTTGAAATATGATATGGCCCCTAAAAAAATGGTTTTGTAAATTTTGTTGGAAAAGTTAAAAATTGCTGGTCAATTTTTAACCCTTATAACATCCTAGCACAAAAAAATGTTGGTTCCAAAATTGTGTTTGATGTAAAGTAGACATGTTGGAAATGTTACTTATTTACTATTTTGTGTGACATATCTCTGTGATTTAAAGACATGGAAATTCAAAATTGTAAAATTGTAAAATTTACAATTTTGTTGCTAAATTTCAGTTTTTTTCACAAATAAAAGCAAGTCATACCAAAGAAATGTTAGCAATATCATGTAGTACAATATGTCACAAAAAAGATTTTCAGAATCAATGGGATCGATTGAAATGTTCTAGGGTTACTACTTCATTAAATGACAATGGTCAAAATTGTAGAGATTGGCCTGGTCAGTAACATGCAAACCACCGTCGGAGGTAAAAAAAAAGTTAACAAATAGAGTATGCTGCTTACATTAGCCCAAACTATTTTGATTAACAAATGTGACCTCCTGAGTCCTGACTGCAGCACAGTATTAGTCCAAATGATTTTGATTAGGCAATGGGACCTGGTACCTGCATGCCAACATTAGCCCAAATATTTTGTTTAGGAAATGGGCCTCCTGTCTGCTCCCTAATATTAGCCTAAAAGATTTTGATTAGAAAATGGTGTCTGGTGCCTGCACTCCAATATTAGCCCAAAATGGTTTTTTGGAAAATGGAGTCTGCACCCCAATTTTAGCCCAAATGTTTTGGATTAGGTAATGGTGCCTGCACAACAATTTTAGCCCAAACAATTTCGAGTAGTAAATGTGACCTCCTGAGTCCTGACAGCAACACAGTATTAGCCCAAATGATTTTGATTAGTAAATATGACCTCCTAAGTCCTGACTGCAACACAGTATTAGCCCAAATGATTTGGATTAGGAAATGGGGCCTTGGGCCTGCACCCCAATATCAACCCAAACGATTTGGATTAAGAAATGTGGACTTCTGCCTGCACGACACTATTATCACAAACTAGTTAGATGCTGGAAGGTCAATTTCACACAGGACAGTATCCTAACTATATGACAACTTGCAGCAGCAGCACTAGCGGCCTCTCTGCTCTGTTAGTGACAAAATCGTGTCAGCAAAACATCTACTTTTTATACAGTACTGCTCATCATTATTGGCACCTTTGGAGTCACGAGGGTCGTGGGCACCCAGGTCTGCTAGCCAAAACTGTATGGATCAGGTTCCAGAGCTTCCAGGGTCTTCCAGGGTCAGACTTCAGAGCTTCCAGGGTCGACTACCCAATCTGTGGCACATAGAGAGGAGGTATCGACAAACTTAGGAAGATGACAGCCCATTGAGGTATAAGGACAGTTGACCCATTGGTCACAACCTGGCTTCTCTGAACATCTCCATGAAGCCAAGCGACTGGTGGGTCCCAATCCTGGCTTTCTCCAAACATATCCATGGTTCAGCAATGGTCAATGAAGCAGATCTGCATTCTTCAAAGGTAACTAGGTACCCCAGGTTGTTTCCTGTAGAATGATAGATCCGTGTCCCTCATGATGGGGTCTTGATATATTGGCTGCAGTCCTGTAGGGTTCCCTGGATGTTTGGATGTCTTGGCAGAATCTCTGGTTCTTTCTCAGGTCTCTCTGTAAGAGACATGTAACCAATTTTTATATCTAACAAGTGTCCTTCAGTCCAGCATCACAGATAAGGGGAGAATGGTGACCACCAAGTCACCTTGTTTGATTATGTAATCTATTTGCATAGATTTTCCTCCTCAGTTTTAAAAATCAGCAAACTATCTGGGCTACCCAATGCATAATCAGCATATTACTAGTCATGAAGGATAAGAGCACACTATGTTATATCATATATCAGCTTACAAGTCAATATTACAGGCTTACACAAACAAAATCTGTTTTCTAGATGATACAGAAATACTTGCTTAAATTAAAAAGTCAACATACAGATAACAGTCTATTCTTCTTGGTTTGCTAAAAATAGACGTTTGGTTAATTAAGATACAATGCTGTGTCGCCACAGCACCCACTTCATTTTTTCATAGACTGTACAATATCTTCAGAAAAAAAATGGAAATGTACAAAAGTTATATCCTCAGGATTTTTTAATTAGTTGTCCAAAGTAATACAACAATAAAACAGTTTCTTAACTTACATGTTGCAATTTCAAAGAGAAACCAGAATAGACAGCATGTGTCACAATAAAGGTACCCCAATTAATACTTGATTGCATTCACTGACAGCCTTCAAATGTTTCTTCTAGCAATCTTCTAGCCATCTTGCCATAATACAAATTCTAACAGTCTATTCAGTAGGACTATCAGCTGTGTTCCCACCAGACTTGTGCACAACACAACTGATGGTCCCAACCCCATTTATAAGGCAAAAAATCCCACTTATTAAACCTGACAGGGCACAACTGTGAATTGAAAGCCATTCCCGGTGACTACCTCTTGAAGCTCATCAAGAGAATGCCAAGAGTGTGCAAAGAAGTCATTAAAGCAAAAGGTGGCTACTTTGAAGAACCTAGAATATAAGACATAATTTCACTTGTTTCACACTTTTTTGTTAAGTATATAATTCCACATGTGTTAATTCATAGTTTTGATGCCTTCAGTGTGAATTTACAATTCTTATAGTCATGAAAATACAGAAAATCTTTAAATGAGAAGGTGTGTCCAAACTTTTGGTCTGTATTGTATTTTATGGCAATGAATAAAATATGTGCAGAAAAGCTAAGAAATTTTGCAACAGATATGTTTAGATGTTTTATCACTAGTGTTGAGCGATACCTTCCAATACTCAAAGGTATCGGTATCGGATGGGATCAGCCGATATCCAAAAAATATCGGATATCGCCGATACTGATACCCGATACCAATGCAAGTCAATGGGACACAAGTATCGGAAGCTATCATGGATGGTTCCCAGGGTCTGAAGGAGAGGAAACTCTCCTTCAGGCCCTGGGATCCATATTCATGTAAAAAATAAAGAATAAAAATAAAAAATATGGATATACTCACCCCTCTGGCGGACCCTGGCTCTCAGCGCTGCAAGCGTCTGCCTCCATTCCTAAGAATGCAGTGAGTGAAGGACCTTCTATGATGTCGTGGTCAGGTGACTGGTCACCTGACCGCTCACGTGATCGCGGCATCACCATACGCCGCACACGCCGAAGATGACTGGGAACACTTCCGATTCCGATTTCCGATATCGCAAAAATATCAGAACTCGGTATCGGAATTCCGATACAGCAAATATCGGCCGATACCCGATACTTGCAGCATCGGAATGCTCAACACTATTTATCACATAGATTAGTAGGGTTTCCTGAAACTAATTGTAACAAAATTTTCCTGTACTACTTTGTTATGGAACACTGCCTTTTAAATTCCATAAACATGCTGCTAGACGTGTTGTCTTTTCGCTTTTTTCTTCACAGTTCAATTTTACTTATCCAATTTTTCATCAAAACCCCCAAATGTATATTATAAAACAATACATTCCTCACATTGTTACGACAATAGCAGTTGTATGGCAGTTGTAAAGATGTATGTATCTTAACCCATTTCCGACATTGTGAGTAATAGTTCTCCTACGTCGGACTCCCTCCTCAGTGTCGGAGCCCACATCTTTCCCGGCACATATCAGCTGTTTTGAACAGCTGACATGTGCCCGGAACAGATGCGAGTGGAATTGTGATCCACACACGGCTATTAACCCTTTAAATGCCACTGTGAAATGCTGACAGCAGCATTTACATAGTAACATAGTAACATAGTAACATAGTTAGTAAGGCCGAAAAAAGACATTTGTCCATCCAGTTCAGCCTATATTCCATCATAATAAATACCCAGATCTACGTCCTTCTACAGAACCTAATAATTGTATGATACAATATTGTTCTGCTCCAGGAAGACATCCAGGCCTCTCTTGAACCCCTTGACTGAGTTCGCCATCACCACCTCCTCAGGCAAGCAATTCCAGATTCTCACTGCCCTAACAGTAAAGAATCCTCTTCTATGTTGGTGGAAAAACCTTCTCTCCTCCAGACGCAAAGAATGCCCCCTTGTGCCCGTCACCTTCCTTGGTATAAACAGATCCTCAGCGAGATATTTGTATTGTCCCCTTATATACTTATACATGGTTATTAGATCGCCCCTCAGTCGTCTTTTTTCTAGACTAAATAATCCTAATTTCGCTAATCTATCTGGGTATTGTAGTTCTCCCATCCCCTTTATTAATTTTGTTGCCCTCCTTTGTACTCTCTCTAGTTCCATTATATCCTTCCTGAGCACCGGTGCCCAAAACTGGACACAGTACTCCATGTGCGGTCTAACTAGGGATTTGTACAGAGGCAGTATAATGCTCTCATCATGTGTATCCAGACCTCTTTTAATGCACCCCATGATCCTGTTTGCCTTGGCAGCTGCTGCCTGGCACTGGCTGCTCCAGGTAAGTTTATCATTAACTAGGATCCCCAAGTCCTTCTCCCTGTCAGATTTACCCAGTGGTTTCCCGTTCAGTGTGTAATGGTGATATTGATTCCCTCTTCCCATGTGTATAACCTTACATTTATCATTGTTAAACCTCATCTGCCACCTTTCAGCCCAAGTTTCCAACTTATCCAGATCCATCTGTAGCAGAATACTATCTTCTCTTGTATTAACTGCTTTACATAGTTTTGTATCATCTGCAAATATCGATATTTTACTGTGTAAACCTTCTACCAGATCATTAATGAATATGTTGAAGAGAACAGGTCCCAATACTGACCCCTGCGGTACCCCACTGGTCACAGCGACCCAGTTAGAGACTGTACCATTTATAACCACCCTCTGCTTTCTATCACTAAGCCAGTTACTAACCCATTTACACACATTTTCCCCCAGACCAAGCATTCTCATTTTGTGTACCAACCTCTTGTGCGGCACGGTATCAAACGCTTTGGAAAAATCGAGATATACCACGTCCAATGACTCACCGTGGTCCAGTCTATAGCTTACCTCTTCATAAAAACTGATTAGATTGGTTTGACAGGAGCGATTTCTCATAAACCCATGCTGATATGGAGTTAAACAGTTATTCTCATTGAGATAATCCAGAATAACATCCCTCAGAAACCCTTCAAATATTTTACCAACAATAGAGGTTAGACTTACTGGCCTATAATTTCCAGGTTCACTTTTAGAGCCCTTTTTGAATATTGGCACCACATTTGCTATGCGCCAGTCCTGCGGAACAGACCCTGTCGCTATAGAGTCACTAAAAATAAGAAATAATGGTTTATCTATTACATTACTTAGTTCTCTTAGTACTCGTGGGTGTATGCCATCCGGACCCGGAGATTTATCTATTTTAATCTTATTTAGCCGGTTTCGCACCTCTTCTTGGGTTAGATTGGTGACCCTTAATATAGGGTTTTCATTGTTTCTTGGGATTTCACCTAGCATTTCATTTTCCACCGTGAATACCGTGGAGAAGAAGGTGTTTAATATGTTAGCTTTTTCCTCGTCATCTACAACCATTCTTTCCTCACTATTTTTTAAGGGGCCTACATTTTCAGTTTTTATTCTTTTACTATTGATATAGTTGAAGAACAGTTTGGGATTAGTTTTACTCTCCTTAGCAATGTGCTTCTCTGTTTCCTTTTTGGCAGCTTTAATTAGTTTTTTAGATAAAGTATTTTTCTCCCTATAGTTTTTTAGAGCTTCAATGGTGCCATCCTGCTTTAGTAGTGCAAATGCTTTCTTTTTACTGTTAATTGCCTGTCTTACTTCTTTGTTTAGCCACATTGGGTTTTTCCTATTTCTAGTCCTTTTATTCCCACAAGGTATAAACCGCTTACACTGCCTATTTAGGATGTTCTTAAACATTTCCCATTTATTATCTGTATTCTCATTTCTGAGGATATTGTCCCAGTCTACCAGATTAAGGGCATCTCTAAGCTGTTCAAACTTTGCCTTCCTAAAGTTCAATGTTTTTGTGACTCCCTGACAAGTCCCCCTAGTGAAAGACAGGTGAAACTGCACAATATTGTGGTCGCTATTTCCTAAATGCCCAACCACCTGCAGATTTGTTATTCTGTCAGGTCTATTAGATAGTATTAGGTCTAAAAGTGCTGCTCCTCTGGTTGGATTCTGCACCAATTGTGAAAGATAATTTTTCTTGGTTATTAGCAGAAACCTGTTGCCTTTATGGGTTTCACAGGTTTCTGTTTCCCAGTTAATATCCGGGTAGTTAAAGTCCCCCATAACCAGGACCTCATTATGGGTTGCAGCTTCATCTATCTGCTTTAGAAGTAGACTTTCCATGCTTTCTGTTATATTTGGGGGTTTGTAACAGACCCCAATGAGAATTTTGTTACCATTTTTCCCTCCATGAATTTCAACCCATATGGACTCGACATCCTCATTCCCTTCGCTAATATCCTCCCTTAAAGTGGACTTTAGACAAGACTTTACATAGAGACAAACCCCTCCTCCTCTCCGATTTTTACGATCCTTTCTAAACAGACTGTAACCCTGTAAGTTAACTGCCCAGTCATAGCTTTCATCTAACCATGTCTCGGTTATTCCCACTATGTCAAAGTTACCTGTAGATATTTCTGCTTCTAGTTCTTCCATCTTGTTTGTCAGGCTTCTGGCGTTTGCGAGCATGCAGTTTAGAGGATTTTGTTTTGTTCCAATCTCCTCACTGTGGATTGTTTTAGAAATGTTCTTACCTCCCTTCTGAGTATGTTTTCCTGGGTCGTCTTTGTTCGAGTCTAATGTTTTTCTTCCCGTCCCCTCTTCTTCTAGTTTAACGCCCTCCTGATGAGTGTAGCGAGTCTTCTGGCGAATGTGTGTTTCCCAGGTTTGTTGAGGTGTAGTCCGTCTCTGGCGAGGAGTCCATCATACCAGTAATTCACACCGTGGTCCAGGAATCCAAATCCTTGTTGTCTGCACCATCGTCTTAGCCAGTTGTTTGCATCAAGGATCCTGTTCCATCTCCTGGTGCCATGCCCGTCTACTGGAAGGATAGAAGAAAAAACTACCTGTGCATCCAGTTCCTTTACTTTCTTCCCCAACTCTTCAAAGTCCTTGCAGATTGTCGGTAGGTCCTTCCTTGCCGTGTCATTGGTGCCAACATGTATCAGAAGAAATGGGTGGACGTCCTTGGAGCTGAAGAGCTTTGGTATCCTATCGGTCACATCCTTGATCATCGCACCTGGAAGGCAGCATACTTCTCTTGCAGTTATGTCCGGTCTGCAGATGGCTGCTTCGGTGCCTCTCAGTAGTGAGTCTCCCACCACCACCACTCTTCGTTGCTTCTTGGCTGTACTTTTTGCTGTCACTTGTTGCTGTGTGCCCTTTTCTTTTTTGCTTGCTGGTATTGCTTCATTCTTAGGTGTGCCATCTTCATCCTCTACAAAGATTTGATATCGGTTCTTCAGTTGTGTGGTTGGTGATTTCTCCATGGTCTTCTTGCTTCTTTTGGTCACATGCTTCCACTCATCTGCTTTTGGAGGTTCTCGGACACTTTTTGCACCTTCTGTGACCAGTAGAGATGCTTCTGTTCTGTCTAGAAAGTCTTCATTCTCTTTGATGAGTTTCAAAGTTGCTATTCTTTCTTCCAGACCCCGCACCTTTTCTTCTAAAAGGGCCACTAGTCTACACTTCTGACAGGTGAAATTGGATTCTTCTTCTGGTCGATCTGTGAACATGTAGCACATGCTGCAGCTCACCATGTAGGTTGTCACATCTGCCATGTTGCTCCTAGATCCTGCTGACTTGCTGTGTGTTTTCCTTCTTGTGTAATCTACTCAGCCAAGCTCTCTTGCAATAATGTCCTACAGGCAAAAATTCGCGCGCCGTAAGGCCCGCGGTTTGGTGATGCTTTCGAAGCAGCTGGTCCCGGCTGTACCCAACGATCTTCTAGCTTAGGGAGACTTCGCTTCTCCCAGAAGGCACCTGGAATATGCAAATTAGCCTCCTGAAGCTTGAATCCCTGGTTTGGTGATGCTTTCGAAGCAGCTGGTACCGGCTGTACCCAACGATCTTCTAGCTTAGGGAGACTTCGCTTCTCCCAGAAGGCACCTGGAATATGCAAATTAGCCTCCTGAAGCTTGAATCCCTGGTTTGGTGATGCTTTCGAAGCAGCTGGTCCCGGCTGTACCCAACGATCTTCTAGCTTAGGGAGACTTCGCTTCTCCCAGAAGGCACCTGGAATATGCAAATTAGCCTCCTGAAGCTTGAATCCCTGGTTTGGTGATGCTTTCGAAGCAGCTGGTCCCGGCTGTACCCAACGATCTTCTAGCTTAGGGAGACTTCGCTTCTCCCAGAAGGCACCTGGAATATGCAAATTAGCCTCCTGAAGCTTGAATCCCTGGTATTTAACATGCATTTCTGGCAATCGCGCCAGAAATCCGCCCATTGGTGACCCCCGATACCTGATTGCGGGTCACCGATTGGTTGGCATGACAACCAGAGGTCTCCTGGAGACCTCTATGGTTGTCACTGCTGGATTGCTATGAGCACCACCAGGTGGTCGGCGCTCATAGCAAGTGAGGTATTCTGCTACATGCAGACGATTTGATCATTGCCTGAATGTAGCAGGGCCAATCGGGTTATGGCAGCTTCTAGTCTCCCATGGAAACTATTGAAGCATGTCAACAGTGAAAAAATTTTTTTTTAAATATATATAAAAAAAGTTCAAATCCCCTCCTATCGCCTAAGTAAAAATAAAACAATAAAACAAATCAAACATACACATATTTGGTATCACCGTGTTAAGAATCGCCTGATCTATCAATAAAAAAAGGATTAATCTGATCACTAAGCAACGTAGCGAGAAAAAAAGTATTAATGCCAAAATAACTTGTTTTTTATCGCCGTGACATCGCATTAAAATACAATAATGGGCGATAAAGATCACATCTGCACCAACATTCTATCATTAAAAACAGCAGCTCGGCATGCAAAAAACAAGCCCTCAGCCGGCCTGAGATCACAGAAAATGGATACGCGACAGGTAACGGAAAATGGAGCAATTGTTTTCAACAAAGTTTGGAATTTTTTACACCACTTAGATAAAAAAAGAACTTAGACATATTACATAGTAACATAGTAACATAGTTAGTAAGGCCGAAAAAAGACATTTGTCCATCCAGTTCAGCCTATATTCCATCATAATAAATACCCAGATCTACGTCCTTCTACAGAACCTAATAATTGTATGATACAATATTGTTCTGCTCCAGGAAGACATCCTCTCTTGAACCCCTCGACTGAGTTCGCCATCACCACCTCCTCAGGCAAGCAATTCCAGATTCTCACTGCCCTAACAGTAAAGAATCCTCTTCTATGTTGGTGGAAAAACCTTCTCTCCTCCAGACGCAAAGAATGCCCCCTTGTGCCCGTCACCTTCCTTGGTATAAACAGATCCTCAGCGAGATATTTGTATTGTCCCCTTATATACTTATACATGGTTATTAGATCGCCCCTCAGTCGTCTTTTTTCTAGACTAAATAATCCTAATTTCGCTAATCTATCTGGGTATTGTAGTTCTCCCATCCCCTTTATTAATTTTGTTGCCCTCCTTTGTACTCTCTCTAGTTCCATTATATCCTTCCTGAGCACCGGTGCCCAAAACTGGACACAGTACTCCATGTGCGGTCTAACTAGGGATTTGTACAGAGGCAGTATAATGCTCTCATCATGTGTATCCAGACCTCTTTTAATGCACCCCATGATCCTGTTTGCCTTGGCAGCTGCTGCCTGGCACTGGCTGCTCCAGGTAAGTTTATCATTAACTAGGATCCCCAAGTCCTTCTCCCTGTCAGATTTACCCAGTGGTTTCCCGTTCAGTGTGTAATGGTGATATTGATTCCCTCTTCCCATGTGTATAACCTTACATTTATCATTGTTAAACCTCATCTGCCACCTTTCAGCCCAAGTTTCCAACTTATCCAGATCCATCTGTAGCAGAATACTATCTTCTCTTGTATTAACTGCTTTACATAGTTTTGTATCATCTGCAAATATCGATATTTTACTGTGTAAACCTTCTACCAGATCATTAATGAATATGTTGAAGAGAACAGGTCCCAATACTGACCCCTGCGGTACCCCACTGGTCACAGCGACCCAGTTAGAGACTATACCATTTATAACCACCCTCTGCTTTCTATCACTAAGCCAGTTACTAACCCATTTACACACATTTTCCCCCAGACCAAGCATTCTCATTTTGTGTACCAACCTCTTGTGCGGCACGGTATCAAACGCTTTGGAAAAATCGAGATATACCACGTCCAATGACTCACCGTGGTCCAGTCTATAGCTTACCTCTTCATAAAAACTGATTAGATTGGTTTGACAGGAGCGATTTCTCATAAACCCATGCTGATATGGAGTTAAACAGTTATTCTCATTGAGATAATCCAGAATAACATCCCTCAGAAACCCTTCAAATATTTTACCAACAATAGAGGTTAGACTTACTGGCCTATAATTTCCAGGTTCACTTTTAGAGCCCTTTTTGAATATTGGCACCACATTTGCTATGCGCCAGTCCTGCGGAACAGACCCTGTCGCTATAGAGTCACTAAAAATAAGAAATAATGGTTTATCTATTACATTACTTAGTTCTCATATTTGGTGTCTATGAACTTGTAATGATCTGGGGAATCATAATGACAGGTCCATTTTAGCAATTAGTGAAACTAGTAAAAAGCAGCACAAAAAGCAACTGTGGGATGTCACTCTTTTTGCAATTTCACAGCACTTTGAATTTTTTCCCATTTTTCAGGACAATATATGTTAAAACCAGTGATGTCGTTCAAAAGAACAAGGCATCCCGTAAGAAACAAGCCCTCCTATGGCCATATTGATGGAAAAAAAAAAAAGTTATGGCTCTGGGAAGAAGGGTAGCAAAAAATGAAAACGCAAAACCAAAAATTCCTCCAGTCATGAAGGGGTTAAAGAGGTTGTTCTCTATTAGAAAACCTTTTCCTACTGACTTCATTCATTATATATAAACAAACTGCAATTTATGTACCCTCCATGATGTTTCTCCTGCCTTGCACCAATGCTTATGTTTAGTTATTGAGCTCAGATCAATCAATGAGCTCAGTAGCTACGCTCATGTAGCTGGCACATGCCACTGAGTTCAGTTGTTGATGTCAGTGCTGTCACCACTGCAGGCAAACAAGACAGACTGAGTCAACACTGTAGATAGAGTACTGGAACTGGATAGGGTAAGTATAGCGTAGCTAATTTTTAAAAAAACTGATATGGCAGCCAAACACTTTCTCTAAGTGCCTATTGGAAACTATATGTTAGGTGTTGAGTTCCCGCCTCCACACAGGGGGAATCTCGTACCATATCCGCTGCGGTCTCCCATTCTTCTCCAGTCGCAGTGGAGCCTGCTCAGAGGAGACGTCGGTCCCAGCAACTGGCTCAAACTGATACTGTGCAACTGGTTACTGCTGCCTTTCCAGGCTCTGCCTTTGTAGCCAGCACTGATCAGCAGTGAGCAGGTCTTTCTGGGACTAAGTCCTGCTTTTCCGATACTGAGCATGCCCACAGGATGACCTCTGTTATGGACCTGGTGGTTAGGAGCACCCGGCACGACCTGATAGTTAAACTCACACAGGACAAGCTCTGAGATGTGGGAGCTCTGCTGACCGCAACCCCTAATCCTATCACACAACTAGAAATAGCCGTGGAGCATTCCTGACTCTCCCTAGACGCCTCTTCACAGCCTAAGAGCTAGCTAGCACTAGAGAAAGAAAATAAAGCCTACCTTGACTCAGAGAAATTCCCCAAAGGAAAAGGCAGCCCCCCACATATATTGACTGTGAGTAAAGATGAAGGTCACAAACGCAGAAATGAAACAGGTTTCAGCAAAGGGAGGCCAGACTTACTAAACAGATAGAAGATAGGAAAGGTATCTTTGTGGTCAGCACAAAAAACTACAAAAGACCACGCAGAGTGTGCAAAAAGACCTCCGCACTGACTAACGGTGCGGAGATGCCACTCTGCATCCCAGAGCTTCCAGCTAGCAAGGCAAAATCATAATATGCAGCTGGACAAGGAAACAATGAACAAATAATAACAAGCAGGAACTTAGCTTCTGCTGGAGTAGACAGGTCACCAGAAAGATCCAAGAGCGAACTGAACCAATGCAGGAACATTGACAGCTGGCATGGAGTAACGATCTGAGTGGAGTTAAATAGAGCAGCCAACCAAAGGATAAACCACGTCACCTGTGTAAGGAACCTCAGAAGCAGCAGCTCCACTCACAGCCACCAGAGGGAGTCCATGGACAGAACTCGCCGAAGTACCATTCACGACCACAGGAGGGAGTTCGACAACAGAATTCACAACAGTACCCCCCCTTGAGGAGGGGTCACCGAACCCTCACCAGAGCCCCCAGGCCGATCAGGATGAGCCAAATGAAAGGCACGAACCAGATCGGCAGCATGAACATCAGAGGCAAAAACCCAGGAATTATCTTCCTGACCATAACCCTTCCACTTGACCAGGTACTGGAGTTTCTGTCTCGAAACACGAGAATCCAAAATCTTCTCCACCACATACTCCAACTCCCCCTCAACCAACACCGGAGCAGGAGGATCAACGGAGGGAACCATAGGCGCCACGTATCTCCGCAACAACGACCTATGGAACACATTATGGATGGCAAAAGAAGCGGAAGGTCCAAACGAAATGACACAGGATTAAGAACTTCAGAAATCTTATATGGCCCAATGAAACGAGGCTTAAACTTAGGAGAGGAAACTTTCATAGGAACATGACGAGATGACAACCAAACCAAATCACCAACACGAAGTCGGGGACCAACAAAGCGCCGGCGGTTGGCGAAACGTTGAGCCTTCTCCTGGGACAATGTCAAATTGTCAAACACATGAGTCCAAATCTGCTGCAACCTGTCCACCACAGTATCCACACCAGGACAGTCCGGAGGCTCAACCTGCCCTGAAGAGAAACGAGGATGGAAACCAGAATTACAGAAAAAAGGGGAACCAAAGTAGCCGAGCTGGCCCGATTGTTAAGGGCGAACTCAGCCAAAGGCAAGAAGGACACCCAATCATCCTGATCAGCAGAAACAAAGCATCTCAGATATTTTTCCAAAGTCTGATTAGTTCGTTCGGTTTGGCCATTAGTCTGAGGATGGAAAGCCGAAGAAAAAGACAAATCAATGCCCATCTTAGCACAAAAGGACCGCCAAAACCTCGAAACAAACTGGGAACCTCTGTCCGAAACGATGTTCTCCGGAATGCCATGCAAACGAACCACATGCTGGAAAAACAATGGCACCAAATCAGAGGAGGAAGGCAATTTAGACAAGGGTACCAAATGGACCATCTTAGAGAAGCGATCACAAACCACCCAAATGACCGACATCCTTTGAGAAACAGGGAGATCAGAAATAAAATCCATGGAAATATGCATCCAGGGCCTCTTCGGGACCGGCAAGGGCAAAAGCAACCCACTGGCACGAGAACAGCAGGGCTTGGCCCGAGCACAAGTCCCACAGGACTGCACAAAAGAACGCACATCTCGTGACAAAGAAGGCCACCAAAAGGATCTAGCCACCAAATCTCTGGTACCAAAGATTCAAGGATGACCAGCCAACACCAAACAATGAACCTCAGAGATAAGTCTACTAGTCCATCTATCAGGGTAAAACAGTTTCTCCGTTGGACAACGGTCAGGTCTATCAGCCTGAAACTTCTGCAGCACGCGCCGCAAATCAGGGGAGATGGCAGACAAAATTACCCCCTCTTTAAGAATACCCTCCGGCTCCGGAACACCCGGAGAGTCAGGCACAAAACTCCTTGACAGGGCATCAGCTTTCACATTCTTAGATCCCGGAAGGTATGAAACCACAAAATCAAAACGGGAGAAAAAGAGTGACCATCGAGCCTGTCTAGGATTCAACCGTTTGGCAGACTCGAGATAAGTCAAATTCTTGTGACCCGTCAAGACCACCACGCGATGTTTAGCTCCTTCAAGCCAACGTCGCCACTCCTCGAATGCCCACTTCATGGCCAACAACTCTCGATTGCCAACATCATAATTGCACTCAGCAGGCGAGAATTTTCTAGAAAAGAAGGCACATGGTTTCATCACCGAGCCATCAGAACTTCTTTGCAACAAAACAGCCCCTGCTCCAATCTCAGAAGCATCAACCGCGACCTTAAATGGGAGCGAAACATCTGGCTGGCACAACACAGGGGCAGAAGAAAAACGACACATCAACTCCTGAAAAGCCTCTACAGCCGCAGAGGACCAATTGACCACATCAGCACCTTTCTTGGTCAAATCAGTCAACGGTTTAGCAATACTAGAAAAATTAGCGATGAAGCGACGGTAAAAATTAGCAAAGCCCAGGAACTTCTGCAGGCTCTTCACAGATGTAGGCTGAGTCCAATCATAAATGGCCTGAACTTTAACAGGGTCCATCTCGATAGTAGAAGGGGAAAAAATGAAACCCAAAAATGAAACCTTCTGAACTCCAAAGAGACACTTTGACCCCTTCACAAACAAGGAATTCGCACGAAGGACCTGGAACACCATTCTGACCTGCTTCACATGAGACTCCCAATCATCCGAAAAGACCAAAATGTCATCCAAATATACAATCATGAATCTATCCAGGTACTCTCGGAAGATGTCATGCATAAAGGACTGAAACACAGATGGAGCATTAGAAAGCCCGAATGGCATAACCAGGTACTCAAAATGGCCCTCGGGCGTATTAAATGCTGTTTTCCATTCATCGCCCTGTTTAATTCGCACAAGATTATAGAAGATCTATCTTGGTGAACCAACTAGCCCCCTTAATCCGAGCAAACAAATCAGACAGCAGTGGCAAAGGATACTGAAATTTGACTGTGATCTTATTAAGAAGGCGGTAATCAATACAAGGTCTCAAAGAGCCATCCTTTTTGGCCACAAAAAAGAACCCTGCTCCCAATGGTGACGACGACGGGCGAATATGACCCTTCTCCAAGGATTCCTTTATATAACTCCACATAGCGGCGTGCTCTGGCATAGATAAATTAAACAGTCGGCCTTTAGGAAACTTACTACCAGGAATCAAATTAATAGCACAATCGCAATCCCTATGAGGAGGTAGGGCACCGGATTTGGGCTCTTCAAATACATCCCGGTAATCTGACAAAAACTCAGGGACCTCAGAAGGAGTGGAAGGCGAAATTGACAACAATGGAACATCACCATGTACCCCCTGACAACCCCAGCCGGACACAGACATAGATTTCCAATCCAACACTGGATTATAGACCTGTAGCCATGGCAACCCCAAAACGACCACATCATGCAGATTATGCAACACCAAAAAGCGAATATCCTCCTGATAAGCAGGAGCCATGTACATGGTCAATTGAGTCCAGTTCTGAGGCTTATTCTTGGCCAAAGGCGTAGCATCAATTCCTCTCAATGGAATAGGATACTGCAAGGGCTCCAAGAAAAAACCACAGCACCTGGCAAACTCCAAGTCCATCAAATTCAGGGCAGCGCCTGAATCCACAAATGCCATAACAGAATAGGATGACAGAGAGCAAATCAGAGTAATGGAGAATACCGCCAAATAGTGCACAGCTTTGTGCTCACGCAAGCGCCGATCGATCTGAATGGCCAAGGACATAGACTCATTCAGACCAGCAGGCGTGGGAAATCCCACCATGACATCCTTAACACTAGAAGTCCCAGAGACGGGTCATTTGACATTTCTACCTTTGAAACCCAGAGAAGGGTCAAATGACCTAAAGGATTTTATCTATAGCTTATCTTATCTCTATTCACTGTCTTTTGTTCTATAATTAAGGCCATTACTGTTGCACCACAGGAGGTTGTTTGCTGTTTTCCATCCAGTTTATCCATGTAGTTTCAAGTTTCAAGTTAGTTCTGTTCAGTTTATTGTGTTTGATAATATAAAGACTATACATATTGTATTTCGTTTAGTATTATTTGTGCAAAAAAGCGCTGAAACAATGAATCATTTTTTATATATTTTAAATAGAGAATTAGAAATTTTAGAGCAAGGTACAGCTGTGAGTAATGACCAGAAGCATTTGTGTCTAAGGCTATGTGCACACTTTGCGGATTCCACTGCGGATTTTTCCGCAGCGGAATTCCAAAATCCGCAGTGAAAACCAGTTGCGGTTTTACTGCGGATTTATCGCGTTTTTTACTGCGGTTTCTTCTGTGGATTTTCATCTGCAGTTTCCTATTGGAGCAGGTGAAAATCCGCAGGAAAGAAGTGACATGCTGCGGAATGTAATCCGCAGCGTTTCCGCGCGGATTTTTCCGCAGCATGTGCACAGCGTTTTTTGTTTCCCATAAGTTTACATTGTACTGTAAACTCAGGGGAAACTGCTGCGGATCCACAGCGGTCAAAGGTACCGTTACATGTTACGATCTCGTCGACGATATAGTTAGAAATGTCACGTGATCACATCGTTCGTGCAATCAGTTTCACATCGTCCAAGAGGCGTCACATGCAACTATCTTGTTAACGATGTAAATTTTGGCTCCGCGTTAGCCTCATTGCAAACGTTTGCAGAACGATTTTTCACAATGGCAGGAATAGGAGAATTTACACCAAAATCGTTCATCTCAGCGTTACACTGAACGATGCTGCACATCTTCTGACACATAATTGGACGAGGATCGTCAGATTTGAAATCCTGACCTCAAATCTGCGATCAGCGATCCAACGATGTGTTCGTCCGATATCTTCACGTTACACGCAACGATGTGAAAACGACATTGCATGAACGACGTGATCATGTGACGTTTTCAAACGATATCATCAATGAGATCGTAACGTGTAACTGTACCTTTAGGCCTCAATCACACTAACGAAAAAAAATCGCAGCATGTTCATTCTTGTGCAAATTTGGCGCGAAAAAAATTCCAACAAGAGGACTGAAATTTTAGTGTGAAAAATATACAAAAGAACAACTGTTATTTGTTTTGATGCTTTTAATTTTTTTTTAAAAACCAATAAGATTTTTTTTTCACTAAAGGGTTATTTCACACCAACATCAAACAAATAGTCACATTTTCAAGATGAGCAGTGTATAAGCGGCATGGCCAAACAAATGTGATAAAACAGTGAACAAGAAAACAATATAATCAAATTATACAACAGGGAGGGATGTTGGTGGAGGAGTGGGAAGAGGGGAGGGGGGAAAGGGTAAAGACAAATACATGGGGGTAGGGGAGTAAAGGAGCACGCATCAAAGGATGCTTTTTATTTTTGTTATAAAAATGTTAAAAAAATACAAGGAATAAAACAATTCCACACATATTTTCCATAGGCTGCAGTGGGGGGCTGTGTGTGTGTGAGTGGCATGTCCTTGTGTGACTAGCATTTCAGCACTCACTCAGCAGTCTGTCTGAACATGTCGGAACATACCTGGAACTGCCTGGGTATGTCCCTGGTACATTTGCTACACGTGTATTTGTAGCAGTCAACACATCTCTCAGTTGCACAATTGTTCGTGCATCGATGGTTTACCTGAGACTTCACCCTTTTGCCAGGGCTGGGTGTGGAAGGAAGTTGCCAAAGGAGTTTCTCCTTGCATGCCTTCTTTTCAGTCACATGACGGCCACCTAACTCTTTTGCAAGCTCAACCAGGAAGTCCACCCGTCTCTCCCGCACCCCAGTGCATGCCTGATCAAGTACATGAGCATAGAGTGCTGCCATGTCAATCATGTTTGTAGAACACGGCGACTGGCTATCTCTGTGTTCCTGCACGCATGCTATACTCCCGCACCATTTGGTCCATTACATCCACACCGCACTTTGTGTGGTTGTATTGTGTGACCGTGTTTGGCTTCCTTTTGTTGGTATCCTCAGTCTCAACCACGCTGTGCATGCTGCTGAGAATGTATTTATTATTATTATTATACATTTTTATAGCGCCATTTATTCCATGGCGCTTTACATGTGAATACGAGGCAAATATAGACAAATACATTAAACATGAGCAGATAACAGGCACACGGGTACATAAGGAGGGAGGACCCTGCCCGCGAGGGCTCACAGTCTGCAGGGGATGGGTGATGAAACACTAGGAGAGGGTAGGGCAGGTTGCGCGGTGGTTCAGTAACTTCAGGATCACTGCAGGCTGTAGGCTTGTCGGAAGAGATGAGTCTTCAGGTTCTTTTTGAAGGTTTCTATGGTAGGCGAGAGTCTGATATGTTGGGGTAGAGAGTTCCAGAGTATGGGGCAAGCACGGGAGAAGTCTTGGATGCGGTTGTGGGAAGAAGAGATGAGAGGGTATGATGAGAGAATGTAGACGGCCTTCTTTCGTTTGGGTGCATACACTGTCAGTGTGGCACCAGTGGTTGAAAACACCTGAGTGGTGAATTCAGTGCGGTCCATCTGTCTAGCGGATTGAGGAATTTCCCGGCGACTCTTGTTGACTGTGCCGAGGATAGTGGTTTCCCGGCTAAGCAGTCGTTGTGCAAGTGACAATGATGTAAAGAAATTGTCCGTGGTTACAGTTCTGCGGTTTCGGGTCATAGTGGCAATGATCCTTGGGTTTCCCAGGTTTGCTGACCAGCTGTCACGTAGTGATGGAATCTTGGTCACCCCCCGCAAGATAATGACTGAAATAAATGCCATTTGTTCCGGGAGACCCATGAACCAATCCACCTGCTCCGTGTGACGTGCATGTTGAGTAGTCCATTCTTCAATGCTACGAAGCATGTCAAGACTGATAAAACAGAGGAAGCTCTGAAGGCGACTCTGGACACTTCGTCTGGCCTTAGCACTTGGCTCTCCATCTGTAGGGTACGGTTCTATTGGGGTCAAATGGAGATGTTTCCCCACTTGTACTTCATGCCACACTGTGCCATCTTTTGCGGTCTCTGTCAGCTCACTCGCCAACCGAGCTCTCTTTTTTGGTAGAGGAGGAGTCTCCTCATCTGCAAGATAAATAATTTCAAATAAGCATTTTGTTTTGGTTCAAAATAAAAAAGATAGTCAGGAAATAAAATAGGTAACTCACACTGCCTTTTTTGGCATCCTGTTCCGTCCGTTTTTGAAACAAGCAGAACAGGATCCCTTTTGGCCCCCGTGCACCATGGGTGATGTCCGTGGGCTATGCGTGAATCCACAGATAGCGCTGTCTGCTGTCACCACATACTCACCTCCCTCCAGCGCCTCTTCTCCTCTCACTTCCGGTTCACACTTGGGCTCAGTGAAGTGAATATTCATAACCTAATGAGCGCCACCGGAAGTGAGAGGAACTGTCAGCGCTGGACTGAGGTGAATATGAAATTCTTTATTTTTAGGCTTTTCACTTTCCTCCGTTGTCCGTGCACACGGAAGTCACACGGATGACATCTGTGTGCATGGATGTTTTCGGCAAAAAGCGGTCCGTGCTTCCGCAAAACAACGGACATGTCTCTGTGTGGAGCAGACGGACACGCATGTGCTCCACACAGAGACACAGTTCGTGCGGAATGGGGCCATAGGGGAACATGTGTCCCGTATGTCCGTGCCTACGGCATGTGTCAGCACAAACCCCACATGTGCCGGTTGAAGGACAATGTCTTCTCCATCTGAGTCTGAAGGGTTTGTGTTGCTCAGATTCAGTTCCAATGTCTCTTCAATGGTGTACCTTCTCTCCATTTTCTTTCCTGTGAACAAAATAGGTTTCTCCCCCACACTCAGGGAGAAACCAAAATAGGTTTTTTTTGTGAGCAGCAACCCCCACACTCAGGAATAGCTTGCATTATTCTGTTTACACACTCTTATCTTAGATAATCCCCCCTGCAGATTCCTCAGGCAAGAGCACTGTTGTGAATTCTGTGGCTGAATTCACTCCTGTGGTCACAAGTGGTACTGCAGCTTCTGAGCTTCCTCCCTCAGGTGTTCTGGTGAGCTCGTTAACTGCTTCATTACTTAACTCCGCCTGATGCTGCTATCCTTGCTCCTTGTCAATGTTTCAGTGTTGGATCTGAGCTTCTCCTGATTGTTCCTGTGACCTGCTGCTCTGTATAGCTAAGTGCCTTTTGCTTTTTTGTTGCTTTTTTTCTGTCCAGCTTGTCTTTTGTTTTGCTGGAAGCTCTGAGACGCAAAGGGTGTACCGCCGTGCCGTTAGTTCGGCACGGTGGTTTTTTTTTGCCCCCTTTGCGTGGTTTTGCTTTAGGGTTTTTTGTAGACTGCAAAGTTCGCTTTACTGTCCTCGCTCTGTCCTAGAATATCGGGCCCCACTTTGCTGAATCTATTTCATCCCTACGTTTTGTCTTTTCATCTTACTCACAGTCATTATATGTGGGGGGCTGCCTTTTCCTTTGGGGAATTTCTCTGGGGCAAGTCAGGCCTATTTTTCTATCTTCAGGCTAGCTAGTTTCTTAGGCTGTGTCGAGTTGCCTAGGTAGTTGTTAGGCGCAATCCACAGCCGCTTTTAGTTGTGTTTAGGATAGGATCAGGTGTGCAGTCTACAGAGTTTCCACGTCTCAGAGCTCGTTCTTGTATTTTTGGGTATTTGTCAGATCACTGTGTGCGCTCTGATCGCTAAGCACACTGTGTTTCTGGATTGCCTTCATAACACCTGTCATTAGCAAACATAACAGTACAAGGAGCCAAACTAATGATTCTCAATAGAGGGAAAGAAAAAGTTCTGACATCATTTTTTTTTTTTTTTTTTTCTGCTCTGTGTTCACTTTTTTTTTTTCCCCTAGACATTTGGGTGATTCTGGACACAGGTGTGGACATGGATATTCAGGGTCTGTGCTCTTCAATGGATAATCTCGTTATAAATGTACAAAAAATTCAAGATACTATTGATCAGAAATCTATGTTAGAACCAAGAATTCCTATTCCTGATTTGTTTTTTGGAGATAGAACTAAGTTTCTAAGTTTCAAAAATAATTGTAAGCTATTTCTGGCCTTGAAACCTCATTCTTCTGGTAATCCTATTCAACAGGTTTTGATTATTATTTCTTTTTTTTGCGCGGCGACCCTCAAGACTGGGCATTTTCTCTTGCGCCAGGAGACCCTGCATTGGGTAGTGTCGATGCGTTTTTCCTGGCGCTCGGATTGCTGTACGATGAGCCTAATTCAGTGGATCAGGCTGAGAAAAATTTGCTGGCTTTGTGCCAGGGTCAGGATGATATAGAAGTATATTGTCAGAAATTTAGGAAATGGTCAGTACTCACTCAGTGGAATGAATCTGCGCTGGCAGCTTTGTTCAGAAAGGGTCTCTCTGAGGCTCTTAAGGATGTCATGGTGGGATTTCCTATGCCTGCTGGTTTGAATGAGTCTTTGTCTTTGGCCATTCAGATCGGTCGACGCTTGCGCGAGCGTAAATCTGTGCACCATTTGGCGGTACTGCCTGAGGTTAAACCTGAGCCTATGCAGTGCGATAGGACTATGACTAGAGTTGAACGGCAGGAATACAGACGTCTGAATGGTCTGTGTTTCTACTGTGGTGATTCCACTCATGCTATTTCTGATTGTCCTAAGCGCACTAAGCGGTCCGCTAGGTCTGCCGTCATTGGTACTGTACAGTCCAAATTCCTTCTGTCCATTACCTTGATATGCTCTTTGTCGTCGTTTTCTGTCATGGCGTTTGTGGATTCGGGCGCTGCCCTGAGTCTGATGGATTTGGATTATGCTAAACGTTGTGGGTTTTTCTTGGAGCCTTTGCGGTGTCCTATTCCATTGAGAGGAATTGATGCTACACCTTTGGCCAAGAATAAACCTCAATACTGGGCCCAGCTGACCATGTGCATGGCTCCTGCACATCAGGAAGTTATTCGCTTTCTGGTGTTACATAATCTGCATGATGTGGTCGTGTTGGGGTTGCCATGGCTACAAACCCATAATCCAGTATTGGATTGGAATTCCATGTCGGTATCCAGCTGGGGTTGTCAGGGGGTACATGGTGATGTTCCATTTTTGTCGATTTCGTCATCCACCCCTTCTGAGGTCCCAGAGTTCTTGTCTGATTATCAGGATGTATTTGAAGAGCCCATGTCCGATGCTCTACCTCCGCATAGGGATTGTGATTGTGCTATCAATTTGATTCCTGGTAGTAAATTCCCTAAAGGTCGATTATTTAATTTATCCGTGCCCGAACACGCCGCTATGCGCAGTTATGTGAAGGAATCCCTGGAGAAGGGACATATTCGCCCATCGTCATCACCACTGGGAGCAGGGTTCTTCTTTGTAGCCAAGAAGGATGGTTCGCTGAGACCGTGTATTGATTACCGCCTTCTTAATAAGATCACTGTTAAATTTCAGTATCCCTTGCCATTGTTATCTGACTTGTTTGCTCGGATTAAGGGGGCTAGTTGGTTCACTAAGATAGATCTTCGTGGTGCGTATAATCTGGTGAGAATCAGGCAAGGAGATGAATGGAAAACTGCATTCAATACGCCCGAGGGTCATTTTGAGTATCTAGTGATGCCGTTCGGACTTGCCAATGCTCCATCTGTGTTTCAGTCTTTTATGCATGACATCTTCCGTGAGTATCTGGATAAATTCCTGATTGTTTACTTGGATGACATTTTGATCTTCTCAGATGATTGGGAGTCTCATGTGAAGCAGGTCAGAATGGTTTTTCAGGTCCTGCGTGCTAACTCTTTGTTTGTGAAGGGATCAAAGTGTCTCTTCGGTGTGCAGAAAGTTTCATTTTTAGGGTTCATCTTTACCCCTTCTACTATCGAGATGGATCCAGTTAAGGTCCAAGCCATCCAGGATTGGATTCAGCTGACATCTCTGAAAAGTCTGCAAAAGTTCCTGGGCTTTGCTAATTTTTATCGTCGCTTCATCTGTAATTTTTCTAGCGTTGCCAAACCATTGACCGATTTGACCAAGAAGGGTGCTGATTTGGTTAATTGGTCTTCTGCTGCTGTGGAAGCTTTTCAGGAGTTGAAGCGTCGTTTTTGTTCTGCCCCTGTGTTGTGTCAGCCAGATGTTTCTCTTCCGTTCCAGGTCGAGGTTGATGCTTCTGAGATTGGAGCAGGGGCGATTTTGTCACAGAGAGGTTCTGATTGCTCAGTGATGAAACCATGTTCTTTCTTTTCCAGGAAGTTTTCGCCCGCTGAGCGTAATTATGATGTGGGCAGTCGAGAGTTGCTGGCCATGAAGTGGGCATTCGAGGAGTGGCGTCATTGGCTTGAAGGAGCTAAGCATCGCGTGGTGGTATTGACTGATCATAAGAACTTGACTTATCTCGAGTCTGCCAAGCGCTTGAATCCTAGACAGGCCCGTTGGTCGTTATTTTTTGCCCGCTTCGACTTTGTGATTTCGTACCTTCCGCTGAGCGTAATTATGATGTGGGCAGTCGAGAGTTGCTGGCCATGAAGTGGGCATTCGAGGAGTGGCGTCATTGGCTTGAAGGAGCTAAGCATCGCGTGGTGGTATTGACTGATCATAAGAACTTGACTTATCTCGAGTCTGCCAAGCGCTTGAATCCTAGACAGGCCCGTTGGTCGTTATTTTTTGCCCGCTTCGACTTAGTGATTTCGTACCTTCCGGGCTCTAAAAATGTGAAGGCGGATGCTCTGTCTAGGAGTTTTGTGCCCGACTCTCCGGGTTTATCTGAGCCAGCGGGTATCCTCAAGGAAGGAGTCATTGTGTCTGCCATCTCCCCTGATTTGCGGCGGGTGCTGCAAAAATTTCAGGCGAATAAACCTGATCGTTGTCCAGCAGAGAAACTGTTCGTCCCTGATAGGTGGACTAATAAACTTATCTCTGAACTTCATTGTTCGGTGTTGGCTGGTCATCCTGGAATCTTTGGTACCAGAGAGTTAGTGGCTAGATCCTTCTGGTGGCCATCTCTGTCACGGGATGTACGTACTTTTGTGCAGTCCTGTGGGATTTGTGCTAGGGCTAAGCCCTGCTGTTCTCGTGCCAGTGGGTTGCTTTTGCCCTTGCCGGTCCCAAAGAGGCCTTGGACACATATTTCGATGGATTTCATTTCTGACCTTCCCGTTTCTCAAAAGATGTCAGTCATTTGGGTGGTCTGTGATCGCTTTTCTAAAATGGTCCATCTGGTGCCCTTGGCTAAATTGCCTTCCTCCTCTGATTTGGTACCTCTGTTCTTTCAGCATGTGGTTCGGTTGCATGGCATTCCTGAGAATATTGTTTCTGACAGAGGTTCCCAGTTTGTTTCAAGGTTTTGGCGAGCCTTTTGTGGTAGGATGGGCATTGACCTATCCTTTTCCTCGGCTTTCCATCCTCAGACTAATGGCCAGACCGAACGAACCAATCAGACCTTGGAAACATATCTGAGATGTTTTGTTTCTGCAGACCAGGATGATTGGGTGTCCTTTTTGCCGTTGGCTGAGTTCGCCCTTAATAATCGGGCCAGCTCGGCTACCTTGGTTTCTCCATTTTTTTGCAATTCTGGGTTCCATCCTCGTTTCTCTTCAGGACAGGTTGAGTCTTCGGACTGTCCTGGTGTGGATTCTGTGGTGGATAGGTTGCAGCAGATCTGGACTCAGGTAGTGGACAATTTGATCTTGTCCCAGGAGAAAGCTCAACTTTTCGCTAATCGCAGACGCCGTGTGGGTCCCCGACTTCGTGTTGGGGATCTGGTTTGGTTATCTTCTCGTCATATTCCTATGAAGGTTTCCTCTCCTAAATTTAAACCTCGTTTTATTGGTCCGTATAGGATTTCTGAGGTTCTCAATCCTGTGTCTTTTCGTTTGACCCTCCCAGACTCCTTTTCCATACATAATGTATTCCATAGGTCGTTGTTGCGGAGATACGTGGCACCTATGGTTCCATCTGTTGAGCCTCCTGCCCCGGTTTTGGTGGAGGGGGAATTGGAGTATATTGTGGAGAAGATTTTGGATTCTCGTGTTTCTAGACGGAAACTCCAGTATCTGGTTAAATGGAAGGGTTATGCTCAGGAAGATAATTCCTGGGTTTTTGCCTCTGATGTTCATGCTTCCGATCTTGTTCGTGCCTTTCATGCGGCTCATCCTGGTCGGCCTGGGGGCTCTGGTGAGGGTTCGGTGACCCCTCCTCAAGGGGGGGGTACTGTTGTGAATTCTGTGGCTGAATTCACTCCTGTGGTCACAAGTGGTACTGCAGCTTCTGAGCTTCCTCCCTCAGGTGTTCTGGTGAGCTCGTTAACTGCTTCATTACTTAACTCCGCCTGATGCTGCTATCCTTGCTCCTTGTCAATGTTTCAGTGTTGGATCTGAGCTTCTCCTGATTGTTCCTGTGACCTGCTGCTCTGTATAGCTAAGTGCCTTTTGCTTTTTTGTTGCTTTTTTTCTGTCCAGCTTGTCTTTTGTTTTGCTGGAAGCTCTGAGACGCAAAGGGTGTACCGCCGTGCCATTAGTTCGGCACGGTGGTTTTTTTTTGCCCCCTTTGCGTGGTTTTGCTTTAGGGTTTTTTGTAGACTGCAAAGTTCGCTTTACTGTCCTCGCTCTGTCCTAGAATATCGGGCCCCACTTTGCTGAATCTATTTCATCCCTACGTTTTGTCTTTTCATCTTACTCACAGTCATTATATGTGGGGGGCTGCCTTTTCCTTTGGGGAATTTCTCTGGGGCAAGTCAGGCCTATTTTTCTATCTTCAGGCTAGCTAGTTTCTTAGGCTGTGCCGAGTTGCCTAGGTAGTTGTTAGGCGCAATCCACAGCCGCTTTTAGTTGTGTTTAGGATAGGATCAGGTGTGCAGTCTACAGAGTTTCCACGTCTCAGAGCTCGTTCTTGTATTTTTGGGTATTTGTCAGATCACTGTGTGCGCTCTGATCGCTAAGCACACTGTGTTTCTGGATTGCCTTCATAACACTTGTCATTAGCAAACATAACAGAGCACATTTACAAATGAAAGGATGCTAATTAAAGTGTCACTATGGACTGAGGGTCATTTGACCCTCTCTCAGGACTTCAGGGGGGATCTTGAAATTCCTGGGACTTCTAGTGTTGAGGGCTTCAGAAAGACCCTTTCTAAAAATTGCCACCAGGGCACACTCATTTCACTGAGTAAGCACAGACCACTTTCTAAACTTCTGACAGTACACCTCCGCTTCATCCTGACCCTGACACAAAGCCAGCAAGATTTTCTCTGCCTGATCCACTGAATTTGGTTCATCATAAAGCAATCCAAGCGCCAGAAAAAACGCATCAACATCATGCAATGCAGGATCTCCTGGCGCAAGGGAAAATGCCCAGTCTTGAGGGTCACCACGCAACAAAGAAATAATGATTTTTACTTGTTGAACGGGGTCACCAGAGGAGCGGGGTTTCAAAGCTAGAAACAGTTTACAATTATTTTTGAAATTCAAGAACTTAGATCTATCCCCAGAAAATAAATCAGGAATAGGAATTCTAGGCTCTAACATTGGATTCTGAACCACAAAATCTTGAATGTTTTGTACCCTTGCAGTGAGACGATCCACACAAGAGGACAGACCTTGAATTTCCATATCTACACCTGTGTCTTGAACCACCCAAAGGTTTAGGGCAAAAGAAAGACAAAACACAGTACAAAGAAAAAAAAATGGTCTCAGAACTTCTCTTATCCCTCTATTGAGATGCATTAATACTTTGGGCCAGCTGTACTGTTATGGACCTGGTGGTTAGGAGCACCCGGCACGACCTGATAGTTAAACTCACACAGGACAAGCTCTGTGATGTGGGAGCTCTGCTGACCGCAACCCCTAATCCTATCACACAACTAGAAATAGCCGTGGAGCGTTCCTGACTCTCCCTAGACGCCTCTTCACAGCCTAAGAGCTAGCTAGCCCTAGAGAAAGAAAATAAAGCCTACCTTGCCTCAGAGAAATTCCCCAAAGGAAAAGGCAGCCCCCCGCATATATTGACTGTGAGTAAAGATGAAAGTCACAAACGCAGAAATGAAACAGGTTTCAGCAAAGGGAGGCCAGACTTACTAAACAGACAGAGGATAGGAAAGGTATCTTTGCGGTCAGCACAAAAAACTACAAAAGACCACGCAGAGTGTGCAAAAAGACCTCCGCACCGACTAACGGTGCGGAGATGCCACTCTGCATCCCAGAGCTTCCAGCTAGCAAGGCAAAATCATAATATGCAGCTGGACAAGGAAACAATGAACAAATAATAACAAGCAGGAACTTAGCTTCTGCTGGAGTAGACAGGTCACCAGAAAGATCCAAGAGCGAACTGAACCAATGCATGAACATTGACAGCTGGCATGGAGTAATGATCTGAGTGGAGTTAAATAGAGCAGCCAACCAAAGGATAAACCACGTCACCTGTGTAAGGAACCTCAGAAGCAGCAGCTCCACTCACAGCCACCAGAGGGAGTCCATGGACAGAACTCGCCGAAGTACCATTCACGACCACAGGAGGGAGTTCGACAACAGAATTCACAACAGACCTCCCATTAGATGTCGGGGGTCACATGCTCAGGTCCTGTTGCACCTCCTATTGGACCATCTTGATGGTCTCGTAGCACTACTGCTATAAAAGGTTTACATGGCCGCTCGGCCATGCGCTAGTGTATATTTGAAATCATGTGTGTGTAGATGTGTGAAAGTCGCTCTTTAATCATCCCCCTTCCTAGTGTTGTTGTTTGCTCGCGTATGGTGGATGTTTGCTATCTAGCGCCCGACAGTGCCATCTGCACACTAAGCACACATTACAGTGCCTTTGCAGTGCCCGCTTATATGGCGCCGTGCACAATCAGTGCACTTTCCTGACAGCCTGTAGGTGTAGGGTGGTACTTCCCACTTGGACTCAGCATCTGACTCAGGGATTCCTCAGGCACGGGCTCAAAAGCCACCGAGGGTCAGAGCAGATCCAATCACCAGCTTAGTGGGGGTGATTCATAGGGATCTCAGTAGTGTCTTTCAGCTGCACCCTATGACTGCTATCAGGGTGCAGCATATTTGTGGCAACTCTGTGAAGCAGCAGGGTTCACTTTTATTCACACTGGGTGAGGTCTAACCCACGTGTGAGCAAGTGTCTGTCAGCCATTACTCAGCAGCAGGTGTCATCTCTGCACGGTGGACTCCGGACTGCAAATGCACCTCATATTCCCTATTACCATTATTTGGTGCATTCATAACACTTTGCATATGAGAAAACTAACAAACTGGGGAGTAATTGTGTGTACGTGCGGGTGTGAAAAAAGGAAGTACATACTTCTTATTAATGACTTTGCTCCTGTGCTTGGGCTTTGACATTAGAGTCTATAGATGTTATGGACAAAAATAGTAGTTGGTAGTAGTAGCTGCAGTAGTGGACTCTGATGACACAGAAGTTATTCTTACTCATGCCACACATTATTCAGTAGGTTAAGAGACATGAGCCATTGTTAATATGAGCCTGCTCATTGACTTGTGTTGTATGTTGATTTGTTGTATCTTGATTTAATAAAGGGGATGGGAGAACTACAATACCCAGATAGATTAGCGAAATTAGGATTATTTAGTCTAGAAAAAAGACGACTGAGGGGCGATCTAATAACCATGTATAAGTATATAAGGGGACAATACAAATATCTCGCTGAGGATCTGTTTATACCAAGGACAGTGACGGGCACAAGGGGGCATTCTTTGCGTCTGGAGGAGAGAAGGTTTTTCCACCAACATAGAAGAGGATTCTTTACTGTTAGGGCAGTGAGAATCTGGAATTGCTTGCCTGAGGAGGTGGTGATGGCGAACTCAGTCGAGGGGTTCAAGAGAGGCCTGGATGTCTTCCTGGAGCAGAACAATATTGTATCATACAATTAGGTTCTGTAGAAGGACGTAGATCTGGGGATTTATTATGATGGAATAACAGCAGCCAAGGCACCATGACTCCAATCTGAGGAATACAGATTTTCTCCACTGCCCATCATTGAACAAATGAGATGTGTGGAAAACTCAGGTTGGTACTATCAGGTCACATGGCCACATACCTCAATGGACTCAGTCAGCTTCCTAAGCTTGCTGCTACCTCCTCTTTGTGGGTGCCCACCAAAAGCTGGGTGTTACAGGTTGAGATAGTTGGCGCTGGAAGCACCAAAGTTGTAGATGTTCTAATTTCCGGGGAGCCAGGAGATGTGTGAGATTCTGTCATCTGCACCATCTTATGTACTTGCCGTGACTGAACTATATGCTCTTGACTGTGGGTGATCCAATAAAGTATCACCCCATTGTGCTACCCTCACCCTGTGTTGAAAAATTAGTATTCTGCTCATGGGAAAGGAGAAAAGGCAATCAGTGGGATGAGCTCTGGTCAATGCAGTCTCTCTAAGGACAGCCAGTCCAGTCGACGAGAGTATCACTGACCATCATGTCACCACATGGACATTTTCTAAAACTTAAGAAGAGTCTATATACAGTAGGGGTGTAGAAAATCTCAACAGTTTTTTCTATTGATGCAGTCTGCTCAAAATCAGGTGATCACTAACCACAAAGGTTCTTGGAAGATATCCCTCTCCATCTACTTTATAAGAACACTAGAAACTTTAAATCATGGAACCATGGTGATAGAACCAATTTCTGATCAGTTGAGTTCCAGAGATATGTGCTACATGTCTAAGTGTATAAAATATATACAGTATGGTCAAAGGTGTTGGCACCCTTGAATTTGTACCAAAAAATTAAGTATATCTCTCAGAAAGTTATTTCAACTACACGTTTTGTTATTCACATGATTATTTCCTTTGTGTATATTAAAATCATACAAAAAAACAGAAAGAAAGGCAAATTGGACATCATGTCACACAAAACCACCAAAATGGGCTGGGTAAATATGAAAATCACATATGAAACCAGATACAAGGGAAAGAAGTTGAGTTAATATTGGCGTTGTGTTTCTGTGTTTGCCACACTAAGCATAAAGAACAGAAAGAGGAAAAGAAAGCTGTCTGGGGACTTGAGAACTAAAATTGTTGAAAAATATCAAGAATCTCAAGGTTAAAAGTCCATCTCCAGAGATCTTGATTTTCTTTTGTCGACAGTGCTCAACATAATCAAGATTTTTACAACCCATGTAGCTAATTTCCCTGGCCGTGAACAGCAGAGAAAAATTGATGAAAGATTGCAGATCAAGATAGTCCAAATAGTGAATAAACATCCTCAATAAAATTCCAAAATAATTTAAGCTGTCCTGCATGCTCAGGTTGCATCGGTGGTGCGTGCAAATTATGTGTCGACATTTAAATGAAATGAAGCGCTATGGCAAGAGACCCAGGACGATGAATATGCTGACACTGACATGAAAAATCTAGACTGCAGTTCTCCAAAATGTATGCAAGTAAGCCAAACTCCTTCTGGGAAAGGGTCTTGTGGATAGATGACACCAAGATAGAACTTTTTGATACAGCACTTCATTCTACTGTTTACTAACAGAATGAGGCTTACAAAGAAAATAACGAAGTGCCTATAGTCAATTATAGAAGAGGTTGTAAGTATTCTGGGGTTGTTTTGCTGCCTATGACTCTGGGTGCCCTGACTGTGTGCATGGCATCATAAAATCTTAAAGGGACTGTCACCTGAATTTGGCGGGCTCTGTTAACGGTCCGATGGGCGGTGTTTTCTGTTCTTTCATGCACCCCTTCCTTTCCTGCTGGCCACAATATTGTCTTGAATTTGATTAGGTTTCCTCCGTAGTACACGCGTGTGCAATGCAATCTCGCCTTGCGCATGCGCAGTATGTTTTGCCCAACTGCGAGCAAAGCGGAAAAGCATTAGTGCGCATGCGCCGGCGTACTATGTCCCGGAAGTATTTCGCTGTGTTCCAGGACATAGTGAACCGGCTCATGTGCGCTTATGCTTTTCGACTTTGCCTGCAGTTGGGCAAAGCATACTGCGTGTGCACAAGGCGAGATTGCATTGCACACGCGTGTACTACAGAGGAAACCTAATCAAATTCAAGACAATATTGTGGCCAGCGGGAAAGGAAGGGGTGCATGAAAGAACAGAAAACAGCACCATCGGACCGTTAATAGAGCCCGCCAAATTCAGGTGACAGGTTCCCTTTAAGATTACCAAAGAATTTTTGGGTCACAATGTAGTGCCCAGTGTCAGAAACATGGGTATGTGTCCTAGATCATGGGTTTCAAGCAGCATAATGATCCTAAACATACTTCATGAAGCACCCAGAAATGGATGGAAACAAAGAGCAGGAGAGTTCTTAAGGGGCCAGCAAAAAACCCAGATCTAAATTCCATTGAACAGCTGACGAGAGTTCTTAAAATTGCTGTTGAGAGAAGGCACCCTTGAAATATGAAAGACCTGGAGCAGTTTACAAAAGAAGAGTGGCCCAAAATTTCAGTTGAGAGGTGTAAGAAGCTTTTTGATGCTTATAGGAAGCAATTATTTTTGATAGTTATAGGAAGCAATTGATTGTAGTTATTTATCCAAAGGATATGCAACTAAACATTAATTTGAGAGTGTCGTAATTTTGCACAGCCCCTTTATGGAGTTTTGTGTGAAATTATGTCCAATTTACATTTCTTTCTCTTTTTTTGTGTTGTTTCAATACAAACAAAGGAAATAAACATGTGTATAACAAAACGTGTAAATGATATTATTTTCTGAGAGAAATGCTTCATTTTCTGGAAAAATTTCAAGGGTGTCGAGTTGTCGACACTTTCAGCCATGACTGTAGCTATAAAATGTTGACCAAATGTGAATGCAGTCAGAATGCTCATTAAGTGATGAACTGGTGGTGAAGTGAAATTTCCACAAATAATTACAATCACCTACATGCTGTTAGGGCTGGTGGAATGCACCAAATAATAATTAGAGATGATATAAGGTGCGTTCGCAGTCCGGGGTCCACTGTGCAGCTAAGACACCTGCTGCTTGGTAATGATGGACTATACGGCGGTAAAATGTGAGTACACAAATGGGTTAGCTTCATCCGGTATGAAGGAAGCGAACCCTGTTGCGTCAAAGGGCCGTGATACCGCACAGAGAGCACAAGCAAGGCGACACAGAACTCTGCCCCAAGACTCAGGGTAAGAGTCCCTCTACATCTCTTGCGCTCGACACCGCTACAGCAGTGCCAGGGAAACTAAAGTAAATAATTACCTCACAGGAGTGCATGCAGCGCCGCTCTGGCGGACAACACTAACCACCCTAAATATGGCCAGGAAAGTGCACTATCTGCGCACGGTGCCACTCTGATGGTCACTGCTAACTGAATTCAGCAATTTGTGCAATTGTGCAGGATAGCACTGTCAGGCGCTAGGTAGCTCTACCATTCGTGAGCAGGCAACAACACTGGGGATGGGAAAGATTTGGAGCTTTCATCCATCGACAGACATTCATCCACACATACATGTTAATAAGTTTACACTAGCTCCTGGCCGAGCGGCCATGCAAACCTTTTATAGCAGTAGCACTCCAGGACCCCACCTCCTAGCCCCCCCCCTCCTTGGGCCTGGCTACGTTCAAAGGCTGCAGTGAGCAGCAGAGCCCAAATGTGCTCCACCGGTTCCCAGGTTCTGTCCTCTTGCCCATGACCCTTCCAGTCCACCAGATAGTACTTTTTGCACCCCAAGATAGAATTCACCTCGTACTCATCCGTGGACTAACCTGATGTCCCGGCAAATGACTAGGAAAACTGGGACATGTAAATGGGCTTTAAGAGGGACACGTGAAAGGTGTCGGTGATACCTAGGCATGGAGGAAGTGCCAGGCGGTAGACCACAGGATTAACCTGTTCCAGAACCTTGAAGGGACCTAAGTAGCGAGGCACAAACTTAGTGGATTCAACTCGCAGCCTGATATTGCAGGCGGAGAGCCACACTAAGTCGCCAGGAGCAAAGGTCGGAGTGAGTCCCGATGTGCACCGGCAGAGACCCTCATTCTCTCCTTGGAAGCGCGGATGGCATCCTGTGTCTGGTCCAAGATGGCCCATGCTTCCACTGCCCAGTCGGCACAAATGTTCTTCTCCCCGGATAGGAAATGACGGGTGAAGTGGAACCGGGAGAAGAATTGGGACCATCTAGCCTGGCGAGAATTTAGCCGCTGGGCTGTTTGCAAATACACCAAATTCTTGTGGTCAGTGTAAACTTGGAAGGGAAAGTGAGCTCCCTCCAGTAGGAGTCTCCACTCTGAAAATGCCAACTTCATTGCTACCAACTCCCTGTCCCCGATGGAATAATTCCTCTTCGCCGGAGTGAAGGTCTTGGAGTAGAAAAGGACTGCTCCAGCACCAGCGGATGAGGCATCCACCTCAATAATGAAGGTCTTATCTACATCAGGACGATACATAATGGGAGAGCTATCAAAATGGGACTTAACAGATAAGAGGCCTTGGAGACCTCCTCCGACCACAATTTGGGATTTGCACCCTTCTTGGTTAGGGCTACCAAGGGAGCTACCAAAGTGGAAAAGTGGGGAATGAACTGGTGATAATAATTATTGAACCCCATAAAGCGCTGCACCGCTTTGAGAGAATGAGGTTCCTGCCAGTCCATCACTGCTCGTAGCTTGGCAGGATCCATAGCTAATCCCCGGGCTGAGATGATGTAGCCCAGAAAAGGTAAGGACTCCTGCTCAAACAGACACTTCTCCAACTTGGCATAGAGGGAGTTTGCCCGTAGGAGGTCGAAGACTCTGCAAACATCTCTCCAGTGGGAATCTATATCTGGAGAGTAGATGAGAATATCATCCAGATAGATTACCACTGAGTTGGAGAGCATATCTCAGAAGATGTCATTCACAAAGACTTGGAAGAAGGCTGAGGCATTACAGAGCCCAACGGGCATCACCAGATACTCATAGTGCCCATCCCTTGTATTAAAAGCTGTCTTCCATTTGTCCCCCTCACTGATGCGAATCAGGTTGTAAGCACCCCGCAAATCTAACTTAGTAAATACCCTCACCGCTCGTAGTCTATCGAAGAGCTCAGATATCAATGGTAGAGGGTACTTATTCTTAATGGTGATGGCGTTAAGACCCCGGTAGTCAATACATGGACGCAATTCTGCATTCTTCTTTTGCACAAAGAAGAACCCCGCCACCGCAGGTGACACTGACTTTCTAATGAATCCCATTGCCAGATTTTCCTGGGAGACACAAGTAAGAGACACCATTACAAATGGACTATAAAAGACCTCCATTCTATACAAACGCATGTTAACCCCCTTTTGGAAGAAGCTGAATGTGAAAGGCGCATCGGGGACAAGACTGACTGGATAAGGTCATATACCATTTACCTTTCTACTACCTTTATACTTGCAATAGGTGTCATTGGTCTGTATGTCCCATTTTAGGGAATATGTTATCTATATATAGAATTTTTAATGGTCTCTGTATTTTGGAGCTGTTATGGCCATTTATATTATTGTATATATGTAATAAATAAGACCTACTAATATCTTAGGGGATTCCCAGATATTTGTTATATCTTTGCACAGACTTTATGGCCACAGCATTATATGCTTTGTAGGTTGTTGATAGGTTACACTTTATAACCATATATGGGATTTGGCTGTGCCAGGCAGTAATATTGGACTTGTACTCTTTTTTATTTGTGGACTTTATGTATTTGAATTAATAACATTTATTGATTTTACTACATGGCTTAGACTTCTTGCTCTAGTTGGATATGACACAAGTTAATAAGTTTACACTAGTGCAATGCGAACCTTTTGCAGCAGTAGCGCTCCAAGACCTTCCTGATGGTCCAATAGGAGCCGCAACAGGACCTGAGCATGTGACCCCCCGATCTCCAATGGGAGGTCATCCCGTGGGCATGCTCAGTGTGGGAAAAGTAGGACTTCGTCCCTGAAATGCCTGCTCGCTGCTGAACAGTGCTGGCTAGAAAGGCAAAGCCTGGAAAGGTAGCAGTACCCAAGCACACTGTATCAGCTTGAGCCAGATGCTGGGATCAATGTCTCTGCTGAACAGGTTCCACTGCAGCTGGTGGAGAATGAGAGACTGCAGAGGGCATGGTTTGATATTCCCCCTGTTCAGCGGCGGGAACTCGACACATAACACATGCATTCTGGATCCGTTAGACACATGAATTTACAAAATAAATTTTATCTGATATTGTATCTTGCATTATTAACCCCTTCATGACCCAGCCTATTTTGACCTTAATGACCTGGCCATTTTTTGCAATTCTGACCCTTTACATAGTAACATAGTAACATAGTAACATAGTTAGTAAGGCCGAAAAAAGACATTTGTCCATCCAGTTCAGCCTATATTCCATCATAATAAATACCCAGATCTACGTCCTTCTACAGAACCTAATAATTGTATGATACAATATTGTTCTGCTCCAGGAAGACATCCAGGCCTCTCTTGAACCCCTCGACTGAGTTCGCCATCACCACCTCCTCAGGCAAGCAATTCCAGATTCTCACTGCCCTAACAGTAAAGAATCCTCTTCTATGTTGGTGGAAAAACCTTCTCTCCTCCAGACGCAAAGAATGCCCCCTTGTGCCCGTCACCTTCCTTTGTATAAACAGATCCTCAGCGAGATATTTGTATTGTCCCCTTATATACTTATACATGGTTATTAGATCGCCCCTCAGTCGTCTTTTTTCTAGACTAAATAATCCTAATTTCGCTAATCTATCTGGGTATTGTAGTTCTCCCATCCCCTTTATTAATTTTGTTGCCCTCCTTTGTACTCTCTCTAGTTCCATTATATCCTTCCTGAGCACCGGTGCCCAAAACTGGACACAGTACTCCATGTGCGGTCTAACTAGGGATTTGTACAGAGGCAGTATAATGCTCTCATCATGTGTATCCAGACCTCTTTTAATGCACCCCATGATCCTGTTTGCCTTGGCAGCTGCTGCCTGGCACTGGCTGCTCCAGGTAAGTTTATCATTAACTAGGATCCCCAAGTCCTTCTCCCTGTCAGATTTACCCAGTGGTTTCCCGTTCAGTGTGTAATGGTGATATTGATTCCCTCTTCCCATGTGTATAACCTTACATTTATCATTGTTAAACCTCATCTGCCACCTTTCAGCCCAAGTTTCCAACTTATCCAGATCCATCTGTAGCAGAATACTATCTTCTCTTGTATTAACTGCTTTACATAGTTTTGTATCATCTGCAAATATCGATATTTTACTGTGTAAACCTTCTACCAGATCATTAATGAATATGTTGAAGAGAACAGGTCCCAATACTGACCCCTGCGGTACCCCACTGGTCACAGCGACCCAGTTAGAGACTATACCATTTATAACCACCCTCTGCTTTCTATCACTAAGCCAGTTACTAACCCATTTACACACATTTTCCCCCAGACCAAGCATTCTCATTTTGTGTACCAACCTCTTGTGCGGCACGGTATCAAACGCTTTGGAAAAATCGAGATATACCACGTCCAATGACTCACCGTGGTCCAGTCTATAGCTTACCTCTTCATAAAAACTGATTAGATTGGTTTGACAGGAGCGATTTCTCATAAACCCATGCTGATATGGAGTTAAACAGTTATTCTCATTGAGATAATCCAGAATAACATCCCTCAGAAACCCTTCAAATATTTTACCAACAATAGAGGTTAGACTTACTGGCCTATAATTTCCAGGTTCACTTTTAGAGCCCTTTTTGAATATTGGCACCACATTTGCTATGCGCCAGTCCTGCGGAACAGACCCTGTCTCTATAGAGTCACTAAAAATAAGAAATAATGGTTTATCTATTACATTACTTAGTTCTCTTAGTACTCGTGGGTGTATGCCATCCGGACCCGGAGATTTATCTATTTTAATCTTATTTAGCCGGTTTCGCACCTCTTCTTGGGTTAGATTGGTGACCCTTAATATAGGGTTTTCATTGTTTCTTGGGATTTCACCTAGCATTTCATTTTCCACCGTGAATACTGTGGAGAAGAAGGTGTTTAATATGTTAGCTTTTTCCTCGTCATCTACAACCATTCTTTCCTCACTATTTTTTAAGGGGCCTACATTTTCAGTTTTTATTCTTTTACTATTGATATAGTTGAAGAACAGTTTGGGATTAGTTTTACTCTCCTTAGCAATGTGCTTCTCTGTTTCCTTTTTGGCAGCTTTAATTAGTTTTTTAGATAAAGTATTTTTCTCCCTATAGTTTTTTAGAGCTTCAATGGTGCCATCCTGCTTTAGTAGTGCAAATGCTTTCTTTTTACTGTTAATTGCCTGTCTTACTTCTTTGTTTAGCCACATTGGGTTTTTCCTATTTCTAGTCCTTTTATTCCCACAAGGTATAAACCGCTTACACTGCCTATTTAGGATGTTCTTAAACATTTCCCATTTATTATCTGTATTCTCATTTCTGAGGATATTGTCCCAGTCTACCAGATTAAGGGCATCTCTAAGCTGGTCAAACTTTGCCTTCCTAAAGTTCAATGTTTTTGTGACTCCCTGACAAGTCCCCCTAGTGAAAGACAGGTGAAACTGCACAATATTGTGGTCGCTATTTCCTAAATGCCCAACCACCTGCAGATTTGTTATTCTGTCAGGTCTATTAGATAGTATTAGGTCTAAAAGTGCTGCTCCTCTGGTTGGATTCTGCACCAATTGTGAAAGATAATTTTTCTTGGTTATTAGCAGAAACCTGTTGCCTTTATGGGTTTCACAGGTTTCTGTTTCCCAGTTAATATCCGGGAAGTTAAAGTCCCCCATAACCAGGACCTCATTATGGGTTGCAGCTTCATCTATCTGCTTTAGAAGTAGACTTTCCATGGTTTCTGTTATATTTGGGGGTTTGTAACAGACCCCAATGAGAATTTTGTTACCATTTTTCCCTCCATGAATTTCGACCCATATGGACTCGACATCCTCATTCCCTTCGCTAATATCCTCCCTTAAAGTGGACTTTAGACAAGACTTTACATAGAGACAAACCCCTCCTCCTCTCCGATTTTTACGATCCTTTCTAAACAGACTGTAACCCTGTAAGTTAACTGCCCAGTCATAGCTTTCATCTAACCATGTCTCGGTTATTCCCACTATGTCAAAGTTACCTGTAGATATTTCTGCTTCTAGTTCTTCCATCTTGTTTGTCAGGCTTCTGGCGTTTGCGAGCATGCAGTTTAGAGGATTTTGTTTTGTTCCAATCTCCTCACTGTGGATTGTTTTAGAAATGTTCTTACCTCCCTTCTGAGTATGTTTTCCTGGGTCGTCTTTGTTCGAGTCTAATGTTTTTCTTCCCGTCCCCTCTTCTTCTAGTTTAACGCCCTCCTGATGAGTGTAGCGAGTCTTCTGGCGAATGTGTGTTTCCCAGGTTTGTTGAGGTGTAGTCCGTCTCTGGCGAGGAGTCCATCATACCAGTAATTCACACCGTGGTCCAGGAATCCAAATCCTTGTTGTCTGCACCATCGTCTTAGCCAGTTGTTTGCATCAAGGATCCTGTTCCATCTCCTGGTGCCATGCCCGTCTACTGGAAGGATAGAAGAAAAAACTACCTGTGCATCCAGTTCCTTTACTTTCTTCCCCAACTCTTCAAAGTCCTTGCAGATTGTCGGTAGGTCCTTCCTTGCCGTGTCATTGGTGCCAACATGTATCAGAAGAAATGGGTGGACGTCCTTGGAGCTGAAGAGCTTTGGTATCCTATCGGTCACATCCTTGATCATCGCACCTGGAAGGCAGCATACTTCTCTTGCAGTTATGTCCGGTCTGCAGATGGCTGCTTCGGTGCCTCTCAGTAGTGAGTCTCCCACCACCACCACTCTTCGTTGCTTCTTGGCTGTACTTTTTGCTGTCACTTGTTGCTGTGTGCCCTTTTCTTTTTTGCTTGCTGGTATTGCTTCATTCTTAGGTGTGCCATCTTCATCCTCTACAAAGATTTGATATCGGTTCTTCAGTTGTGTGGTTGGTGATTTCTCCATGGTCTTCTTGCTTCTTTTGGTCACATGCTTCCACTCATCTGCTTTTGGAGGTTCTCTGACACTTTTTGCACCTTCTGTGACCAGTAGAGATGCTTCTGTTCTGTCTAGAAAGTCTTCATTCTCTTTGATGAGTTTCAAAGTTGCTATTCTTTCTTCCAGACCCCGCACCTTTTCTTCTAAAAGGGCCACTAGTCTACACTTCTGACAGGTGAAATTGGATTCTTCTTCTGGTCGATCTGTGAACATGTAGCACATGCTGCAGCTCACCATGTAGGTTGTCACATCTGCCATGTTGCTCCTAGATCCTGCTGACTTGCTGTGTGTTTTCCTTCTTGTGTAATCTACTCAGCCAAGCTCTCTTGCAATAATGTCCTACAGGCACCTGGAATATGCAAATTAGCCTCCTGAAGCTTGAATCCCTGGTTTGGTGATGCTTTCGAAGCAGCTGGTCCCGGCTGTACCCAACGATCTTCTAGCTTAGAGAGACTTCGCTTCTCCCAGAAGGCACCTGGAATATGCAAATTAGCCTCCTGAAGCTTGAATCCCTGGTTTGGTGATGCTTTCGAAGCAGCTGGTCCCGGCTGTACCCAACGATCTTCTAGCTTAGAGAGACTTCGCTTCTCCCAGAAGGCACCTGGAATATGCAAATTAGCCTCCTGAAGCTTGAATCCCTGGTTTGGTGATGCTTTCGAAGCAGCTGGTCCCGGCTGTACCCAACGATCTTCTAGCTTAGGGAGACTTCGCTTCTCCCAGAAGGCACCTGGAATATGCAAATTAGCCTCCTGAAGCTTGAATCCCTGGTTTGGTGATGCTTTCGAAGCAGCTGGTCCCGGCTGTACCCAACGATCTTCTAGCTTAGAGAGACTTCGCTTCTCTTTATGTGGTAATAACTAAAGAATGCTTCAACGGATCCTAGTGATTCTGAGATTGTTTTTTGTGACATATTGGGCTTCATGTTAGTGGTAAATTTAGGTCAATTTTTGCAATTATTTGTGAAAAAAACAGAAATATTGCAATTTTCAAATTATGAATTTGTATTCTGTTAAACCAGAGAGTTATGTGATAAATAAAATTTTCCACATGTATACTTTACATCAGCACAATCTTGGAAACAATTTTTTTTTTGCTTGGAAGTTATAAGGATTCAAATTTCACCAGCGATTTCTAATTTTTTCAACAAAATTTACAAAACCATTTTTTTTTAGTGACCACCTCATATTTGAAGTCAGTTTGAGGGGTCTATATGGCTGAAAATACCCAAAAGTGACACAATTCTAAAAACTGCACCCCTCCAGGTGCTCAAAACCACATTCAAGAAGTTTATTAACCCTTCAGGTGTTTCACAACAGCAGAAGCAACATGGAAGGGAAAAATGAACATTTAACTTTTTAGTCACAAAAATGATCTTTTAGCAACATTTTTTTATTTTCCCAAGGGACAAAAGGAGAAACTGGATCCTGTAAGTTGTTGCACAATTTGTCCTAAGTATTCCGATACCCCATATGTGGGGGGGGAACCACTGTTAAGGCGCACGACAGGGCTCTGAAGGGAAGGAGTAACATTTGACTTTTTGAATGAAAAATTGGCTCCAATCTTTAGCTGACACCATGTTGCGTTTGGAGAGCCCCAGTGTGCCTAAAGATGGAAAATCCCCCACAGATGACACCATTTTGGAAACTAGACCTCCAAAGTAACTTATCTAGATGCATAGTGAGCACTTTGAACACCTAGGTGCTTCACAAATTGAGCCATAAAAATGAAAAAGTACTTTTTTCACACAAAAATTGTAGCCTCAATTTTTTCATTTTTTTTCATTTTCACATGGGCAACTGGATCCTAAAATTTGTTGGGCAATTTCTCCTGAGTACACTGATACCTTACATGTGGTGGTAAACCACTTTTTGGGCACACGGCAAGGCTCGGAAGGGAAGTGGCGCCAATTGACTTTTTGAATGAAAAATTAGCTCCAATCGTTAGCGGACATAATGTCACATTTGGAGAGCCCCTGTGTTAGGAGTCGAGTTCCCGCTGCTGCACAGGGGGAATCATGAACCATGTCTGCTGCAGTCTCTCATTCTGCATCAGCCGCAGTGGAGCCTGCTCAGCGGAGATGTCGGTCCCAGAGTCTCACTCAGTGTGATTCGGTGCAAAGGGTTACTGCTGCCTTTCCAGGCTCTGCCATTGTATCCTGTACTGATCAGTGGCGAGCAGACGTCTCTGGGACTAAGTCCTGCTTTTTCCCTTCTGAGCATGCCCAAAGGAAGACCTCTCAGTGGAGGTCTGGAGTTACATGCTCAGGTTCTGCAGCAGCTCCTTTTGGTCCTATAGGAAGGTCTTGAACTTGCTGCAGCTATAAAAGGTTTGCATGGTCGCATGGCCATTCGCTAGTATACTCTTGTTTACGTGTGTGTGTTGTGAGTGAAAGTCGCTCTTTAAACATCCCCTCCCTTGTGTTTGAATGCTCGCATAAGGAGGATGATTGTAACCTAGCGCCCGACTTGTTATCAACACTACTACACAAACAGCGTCTATTACTGTGACTGCTAGTGCCACGCCGTGTGCTATCTCCACGCTTTCCTAACCCAAGTCTGGGTGGTTAGTGGCAGCCAGAGCGGCACTGCATGCACTCTCATGCTACTTTATTATTATTTCTGTTACGTGCGGTACTTCGGCCCTGTGACACAAGAGGGTTCTTCTTCTTTCACACAGGGTGAAGCTAACCTCTGTGTGTATCATCATTGTACCGCCATATAGCTCGTCATTGCTTAGCAGCAGGTTCCATCTCTGAACAGTGGACCCCGGGCTACAAACGCACCTTATTCCTTTTCTTTAATTATTTTGTGCGTTCCGCTAGCCCTAACACACTGTGTACCTAAAAATTGGAGCTCCCCCCATGTGACACCATTTTGGAAACTAGACCCCCAAGGAACTTATGTAGATGTGTGGTGAGCATTTTGAACCCCCAAGTGCTGCACAGATGTTTATAACGCAGAGCAGTGAAAATAAAAAATCATTTTTCTTTCCTCAAAAATTGTTTTTTAGCGCGCAATTTCTTATTTTCACAAGGGTAACAGGAGAAATTGGACCCCAAAAGTTGTGGTCCAGTTTGTCCTGAGTAGGTTTATACCCGAAATGTGGGGGGAACCACTGTTTGGGTGCATGGCAGAGCTCCGAAGGGAAATAGTGACGTTTTGAAATGCAGACTTTGATGGAATGGTCTGCGGGTGTCACATTGCGTTTGCAGGGGCTCTGATGTGCCTAAACAGTAGAAACCCACCACAAGTGACCCCATTTTGGAAAATAGACCCCCCAAGGAACTTATCTAGATGTGTGGTGAGCATTTTGAACCCCCCAGTGCTTCACAGAATTTTATAACGCGGAGTCGTGAAAATAAAAAATCTTTTTTTTCCCACAAAAATAATTTTTAACCCCTATTTTTTATTTTCCCAAGGGTAACAGGAGAAATTAGACCCCCAAAGTTGTTGTACAATTTTCCTGAGTACCCTTATACCCCATATCTTTGAGTAAACCACTGTTTGGGTGCACGTCGGGTCTCGGAAGGGAGGGAGCACAATTTGACTTTTTGAATGCAAGATTGGCTGGAATCAATGGTGACCCTCTGATGTGCCTAAACAGTGGAAACCCCTCAATTCTAACTCCAACACTAACCCCAACACAACCCTAGCCCTAATCCCAACTCTAACCATAACCCTAATCACAAACCTAACCACAACACACCATTAACCACAACCCTAACCCCAACACACCACTAACCCTAATCCCAACCCTAACCACAACCCTAACCCCAACACACCCCTAACCCCAACCCTAGCCATAACCCTAACCACAAGCCTAACCCTAACCCCATCACCCCCTAACCCTAATCTTAACCCTAATTCCAACCCTAACACTAATTCCAACCCTAACTCTAGTTCCATCCCTAACTCTAAGTCTATGTGCCCACATTGCGGATTCGTGCGCGGATTTTTTGCACTGTTTTTGAAAAAAAGTGCACTGCATTTTACTTGCGGATTCACAGTGGATTTTCAGTGTTCTTTGTGCGGATTTCACTTGCGGATTCCTATTGAGGAACAGATGCAAAACGCTGCGGAATCCGCACAAAGAATTGACATGGTGTGCAAAATACAATGCAGCGTTTCCACGCGGTATTTTCCGCACCATGGGCACAGCAGATTTGCTTTTCCATAGGTTTACATGGTACTGTGACCGTGATGGAAAAGTGCCGCAGCAGCCAATCCGCACCGTGTGCACATAGCCTAATTCTAACCCTAACCCTAATTCTAACCCTTACCCTAATTCTAACCCTAATTCTAACCCTAACTCTAATTGCAACCCTAACCCTAATTGCAACCCTAACCCAAATTCTAATTCTAACCCTAGTGGAAAAATAAAAATACATATATTTTCTTTATTTTATTATTTTCCCTACCTATGGCGGTGATAAAGGGGAGGGTTTATTTACTATATTTTTATTTTGATCACTGTGATAGGTTCTATCACAGTGATCAAAATGTACCTAGAATGAATCTGCCGGCCAATTCGGCGGGCGCACTGCGCATGCGCCCACCATTTTGGAAGATGAGAACAACCTACAAAGAAAGTCCTCCTAAGAGATCATATATAAATAATTTTTATTGAGCCATATATAAAACATAATTAAAAAAGGATGACATAATACAAAAAGGACAATCAAACATTTGGCAGAGATATGCATCAGGGTCCAAAAAGGAGTACTTGCATACATAACATCAATAGTAACCTTCCATAAGTAAATCATTTAAAGCACAATGCTTAAAATGGATCAGATGAAAAAGTGCATATGCATATGGACTGTTGTGAATTCTGTGGCAGAGCTCCCTCCTGTGGTCACAAGTGGTACTTCGGCTGATTCTCTCTGTGAGCTTCCGTTGGTGGAGGAGAGTGGTACTGCGGCTTCTGAGTTTCCTTCCTCAGGTGATGTGGTGAAGTCGTTAGGTGCTGCTCTATGTGCCTTCTTTTCCAGGAAGTTTTCGCCTGCTGAGCGAAATTATGATTTGGCAATCGAGACTTGCTGGCCATGAAGTGGGCATTCGAGGAGTGGCGTCATTGGCTTGAAGGAGCTAAGCATCGCGTGGTGGTCTTGACTGATCATAAGAACTTGACTTATCTCGAGTCTGCCAAGCGGTTGAATCCTAGACAGGCTCGTTGGTCGCTGTTTTTTGCCCGTTTTGATTTTGTGATTTCGTACCTTCCGGGCTCTAAAAATGTGAAGGCGGATGCTCTGTCTAGGAGTTTTGTGCCCGACTCTCCGGGTTTATCTGAGCCGGCGGGTATTCTCAAAGAGGGAGTAATTGTGTCTGCCATCTCCCCTGATTTGCGGCGGGTGCTGCAAAAATTTCAGGCTAATAAACCTGATCGTTGCCCAGCAGAGAAACTGTTTGTCCCTGATAGGTGGACGAATAGAGTTATCTCTGAGGTTCATTGTTCGGTGTTGGCTGGTCATCCTGGAATCTTTGGTACCAGAGAGTTAGTGGCTAGATCCTTTTGGTGGCTATCTCTGTCGCGGGATGTGCGTTCTTTTGTGCAGTCCTGTGGGATTTGTGCTCGGGCTAAGCCCTGCTGTTCTCGTGCCAGTGGGTTGCTTTTGCCCTTGCCGGTCCCGAAGAGGCCTTGGACACATATCTCTATGGATTTTATTTCAGATCTTCCCGTCTCTCAAAAAATGTCAGTCATTTGGGTGGTTTGTGATCGTTTCTCTAAGATGGTCCATTTGGTACGCTTGTCTAAATTACCTTCCTCCTCTGATTTGGTGCCATTGTTCTTCCAGCATGTGGTTCGTTTACATGGCATTCCAGAGAATATCGTTTCTGACAGAGGTTCCCAGTTTGTTTCGAGGTTTTGGCGAGCCTTTTGTGCTAGGATGGGCATTGACTTGTCTTTTTCCTCGGCTTTCCATCCTCAGACTAATGGCCAGACCGAACGAACCAATCAGACCTTGGAAACATATCTGAGATGCTTTGTTTCTGCTGATCAGGATGACTGGGTGTCCTTTTTGCCTTTGGCTGAGTTCGCCCTTAATAATCGGGCCAGCTCGGCTACCTTGGTTTCGCCGTTTCTCTGCAACTCTGGGTTCCATCCTCGTTTCTCTTCAGGGCAGGTTGAGTCTTCGGACTGTCCTGTTGTGGATACTGTGGTGGACCGGTTGCAGCAGATTTGGACTCATGTAGTGGACAATTTGACCTTGTCCCAGGAGAAGGCTCAACGTTTCGCTAATCGCAGACGCTGTGTGGGTCCCCGACTTCGTGTTGGGGATTTGGTTTGGTTATCTTCTCATCATATTCCTATGAAGGTTTCCTCTCCTAAGTTTAAACCTCGTTTCATTGGTCCGTATAGGATTTCTGAGGTTCTTAATCCTGTGTCTTTTCGTCTGACCCTTCCAGATTCTTTTTCCATTCATAACGTATTCCATAGGTCATTGTTGCGGAGATACGTGGCACCTATGGTTCCATCTGTTGATCCTCCTGCCCCGGTTTTGGTGGAGGGGGAGTTGGAGTATATTGTGGAGAAGATTTTGGATTCTCGTGTTTCAAGACGGAAACTCCAGTATCTGGTTAAGTGGAAGGGTTATGCTCAGGAAGATAATTCCTGGGTCTTTGCCTCTGATGTCCATGCTCCCGATCTTGTTCGTGCCTTTCATATGGCTCATCCTGGTCGTCCTGGGGGCTCTGGTGAGGGTTCGGTGACCCCTCCTCAAGGGGGGGGTACTGTTGTGAATTCTGTGGCAGAGCTCCCTCCTGTGGTCAAAAGTGGTACTTCGGCTGATTCTCTCTGTGAGCTTCCGTTGGTGGAGGAGAGTGGTACTGCGGCTTCTGAGTTTCCTTCCTCAGGTGATGTGGTGAAGTCGTTAGGTGCTGCTCTATTTAACTCCACCTAGTGCTTTGATCCTGGCCTCCAGTCAATGTTCTAGTATAGGACCCGATTCCTCCTGGATCGTTCCTGTGGCCTGCTGCTCTGCATAGCTAAATTCTGCTTTTGTTATTTTGTTTGCTGTTTTTTTCTGTCCAGCTTGCTTATTTGTTTTTTCTTGCTTGCTGGAAGCTCTGGGACGCAGAGGGTGTACCGTTCGGTACGGAGGGTCTTTTTGCCCCCTTTGCGTGGTTGTTTGTAGGGTTTTGTGTTGACCGCAAAGTTACCTTTCCTATCCTCGCTCTGTTCAGAAAGTCGGGCCTCACTTTGCTAAATCTATTTCATCTCTACGTTTGTCTTTTCATCTTAACTCACAGTCATTATATGTGGGGGCTGCCTTTTCCTTTGGGGTATTTCTCTGAGGCAAGGTAGGCTTATTTTCTATCTTCAGGCTAGCTAGTTTCTCAGGCTGTGCCGAGTTGCATAGGGAGCATTAGGCGCAATCCACGGCTGCCTCTAGTGTGGTTGGAGAGGATTAGGGATTGCGGTCAGCAGAGTTCCCACGTCTCAGAGCTCGTTCTATGTTTTTGGGTTATTGTCAGGTCACTGTATGTGCTCTGACTTCTATGTCCATTGTATTACTGAATTACCAGATCATAACAATGGACCAAGTGCATACCAAAGGACTGGGTACTGTTAGTTCAATGATAAGGTGCAATATATGATAAGCACAATTGCTCAGGTACTCCTCTGCACATCACAGTCATACATAAAATGAAAGAGAGTTCACAATAAATGTTAGACTATTGAAAACACATAATTACACAAAGTCCAGGCTGCCACAACATACCCCCTGACGCGTGTTTCAAGAATCTCTTCCTCAGAAGATTTATCTTCTGCATGTTGTGACCTGCCACTCGCTCCACTGTTTTCTGGTCAACCCAGAAGACACAATTCAATGTAAGTCATTGAGCACCAAAATAAGGACACAGCAAAGCTCTCATAAATTTACATTGAGAGCTTGTGACCGTTATCTGACTTCCTGTTAGTCTGAAATTGTGGTCACAAGATAGTGACACAAGACAGTAGCAGCACTGGGAAGAACTGAAGACAGCAGCTGGTAAATATAATACTTCGGTCAGGGACCTTAGATTAGTTAAAAAATAAGTGCAAGTGCTAACTGCTAATTTAATCAAATATAACCAAATAGAGGGAATTCCACCTGTTTCAAAACTAAAGAAGAAATGGCGAGTAATATTAATTAAACTTAATATTTAATCTCACATTTAAAAAACATCACTCAAAGTGTTACATATACATGAATAAGACAAACATGGTATAGTAGAAACCTCAACTGTGACTCAGACACTAGGTTGTTGGAAACAGTCAATTCAGAACCCTAATTTTGCCTGATATGATTCAGGTGCAAAACCCAATCAAATATGATTCATTTGATAGGAATTAATGGTTAAGGATACATGTCACCTTGTTGGATATTAACAGATGCTTGAATGATGATCTGAGAGCACTGAGGGTAGGGGCTAGATTTTGATGCCCACTTAATACCCTTCTCAGCTGGATCAAAGACTGATGACTACTCCCGAGCCCGATGCATTTCTTTTTTCAGTAGATTCATCAGTGGAGTTTTTGGCAACATCTCATACCATTTTGCAGGGTTATGAAAGGTTATGAAAGGTCTCCACTGCATACTATAGCTGAACAGAGCCTTCTAGCTAGCTGAAATTTGTCACTCAGGTTGAGATTTTTACTATACCATGTTTGTCTTTTTCATGTACGCACAACCATTTCAGTGATGTTTTCGAATGTAATATTAAATGCTAAGTGTTGTATTTGACCCCCATTTTTTGTACTATAGCTATAACTTAGATTAGTGGCACCACTACAGCGCTGAAAAAAAAATGCAGGGGCTCGTGCTTTAAAAATGTAATATACTTTAAGAAAACATTTTGTTATTGTATTGGAAATTAGAAATAACCTACTGACTTTTATTATATTGCAGCACAAATGTATAACAATATGTAAAGTTTAAAAAAAATGTTAATTTCAATTCTCGGCTTTTAGTACACAAGAATCTAAAAAGAGAGCAACTTTAGAGGACAAATGATGAATTTAATTTGCTGTCCATATGCTGAAGCTTGAAGTACTGTCCATTTTTAACTCTTTTCTTACATACATATAATGTATCTATAATATTGAATGTACATTATGATAAGACAGGTTCTTTCCAGGGTGAAAATCATTGATCAAACACTTGTAAGTGATTTGCCATCTTCCTGAATATTTTGATTTTTTTTTTATAAAGCTTCCATATTCAAGCTAATTGCTTAGTATCTGATATTTGAGCAGTAGTTTGGTAAATAACTGATGGTCCCGTAATAAGGTGCAATTAGCATATATTAAATCCCTGTAGAATTAAATAATCAGGAATGAGGATCAAGGAAATTGGTTGCTACAGAAACTGTAAACTGCATTGAAAATTGCTGTTAATTTGCAGTGTTTCTAATTCACCTGATTAAGTGGAGGGGGGGTAATATCTAAGAAAGAATCTCTATGTAATGCTTTCTCATAAAAAACAGCATGTTTGGTGTGCAGCAGTAATTTCCTTTCATGTTACTCTATATACCACCAAGGATCAAAAGTCAGAAATTCTTATGCATCAAAGTTAGAACTTGAAATGAATGATGAGCGGATCATTTGGGATTCGAATTCACACGATTGGTCAAATTTTCTTCAAAAATTTGATTTGCGATAAATTTGCCACAAATTGAATTTTTCCTATTATGCCCTGTGGACTCTCTAGACCTCAGAGCATAATAATTGTAAGATATAGATAGAGAAAAAGGAGCAAAAACAATCCAGAACTAATAAGCACACCAATAAATACAATATGAGAAATGATTCATTAATTGGTATCGATTTTATTTGGTAAACAAAATCCCCTCAACTCTCCAAGCATTAAATATATTGTTGGAAAAACCGTGCATATAGAAAAAATGTACATACAAAACAAATTAAAAATAAAGAAACGTTAACTGTTAGGGTATGTGCACATGTAGAATGGTCCACTTCGGATTTTTCCACAGCGGATTTGATAAATCGGCATGGCAAAACCGCTGCGGTTTTTCCTGTGGATTTATCGCGTTTTCTATTGCGGATTCCACTGCAGATTTACATCTGCAGTTTTCTATTGGAGCAGATGTAAAAACGCTGCGGATTCCGCACAAAGAATTGACATGCTGGGGAAAATAAAGCACTGCGTTTCCGCGCGTTTTTTTCTGCAGCATGGGCACAGCGTTTTTTGTTTCCCATAGGTTTACATTGTACAGTAAACTCATGGGAAACTGCTGCGGATCCGCAGCAAAATCCACAACGTGTGCACATACCCTTATTGGACAATGAGAAAACAAAAACAGAAGCAAAAATATAATATTTCTCATGTAGCAAATTGGCTGCATATAGAGATTTACGAATGTAAAATGTAAAATATAAAAAAAAAATAATGTTCACCTCACTTCTTTGGGTACCCTGTTATTCACTTTAAGCCTTAGAGGTCTTCCTTCTGCCATCACGCACGGTATTTTCATCCTATAAACTCAGTGGTAGCTGGAGAGTTAAAGGGGTTGTCCACTACTTTGAGTTAACCCCCAATGTATCCCCCCGGGGCCCCTAATGAATTGTGTAAATACCTTCCATTGCCGTTTTCGTCTGTGAGCAGCGCTATGCTGGCAGCAGAGTCTGGATCACGTGAGCCCCAGGCTGCAGCCGCCGCTAATTTCTGCCGACGTCACATCACTTTCCAGACTCTGGAAATTGACGTGACGTCAGCAGCAGGCGTGACCCTGCCTTCACAGACAGCAGTCACTCAGGAGTGACTGGGCTGTGGGCGGGGCTGTGGGCTGCCTGTGGGGATATGCTGGGGGTGGGCGGGGCTGTGCTGGGGGCAGGTGGGACTAGGCAGGGATGTGCGGGCACCGCGGGTCTGAGTGCCAGTGCTGGGATGTGCGGGCGCCAGGGGTCTGCATGCCGGTGCCGGGGGTCTGCATGCTGGTATGTGTGGGTGCCGGGGGTCTGCATGCCGGTGCCTGGATGTGTGGGCGGGTCTGGGGTCTGCGGGTGTGTGCGGTGGGTCTGCTGCGGGGGAGGGGGTGGTCATTGGTGTGTGTGTGTGTCTCTGTGTGCAGGCATTGTCCGATGGGACTACAAGTCCCATCGGGCTCTGCCTGCTACAATGATAGTGAGTGACACATTAGCCAATGATGTACAGTAGTAGTCCCATCATCCGGCTAATGTGTTGAATGTAAAAAAAACACATACACACATATACAGTACATACAGACATACAACATACACCATTTGACATGCAACATGTGACATGTAACATTTGACATCATGCGACATGCAGCATGCGACATTTGATGACATGCGACGACATGCAGCATGTGACATGCAACATGCGGCATGCGATGACATGCAGCATGCAACGATATGCAGCATGCAACAACATGCAGCATGCAACAACATGCAGCATGCAACAACATGCAGCATGTGACATGTAACAACATGCGACATGCGACGACATGCACCATGCGACATGCACCATGTGGCAACATGAACCATGTGGTGACATGCAACATGCGCCATGCGACGTGCACCATGCGATGACATGCGATATGCAACATGTGCGATGTGGCAACATGCTCCATGTGACAAAATGCGACATGTGGCAACATGGGACATGTGACATGCAACGTACGATGACATGCAACATCATGCGACATGCAGCATGTGACATGCAACATGCACCATGTGACATGCGACAACATGCAACATATAACATGCGACATGCAGCATGCGACATGTGACAACATGCAATGGCATGTAGCATGTGACAACATGCGACCTGCAGCATGCGACGTGTGACAAAATGTGACATGCAACAATATGTGACATGCAACATGCGACATGTGGCAACATGCGACATGGAACATGCGACATGCAACATGGGACATGTGACAACATGCGACAGCATGCAACAAGCGACATGTGATAACATGTGACATGCGACAACATGCGGCATGCAGCATGCGACATACGACATGCCACGTACAGTGCATACATACAGTAAATACATACAACATACATACAGACATACAGTACATATAACATAGAATACATACTCACCATTACTTGCCACTTTGATCCCCGAAGCCAGTGTCATCTGTAAAAAATATTAAAATAATAAACAAACAATATGCTCCCTGATCCGCAGATATCCAATTAAAGTGAGTGTCCCACGACGATCTCCCGTAGAGAACAGCAGCATCAGCTGATGTGACCGCTCTCCAAGGGCTCCAGGAATACAATGATGGAAGGTATCCTTCCTCAATGTATTCCTCACAGTGAATTCCTATGCCCCTGTGAGAAAATAGTCCCTAGTCTCACTTTTGGCATTGCTGTGTGAGAAAGTTCCCACGCAGCAAATGCCTTAAAGTGAGACCAGTGAACTATAGTAACCTCTCAGTGATACACTGCAGGAGCCATTGTCTCCTGTGTCACTGAAGGTCTATAGAGCAGTGACATCACTCCATGTCACTGTTCTATAGGGGAGATCGTCATGGGACACTTTTTATTAATTGGACTGTGTCACACAGGGAGTATACGGTTTATTATTTTCCATTTTTTGCAGGCGCTGAAGTATGGTAAGTATGGTTAAATTAAGAATATTAAAATACTTTTTTCTGGCTGTGTCTTTTATTTTTTTTAACTTTTTCACTACTATAGGATTAATAAGGGATAGGCGTCATATTGATGCCTCTCCATTATTAACCCGGCTTAATGTCACCTTACAATAGCAAGGTGACATTAACCCCTTATTACCCCATATCCCACCGCTACTTGGGAGTGGGAAGAGAGGGGCTAAGTGCCGGAATTGGCGCATCTCACAGATGCGCCATTTCTGGGGTGGCTGCGGACTGCTATTTGTAGCCAGGGGGGCCAATATCCATGGCTGCAGGCTTATATTCATAGCCTGGGAGGGGCCAGGCTGCAAATATTGGCCCCCGGCCGTCGGCTTTCCCCCTCTGGTGCAGAAAATTGCACGAGAGCCCACACCATTTTTTTTTTAACTGAACCATATTGTTCATTAACCCCTTTCTGCCAGCTGATGGAATACTACGTCAGCTGGCAGTATCCCCCGCTTTGAGGTGGGCTTCGGCAGTGAGCCCACTTCAAAGCCGCAACTTGTCAGCTGTTTTCAATACAAAAAAAAAATTTGCATGATCGCTAAATGGCGTAGCGAGAAAGAAAAATCAAAAGCCAAAATTATGTTTTTTTGTCGCCGCGACATTGCATGAAAATGCAATAACAAGCGATCAAAAGAACGTATCTGCACATAAGTGGTATCATTAAAAACGTCAGCTCGGCACGCAAAAAATTAGCCCTCACCCCACCTGATATCTCAGAAAATATAGACGCTACAGGTAACGGAAAATGGTGCAATTATTTTATTTTTTTTTTAGCAAAGTTTGGAATTTTTTTTCACCACATAGATAAAAAAATAAGCTAGATATGTTTGGTGTCTATGAACTCTTAATCACCTGGAGAATAATAATCGCAGGTCAGTTTTATGCTGTGTGCACACGTTGCAGATTTGGGTGCAGAATTTTCTGCACAAAATCTGCATCTCCTTGCAGAAAACGCAACTGCGTTTTTTATGCATTTTTTCATGGTTTTGCGTGCGGTTCTGATGCAGTTCTTGGTGCGGTTCTTGGGGATTTTTTGCGCGGTTTTGATTCAGTTTTTGCTGCAGTATTTGGTGCATTTTTTTGCGTGGTTTGATTCAGGTTTTTTATGATTTTTTATGCAGTTTTTGGTGAAGTTCTGATGCAGTTTTGATGCAGTCTTTGGTGCAGTTTTGATGAAGTTGTTGGTGTGGGTTTGATGCAGTTTTTGTTGCAGTTTGGATGCAGGTTTTGGTGCGGTTTTGATGCATTTTTTGCTGTGGTTTTGATGCAGTTTTTGGTGAAGTTTTGATGCAGTTTTGATGCGTTTTTGGTGCATTTTTTGCACGGTTTTGATGCATTTAAAAAAAAATGTGTGGTTTTGCGCAGTTTTTGTGCATTTTTGTATGCGTTTTTGAAAGCTAAATAAAGATGAATTATTGAAAAAAAAAGATTTGTGATGTCATTATTGTCCAACCTCCTCTTTTACATTTGTCCAACCCACACTCAATTACACACAGATAGACAGATAGATAATAGATGAAATGGATAGACAGATCTACATATAGATTGATCTATAGATGCATACATCTATCTATTCATATATCTATCTATAGATATATCTGGATAGATATATCTATTGATAGATGTATGGCTTGTGTATGGTGCATGTCCACTGTCTGGATTACATCCGAATTAGCTGCAGATGGGATGCTGCGTACTTGTAGTCCCATCGGATGATGCCTGCACACACACCCCAAAAGACCCCCCGCACAGCCCCGCACACACCCTAACAGTCCCGCACACATCCAAACAGCCCCGCACACACCCGAACACATCCAAACAGTCCCGCACACACCCTAACAGCCAGGCAAACACCTGTACAGCCCCACACACAACCGAACAGTCCCACAAACACCCGAACAGCCAGGCACACACCCGCACAGCCCCGCACACACCCAAACAGTCCTGCACAGACCCAAACAGTCCCGCACACACCCGAACAGTCCCACACAGCGCCGCACACATCCGAACGGTCCCGCACACACCCGCACACACCCGCACACATCCGAACAGCCCGCAGACCCCGCACACACCTGAACAGTCCCGCACACACCCGCACACATCCGAAGAGCCCGCACACACGTGAACAGTTCCACACACATCCGAACAGCCTGCAGACCCCACCCGCACACACATACATGCACACAGTCACCGCCCACACATTTCCCTCCTCCCGAACTGCAGCGTTTCTTAGACCCACATCTGCAGCAAAACTGCAGATCTTTTTTACGTCTGCGGTTTTGCTGCGTGCTGTGGCGCACACCTGTAATCCTAGCTACTATGGGAGGCTTGGGTTGTGGGATCACTGGAGCTTGTCAGTTCTGGTTCATCCTGTGCTATGTGGGTCAGGGGTCTTCTCTGTCCTCAGTATTAATATGGTGACTCTGAGCCAGCTGCTTGGAGATACTATGTGGATGGGGTGTCCTTGGTCCAAAAAAAAAAAAGACATACGCATGAATTTCAGAGCATTAAAGAAAAGTAAATCTCTATTTTACATCTGCGGTTTTGCTGCGGATGTGCCTGACTCAATGAAAGTCTAAGGATGCTCAAACGCTGCAGTTTGGCACAATAGAAGTGACATGCTGTGGGGAAAAAAAAGCTGCACTTCAATGCGGCTTTTTCCGCAGCATGTGCACAACAAGTCTACGGCTCCAATAGACTTACATTGGCTGTTTTGCACTACACTGCAGATTTGATGCAATTCTGTGCAGCAAAAAACCCTGCGGATCTGGAATCAAATCCACAATGTGTGCACACAGCCTTAGCATTTAGTGAACCTAGCAAAAAAGCCAAGCAAAAAACAAATGTGGGATTTGCACTTTTTTTGCAATTTCATCGAACTTTGAATTTTTTCACATTTTCTGTTACACGACATGGTAAAACCAATGGTGTTGTTCAAAAGTAGAACTTGTCGCGCAAAAAATAATTTCTCACATGGCCATATTGACGGAAAAATTATGGCTCTGGAAAGAAGGGGAGCGATAAACGAAAAAAGCTCCAGGGGTGAAGGGGTTTAGAAACATGGATATGGACATATGTGTGTATACAGACATAGATATATAGATACATATCTATTTATCTATCTCTCTATCTGTGTGTAATGGAGTGTGGGTTGGACAAATGTAAAAGAGGAGGTTGGACAGAAATGACATCACAAATCTTTTTCAAGATAGAGGAGGGAGGAATTAGGGTGTGTTTTGGAGTGGGTGTGGTAAGTTCAAGCTTAGTGGCCAGTGCAATGCATCATGGAACTTGTAGTATTAGAGCACAATAACTCAGGAGAAAGGAAGTTGTCGATTAACCCCATGAGAGCTGGATCCAGCACTGAAGATGTGCTTTTACCGCATGATAAAAGGTAATATTGCTAAAATAAACACAGTGGATGTTTTCAGTGGCACATAATAGCAAGATTTATGAAAAAAAAATTATTGTAGTGGACAACTTCTTTAAGCAGTGAGGTGAGTGTTAGTTTGAGTGCTAGTTTTTTTTTTCTTTTTCTTTTGCCAACCCTAAATGATTTTCCAAAATGGCAGCAGGGCATTTTAATTTAATTGTGAAGTGAATTGCAAAGTGTTCGAATTTTCATGGAACCTTGGTCAGATGTGACATCATTTGAAGTGTGGCATCTTTAACCCCTTTCAGACATTAGACGTACTATCCCGTCGAGGTGGGGTGGGCCCCTATGACCACCGACGGGATAGTACATCATATGCGATCAGCCGTGCTCACGGGGGGAGTGCGGCCGATCGCGACCGGGTGTCAGCTGCCTATCGTAGCTGACATCCGGCACTATGTGCCAGGAGCGGTCACGGACCTCTCCCAGCACATTAACCCCCGGCACACCACGATCAAACATGATCGTGGTGTGACGTCGGTATAGGAAAGCTTCCCGCAGGGAGGGGGCTCCCTGCGGGCTTAACTGAGCCCCCCACAGCAACGCGATGTGATTGCGTTGCTGCAAGGGTCTTCCTACCTCCCTCCCTGCTCCAGGCCCAGATCCAAGATGGCTGCGGCATCCGGGTCCTGCAGGGAGGGAGGTGGCTTCACAGAGCCTGCTTAGAGCAGGCACTGTGAAGCCTGCACTGCTCTAAGTCAGATCGGTGATCTGACAGAGTGCTGTGCAAACTGTCAGATCACCGATCTGTGATGTCACCCCCTGGGACAAAGTAAAAAATGTAAAAAAAAATTTCCAAATGTGTAAAAAAAAAAAATCCTAAATAATGAAAAAATATATATACAGTTAGGGCCAGAAATATTTGGACAGTGACACAAGTTTTGTTATTTTAGCTGTTTACAAAAACATGTTCAGAAATACAATTATATATATAATATGGGCTGAAAGTGCACACTCCCAGCTGCAATATGATAGTTTCCACATCCAAATCGGAGAAAGGGTTTAGGAATCATAGCTCTGTAATGCATAGCGTCCTCTTTTTCAAGGGACCAAAAGTAATTGGACAATGGACTCTAAGGGCTGCAATTAACTCTGAAGGCGTCTCCCTCGTTAACCTGTAATCAATGAAGTAGTTAAAAGGTCAGGGGTGGATTCCAGGTGTGTGGTTTTGCATTTGGAAGCTGTTGCTGTGAGCAGACAACATGCGGTCAAAGGAACTCTCAATTGAGGTGAAGCAGAACATCCTGAGGCTGAAAAAAAAGAAAAAATCCATCAGAGAGATAGCAGACATGCTTGGAGTAGCAAAATCAACAGTTGGGTACATTCTGAGAAAAAAGGAATTGACTGGTGAGCTTGGGAACTCAAAAAGGCCTGGGCGTCCACGGATGACAACAGTGGTGGATGATCGCCGCATACTTAATTTGGTGAAGAAGAACCCGTTCACAACATCAACTGAAGTCCAGAACACTCTCACTGAAGTAGGTGTATCTGTCTCTAAGTCAACAGTAAAGACTCCATGACAGTAAATACAAAGGGTTCACATCTAGATGCAAACCATTCATCAATACCAAAAATAGACAGGCCAGAGTTAAATTTGCAGAAAAACACCTCAAGAAGCCAGCTCAGTTCTGGAAAAGTATTCTATGGACAGATGAGACAAAGATCAACCTGTACCAGAATGATGGGAAGAAAAAAGTTTGGAGAAGAAAGGGAACGGCACATGATCCAAGGCACACCACATCCTCTGTAAAACATGGTGGAGGCAACGTGATGGCATGGGCATGCATGGCTTTCAATGGCACTGGGTCACTTGTGTTTATTGATGACATAAGAGCAGACAAGAGTAGCCGGATGAATTCTGAAGTGTACCGGGATATACTTTCAGCCCAGATTCAGCCAAATGCTGCAAAGTTGATTGGACGGCGCTTCATAGTACAGATGGACAATGACCCCAAGCATACAGCCAAAGCTACCCAGGAGTTCATGAGTGCCAAAAAAGTGGCACATTCTGCAATGGCCAAGTTAATCTCCAGATCTAAACCCAATTGAGCATGCATTTCACTTGCTCAAATCCAGACTTAAGACGGAAAGACCCACAAACAAGCAAGACCTGAAGGCTGCGGCTGTAAAGGCCTGGCAAAGCATTAAGAAGGAGGAAACCCAGCGTTTGGTGATGTCCATGGGTTCCAGACTTAAGGCAGTGATTGCCTCCAAAGGATTTGCAACAAAATATTGAAAATAAAAATATTTTGTTTGGGTTATGTTTATTTGACCAATTACTTTTGACCTCCTAAAATGTGGAGTGTTTGTAAAGAAATGTGTACAATTCCTACATTTTCTATCAGATATTTTTGTTCAACCCTTCAAATTAAACGTTACAATCTGCACTTGAATTCTGTTGTAGAGGTTTCATTTCAAATCCAATGTGGTGGCATGCAGAGCCCAACTCGCGAAAATTGTGTCACTGTCCAAATATTTCTGGCCCTAACTGTATATTATTCCCATAAATACATTTCTTTATCTAAATAAAAAAAAACAATAAAAGTACACATATTTAGTATCACCACGTACGTAATGACCCGACCTATATAACTGGCCCACTAGTTAACCCCTTCAGTAAACACCGTAAGGAAAAAAAAATGAGGCAAAAAACAACGCTTTAGTATCATACCGCCGAACAAAAAGTGGAATAACACGCAATCAAAAAGACGGATATAAATAACCATGGTACCGCTGAAAACGACATCTTGTCCTGCAAAAAACGAGCTGCAATACAGCATCATTAGCAAAAAAATAAAAAAGTTATAGTCCTGAGAATAAAGCGATGCAAAAATTATTATTTTTTCTATAAAATAGTTTTTATCGTATAAAAGCGCCAAAACATAAAAAAAATATAAATGAGGTATCGCTGTAATTTTACTGACCCAAAGAATAAAACTGCTTTATCCATTTTACCAAATGCGGAACGGTATAAACGCCTCCCCCAAAAGATATTCATGAATAGCTGGTTTTTGGTCATTCTGCCTCACAAAAATCGGAATAAAAAGCGATAAAAAATGTCACGTGCCCGATAATGTTACCAATAAAAACGTCAACTCGTCCTGCAAAAAACAAGACCTCACATGACTCTGTAGACCAAAATATGTAAAAATTATAGCTCTCAAAATGTGGTAACGCAAAAAATATTTTTTGCAATAAACAATAAAAAGCGTCTTTCAGTGTGTGACGGCTGCCAATCATAAAAATCCGCTGAAAAACCCGCTATAAAAGTAAATCAACCCCCCCTTCATCACCCCATTAGTTAAGGAAAAATTAAAAAAAAGTATTTATTTCCATTTTCCCATTAGGGTTAGGGCTAGGGTTAGGGTAAGGGCTAGGGTTAGGGTTAGGGCTATGGTTAGGGTTAGGGCTATGGTTAGGGCTAGGGCTAGGGTTAGCATTAGGGCTAGGGCTAGGGTTAGGGTTAGGGCTAGGGTTAGGGTTTGGGTTAGGGCTAGGGTTAGGGCTAGGGTTAGGGTTAGAGTTGGGGCTAGGGTTAAGGCTACAATTAGGGTTGGGGCTAAAGTTATGGTTAGCGTTTAGATTATATTTACGGTTGGGAATAGGGTTGGGATTAGGGTTAGGGGTGTGTCAGGGTAAGAGGTGTGGTTAGGGTTACAGTTGGGATTAGGGTTAGGGGTGTGTTTGGATTAGGGTTTCAGTTATAATTTGGGGGGTTTCCACTGTTTAGGCTCATCAGGGGCTCTCCAAACGCGACATGGCGTCCGATCTCAATTCCAGCCAATTCTGCATTGAAAAAGTAAAGCAGTGCTTCTTCCCTTCCGAGCTCTCCCGTGTGCCCAAACAGGGGTTTACCCCAACATATGGGGTATCAGCGTATTCATGACAAATTGTACAACAACTGTTGCCATCCAATTTCTCCTGTTACCCTTGGGAAAATACAAAACTGGGGGCTAAAAAATAATTTTTGTGGGAAAAAATTTATTTTATTTTTACGGCTCTGCATCATAAACTTCTGTGAAGTCCTTGGTGGGTCAAAGCGCTCACCACACATCTAGATAAGTTCCTTAGGGGGTCTACTTTCCAAAATGGTGTCACTTGTGGGGGGTTTCTACTGTTTAGGTACATTAGGGGCTCTGCAAACGCAATGTGACACCTGCAGACCATTCCATCTAAGTCTGCATTCCAAATGGCGCTCCTTCCCTTCCGAGCCCTCCCATGCACCCAAACAGTGGTTCCCCCCCACATATGTGGTATCAGCGCACTCAGGACAAATTGGACAACAAATTTTGTGGTCCAATTTCTCCTGTTACCCTCGGGAAAATACAAAACTGGGGGCTAAAAAATAATTTTTGTGGGAAAGAATTTGTTTTATTTTTACGGCTCTACATGATAAACTTCTGTGAAGCCCTTGGTGGGTCAAAGCGCTCACCACACATCTAGATAATTTCCTTAGGGGGTCTACTTTCCAAAATGGTGTCATTTGTGGGGGTTTCTACTGTTTAGGTACATTAGGGGCTCTGCAAACGCAATGTGACACCTGCAGACCATTCCATCTAAGTCTGCATTCCAAATGGCGCTCCTTTCCTTCCGAGCCCTCCCATGTGCCCAAACAGTGGTTCCCCCCACATATGGGGTATCAGCGCACTCAGGACAAATTGGACAACAAATTTTGGGGTCCAATTTCTTCTGTTACCCTCGGGAAAATACAAAACTGGGGGCTAAAAAATAATTTTTGTGGGAAAAAATTTTTGCTTTATTTTTACGGCTCTGCATGATAAACTTCTGTGAAGCCCTTGGTGGGTCAAAGCGCTCACTACACATCTAGATAAGTTCCTTAGGGGGTCTACTTTCCAAAATGGTGTCACTTGTGGGGGTTTCTACTGTTTAGGCACATCAGTGGCTCTCCAAACGCAACACGGCGTCCCATCTCAATTCCAGTCAATTTTGCATTGAAAAGTCAAACGGCGCTCCTTCCCTTCCGAGCTCTCCCATGCGCCCAAACAGTGGTGTACCACCACATATGGGGTATCAGCGTACTCAGGACAAATTGCACAACAACGTTTGGGGTCCATTTTCTCCTGTTACCCTTGGTAAAATAAAACAAATTGGAGCTGAATTAAATTTTTTGTGAAAAAATGTAAATGTTTATTTTTATTTAAGCATTCCAAAAATTCCTGGGAAACACCTGAAGGGTTAATAAACTTCTTGAATGTGGTTTTGAGCACCTTGAGGGGAGCAGTTTTTAGAATGGTGTCACACTTGGGTATTTTCTAACATATAGACCCCTCAAAATGACTTCAAATGAGATGTGGTCCCTAAAAAAAATGGTGTTGTAAAAATGAGAAATTGCTGGTCCACTTTTAACCCTTATAACTCCCTAACAAAAAAAAATTTTGGTTCCAAAATTGTGCTGATGTAAAGTAGACATGTGGGAAATGTTACTTATTAAGTATTTTGTGTGACATATCTCTGTGATTTAATTGCATAAAAATTCAAATTTGGAAAATTGCGAAATTTTCAAAATTTTCACCAAATTTCCATTTTTTTCACAAATAAACGCAGGTAATATCAAAGAAATTTTACCACTATCATGAAGTACAATATGTCACAAGAAAACATTGTCAGAATCACTGGGATCCGTTGAAGCGTTCCAGTTATAACCTCATAAAGGGACAGTGGTCAGAATTGTAAAAATTTGCCAGGTCATTAACGTGCAATCCACCCTTGGGGGTAAAGGGGTTAAAGTCTAACATCAGTAATATACCAGAAACAGTCCAGAAATCGGTCAGAAGGTAAGACTAATCATTGTCTTCTAATTTGACTTACCTTTTCTTTTCTTACCCTGCTCTTTAACCATGCTCACATTTGTCCTCTCCATTTTTGCTCCACTAATCCTCACTCCTTCGCTGTCCCCAAAACCCCTGCACTCTCGAATAAAATAATTATCTCCCTCTCTCTTACCCTCTAACTCGCTTCATCTGCAGACCTGCTCCTTGACCTCAGACTTCTACTAAAATATAATATAAGCTGATCACTCTCCTTCACCCACCTGCTTTCCCTTTCTCTGTCTCTTCTCACTGCTGGTGACATATCCCCCAATCCTTGATATATAGAAAACAAGTGACTAGCACACTCCTAGGGATTGTGATGCAAAATGGAGGGGTTTATTTACATACAAAGTCACAAACGTTTCGGTCAACTCTAGACCTTCATCAGTGTGCTACAAAGAAAATAAATACAAAACAGAAATATATGTAAACAAAAACAGGGAGTGTAAACAAAATAGGACACAGTGATAACAAAAATTAACCAAATAAACAGAAGTATATACATCATATGAATACAAAATGTCATGGGACGTCAGATAATATAAAATCGTAGAATACAACCAGCATAACCGCCGTTTGTGTACTAAAAAGGCTGCGAAAATAGAATGTGGACATAGAACCGCAAGAAGTAGAACATAAGTGCCAGTGTGGGACTAGAATCAGAACCTACATAGATCGTATAGGGGCCAGGGAACCGGAGAATAATATAAATATATAATAAGATGGCAGTGGAGTAAGTGTGGTGAGGAAGGAGTAAAGTAGTAAGAGGATGGAACACATACCTAAGTACACCTGTATGTAAGGTTGAGCCCCAAATGGAATGTAAATAAATGGCATCTAAAATTGGACATGGGAAACGTATCAAAAAAATGACACAGCTGGAGTGTCGTGACAGTGTAACCATATAGTTGGACTAGAGCAGGTACATACCAAAAAATATAACTGGTAAACTCGAACCAGGACAAACAAATTGGAGATGTCTATATAAAAAAGATATGGTATTCAGTATATCCAGGAGTAAAAACAGGCCGGGAAAATGGACAATATGGTATATGTAATAACTATTGTTGCATAAATTGCCCACCGAGATACATACCTAATGGAAAGGGTTAAGCCAAGGGGAGGGGAGAAAACCCTTATAGCTAAAGAGCTATGACGCATATCTACAAGGAAGCAACAAAATGTAAGTTAACCATAAGGCTAAGGAGAATGGCCCGGTATAAAGATGCCATATAAGATGGGTGTGGGGAAAAAAGAACTATTCTTACCAGCGCACAGGAGAGACCAAACTCCGCGGTGTCCACCGCCAGGAGGAGTGTGTGGCTATGTGCTGGGTAAAGCTATATATAGGGGATGGGGAGGAGCACAATGTCAGCTGGATGGGCGGAGCCAACATGAAAAAAAAAAAAAAATTAAAAAAAAAAAAAAAAAATAGAGGTGCATTCCAACAGAGTACAGGCCGGTGTCAATAGGTCACAGAGGTGGAGACACATGCATACTACTACAACAAAGAAGGAGGAGGTGCGTTCCAGCGGAGAAAATGGTGATGACGTCGGTGCCTTTCAGCCACAGGGGGCAGGAAAATGTGCATTCCACAGAAGATCTTATAGGAGAAAGGTGCATTCCAGTGGAACGATCGCTGTGCGGGTGGCAGTGAAGTGTCACAGGCAGCAGGAGCGAAAGATCAGAAAGGACGGTTCTGTAAAACGGAAAAAATAATTAGTAATAAGGCCATGTATGTTATACAATCATTGAGCTAGCTGAACAGCATATAATAAAGTAGACCAAAAACCGCTGGTACAAAGTTATAAAGGGGCAAACCTGTCAATCATCCCCAAAGTATTGGGTGCTATACTAAAACATTTGGAGAACTAGGGAAGTGGCATAGTTGATATAAGACAGAAGTTAAAAAACTCAACAGGGTCAAAACAGTAACCCCAGTATTGGATGTACAAACAGGAAGGTAAAAAAGCCAGATAGCATCAAAGAACGACATGAAATTAGGACGTCATATATGGTCCCCAGCAAGAACAATTCTTCTGTTCAAAGGGAACGGCTATAGGTTATAAGATACTGGTGAAGACAAATAACAATTTGATAGTAGCGACACATGTATCAATCAGATTTACAAGCTGACAATGTCCTGTATAGAATAACTTACATAAAGGATACTAGGTCATAGTCCCTATTCAGCCCTTTAGGGGTGAGGGTGTTGAGCTCATGGATCCAATATGCCTCCCTACGTTTGAGCATGGAAATACGATCCCCACCGCGTCTAGGTGGTGTAATTTGCTCAATGATTTGGAATTTCAATTGTGCCAGGTTGTGACCCTTTTCTATGAAGTGTGATGGAAGAGGGAGTAGAAGGTTCTGGCAACGAATTGTAGATTAATGCTTGGATATACGTGATTTGACTGGTTGGGTGGTCTCACCTACGTATAACAGACCGCAGGGACATTTAATAAGATGCACTGCAAAATTGGTGTTTCATGTAAAAAAACCATTGATCTGGTATCTTTTCCCAGTTACATTGTTACATTGGTTACAGCTGAGACAAGGAAAAGTACCCATTTTTGGATTGCTCAAAAAACGCTGTGATGACCCAGGATGTGTGGGGCCTATGTCGGCACGAACCAGATTATCTTTAATATTACGGGGTCGCGACCACATATAAAAAACTCCCCAACAATCCCACATCCAATATCCAACATACCATTCAGACCACTCTTGACCATTTCCAGTCCCGCGGTATCCTCGATTGTAAAACACGAGTTTTCCTAACAAAAAAACATCCTATTACGCCAGTTTTCTACGTCCTACCCAAGATACATAAGAATCTACTTAACCCTCCTGGCCGACCTATTGTAGCATCCACAGACTCCGTTTTGGCCCCGATCTCCATCTACCTAGAAAAGATCCTGACACCTCTCATCAGAAACACCAGTTCTTTTTTATTGGACACCGGAGCATTCCTCGAAACTGTTAGGAGTGTTACACCTATTCCCCCAGATAGCCTTCTAGTTTCTTTCGACGTTAAAGATTTATATACGTCAATACCACACACGAACGGTATACAATCGACCCGTTGGCTTCTTTCCACAAACAATATGGATCCTGGTCTCATTGACCTATGTAGTGACCTTTTGACCATTGTCCTCTATAACAATTTTTTTCTGTTTGAGGATTCTTACTATCTCCAGATACGGGGTTCAGCTATGGGCTCGAATGTGGCACCCCCTTACGCCAATGCCTATATGGCACATTTTGAAAATACGTCTATCTATACCCATGAACTCTTCATACACCATGTCTTAACATGGAAGCGTTATATAGACGATATTTTTTGTATCTGGAGGGGGAGTCTGGATTCTCTACGGGACTTTTTTCAATTCCTCAGAACATCGTGGCCCGGATTGGACTTTACTATGACATATGATCCTCACCAAATCAGCTTTCTAGACACCTTAATTATCAAGGACACCAGTGGCAATCTCTCTACAGACCTATTCTCCAAACCTACGGACCGTAACAGCCTGTTACATTACGACAGTTTTCATCCCAATAATATGAAGAAATCCATCCCCAAATCACAGCTGCATAGAGTCAATAAGATTGTCTCGGATCCCATTCTCAGAGCACAGAGAACATCAGAGATGAAGTCCAAATTCCGAGAGAGAGGTTACCCTCCCCATGTCCTAGATACCGCCAATATCAATGACACCACTATGACAAGAAAGTCTGCTAGGTCACGCATCCCCTTTGTGCACCAATACCATCCCGCTGCATACAGACTACATAAAACTATACGCCAACATTGGCATATTCTCCAAACAGCATTTCCAACTGTACAAGAGTTCCAACACCCTTTTCTCCCGTGCTTCAAACGACCCCGTAATATTAAAGATAATCTGGTTCGTGCCGACATAGGCCCCACACATCCTGGGTCATCACAGCGTTTTTTGAGCAATCCAAAAATGGGTACTTTTCCTTGTCTCAGCTGTAACCAATGTAACAATGTAATTAAGGGTAACAACATTCACCATCCACACACTGGGAAAAGATACCAGATCAATGGTTTTTTTACATGTAACACCAATTTTGCAGTGTATCTTATTAAATGTCCCTGCGGTCTGTTATACATAGGTGAGACCACCCAACCAGTCAAATCACGTATATCCAAGCATAAATCTACAATTCGTTGCCAGAACCTTCTACTCCCTTTTCCATCACACTTCATAGAAAAGGGTCACAACCTGGCACAATTGAAATTCCAAATCATTGAGCAAATTACACCACCTAGACGCGGTGGGGATCGTATTTCCATGCTCAAACGTAGGGAGGCATATTGGATCCATGAGCTCAACACCCTCACCCCTAAAGGGCTGAATAGGGACTATGACCTATTATCCTTTATGTAAGTTATTCTATACAGGACATTGTCAGCTTGTAAATCTGATTGATACATGTGTCGCTACTATCAAATTGTTATTTGTCTTCACCAGTATCTTATAACCTACAGCCGTTCCCTTTGAACAGAAGAATTGTTCTTGCTGGGGACCATATATGACGTCCTAATTTCATGTCGTTCTTTGATGCTATCTGGCTTTTTTACCTTCCTGTTTGTACATCCAATACTGGGGTTACTGTTTTGACCCTGTTGAGTTTTTTAACTTCTGTCTTATATCAACTATGCCACTTCCCTAGTTCTCCAAATGTTTTAGTATAGCACCCAATACTTTGGGGATGATTGACAGGTTTGCCCCTTTATAACTTTGTACCAGCGGTTTTTGGTCTACTTTATTATATGCTGTTCAGCTAGCTCAATGATTGTATAACATACATGGCCTTATTACTAATTATTTTTTCCGTTTTACAGAACCGTCCTTTCTGATCTTTCGCTCCTGCTGCCTGTGACACTTCACTGCCACCCGCACAGCGATCGTTCCACTGGAATGCACCTTTCTCCTATAAGATCTTCTGTGGAATGCACATTTTCCTGCCCCCTGTGGCTGAAAGGCACCGACGTCATCACCATTTTCTCCGCTGGAACGCACCTCCTCCTTCTTTGTTGTAGTAGTATGCATGTGTCTCCACCTCTGTGACCTATTGACACCGGCCTGTACTCTGTTGGAATGCACCTCTATTTTTATTTTTTTTTTTTAATTTTTTTTTTTTTTTTCATGTTGGCTCCGCCCATCCAGCTGACATTGTGCTCCTCCCCATCCCCTATATATAGCTTTACCCAGCACATAGCCACACACTCCTCCTGGCGGTGGACACCGCGGAGTTTGGTCTCTCCTGTGCGCTGGTAAGAATAGTTCTTTTTTTTCCCACACCCATCATATATGGCATCTTTATACCGGGCCGTTCTCCTTAGCCTTATGGCTAACTTACATTTTGTTGCTTCCTTGTAGATTTGCATCATAGCTCTTTAGCTATAAGGGTTTTCTCCCCTCCCCTTGGCTTAACCCTTTCCATTAGGTATGTATCTCTGTGGGCAATTTATGCAACAATAGTTATTACATATACCATATTGTCCATTTTCCCGGCCTGTTTTTACTCCTGGATATACTGAATACCATATCTTTTTTATATAGACATCTCCAATTTGTTTGTCCTGGTTCGAGTTTACCAGTTATATTTTTTGGTATGTACCTGCTCTAGTCCAACTATATGGTTACACTGTCACGACACTCCAGCTGTGTCATTTTTTTGATACGTTTCCCATGTCCAATTTTAGATGCCATTTATTTACATTCCATTTGGGGCTCAACCTTACATACAGGTGTACTTAGGTATGTGTTCCATCCTCTTACTACTTTACTCCTTCCTCACCACACTTACTCCACTGCCATCTTATTATATATTTATATTATTCTCCGGTTCCCTGGCCCCTATACGATCTATGTAGGTTCTGATTCTAGTCCCACACTGGCACTTATGTTCTACTTCTTGCGGTTCTATGTCCACATTCTATTTTCGCAGCCTTTTTAGTACACAAACGGCGGTTATGCTGGTTGTATTCTACGATTATATATTATCTGACGTCCCATGACATTTTGTATTCATATGATGTATATACTTCTGTTTATTTGGTTAATTTTTGTTATCACTGTGTCCTATTTTGTTTACACTCCCTGTTTTTGTTTACATATATTTCTGTTTTGTATTTATTTTCTTTGTAGCACACTGATGAAGGTCTAGAGTTGACCGAAACGTTTGTGACTTTGTATGTAAATAAACCCCTCCATTTTGCATCACAATCCCTAGGAGTGTGCTAGTCACTTGTTTTCTATATATCAAGGTTTGGGCACCTATCGACTGTGCACCTCCCCCCTCGGCTGTGATTTGCATTTTCTATATCACTATATCCCCCAATCCTGGCTCCCCTGCCTCATACATCCCAGTAATCCTCATACTTCTCACTCTAAGAGAAACTGCCAAAATCCCTCACACTTAAAATCTGTGCCACTGACCCCCATTCCCCTGCTTCCTCTCTCTGGAGCACTTTGGAATGCTCGCTCTGTCGGCAACAAGCTCCACATGATCCACGATCTCTTTACGTCCCACAACCTTTCCATACTAGCCCTCACTGAGACCTGGCTAACGCCCCCTGACACGGCCTCACCTGCTGAACTGAGTTATGGTTGCCTTCACTTTACCCACACTCCTCTCTTTGGCAACATACATGGTGGAGGAGTGGGTTTCCTTCTTTCTAAAAACTGCTCCTTCAGCCCTATGCTACCACACCCTCCATTATCCTCCCTTCTTTCGAGGTTCATTCTGTCCATATCTACTCTCCCTCTAATCTCCAAATGGCTGTCATATACTGACCACCAGGCTCAGCCACTGCCTTCATTGACCAATTCTCCACCTGACTTCTTCACTTTCTGTCTGCTTACATCCCTACCATCATCATGGGCGACTTTAAAATCCCTACTGACACCCGCCAGCTAGCAGCCTCCAAATTCTTATCCCTTACCTCATCCTTTGGAATTACTCAGTGGTCCTCCACAGCCACCCACACAGAAGGACATACACTAGACCTCATATTCACCCGCTTCTGTTCCCTATCTAACCTCACAACCTCTCCCTTCCCCCTATCTGACCACCATCTACTCACCTTCTCATCCTTGTCCTCCTCACCCACCCATGTCCAGCCACTAGCACATCCTCACAGAAACCTCACACACCTAGACATTCATAGACACTCAGACTCTCTTTTACCTCTGTCCTCCAAATCTTTACTCCACGACACAGACAGCACCACTGCTTTCTATAACGCTACTCTCACATCAGCCATAGACTCAGTCACCCCTCTCATGCATGGCAAAGTGCGACAAATCAATAGGCAACCCTGGCACAACAATGTCACAAAAAAACTTTGACGAGCATGCAGGGTTGTGGAGCATTGATGGAAGAAAAAACACCTGGCAGACAACTTCACAGCTTTCAAACAAGGTACACTTGCCTTCAAATTAGCCCTCACCTCTGCTAAACAGACCTATTTCCCAAACCTTGTATCTTCATTATCCTACAACCCAAAGCAACTGTTCAGCACATTAAACTCTCTCCTCCACCCATCACTGCCATCTCCAACTCCCTTCATCTCTGCTGAGAACTTTGCCACCTACTTCAAAAGTAAGATCAACCAAACAAGTCAAACCTTTACTGTTCCACCACCCCAACCACTCCATATACTAGACCTCTGCCCTTCCCTAATAACCTCCCTCTCCAATATCACTGAAGGAGAGCTTACTCACCTCCTTTTCAAATCACACCTCATCACTTGTTCACTTGAACCCATCCCTTTCTACCTGCTCCCCAACCTTACTAACATGCTCATTCCAGCCCTAACCCATCTCTTCAACCTATCTTCTGGTACCTTTCTCTCTGCCTTCAAACATGCCACCATCACACCCATCCTCAAAAAAACTTACCTTGACCCAACTGCTATATCCCAGCTATCACCTCATATCACTGCTCCCGTTTGCTTCTAAACTCCTTGAGCAGCATGTCCATGCTCAACTTTACTTCCACCTCTCATCTAACTCTCTCCTTGACAACCTCCAATCTGGCTTCCACCCCCACCACTCCACAGAAACGGCCCTGACCTCATCCCGCACTCCTTTTGTTGGAATCCCTCAAGGCTCTGTCCTTGGGCCCCTACTTTTTTTCAATCTATACCCTTGGCCTAGGACAACTCAAAGTCCCATGGTTTCCAGTACCATCTGTATGTGGACGACACACAGATCTACCTCTCTGACCCAGATGTCACCTCTCTGCAGCCCAGAATCCCAGAGTGTCTATCAGCCATATGCTCCTTCTTCACCTCTCACTTTCTAAAACTCAATGTAGACAAACTGAACTCATCATCTTTCCTCCATCTCACGTATCTCCCCTACCCAACCTATCTATTATGGTAAATGGCATCACCCTCTCTCCCGCACCTGAAATCCGCTGCCTTGGAGTAACTCTCAACTCTGCCCTGTCCTTCAAACCGCACATCCACTCTCTTGCCACCTCCTATTACTTCCAACTCAAAAATATTTTCAGAATCCGTCCCTTCCTCAACAGTCAATCTACTAAAAGTCTTGTGCATGCCCTCATCATCTCCCGCCTTGATTACTGCAACACCCTCCTCTGTGGCCTCCCCGCTAACTCTCTTGCACCACTCCAGTTAATCCTCAACTCTGCTGCCCGACAAATCTACCTCTCTCTTCGCTACTCCCCTGTTTCTCCCCTCTGCAAATCGCTCCTCTGGCTCCCAATTCTCCAACAAATCCAATTCAAACTTCTAACACTGACCTACAAAGCTATCTACAACCTGTCCCCTCCCTATATCTCTTAACTAATCTCCCAATATCTTCCCTCACGTAATATTTTATCCTCCCAAGGCCTCCTACTCTCCTCCACACTTATTCGTTCCTCACACAACCGCCTCCAGGATTTCTCCCGAATATCATCCATCCTCTGGATTTCCACGCCTCAACAAGTCGGATTATCCTCCACCCTCGGATCCTTCAGTTGGAACCTGTAAACCCATCTCTTCAGGAAAGCTTAGAGCCTGCAATAACAATTCTGCAGCCTCACCACCACCAGAGCTGTCGCCTTACCACCATCAGAGCTGCTGCATCCCTGAAGTTCTGTCACTTCTCCATTATCCTGTAGAATGTAAGTCTGCAAGGACAGGGTCCTCTACACTATGTACCAGTCTGTCATCATAAATTTGTTTACTGTAAATTATATCTATAACTTTGTATGTAATCCCTTCTCATGTACAGCACTATGGAATTAATGGTGCTATATAAATAACAATAATAATAATAATAACAACCACAAATTTCTGCAAATCTCATCTCTCATAGATTTTCATTCTTCACTTCTTCATGCTTTCCTTTAGTAAGGAGGTATGGACTAGCCAGTTGAAAGCTGGTATCTACCTCTGATGTTGTACACTATAAGAGAAATGTAATTAGTGGATTATAAATGAAGTAAGATGCCATATTAGAGATTGAACAAATTAATCCCATAGGAATTTGGCATTAAACATTACATCTCTGTAATGATACAGATGGGGCTGGAAAATCATAAAAGAGATGCAAAAACAAGCATGAAATGCATCCTAAATGGTTGCCTTTAGTGAATGCAAGTTCAGATTAATTCACAGGTGAACAGATGAACTTAAATCCTAACCGATTAGTTGCATAAGAGCCCAGAGGTGAAGAGTGACCGATGCCAACTGACTGCAGAGCAATACAGCTAAAAGATTCTGTAAATATGAAAACAAACAAAATAACCAGTCCATTTTTACTGTGCGTGGGAAAATTGGATGTGAATGAGGCCCAAATTTAACCCCTTCCCTCTACAACTAATTTTTGTTATCAGAATTTTAACTTTTGCTCCACTACTTCTAAGATGCATAACCTTTTTATTTTTATATTATCACATTGTGTGCAACAGATTACTTAAAATGTCATGCACAATGAAGGTACTGTAAAAAGAAGCTAATTTTCCACAAGAGAATACACAGCAGAACGTAGAAAAATACCATAAAGGGGTTGTTGTAGGAAAACAGTACCATCTCATATTACTGTAATGGTGTATGGGCAAAATAGAGTGCTGCCTCACTCTCAAAAAGTAACAAAAGAGCCAAAATGGAGAGCCATAAGAGCAACTTTTGTTCTGGAGGACTCCAGTTATCCTTACATTCATCCTGCAGCTTTCACTGTATTGAAAGTACCTGGCTGGTGTCCACTGCAGAAGTAATTCCTAGCTGGTTGCAGTATTTTTTAGCAGAGTTTATATTTTTTCTTTTATGTACAGTGGGGCAAAAAAGTATTTAGTCAGTCAGCAATAGTGCAAGTTCCACCACTTAAAAAGATGAGAGGCGTCTGTAATTTACATCATAGGTAGACCTCAACTATGGGAGACAAAACTGAGAAAAAAAAATCCAGAAAATCACATTGTCGGTTTTTTTAACATTTTATTTGCATATTATGGTGGAAAATAAGTATTTGGTCAGAAACAAAATTTCATCTCAATACTTTGTAATATATCCTTTGTTGGCAATGACAGAGGTCAAACGTTTTCTGTAAGTCTTCACAAGGTTGCCACACACTGTTGTTGGTATGTTGGCCCATTCCTCCATGCAGATCTCCTCTAGAGCAGTGATGTTTTTGGCTTTTCGCTTGGCAAAACGGACTTTCAACTCCCTCCAAAGGTTTTCTATAGGGTTGAGATCTGGAGACTGGCTAGGCCACTCCAGGACCTTGAAATGCTTCTTACGAAGCCACTCCTTCGTTGCCCTGGCGGTGTGCTTTGGATCATTGTCATGTTGAAAGACCCAGCCACGTTTCATCTTCAATGCCCTTGCTGATGGAAAGAGGTTTGCACTCAAAATCTCACGATACATGGCCCCATTCATTCTTTTATGTACCCGGATCAGTCGTCCTGGCCCCTTTGCAGAGAAACAGCCCCAAAGCATGATGTTTCCACCACCATGCTTTACAGTAGGTATGGTGTTTGATGGATGCAACTCAGTATTCTTTTTCCTCCAAACACGACAAGTTGTGTTTCTACCAAACAGTTCCAGTTTGGTTTCATCAGACCATAGGACATTCTCCCAAAACTCCTCTGGATCATCCAAATGCTCTCTAGCAAACTTCAGACGGGCCCGGGCATGTACTGGCTTAAGCAGTGGGACACGTCTGGCACTGCAGGATCTTAGTCCATGGTGGCGTAGTGTGTTACTTATGGTAGGCCTTGTTACATTGGTTCCAGCTCTCTGCAGTTCATTCACTAGGTCCCCCCGCATGGTTCTGGGATTTTTGCTCACCGTTCTTGTGATCATTCTGACCCCACAGGGTGGGATTTTGCGTGGAGCCCCAGATCGAGGGAGATTATCAGTGGTCTTGTATGTCTTCCATTTTCTAATTATTGCTCCCACTGTTGATTTCTTCACTCCAAGCTGGTTGGCTATTGCAGATTCAGTCTTCCCAGCCTGGTGCAGGGCTACAATTTTGTTTCTGGTGTCCTTTGACAGCTCTTTGGTCTTCACCATAGTGGAGTTTGGAGTCAGACTGTTTGAGGGTGTGCACAGGTGTCTTTTTATACTGATAACAAGTTTAAACAGGTGCCATTACTACAGGTAATGAGTGGAGGAAAGAGGAGACTCTTAAAGAAGAAGTTACAGGTCTGTGAGAGCCAGAAATCTTGATTGTTTGTTTCTGACCAAATACTTATTTTCCACCATAATATGCAAAAAAAATGATAAAAAAACAGACAATGTGATTTTCTGGATTTTTTTTTCTCAGTTTGTCTCCCATAGTTGAGGTCTACCTATGATGTAAATTACAGACGCCTCTCATCTTTTAAAGTGGTGGAACTTGCACTATTGCTGACTGACTAAATACTTTTTTGCCCCACTGTACCTTAGAACTTTAGTTTTGCATGCCTTCTTTAACAATGAAGCTATTTAACAATTGATTCTGAATGTACGATTTTTTTAATCTGGAATGTAACAACATAAATATGTTTTGTCTAAATATAGCTTTTGCATATTTCATGTGATTCCACTTGGCGTTCTTTTGTTTTTGAGAAAGGCCAGCTCATTTGTCATTGATTGTGGTCACACATGCTCAGTGCCTTGGTCCCATTTCCTGGATCTTTGGATGGCGGACTGATTCCCACTATTGTGCGTTAATAATTGGTATGATAGAAGTGGATACACACATCAGATGGTTGTTGTAAGAGGTCATGGAAGATCTTATAGCATTAGGTGCTATAATAAGTATGTAGCTGCCATATTAAGACTAAGAAACATTATTTTTAGAAGTTTAATTAAAAGATTGTTAGGGTTTGTGTTATCTAACGTATGTGTGTCAGTACTTGTTAATGCAGTGCAATGTGTTTGGGGTGATGTGACTCAGAGCTTTAGGGGCTTTGCCTGGCAGCATGTATGCTGTTGGGCCCCTGGATTCCTCCACAGATTGGAATAGCACAATGGTGGTAGTGGTTTAAATGCTGTAGTGGCCGTGGAGGTCGTTATGATGTAGCTGTGGGCTTATAGGTTTTGATAAAAATATTAACTAAGAACCTCATGTTTTATATTGAAAATGTTGCTTAGCTGCAATAGATAACTGTATAATATTTGAATGTGCAGTCAAGGTACCCTTTTAAATAATGTATTAAATGAGACTGTCTTTTTTTTCTGGCTGCTAGCACTTCACCCATTTGGCCCAAGTGTTTAGAAGAAGGGTCTCACCTATTTGTTTTTAGTCTGTTGCCAGGTCAGTTTTTGAGATTAGATAATTTGGTACTGTTACTGTGTGACACAAGCCTTGCTGCTGAATTACTGTATCTGTGGGGTAGTTTGGCACAGAGTAATGGCTGTTATTGGCCAATTGGGTCACTCCCCTTGTTGGTACAGTGTGTCTCTGCAGCAATGGTCTCTGTATAATGTTCCATCTAAAAGAGGGAAGATCAACTACGGAAGTAGTCATCTTATGATAATGGTCTTATATACTTTGATACAAATCTTAAAATAGTTATCAAGACCTTTATTTTTCCTTTGCGTCTAAGAGAATATTGACAGGAAGTTACTAAATACTTGCCAATTCTGCCCCGCAGTGAACTCGCTCAGCTCAAAACAATCATGGATAGCTCTGGGTAGTGATTCTTCTGCTTTTTGTAAAGTCATGTTATAGAGCATTATCTTCTCTTCCACTCTGAGCTGTCAATGGGTCATCACTGGCAATGTTATGTTGATTGACAGCTGAATTCCTTGTGCCTAACTGTGGGGAATTGGCTTTCAATCAACATGACAATGGAAATGATGCCATGTCAACAGTGCAAAGCAAAACAGAAGGAACTGCTATGTTGATGTGTCATCACAACAAAGCAGAAGAATAGTCACCAAGAGCTTTCTGTGAGAAGCTCTGAGGTGTGAGAGACCATCACAGGGCAGAACAGAACAGGCAAGTAGGTAACAACTACCTGATACAGAGTGATTAGCCCAGAGGAAAAAAAATTCTAGATAACTTCTTTAATAAAGAACCTCATGGTGCTGGTAGTGGTGCCCTTTCTGGATGTGGTGTCTGTGCGATGGGGTGGTACAGAACTGTTATGATACGGTGGTCTAGGAGCAACATGGAACGAGCTCTGAAGGAAGTGGTAACTGTACTGACCGCAGTCCCTAAGCTCAACACAACACTAGAAGTAGCCGTGGAATGCTCCTAACTCTCCCTAGGCATCTCGTCACAGCCTAAGAGCTAACTACCCCTAAAGATAGAAGCAGGAAAGCTATCTTGCCTCAGAGAAAATCCCCAAAGGATAGATAGCCCCCCACAAATAATGACTGTGAGTGGAGAGGGAAAAGACATACACAGAATGAAACCAGGATGAGCACAGGAGGCCAGTCTAACTAAATAGATAGGACAGGATGGAATACTGTGCGGTCAGTATAAAACACTACAAAAATCCACGCAGAGTTTACAAAAAATCTCCACACCTGACTAAAGGTGTGGAGGGCAAATCTGCCTCCCAGAGCTTCCAGCAAGACAGAATTAATTCACACTGATAAGCTGGACAAACATAGAAAGCACAGAATGGATAAGTCCGCAATCTATGGACAGAAAAGGGCAAGCAAAAACTTAGCTTAGCTGAACTGGTCAGGATAACAGGGAACTCCAAAGAGATGTGAATCCAACCAGGAACCATTTACAAGTGGCACTGGCTGAAGATAGAGCCAGACTTAAACAGCCGAGCAGAAATGACGATAAGTGGAGGCAGCTGATGACAGCTAACTCCAAGGAGCAGCCATACCACTAGAAACCACAAGAGGGAGCCCAAGAGCAGAACTCACAAAAGTGCCACTTACAACCACCGGAGGGAGCCCAAGAGCGGAATTCACAACACAGAACTATGGGAACTTTTCTTAACAGTATGGAGGCTGATTGGCACACGGGTTGCTCCTCTGGTTGGTAAAGTGTCATAGCAGCAGTGGTCTCTGTGAAATGCTACACCTAATAGAGTAAAGAGCTGAAATGTTCAACATACATGTCAGTGTATACAAATAGTAAATTAAGTAGCAATGTGAATAAATGTTTTTAATAGGATTATCACCAAAAAAGAATTGAAGAAGTAGTACCTTTGAAGTAAGCTTTTGGACAAAGAGGTTATAAGTGGCTGGGATAAATTAATTTCCACGAGGAAGGAAATCCCCATAAAAATGGTAATAAACAAAGTGTATAGATGGTAGTGCATAGATGAAAGTAATAATGCTTACCCATGTGTACGCTGCCTGCTGAAATGGCGCCATCCCCAAAGAGGGTTTCAAAATGAGCTTATGTCAGGCTGATAACCATTCCAGCAGGAGGAGCACCTCCCTGTGCTGGAGGTGTCTAGAGGAAACTTGTGCACAGCAATGTTGTTTCATTTTTTACAGGGTATTTTGGTTGTGCTTTTTCAGGAAGTTTATTTTTTAAGGCTTGTTTTTATTGTTAATGAAATTGCAATAAATGTGTTTTTGGATTTTTTTTTGTTTATTCTGATGGGCAGCACGTTGGCGCAGTGGTTAGCACAGCAGCATCCCACCCAGGACAACATCTGCAAAGAGTTTGTATGTTCTCTCCGTGTTTGCGTGGGTTTCCTCCGGGCACTCCGGTTTCCTCCCACATTCCAAAGACATACTGATAGGAATTCTAGATTGTGAGCCCAATCGGGGACAGCGATGATAATGTGTGCAAACTGTAAAGCGCTGCGGAATATGTTAGCGCTATATAAAAATAAAGATTATTATTATTATTATTATCTCCCTAATTTTGAAAACTAAGCACAAGCTAGTGTTTACCGTATTTTTCGGACTATAACACACACTTTTTCCCCCCAAAAATGTGAGGAAAATGGGGGATGTGTCTTATAGTCGTAATGCAGGCTTACTGGCAGTGGTGTGGTGGCGGCAGCAGAGGTGTGGCGGCGGCAGAGGTGCGGGGATGATGAGCGGTATGGCGTGAGCAGGGTCCCTTCCACAGGTGAGGTGACGCAGCTGCTCGGTATCCAATCTGAGCAGCAGAGCAACGGGAGGCCGCGCATGCGCAGATGGAGATCGCAGCAGCCATTTTCCTGAAGCCGAGTTCGCAGATTTAGATCTCGGCTTCAGGAAAAATGGACGCCGCGATCTCCATCTGCGCACGCGCGACCTCCCACGGCCATTTTCCTGAAGCCCCGGGAAGCAGAGCACTCCATCTGCGCATGCGCAGCCTCAGGAAGATGGCCGCTGCCACCGAGAAACCAGTGATTAACCCGGCTCTCGTGCTCATATTGGATACCGGGCCGCTGCGTCACCTCACCTGTGGAAGGGAGCCTGCTCACGCCATACCGCTCATTATCCCCGCACCTCTGCCATCGCTACACTACTGCTGCAACCCCCTCATGGACAGCAGGCCGTGGCATCACACACCTAAGCAGGAAGGGACCCTGCTCAGGTGCACACCGTACCGCATCACCCCACCTCTGCCGACACCATGCCTCCTGTGACCCTGCTCTGCCACTTCTAGCCCTTAGGTAAGGTACTGTAAATTCGGACAATAAGACAGACCCCATCTAATAAAAAAAAATCTTTTTTTCTGCAATCTTCACCCCAAATTTGGGGTGCGTCTTATGGTCCGGTGCGTCTTATAGTCCGAAAAATACGGTACCACCTGGAAGAAGCGAGATCTGAAAGTGCTGTTAGGCTGGTTTCACACGTCCATTTATTTCCGTGTCCGTGTGCTCCTGTGCCATCCATGTGCTGCATCAGTACCACATGGACAGGCGCTGGGGAAGAAGCGCTCCAGTAAGCGCTGTTCCCAAGTGGCAGGTGCTGATGCCAGGGCTCATCATTCTCCCCTGCTCTGCTGGAGAGCAGATCAGAACGATGAGGGTTATATTAAAGTCTGAACGACACCATGTGGGGGTTTTTGTGACTCTTACCCCTATCATCCGACACCTGCTGCCGCTAATAACAGTGACAGTAGGTGCGGATGATCGGAGTATTTCACAGCCACTGGCTGTGATCATTTGAAATAAATTAATGAAAAACCCGACGTGGGTTCCCCTCTATTTTATTGAACCAACCAGACAAAACTCACAGCTGGGGGATGCAACCCCAGCTGTCAGCTTCTGCAAGGTTGGTTATCAAGAATAGAGGAGTTACCAAGCTGTTTTTTAAATTATTTATATAAATAATTTAAAAAAAGGCATGGGGTCCCCCCACTTTTGAAAACTTTTGAAAACCAGCCTTGCTAAAGCTCATAACTGGGGATTGCTATTGTCAAGCTGGTGAATGATGCTGCTCTCTCAGCAGCTCATTCACCAGTGGTTTTCAGCCAGGACGGTCGCATCTTGGCAAAATCCAGGTTGAAAACTATTTAGCCCCTAGATATGGATTACAGCGTGGGACACAATGATGGACAGGTATGGTATATTGTTGCTCTATTATTTTACTTCTATTACAGGAGATAGAGAGTGTCAGGGAATTAGGTGTTGCAGTAAGCATCGTTTAAGTTAGAACATTAAAGGAGTCTGTGTAATTTTTTCAAATAAAGGACCTTATTCTGGCCTTTATTTAACATTATAACTATAGGATTAGTAATGGATATGTGTCAGTAGGCGCTTCTCCATTACTAAACCATGGGCTTGATGTCACCTGAATGGTGACATCAACCCCACAAATATTACCCCACTTGCCACCGCTACAAGTCAAGTAGGAAGAGTAAGGCAAAGTGCCAGAAAAGGCGCATCTAATAGGTGCACCTTTTATGGGCGGCTGCAGGCTGCTTTTTTTAGGCTGGGGGATATATCAATTGCCCCTTTCCAGTCTGAGAATAGCAGCCCCCCAGCTGTAAGCTTTAGCAAGGCTGGTTGTCAAAAATGGGGTGACCTCACGCCATTTTTTTAAATTATTCATTTAAATAATTAAAAAAACAGTTTGGTAACCCCTCTATTCTTGATAATCAACCTCGCAGAAGGTGACAGCTGGGGGTTGCAGCCCCCAGCTGTGAGTTTTGTCTGGTTGGTTCAATAAAATAGGGGGGAACCCATGTCGGGTTTTTCATTCATTTATTTCTGAACGATCGCAACCTGCAGCTGTGGAATACCCTGATCATCCTCATCTACTGTCACTGTTATAAGTGGCTGCAGGTGTTGGATGATGGGGGTAAGAGTCCCAAAAGCCCCCATCTGCTGTCGGACTTTAGCAGGGAAGAATGATGACAGCCGGCTTCAGTACCAGCCACCGGGGAACAATGCTTACATTAGTGCTTCTTCCCCAGTGTCGATGCGTGTCACACGGAGGACATCAATATGTGTTCTCCGTGTACACATGTACAGAACATTTTGCCATCCATGCTGACGGTATAAATTGGCATGTCAGTGTGTTTTGCAGTTCCATTCATTTGAATGGGTCCAAATGTGTACCTGTATCTGGTACGTGTGAAAACTGTCACCACATGTACTAGAGACAAGGACTGGTGAAAGAGGTCTCAGCGCTCTCAGAAACCTCCCATTTTTTCTCTCTTTCTTTCCCATACATAACGCTAGGCTAATCACCAGTTCCCAATTTTGAGCTATCACCGCAATCCTTAGTAAAGAGGAATGATGAATGCAGCAAAATGATGTAAGAGTAGGATCAGTAATACAGAGAGCAAAATGTATAATCTTGTGTAATTTGTGAAAGAAAAGAAACCTGGGGTGAAATATAAGAGACCCAGAAGACAAAATCATAATAAGACCATAAGTTCTCAAGTTTGAAGGCATCTTCTAGCAGATAGCTAATATAGAACCTTTCTTCCAAAAAGTAAGGCCCAAGAGTAAGTAATGTTTGGAGAAGAAGCTTCTCCAATCCTTTGTCCAGGATACCATGCCATAATATCCATATACAGTACCCATGATATATGCTTAACGTCTTCTGCAGGGGTGGGAAATGGAAAGCCCTGTCTTAGCCAACTGCATAAGTAGTTCAGTTGAGGGGGACAATGGCAGAGAGACTGGCATGTATAAAAGGCTTTGTACTTGATCACCTTTGTTTAGATTCGAGGAACAGTTGCCTGCTATATCAGCATGTGACAATCAATTTCTTGCTTCAGTGACCATTTGCCATACATACTTGCATCAATGCTAGGGTTAGTGGTTGTCCTCAGCAGTTAGTAACTGCTGTGGTTCGTCATTTTATAATTTTATAACATTTCCTCTTGTATTTATTTTTAAATTTGTTTATTATTGGTTCCATTACAAATCCATTTTTTCAACCTTATGGCTAAAAATGCATGTCATAAATGTAAAATTGTAATTGATATAGAAACATTTATTTTGGCACAATTATTAGCCATCAGCATTGCAAGATGGAAACCATGAATCCTCGGAATAGCGCTTAGGTTGTTAAAGGGACACTGTCACCTGGATTTGGAGGGAACAATCTTCAGCCATGGAGGCGGGGTTTTGGGGTGTTTGATTCACCCTTTCCTTACCCGCTGGCTGCATGCTGGCTGCAATATTGGATTGAAGTTCATTCTCTGTCCTCCATAGTACACGCCTGCGCTGTGCAAGATTGACAGCAGTGCATCAGTAGAGGATTGGATGTAGGTCAGAGCAGAGGTGTGTTTACAGCCGCTACTAACTGTTTTCTGAATGGTGACTAAAGCTGAGGCTGTATGATTGAAATCCAAGGGCTGTCGGGAGGAGTAAAGTTAATCTCATCCAGGAAGCTGTGATTTGAGTGCAGATAAGCCTCATATCCGCTGGTTAATAGTGTTTTTAACACGACAAGTACCTTCTAAACAATTTTAAAAATACAAGGCTATTCGCAAATGGGGCATTTAAAGTATTTCCAAATTGACTTTGAAAACTCCATGTTGACTTTTTTCCATGATGAATATTTTCTATCTGCAATATAGTTTTTTTTTTTATCTCAGCATATTTATTTTCTAATAATATCTGAAATTGCTAGTATAAAGGTCTCGAAAGAATGTTGACTTTGAGCCGCAGACAAATAAAGCAAACCTGCACAGTAGTTGAGGTGTATATTTTTTATACTTCCTAAGTAAGCCGGGCTGTCGAGTTGAAATGTAGCATTTTAAAAATCACACACAAAATCAATACAAATATTTCCAAACACGTTGTATACACATTGAATGTACTGTGATAAAATAAAGCAATATTGTGGTAAATTGTAATTTGTTACTGTCATTAGTTCAGAGAAGACCACTTAGCCTGTTCACCAATTCTATTTTGCCAGCTCTAATACTTGAGCACGAGGAAAAGAACATACAACGGTCACCATCTAGTGGCAATGGTCAGAATTTATTCAGTTCATTTTATAGAATTTAAACCATATCTGAGTGCCTAAATGTTAAACACCAGTTTTAATAATTCAACATATAACACTAAAAATATCTAAGATTTTGTGGTCATAAGTCTATGTTCGTAATAAATAAAAAGATTTAAAATAAAAATCACTCAGAAAGATGGTATTATACTGTAATATTGTTATTTGGAGTAAAAAATGAACCACCATAATCAAATTGCTATCTTTTACATCTGAAGGCTCAGTGATCAGTCACAAAACATTGAATCAAATGTTTCAACAATTAAATGAGTATTGTCCTACATACAATCTGAAATGTTGCACCGTATACAGTAAACAAGGCAACATTTCTGTTCTGCAGTATAAAGAAAAATGTATTTCATAGAAAATCCAAGGGTTACATTTCAGACATCAAATGTCATGAACAAAAATCCATAAAAACAATGTAGATCTACGCGTTTCAGATGAGAACCATCCATAATCATGATGAAAAATCCATAAGAAAAAAAACAGTGTAGAACTATGCATTTCAAATGAAAATCATCGCTTCTCATAATGATTAAGGATGGTTCACATCTGAAACGCATAGATCTACATTGTTTTTTATGGATTTTTGTATGTGACATTTGATGTCTGAATTTAAAGGGAAGGTGCCATCAAAAAAATTTTTTTTTCAGAAATTGTAAAAATGTAAAGAATTAATGATTACATTTTCTTAAAAAATATTATCATTTGTTTATAATTTAGTAAAATATGAAAAATAATTTGAAAAGTTTTGGAATTTCCACTTTTAAACACTAGGGGGAGCAGCTGCTGAAATTTCAGAAAAACCTAGTGTCCAAATAGCCCACATTACAGCACTGCAGTAATTATGGGCGGAGTCTTCTGACGTGTGTGATGTCTCCTCTCCTCCCCTTCTGGGTGTTTGCTAAGGGATTAGAGAGGATGATATTCAGGAACTCAGTGAGCAGCCATTTTGTGGCTGCCGTCACACTAGCAGTATTTGGTCAGTATTTTCCATCAGTATTTGTAAGCCAAAACCAGGAGTGGAACAATTAGAGGAAAAGTATAATAGAAACATATGCACCACTTCTGCATTTATCACGCACTCCTGGTTTTAGCTACAAATACTGAGGTAAAATACTGACCAAATACTGATAGTGGACGGCAGCCTTAGGCTACTTTCACACTAGCGTTGTTGGCTGTACGTTGCAATGCATCGTTCAGGACAAAAAACACATCCTGCAAAGTTGTCTGCAGGATGCGTTTTTTCCCCATAGACTAACATTATTGACGTATTTCCACACGTCGCAACTGTCGTGTGCGACGTTGTGTCATGTTTTGGTGGACCGCCGCCACAAAAAAAGTTACATGTAACGTTTGTTTGTGCGTCGAGTCCGCCATTTTCGACCGCGCATGCACGGCAGAAACTCCGCCCCCTCCTCCCCAGACCTTACAATGGGGCAGCGGAAGCGTCGTAAGACTGCTTCTGCTGCCCACGTCGGACATTTCTTTCACAGCATACGTTGTTACGTCGGCCCGACTCACTGCGACGGGCCCGTACCGACGCTAGTGTGAAAGCAGCCTTATACTGACAAGTAGACGGTCACTGAGGATGGCAGGCAGCAAGGATTCTGGGAGATATGTGGTGGAGGGAGCAGGGTGACAGCAGCACAGAGTATTTCAGGAGAGCAGTGTGCTGGTCTATAGGGGCCCCCTGTTTGGTGCACGGAGCAGCCAGGGATTGTACATAGAGCGCTGTCTTTTATACACATGGATGGACCGTCTGCTTCACAGAAATCCAGGAAACATTTCTGCGGATTGATGGCCTGTTCTGATCCAGACTTTGCATGCAGACCCCATTCCCCTCCTCAGATCCTGTCTTCCCCATCCTGTCCTGGCAATATGTGAAAGCGAGGTGACAGGCGCAGTCGGGGTGATGCTGGGAAGGAAATGTAGCCATATAGTAACGATAAAAATGAGACCCCTCTCTTCAGCTACCTCACCAGCCTTCCCCTGACTACACCTAACTGGAGGTCATGCTGCCCCCTCTATTACCCCAGACCCGCGTGCAGGTGCTCAGCCAGAACCACCATAGAATGCGTCTGCTTTCTGAAGATAATACTGCCATAGTGTTCTCACATAATACCGCCATATAGATCACACATAATACCACCAGTGTTCTCACATACCGCCATATAGATCTAACATAATACCACCAGTGTTCTCACATACCGCCATATAGATCACACATAATACTGCCATAGTGTTCTCACATAATACCGCCATATAGATCACACAATACCACCAGTGTTCTCACATACCGCCATATAGATCACACATAATACTGCCAGTGTTCTCACATAATACCGTCATATAGATCACACATAATGCTGCCACAGTGTTCTCACATAATACCGCCATATAGATCACACAATACCACCAGTGTTCTCACATACCACCATATAGATCACACATAATACCACCAGTGTTCACATACCGCCATATAGATCACACATAATACTGCCAGTGTTTTCACAATACCGCCATATAGATCACACACAATACCACCATATAATTCTCACAATACTGATCAAGCATAATAACACCATACAGATCACATAATACCGTCATATAGATCTCACATAATGCCATAATACAGCATGACGCCCGCAGCTCCTGTTATCGCACGCATTGAGTTGTGTGTGCAATGGGGAAAGATATGCAGGGGGGAGAGGAGTGCATAGGAGAGGATTAGATACACGGTTCACCAGACAGTATCACACAAGAGAGGATTAGATACACGGCTCAGCATAATATCACACAGTATAGGATTAGATACACGGCTCAGCAGACAGAATCACACAGGAGAGGATTAGATACACGGCTCAGCAGACAGTATCACACAGGAGAGGATTAGATACACGGCTCAGCATAATATCACACAGGAGAGGATTAGATACACGGCTCAGCAGACAGTATCACACAGGAGAGGATTAGATACACGGCTCAGCAGACAGTATCACACAGGAGAGGATTAGATACACGGCTCAGCAGACAGACAGTATCACACAGGAGAAGATTAGATACACGGCTCAGCATAATATCACACAGTATAGGATTAGATGCATGGCTCAGCAGACAGTATCACACAGGAGAGGATTAGATGCATGGCTCAGCATAGTATCACACATGAGAGGATTAGATACAGGGGCCAGCAGACAGTATTACACAGGAGAGGATTAGATACATGGCTCAGCACAGTATAGTGAGAGATGCACGGTCTGATGTCCTGTGAGGAGCTGCAGTGAGAGGTCCTGCAGCACAGAGCCTCCCCCATCCCCCCTTACCTCTCTGCAGCTCCTGATAGAGGACATCAGACGGCAGCACTCCTTCACCCTCTCTAGGGATTACAGCCACACACCAGGCAGCAGAGGACAGAGAACGGCCGCTGACAGTGTGAGGGGAGACAGATGGAGCTGCCCCTCCAACAGCACGGCTCTCAGTCACAGTGGAGCTCACAGGTACACTCCACTGTAGGCTGAAGCAAGATGGCGCCGATCTCCTGCCTCTGCTGTGATGTGGAGACAGCCCAGGGGGCGTGGCCACATCACAGCACAATGATAGCTATGGGGTCGGCTCCCGACTGCAGCCTCCTATGTCCAGGGCTGCCGTATTTTGCACAGTGTAAGTGTCATGCTGGGACTCTTACACTGCTGCAAAGCAAAATGGCGGCGCCCAGTGGCTGCAAAAATAATTAATAATAAAAAATATATTAAAGTTAAAAGAAATAATTTTGTATTAAAAATAATTGTTTATATAAACAATTATTTTTAATACAAAAACAAAATTGCGGCACCTTCCCTTTAAGCCTTTGGATTTTCTATAACATACATTTTTCTGCACATCGCAGAGCTGGAATTTTGAATTGTTTGCTATCTACTCCATCTGAATAGCCGATTTCCTTGTACCAGCATGTTGGAATTTTTTTTGTGGGTGATGGACTCTTTCTTTGTAACAGTATACAGTACAGTGCAATCAGCAAAACTCATTCAACTGTCACAGTTTGTATATGAAAGTCAAGGGCTTCCATTATATTGGTATCAGACGAATAACAAGCTCGGGCATCATGGTGTCTTGGACCCACGCAACATAACAATGCAATATCACTCTGCTCCATCACAAATAATGATAGTGAATGTAATATTTTGTGGCTTGCTTGTCTCAATTGCAATCCAACAGTTAGTAAATATGTAACAATCCTTAATTTTTGTATGAACATATTCACAATTAATAGTTGTGCTTGGCAAAGGATCATTTGTAATGTCAGTATCGTGCAACTTCAAGCTTCTGTAGAGCTCCAAGATAGGGCATCAATTTTAGATCTTTGGGGATCTGAATCCTGGCACTAATCAGCTGTTATTGATGAATAGGAGCAAATATGCAGCATCCAGGCGCAGACACTGAATGCAACCCTGTATATTAAAAAATTGGAACTCAAAATTGAATGAATTTGTAAATTTTAATTGCAGTCCATATAAACAGGTACAAAAAAAAGACGTTTCACTCTTAAACGACCTTCCTCAGAGTACCTAGTGCACAAGTAGATAAGGAAAAAAGGAAGTTACACAGTATCTAGTGAAGTAAGAAAAACCCAAATAGTGCGCTGAGCGTGGCATTCACCACTTGTTCTCGTGATGAACACAATTCTTTCATATACTATATTGGTTTTGGACCCTACTTGAGCACCAATAAGGAGTATCGTGATTTACTTCGTATTAAATGCAACCCTGGCAGCAGGGTGGCTCAAATCCCTTCAAGGACAACAACTGCACAGTTTGTATGTTTTGTGGTTTTCGTCCCACGCTCCAAAGGCATACTCATAGGGAATTTTTGAGCCCCAATGGGAACAGTGATGATAATTTCTATAAGACTTCATTCAAACATCTGATTTTTCATCAGTATTTGTATGCAAAAAACAGGGATGTCTCCAATACACAGGACAGGAGTCAATCTTTCAGCTATAGTATTCCTCTGATTATTCCACTCATGGGATTGGCAGACAAACACTGATGCAAAATACTGACCAAATACTAACATGTCCATAAGGGCTAAAGCGCTTTTGGAATTAATTAGTGGTGAATTACTCTGTACACTATTTACATTCAGCCGTTGCAAGAGCTGGTAACATCTGTTCAATGGAGGGGCTGAATGTTGATGGTTTTTATGATCTATGCAGATGAACTATCCTCAAGTTTACACAATGCAATCGGGCAGGTAACAATCTCTGGCATTCGCCAAAACCAAACCCTTTCATCAGACAGCCAGATAGAAAAACATGACTTATCACACCGCAGGCACATGTAGGAAAAAGCAGGCACACTGCTAAAATAGGATAAAATGGCTTGGGATGAGAGTGTGCTCGGCAATACTCGGATATCACTCGAGTATCTGGGTGCTCATATGTGCACAGCACTCGGCAACAAATACTGGTGCTTGAATTTGAAACTCAAATTCATTCCCCTAATGTTTGGCACCTGTTACATATCCAATAAGCATGTGGGGATTGCCAGCGAGTCACTGTAATGCTGCGTGCCGTAGTGGCATTATTGTATTTGGCTGGCCATGTGACATCATCAGGGGTTATAAAAGGAGAGGCGCTGCCACACTGACGCCATTGCGCATCTCAGGTACAGTTCTTATTGGAGGGACAGAGTATGTGTCCAGGACTGTGTGTGCACAGTTGAATGAATCAGAGTCCTCTAGCACTGATATTGGTGCTGATTCTGAACCATCATGCTAACAATAATTATAAGGGCTAAATCTGTGCTTTGCTGTTTGTATCAGTACATTCTGCATTTATCCTAGGGAGGGACAGTTGCAGGAGAACAGAGAGTGGCAGAATACAGTCTCCAGGCAAGGCTTAGTGATTGCAGTTTGTTGCAAACTATATAGAGCATCTCCTGCACTTGACCACATTTTTCTTGGGGGGGGAGGTGTTTGACAAAATGTACTATATTTTCAGCTATAGAGTATTACATACTTTGTGGTATAGAACACTTCAAGAAAGCGTTGATTTTTTTTTCTGTATTGGGTCACTCATTCATAGAGTATTACATGCTCTGTGGAAAATATTGGCGGTATATAACTCCCCAAGACAGTGTTGAAAAACGTTTTAATTTCAATACAGTTTCTAGGCAGGGCTTAGGGTTTGCAGTACATTTTTTTGGGGAAGGTGAAAAAATTTACTATAATTTCATCTATATAGTATAATGTGCTTTGTATTCCTTTTTGTGCTGTATTACATTCCATAAAAATACATTTTATTATTAATTCATTTACTCATCCATACAGTATTACGTGCTCTGTAGTGTATTTCGGTGGTATATAACACTACAAAAAAGAGTTGTAAAATTTTACTAGACTGAATTAGTCATCCATACAGTATTGCAAGATTTGTGGTAAATTTTTGTGGTATATAATACACCAAAAAGCACTGAAACATTTTTATTGTTTCAATCTCTTTATCGTTAGACTATTATGTGCTTTGTAGTGTATTTCTTTGACATATAACACTCCAAAAAAGCATTACTTTTTTATGGATTCAATTAGTCATCCATACAGTGTAACATGCTTAGCGGGTGACAAGGATGGCAGAATCATGTTAGACTCTCAAAGGAGTAATAAATATAATATCGGAGCCAGGCCAAGGTGCCATGACAGCAAAGGTGGCCGGAGTCTGTAGTCCTGAACTGGCCCCTTTCCCTAAACCACAAATACCTAAACCCAGCCCAAACCCAGGCCACAGTCTTCACCTCTGGGGCTCTTGCAGACTGCAGAGAGTAAACCCGGGATCCAGGAACTGGTGAGTGGACTGCGGGGCCTAGGCTGGTCAGAAGAGGCAAGTAGGTGAAAAAAGACCAGTGCTGGATAAGTGCTGGATAAATGCTAGTGGGCTGTTTTGCCACAAGGTACCGAGAGTAGACATCCTATGGAGAGTTTGTTATGTAAGATCGGCAGCAGAGATCGGGGTCCATCGAAAACTTTGGGTCCCGTCACCACATCTCGTTCAACCAGCAGGCAGTGGAGACCGAACACTTGCTTTGAAGGCTGCAAGGGCTGACAGCTGGAGCCAGGGTCATGTTCCTCAAAATGGAGGGCCAAAAATGCTGGTATGCAATGTGTGTGATTCGTGAGGGATAAACCTATTTTAAGGAATGAACGGACCTGGGAGAGGCTCCTGGATACGGCTCAAGATGAGGCTACTACTAGTGATGAGCAAATTTGGTCAGAAAACAATCGCTAAACATAAATTCGGCACAAATATAGCACATTCAGATTCGTGACAGGCAACATTTTATAAAATCGTGAAAAATCAGTAACATTCGGTAAAAAGTGCGGGAAAAAAATTGGTTACCACAATAGTATTTTCTAAGTATAGCATTGTAAGTAATATTTTTGCATGAGCTAAATGTGAAACAGCCTACTGTATCCCACCATGTCATTTAGTGCTTTGATGATAATGTAACTGTCTGCAGACATAAGGCACATTAAAAAAAATTATAATTTTTCAGTTGCAAAAAGTTAGACAGCACTTTATCATTTTGTTAAGTTGAATTTAATCTGTCTGCAGATCTCACACACATAATAATTTTTTTTTCTGTTGCTAAACGTCATACAGTAGGGGACCTGACTTTAAAATAGTTTGCAGCATCTAGTGTGTTTTGGAGGCCTGATTCAGAAGCCACCAAAAAATATTCTGTTCCTAGTGTCAAACAGGAGGGGACCTGACTTTAAAATAGTTTGTAGCATCTAGTGTGTTATAGAGGATTGATACAGAGGCCACCAAAAAATTATTCCGTTCCTAGTGTCATACAGTACAGAGCATCTCACATTCTATTAGTTTGTAGCATCTAGTGGGTTATAGAGGCCTGATACAGAGGCCACCAAAAAATTCTTCTGTTCCTAGTGTCATACACTAGGGGACATCTCACATTCAAATTAGTTTGAAGCATCTAGTGTGTTATAGCGGCCTGATACAGAAGCCACCAAAATATTCTTCTGTTTAAACCATCATACAGCGGGGACCTGACTTTCAAATAGTTTGTAGCATCTAGTGTGTTTTAGAGGCCTGATCCAGAGGCCACCAATAAGCACTTCTATTCCTAGTGTCATTCAGTAGGGGACATCTCACATTCAATTAGTTTGTAGCATCTAGTGTGTTATAGAGGCCTGATACAGAAGCAACCAAAAATTCTTCTGTTCCTAGTGTAATACAGTAGAGGATATCTCACCTTCAATTAGTTTGTAGCATCTAGTTACAGAGGCCTGATACAGAGGCCACCAAAAAAATTTTCTTTTCCTAGTGTGATACAGTAAGGGACATCTCACATTCAATTAGTTTGTAGCTTCTAGTGTGTTATAGAGGCCTGATTCAGAGGCCACCAAAAATTTCTGTGTTCCTAACATCATACAGTAGGGGACATCTGACTTTCATATTGTTTGCAACATATCTTCTTTCTCATACAGGCCGCATCCACACTCAAACAATTCTTTCATCTGTCGCTTATGAAATTTACTACAGCTGAAATTCAGCTGTTTGCAGAGGTGGTGCAGAGTTTAAAATCTTATTTTTTGCTGCTAATACCGTGCTCCTACCATACTATCTGAGCTACATGAGTTGGAAAAAATTGAAGCCATGGTGGAAGGGGAATTAGGCTTGGTGTTCAATGTGTACGTGGGGTAGATGGTAAGGTTAGTGAAAAGCACTAGTGAACTAACATCACGCCTTATGCAAAGACATCTGACAACTTCTGTTACTGGACGGGTTACTCCATTACCTTTCTTTGGCAGATGCACAGTGGTATGCCTTGCTGATGTGGCCCAGAAAGAGCATGTGCTCGAGTGGATGGCAAGTGCAGCTTCAAGTGTCCTATCCTCCTCTTTCTCCACCTCAACATTGCACCCAGTACAGTCCGCAGAGGTGGCACCCAAGTTCCTCTTGCTTCCCCCCACTGTCCCAACTCTCCAACCGTAGAACTGACTGTACGGAATTCTATGCCATGGTCACCAGAAGTGTACTCATTAGCTTCACAGAGTCAAGAGGAGGAAATCTGCACCGATGCCCAAAATTTTTTTAGCTTGGATCCGGGGTAGGACGAAGTAGTCTTACATGTGGTGAACGAATGGAGATGATGGTGCAGGAGTATCTAGAACTGAATATGAATATCATCAGGTAGGGTTGGGACCCTTTCACATTTTGGTCTTCCATACTGAATGAGTGGCCTTAGCTCGCCTCACATGCCTTGGAGGTTTTATCCTGCCCAGCAGCCAGTGTTCTCTCAGAACATATACTCAGCGCTGCAGGTTGTGTCCTGATGGATAAGCATAGACGGCTGTCCAATTTAGACCAACTAACTTTCATCAAGATGAACAACTCATGGATCTCCAAGGACATTTGCACCCCAATTGCAGACTGTACAGACTTGGTAATATTGCATTTTTAGTGTGATGCATTACTGTCAAGTAACTGCACTCTGTGATATCTTTAGTGTGGCTTCTGCTGATGATGATGTTAACACAAATTTGTGGAAATGTGAACAGCCATGGTTGGTCTACATCTGATGGGTTAGCTGTAGTGGAAGACGTGTTGGTCCCAATTATACTATTTTAGTTCTAGTGACATTTATTACACGGCAGTGGTGTCCAGACATCATTTTCTAAAATGTGTAAATTCCAGGTTGGTTGTCCATCTGCTGGATTGGGTGTAGTGGAAGACCTGTCGGTCCCTATTATACTGTCTATACTGTGGTGAAATTGATGCCACTCTGGTGATGTCTGTCAATAATAATTTTTGGAAACATGAACAATCCTGGTTAGGTGATCATCTGCTTGATTGGGCATAGTGGAAGACATGTCGGTCCCTACTGCACTATTTCTACTGTGATGAAATTGATGCCACTTTGGTATTGTCTGCCAATAATTTTTGGAAATGTGAACACTCCTGGTGTCCATCTGCTGGATTGGGTGTACTGAAAGACCTGTCGGTCCCTATTATACTATTTCTACCGTGGTGAAATACTATTTCTAATGTGGTGAAATTGATGCCACTTTGGTATTGTCTGTCAATAATTTTTGGAAATGTGAACTCTCATGGTTGGGTGTCCATCTTCATGATTGGGCGTAGTGGAAGACCTGTCGGTCTCTATCATACTATTTTTACTCTCTTGAAATATATGCCACTTCTGTGGTGTAAGGTCTTCATTTGATTAAATGTGAACACTAGAGTTGAGCAACTTTTACTTTTTTAGGATCGAGTCGAGTTTCGCAAAACCCGACTTTGTAAAAAGTCGGGTTGGCTGAAATCGGCCGATTATTTTGAAAAGTCGGGGGCTGACCGAAACACAAAACCCAATGCAAGTCAATGGGGAATCAAAGTCCGCAGTGAGTGGAGGACAGGAAAACACCTACAGTGCCAATTTTAATGCCAAAAACATCAATTCTTATTTCTTAAGCTTGTCAATCTTAATTTACTTTATAATAATAGTTAGGCATTGAAAACTGGGGGTCATTTGTCTAAAGTTGTGGGGGGGTAGGGCTGGCTCAAGATTTTCGTGGGCCCAGGAAACGCGGAATACGTCACGGCGGTGGAGCAGGGAGAGGTAAGTATTTCAACTTTGCAAGTGCTGTGATCCTGAGCAAGCAGGGGGGCCCACTCATTGGCACTTGGCACTGGCACAGGGCCCCTCATAGTACAGCGGTGTGTTTGATGGCGGGTGGCGCCTCCCACTGCCAGAGACACTTTTGCATACTATGAGGGGCCCTGTGCCAGTGACGTCGCCAACGAGTATGTTCCCCCACCTGATGAAGGAACCTGCACTTTCATCTGCACCTTCCTCTTTGTCCCTGTTTAAGGTGGTACAGTTTGCGGGAAGGGGAACCTGACTTTCAGCAGGGTCAGATTCGGGCTGTGTAGAGTGCAAGGGGAATGTAGTGGTCTGGATCAATGTACCAGCAGACTCATCAAGCAGTGGCTGGGTAAAGGACAGGATGAGGAGGAAACACAGATATAGGCCCAAATAATAAAGTAGACTAAATACAGATCAAAATTGGAAACAGGACTAAACAGGCGGCATAGCTTTGTTCAGTGGAGGAAAACTGTAATGAGTGGCGCAGACACAGTTAGTAGGCCCAAAATAAAAAAGTAGGCTAAATGCAGTTCAAAATTGGTAGCAGGACTAAACAGGTGGCATAGATTTGTTCAGTGGAGGACAACTGTAATGAGTGGCGCAGGCACAGTTAGTAGGCCCAAAATAAAAAAGTAGGCTAAATGCAGTTCAAAATTGGTATAAACAGGACTAAGCAGGTGGCGTTGCTTTGTTCAGTGGAGGACAACTGTAATGAGTGGCACAGACAGAGTTTGTAGGCCCAAAATAAAAAAGTAGGCTAAATGCAGTTCAAAATTGGTAACAGGACTAAACAGGCGGCATAGCTTTGTTCAGTGGAGCACAACTGTAATGATTGGCACAGACACAGTTAGTAGGCCAAAAATAAAAAAAGTAGGCTAAATGCAGTTCTAAATTGGTAACAGGACTAAACAGGCGGCATAGCTTTGTACAGTGGAGGACAACTGTAATGAGTGGCAGACACAGTTAGTAGGCCCCAATAATAAAATAAGCTAAATGCAGTTTAAAATTGTTAACAGGACTAAACAGGCGGCATTGCTTTGTTCGGAGGAGGACAACTGTAATGAGTGGCAGACACAGTTAGTAGGCCCCAATAATAAAGTAGGCTAAATGCAGTTCAAAATTGGTAACAGGACTAAACAGGCGGCATTTCTTTGTTCAGTGGAGGACAAATGTAATGAGTGGCAGACACAGTTAGTAAGCCCCAAAAATATAGTTAGCTAAATGCCGTTCAAAATTGGTAACAAGACTAAACAGGCGGCATTGCTTTGTTCAGTGGAGGACAACTGTAATGAGTGGCAGACACAGTTAGTAGGCCACAAAAATAAAGTAGGGTAAATGCAGTTCTAAATTGGTAACAGAACTAAACAGGCGGCATTGCTTTGTTCAGTGGAGGACAACTGTAATGAGTGGCAGACACAGTTAGTAGGCCCCAATAATAAAGTAGGCTAAATGCAGTTCAAAATTGGTAACATAACTAAACAGGTGGCATTGCTTTGTTCAGTGGAGGACAACTGTAATGAGTAGCAGACACAATTAGTAGGCCCCCAAAATAAAGTAGGCTAAATGCAGTTCAAAATTGGTAACAGGACTAAACAGGTGGCATTGCTTTGTTCAGTGGAGGACAACTGTAATGAGTGGCAGACAAAGTTAGTAGGCCCAAATAATAAAGTAGGCTAAATGCAGTTCAAAATTGGTAACAGGACTAAATAGGCGGCAGTGCTTTGTTCAGTGGAGGACAACTGTAATGAGTGGCAGACACAGTTAGTAGGCCCCAAAAATAAAGTAGGCTAAATGCAGTTCTAAATTGGTAACAGGACTAAATAGGCGGCATAGCTTTGTACAGTGGAGGAGAACTGTAATGAGTGGCAGACACAGTTACTAGGCCCCAATAATAAAGTAGGCTAAATGCAGTTCAAAATTGGTAATAGGACTAAACAGGCGGCATTGCTTTGTTCAGTGGAGGACAACTGTAATGAGTGGCAGACACAATTAGTAGGCCCCCAAAATAAAGTAGGCTAAATGCAGTTCAAAATTGGTAACAGGACTAAACAGGTGGCATTGCTTTGTTCAGTGGAGGACAACTGTAATGAGTGGCAGACACAGTTGGTAGGCTCAAATAATAAAGTGGACTAAATGTCTGCCAAAAAATAGTTCATAAATAAACAGGTGGCATAGCTAGGTGCAGGGTTGGGCTCCTCTGCTGAGTAGCAGACAGTGGTAGTAGGCGCAAAGTATTAACTGATCTAAATAGAGGCCAGGGCCCCTGTATATTTTAACTATCATTAGTGTTGAGCATTCCGATACCGCAAGTATCGGGTATCGGCCGATATTTGCGGTATCGGAATTCCGATACCGATTTCCGATACTCACCGCATATCGGATACCGGAATCGGAAGTACCCAGAATTCAAACTACACGCAGCAGCCAATGAGGAATGAATGGAAGTGTGGGCACATCTTGTTTAGCATGGTGGGCATGTAACTACTGGCAAGGCTGTGATTGGCTGCTGAAATGATGTCATGATGCACTATAAAAAACGCTGCCGCCATTTTGCGCTCACTCTGCTGTGAATTCAGTTAGGGACAGGACGCTGTGTTCTGACTGAGGGCCAGTTGAGATAGCGAATTGCTTCATTGCGCTTTTCCCAGGCTAGTTAGCAACCGCTGTGTGTTCACCTTGCTCTTGCCTTGCAGCGCTGTTTTAACAGCGTTCTGCAAGGTCTCTCTGTGTGTGTGTGCAGCTCACTCTGTAGTCTGTGTGCAGCCATATCCTGTTGTATTCAGCTCAGGGGGGGTTCACACTGCCTCATACTGTTCTATCCATTGTCCTTTTTTGCTAATAGTGCAGCTTGTTGCATCTTTTTTCTAAAATTTCCTATTAGTGGCTTTCCACCCGTCTCCAGCTAAATTGTGGAAAAACACTACATAGGATAACCTAGAGGAGGGTTTTTGGGCCTTGCAGCACCATTTACGGCTGTCTGCACGGTCTCCGTGTGAGTGCAGCTCACCCTGTAGTCTGTGTGCAGCCACAGCCGGTTGTATTCAGCTCAGGGTGCGTCACTGCCTCATACCGTAAAATAAATTGTCCTTTTTTGCTAATAGTGCAGTCTGCTGCACATTTTTTCTAAAATTTCCTATTAGTGGCTTTCCACCCGTCTCCAGCTAAATTGTGGAAAAACACTACATAGGATAACCTAGAGGAGTGTTTTTGGGCCTTGCAGCGCCGTTTACGGCTGTCTGCACGGTCTCCGTGTGAGTGCAGCTCGCCCTGTAATCTGTGTGCAGCCACAGCCGGTTGTATTCAGCTCAGGGTGCGTCACTGCCTCATACTGTAAAATAAATTGTCCTTTTTTGCTAATAGTGCAGCCTGCTGCACATTTTTTCTTAAATTTCCTATTAGTGGCTTTCCACTACATAGGATAACCTAGAGGAGTGTTTTTGGGCCTTGCAGCGCCGTTTACGGCTGTCTGCACGGTCTCCGTGTGATTGAAACTCACTCTGTAGTCCAATCTGCCCCCCCCAAAAAAAAAGTAAAGTTCACCAAGCACCACTTAACAGTTATGTAGGCCACATTAACTAATAATAAAGTCTAGTCCACACTTTAGAAAATTAGTGTTTCTTATACCTGTTAGGAGGAGCTGTTCAGGAATAAGCTCACTAAGGTGTTAGTACTTTTCTGCTTATCTTTATCTGTCAACCATGATGAAGAGGGCAGTGAGTAAGGGGCGTGGGCGCCCATGTCCCATCCCATCCCAGAACTTAACACATATAAAATGTGTCCACTGATACCATTATACCGTCCCGAAGGTGGGACTTTCATTCGTAATGTGACGCAATACAGCCGTCATTCCTACCCCCTTGGTGCCGTGCGCCACCTCCTCAGCGTTGTTTTAAGCTGTCATGGAGCCTGCGCTGTTCTGTTATCCCTTGGCCATGCCCACTTAGCGCTGCCTGTCTTCTGACATAATTTGGTGTCAGGCTGGCTGCGCCTGTGCGGCCGCGCTGCCCAAGATCCCGCCTCGCAGTGTCTTCTGATTTAATCACACTGCGGGCCTGGGATCCATGGGCATGCGCAGTGCATATCTTCACCTCAGGCTCTTGCTCATCTCCCTCCGCCTTCTTCAGACTGTGCGCCGTCAGCTGATCCCTAATAGCATGCCACGGCCGTGACGCCACACAGTCTGAAGAAGAGGGAAGGAGGGGAGTGAGAGGCGAGGATATGCACTGCGCATGCCCATGGATTTCAGGCCCGCAGTGGGATTACATTAGACGACACTGCGAGGTGGGATCTCGGGCAGCGTGGACGCACAGGAACTGCCAGCCTGACACCTAAATGATGTCAGAAGATGGGCACCGCTAAGTGTGCATGGCCAAGGGATAACAGAACAGCGCAGGCTCCGTGACATCTTACAACAATGTTGAGGAGGCGGTGCACGGCACCAAGGGGGTAGGAATGACGGCTGTGCTGCGTCCCATTACGAAGGAAATTCCCACCTCCGGGACGGTTTTACGGTATCAGGGGACACAATTTATAAGTGTTTACTTCTGTGTTTGCAAGGAGCATAATTAAAAGAGCAACCTTTTCCTTTTGCATCCTTAGTGCTGCACAAGATGGCTCTTTCAGCTACAAACGCCTTGGGGGGTTAAAGGTTCCCTTTCAACTTGCTCCAATCAGGCTTCGGCCTACACTCTGTTCTTCTGCTACTCATGCTGTCCCTGGGCTCTAACACCACTAGTTGGTCCCTGGAAGTGCTGTCTGCACAGTCAACAGTCGCTCCTCTGTTATTGGGGTTCAGTAACGGCAGCTGATCTCCAGCTGTGTGTGCGGCAATACCTCCAATCTGCTCCTCCTGCTGTCCCTGGGCTCTAACACCACCAGTTGGTGCCTGGAAGTGCTGTCTGCCCAGTCAACAGTCACTCCTCTGTTATTGGGGTTCAGTAACGTCAGCTGATCCCCAGCTGTGTGTGTGGCAATTAGTATTGAGCGATACTGTCCGATATTTGATTTATTCTTAGGAATGAGCGCGTTAATAACCTTCGATGACGTCGCGGCTTGTGATTGGTCGTGTGAGTAGTCACATGACGCTACCGCGACCAATCACAAGCCGCGACGTCATCGAAGGTCATTAACGCGCTCATTCTCAGGAAGGAAAGCATGGCGGTTGCAGCGGTGACAACCAGGGCGCGTCAGAGGGTAAGTATATCAATATTTTTTATTTTTATTCTTTATTTTACACATAAATCTTAATCCCGATACCGATTCCCGATATCACAAAAATATCGGAACTCAGTATCGGAATTCCGATACCGCAAATATCGGCCGATACCCGATACTTGCGGTATCGGAATTCTCAACACTAGTGGCAATACCTCCAATCTGCTCCTCCTGCTGTCCCTGGGCTCTATCACCGCCAGTTGGTGCCTGGAAGTGCTGTCTGCACAGTCAACAGTCGTGCCTCTGTTATTGGGGTTCAGTAACGTCAGCTGATCCACAGCTGTGTATCTGGCAACGTGTCATGCGACCGCCATGCTGGCACACTAACAGACATTTACATGCCTACAGTGCAGGCTTCGGCCTACACTCTGCTCCTCCTGCTGTCCCTGGGCTCCAACTCTGCTGGTTGATGCCCGGAAGTGCTGTTTGCACAGAGCCAAACACCTCGCCAATGTGTTAGTGGGGTTCAGTCACGCCTGCTACTCCCCTGCTGTGTATCCGGCAACGTGTCATGCCACCGCCACGTTGGCACAACTAAAATGTAAGGGAACCATCTGTTTCCCCCCAGGCGTTTGTTACTGAAAGAGCCACCTTGTGCAGCACTAATACTGCACAAGGAAAAGGTGGCTCTTTAAATTATGCTCCTTGCAAACGCGGAACTACACACTCATGTAATGTGTCCCCTCACACCGTCAAACCGTCCCGGAGGTGGAACTTTCCTTTGTAATGTGACGCAGCACAGCCGTCATTCCTACCCCCTTGGCTCCGTGCGCCGCCTCCTTAGCATTGTTTGATTCTGTCACGGACCCAGCGCTGTTATGTTATCCCTTGGCCATGCACAGTTTGCGCTGCCCATCCTCTGACATCATTTGTTGTCGGGCTGGCTGCGCCTGTGCGTCCACGCTGCCCGAAATCCCACCTCGCAGTGTCGTCTAATGTGATCCCACAGTGGGCCTGGGATCCATGGCCATGCACAGTGCATATCCTCACCTCTCACTCCCCTCCTTCCGGCTTCTTCAGACTAGGTGGCGTCAGCTGATCCCTAATAGCATGCCACGGCCGTGACGGCGCACAGTCTGAAGAAGCAGGAAGGAGGGGAGTGAGAGTCGATGATATGCACTGCGCATGCCCATGTATCCGAGGCCTGCAGTGGGATCACATTAGACGACACTGCGAAGTGGGATCTCGGGCAGCGTGGACGCACAGGCACTGCCAGTCTGACGCCTAAATGATGTCAGAAGACGGGCAGCGCTAAGTGTGCATGGCCAAGGGATAACATTACAGTGCAGGCTCCGTGACAGAATCAAACAATGCTGAGGAGGCGGCGCACGGCACCAAGGGGGTTGGAATGACGGCTGTGCTGCATCACATTACAAAGGAAAGTCCCACCTCCGGGATGATTTTACGGTGTGAGGGGACACATTACATGAGTGTGTACTTCAGCGTTTGCAAGGAGCATAATTTAAAAAGCCACCTTTTCCTTTTGCAGTATTATTGGTGTACAAGATGGCTCTTTCAGCAACAAACGCCTGGGGGGGGTTAAAGGTTCCCTTTCAACTTGCTCCAGTGCGTGCTTCGATCTACACTCTGCTCCCACTGCAGACCCTGGGCTCTAACACCGCCAGTTTGTGCCAGGAAGTGCTAGCTGCACAGAGAAAAACACCCGTTAATGTGTCAGTGGGGTTCAGCAAAGCCAGCTGTTCCCCTGCTGTGTAGCCAGCAACGTGTCCTGCAAACGCCACGCAGACACAACAGACCTAAAGCTGCCACCAGTGAAGGCTTCGGCCTACACTCTGCTCCTCTCCTTCTCCTGCTGTACCTGGGCTCTAACACCGTCAGTTGGTGCCCGGAAGTGCTAGCTGCACAGAGAAAAACACACGCCAATGTGTCAGTGGGGTTCAGCAAAGCCAGCTGTTCCCCTGCTGTGTAGCCGGCAACATGTCCTGCAAACGCCATGCAGACACAACAGACCTAAATCTGCCACCAGTACAGGCTTCAGCCTACGCTCTGCTCCTCTACTCCTCCTGCTGTACCTGGGCTCTAACACCGCCAGTTGGTGCCCGGAAGTGCTAGCTGCACAGAGAAAAACACACGCCAATGTGTCAGTGGGGTTCAGCAATGCCAGCTGTTCCCCTGCTGTGTAGCCGGCAACGTGTCCTGCAAACACCACGCAGACACCTGAACTGAAATTAAAGGGACCCTGCCCCCCCAGGTGTTTCTATGTATAACAGCCACCGTGTACAGCAGTAATGCTGCATTTGTACAAGGTGGCTGACTTTTTCTCCTTGCCCACGTCGAACTCAACACGTACAAAATGTGTCTCATTAGAGACCATTACACTGTCCCTGAGGTGTGACTTTCCTTTGTAATGACACGCAGCACCCCCCTTGGTAGCGCTGCCCATCTTCTGACATCATTGGTTGGCTGGCTGCGCCTGTGCGTCCGCCCTGCCCGACACAACGTCCCTCGGTGTCTTATTTATTTTGACTGCGAGGATGTGATTGATGGGCATGTGCAGTGCATCTCTTCGCCTTTCTTCACTCATCTCCTTCTGCCTTCTTCAGACTGTGCGGCCTCATGGCCGTGGCATGCGATAAGGGATCAGCGGAGGCCGCCCAGTCTGAAGCAGGTGTAAGGACATGTGTGAGCGGCGAACATATTTACTGCACAAGGCCATGAATCCAAGCCCCGCAGTGTGAATTTTTGAAAACACACTGCGGGTCTGGGATTCATGGCCATCGCTAACCGCAACGGCCAACATGAAATGAGGTCAGAAGACGGGCAGCGCTAACAGGGCATTGCCAAGGGATAACACAAGAGCGCAGACTGTTATGTAGGCAATCCAGTGACACAGTGTGCCAGCAATCAGAGCACATACAGTGATCTGACAACAACCCAAAAACAATAGAACGAGCTCTGAGACGTGGAATCTCTGTAGACCGCAATACCTGAACCTATCCTAACACAACTAAAGGCAGCTGTGGATTGCGCCTGTCACTACCTATGCAACTCGGCACAGCCTGAGGAGCTGACTAGTCTGAAGATAGAAAAACAAGCCTGACTTGCCTCAGAGAAATACCCCAAAGGAAAAGGCAGCCCCCCACATATAATGACTGTTAGCAAGATGAAAAGACAAACGTAGGGATGAAATAGATTCAGCAAAGTGAGGCCCGATATTCTAGATAGAGCGAGGATAGCAAAGAGAACTTTGCAGTCTACAAAAAACACTAAAGCAAAAAACCACGCAAAGGGGGCAAAAAGACCCACCGTGCCGAACTAACGGCACGGCGGTGCACCCTTTGCGTCTCAGAGCTTCCAGCAAAAACAAAAAGACAAGCTGGACAGAAAAAGTAGCAACAAAAGCAAAGAAGCACTTATCTAAGGAGAGCAGCAGGCCACAGGAAAGATCCAGAAGCTCAAGTCCAACACTGGAACATTGACAAGGAGCAAGGAAGACAGAATCAGGTGGAGTTAAATAACAAAGCAGCCAACGAGCTCACCAGAACACCTGAGGGAGGAAGCTCAGAAGCTGCAGTACCACTTGTGACCACAGGAGTGAATTCAGCCACAGAATTCACAACAGTACCCCCCCCTTGAGGAGGGGTCACCGAACCCTCACCAGAGCCCCCAGGCCGACCAGGATGAGCCACATGAAAGGCACGAACAAGATCTGGAGCATGGACATCAGAGGCAAAAACCCAGGAATTATCTTCCTGAGCATAACCCTTCCATTTAACCAGATACTGGAGTTTCCGTCTAGAAACACGAGAATCCAAAATTTTCTCCACAATATACTCCAATTCCCCCTCCACCAAAACCGGGGCAGGAGGCTCAACAGATGGAACCATAGGTGCCACGTATCTCCGCAACAACGACCTATGGAATACATTATGTATGGAAAAGGAGTCTGGGAGGGTCAGACGAAAAGACACAGGATTGAGAATCTCAGAAATCCTATACGGACCAATAAAACGAGGTTTAAATTTAGGAGAGGAAACCTTCATAGGAATATGACGAGAAGATAACCAAACCAGATCCCCAACACGAAGTCGGGGACCCACACGGCGTCTGCGATTAGCGAAAAGTTGAGCCTTCTCCTGGGACAAGGTCAAATTGTCCACTACCTGAGTCCAGATCTGCTGCAACCTGTCCACCACAGAATCCACACCAGGACAGTCCGAAGACTCAACCTGTCCTGAAGAGAAACGAGGATGGAACCCAGAATTGCAGAAAAATGGAGAGACCAAGGTGGCCGAGCTGGCCCGATTATTAAGGGCGAACTCAGCCAACGGCAAAAAGGACACCCAATCATCCTGGTCTGCAGAAACAAAACATCTCAGATATGTCTCCAAGGTCTGATTGGTTCGTTCGGTCTGGCCATTAGTCTGAGGATGGAAAGCCGAGGAAAAAGACAGGTCAATGCCCATCCTACCACAAAAGGCTCGCCAAAACCTCGAAACAACTGGGAACCTCTGTCAGAAACAATATTCTCAGGAATGCCATGCAAACGAACCACATGCTGGAAGAACAAAGGCACCAAATCAGAGGAGGAAGGCAATTTAACCAAGGGCACCAGATGGACCATTTTAGAAAAGCGATCACAGACCACCCAAATGACTGACATCTTTTGAGAAACGGGAAGGTCAGAAATTAAATCCATCGAAATATGTGTCCAAGGCCTCTTTGGGACCGGCAAGGGCAAAAGCAACCCACTGGCACGTGAACAGCAGGGCTTAGCCCTAGCACAAATCCCACAGGACTGCACAAAAGTACGTACATCCCGTGACAGAGATGGCCACCAGAAGGATCTAGCCACTAACTCTCTGGTACCAAATATTCCAGGATGACCAGCCAACACCGAAGAATGAAGTTCAGAGATAACTTTAGTAGTCCACCTATCAGGGACGAACAGTTTCTCCGCCGGACAACGATCAGGTTTATTCGCCTGAAATTTTTGCAACACTCGCCGCAAATCAGGGGAGATGGCAGACACAATGACTCCTTCCTTGAGGATACTCGCCGGCTCAGATGAACCCGGAGAGTCGGGCACAAAACTCCTAGACAGAGCATCCGCCTTCACATTTTTAGAGCCCGGAAGGTACGAAATCACAAAATCAAAGCGGGCAAAAAATAACGACCAACGGGCCTGTCTAGGATTCAAGCGCTTGGCAGACTCGAGATAAGTAAGGTTCTTATGATCAGTCAATACCACCACGCGGTGCTTAGCTCCTTCAAGCCAATGACGCCATTCCTCGAATGCCCACTTCATGGACAGCAACTCTCGGTTGCCCACATCATAATTACGCTCAGCAGCCGAAAACTTCCTGGAAAAGAAAGCACATGGTTTCAACACTGAGCAACCAGAACCTCTCTGTGACAAAACCGCCCCTGCTCCAATCTCAGAAGCATCAACCTCGACCTGGAACGGAAGAGAAACATCTGGTTGACACAACACAGGGGCAGAACAAAAACGATGCTTCAACTCCTGAAAAGCTTCCACAGCAGCAGAAGACCAATTAACCAAATCAGCACCCTTCTTGGTCAAATCGGTCAATGGTTTGGCAATGCTAGAAAAATTACAGATGAAGCGACGATAAAAATTAGCAAAGCCCAGGAATTTTTGCAGACTTTTCAGAGATGTCGGCTGAGTCCAATCCTGGATGGCTTGGACCTTAACCGGGTCCATCTCGATAGTAGAAGGGGAAAAGATGAACCCCAAAAATGAAACTTTCTGCACACCGAAGAGACACTTTGATCCCTTCACAAACAAAGAATTAGCACGCAGGACCTGGAAAACCATTCTGACCTGCTTCACATGAGAGTCCCAATCATCTGAGAAGATCAAAATGTCATCCAAGTAAACAATCAGGAATTTATCCAAATACTCACGGAAGATGTCATGCATAAAAGACTGAAACACAGATGGAGCATTGGCAAGTCCAAACGGCATCACTAGATACTCAAAATGACCCTCGGGCGTATTAAATGCAGTTTTCCATTCATCTCGTTGCCTGATTCTCACCAGATTATACGCACCACGAAGATCTATCTTAGTGAACCAACTAGCCCCCTTAATCCGAGCAAACAAGTCAGATAACAATGGCAAGGGATACTGAAATTTAACAGTGATCTTATTAAGAAGGCGGTAATCAATACATGGTCTCAGCGAACCATCCTTCTTGGCTACAAAAAAGAACCCTGCTCCCAGTGGTGATGACGATGGGCGAATATGTCCCTTCTCCAGGGATTCCTTCACATAACTGCGCATAGCGGCGTGTTCAGGCACGGATAAATTAAATAATCGACCTTTAGGGAATTTACTACCAGGAATCAAATTGATAGCACAATCACAATCCCTATGCGGAGGTAGGGCATCGGACTTGGGCTCTTCAAATACATCCTGATAATCAGACAAGAACTCTGGGACCTCAGAAGGAGTGGATGACGAAATAGACAAAAATGGAACATCACCATGTACCCCTTGACAACCCCAGCTGGATACCGACATAGAGTTCCAATCCAAAACTGGATAATGGGTTTGCAGCCATGGCAACCCCAACACGACCACATCATGCAGATTATGTAGCACCAGAAAGCGAATAACTTCCTGATGTGCAGGAGCCATGCACATGGTCAGCTGGGTCCAGTACTGAGGTTTATTCTTGGCCAAAGGTGTAGCATCAATTCCTCTCAACGGAATAGGACACCGCAAAGGCTCCAAGAAAAACCCACAACGTTTAGCATAATCCAAATCCATCAGATTCAGGGCAGTGCCTGAATCCACAAACGCCATGACAGAATACGATGACAAAGAGCATATCAAGGTAATGGACAGAAGGAATTTGGATTGTACAGTACCAATGACGGCAGACCTAGCGAACCGCTTAGTGCGCTTAGGACAATCAGAAATAGCATGAGTGGAATCACCACAGTAGAAACACAGACCATTCAGACGTCTGTGTTCTTGCCGTTCAACTCTGGTCATAGTCCTATCGCACTGCATAGGCTCAGGTTTAATCTTAGACAATACCGCCAAATGGTGCACAGATTTACGCTCGCGCAAGCGTCGACCGATCTGAATGGCCAAAGACATAGACTCATTCAAACCAGCAGGCATAGGAAAACCCACCATGACATCCTTAAGAGCCTCAGAGAGACCCTTTCTGAACAAAGCTGCCAGCGCAGATTCATTCCACAGAGTGAGTACTGACCACTTCCTAAATTTCTGACAATATACTTCTATATCATCCTGACCCTGGCACAAAGCCAGCAAATTTTTCTCAGCCTGATCCACTGAATTAGGCTCATCGTAAAGCAATCCGAGCGCCAGGAAAAACGCATCGACATTACTCAATGCAGGGTCTCCTGGCGCAAGAGAAAATGCCCAGTCCTGAGGGTCGCCGCGCAAAAAAGAAATAATAATCAAAACCTGTTGAATAGGATTACCAGAAGAATGAGGTTTCAAGGTCAGAAATAGCTTACAATTATTTTTGAAATTAAGAAACTTTGTTCTATCACCAAAAAACAAATCAGGAATAGGAATTCTTGGTTCTAACATAGATTTCTGATCAATAGTATCTTGAATCCTTTGTACATTTGTAACGAGATTATCCATTGAAGAGCACAGACCCTGAATATCCATGTCCACACCTGTGTCCTGAAACACCCAAATGTCTAGGGGAAAAAAAGGACTGAACACAGAGCTGAGAGAAAAAAATGATGTCAGAACTTCTTTTTTCCCTCTATTGAGAATCATTAGGTCTGGCTCCTTGTACTGTTATGTAGGCAATCCAGTGACACAGTGTGCCAGCAATCAGAGCACATACAGTGATCTGACAACAACCCAAAAACAATAGAACGAGCTCTGAGACGTGGAATCTCTGTAGACCGCAATACCTGAACCTATCCTAACACAACTAAAGGCAGCTGTGGATTGCGCCTGTCACTACCTATACAACTCGGCACAGCCTGAGGAGCTGACTAGTCTGAAGATAGAAAAACAAGCCTGACTTGCCTCAGAGAAATACCCCAAAGGAAAAGGCAGCCCCCCACATATAATGACTGTTAGCAAGATGAAAAGACAAACGTAGGGATGAAATAGATTCAGCAAAGTGAGGCCCGATATTCTAGATAGAGCGAGGATAGCAAAGAGAACTTTGCAGTCTACAAAAAACCCTAAAGCAAAAAACCACGCAAAGGGGGCAAAAAGACCCACCGTGCCGAACTAACGGCACGGCGGTGCACCCTTTGCGTCTCAGAGCTTCCAGCAAAAACAAAAAGACAAGCTGGACAGAAAAAGTAGCAACAAAAGCAAAGAAGCACTTATCTAAGCAGAGCAGCAGGCCACAGGAAAGATCCAGAAGCTCAAGTCCAACACTGGAACATTGACAAGGAGCAAGGAAGACAGAATCAGGTGGAGTTAAATAACAAAGCAGCCAACGAGCTCACCAGAACACCTGAGGGAGGAAGCTCAGAAGCTGCAGTACCACTTGTGACCACAGGAGTGAATTCAGCCACAGAATTCACAACAGCAGACTCCTGTACAGCAAGTGACGACGCTCAGGAGGCTGCGTCCAGCACCAAGGCCTTATTTTGGACACCTGTGCTGCGTCTCCTTAAAAAGCCAAGTCACGCCTCCAATACAGTTTGACTGTATAATGGGTAAAATTGTCTACATGTTTCATTCTGCGTGTGCAAGGAGCAAAATTTTAAGAGCAACCTTTCACTTGTGCAGCATTACTGCTGCAAAAGGTGTGGCTCTTCTAGATTGTAACACCTGAGGGGGGGTTAAAGGTTACCTTTCAAATTGGTTCAATTAGGCTTCGGCCTACTCTCTGCTCCTCCTGCAGACCCTGGGCTCTAACACTGCCAGTTGGTGTCCGGAAGTGCTGGCTGCACAGAGATAAACACCCGCCAATGTGTCAGTGGGGTACAGCAACGCCAGCTGTTCCCCCCCACTCCTCCTTAACTACGGCCAGCATCCGTGGGTTCCTGTGCCTATGCGCGTGTCTTCTGCTGATTCCAGGTTGGCAGACTGGGCTGTAGATGCACGTGACCTTTGGGACCGCACTCAGGATGCCATCCGGGTTTCCAAGGAGAGAATGAGGTTTTCCGCCGATGCTCCGACCATTGTTCCTGGTGACTTAGTGTGGCTCTCCGCCCGTAACATCAGGCTGCGAGATGAGTCCACTAAGTCTGCACCACGCTACTTGGGTCCCTCCAAGGTCCTGACTCTTCTAAAGCCTGTTCACATGTCCTGGTTTTCTGAGTCATCTGCTGGGACATCGGGTTCATCTACGGATGATTATGAGGTGAACTCTATCTTGGGGTGTAAGGTGGTACATGGCAAAAAATTGTATTTGGTGGATTGGAAGGACTATGGCCCAGAGGACAGGTCCTGGGAGCCTGTTGAGCACATTCGGGCTCCGCAACTCATTGCTGCCTTCGAGCGTAGCGGGGCCCTGGGAGGGGGGTAATGTTAGGTGTTGAGTTCCCGCTGCTGCACAGGGGGAATCTTGAAACATCTCCGCTGCGATCTCCCATTCTCCTCCAGCCACAGTGGAGCAAGCTCAGCAGTGATGTCGGTCCTAGCGCCTGGCTCGGGCAGAGGTTGCGCATTTGGTTACTGATGCCCTTCCAGGCTCAGATATTATAACTAACACTGTTCAGCGGTGAGTAGGTATCCCTGCAACTATATACTGCTTTTCTCCTTCTGAGAATGCCCAAGGGAAGTTCTCTCATTGGAGGTCGGATGTCACATGCTCAGATCCTGTAGCATCTCCTATTGGTCCACCAGGAAGGTCCTGGAGAGCTGCAGCTATAAAAGGTTTGCATGGCCACTCGGCCATGCGCTAGTATAAATCAGTATTTGAGGATGTATGCCTGTTCTGGTGAAAGCTCCGAATCATTACCATCCCTAGAGTTATTGAATGCTCGTTAGTGTTGTAGCTGTCTAGCGCCAGATAGTGTCATCCAGCACCAGGCACAAAATATACTGAATATATCCTGCAGTGACCACCGCTGCAGTACTGTACGCACTCTGTGCGGCTATCTTTAGCGTTTTCTGACAATCCGTCAGTGTAGGGTGGGAACTCCAGTTTGATCCCAGCATCTGACTCAGGGTGTCCTCAGGCGCGGGTTCAAAAGCCACCGAGGGTCAGAGAGGGATCAACCACCAGCATAGTGGGGGTCAGTTGCAGGGATCCCACTAGTGTCCATTTGCTGCGCCCTGTGAATGCTAACAGGGCACATCGTTATCTTTAATCCCCGTGACTCTGTGAAGCAACAGAGTTCGCTCCTCTGCAGACCGGGTGATGGTACCCATGTCTATTAAGGCGTAGTACCGCCATATAGTGCCGCCTTTTACTAGCAGCAGGTTCCACTCCTGCACTGTGAACCCCGGGCTGCGAACGCACCTATAATATCTTTATATTTACTCGGTGCATTCCGCCAGCTCTAACACGTACTATTATGGAGGAGAGAAGGAGGTCTTGGGAGGACCAGATATAATGTGGTGGGAGATATCGGGAGATTATTTCAGAGATATATGGGGGAGACAGATTATACATGACTTTGTAGGTCAGTGTCAGTAGCTTTAAATACATATGTTGTGAAATTGGGAGACAAAAGAATTTGCAAAGGGGAGAAGTGGAGGAGTTGCGAGGATAAAAGTGGATTAGTAGGGCAGCAGAGTGTCATGTCGGACGCTATTCACACTAGGGCGTCCGACAGGTAATTCCATTTATGTCCACTATACGCTCAGTGGCGCCGGCTAGACTTTATCCAGGTTTCTCGGGGTTAATTTAGTTGGTAATCGGGTTGGAGGTTGGGTTACGCCCATGGCCTTTAAATAGTCTTGCTGGACTTTGGGCGTCGCTGATTATAGCTTGTGCCTCGTGCCTAGTGATTCTGGTCTGGAGTGGTGGTCTTGGGGGAGTAATATTGTATCTGGTGGTGTATGATCTGTTGTTATATTTCTCCTTCCTATATTTGTATTTGTTTTGCCCTGTGCACATTATCGTATTTTCCTGTGTGCTTGCGGCGTGGTGCGTTTTTACTTTTCCCTGTCTGTGCTTTCTGTGGGGGATTGGTGTGTGGTCTCTTCACTGGGTGGCGGGTGGTGGTTTCAGCATAGGGCTGAATCAGGAGTTAGGGCCAGGCCTGGCGGCCCAGACAAGCACACCATCTGTGTAAATTCTGGGAGAGGGACAGACAGGGTTTCCCCTAGTCTGAGGGATAACGCAGGGGCCCGGGTAACCAGCCTTAGTCTACCCATTACCCCCGTGACATTATAATCGGCCCAAATAAATTTTGGATGCCATGGATCCCATGACTTCCATAACCCGCCAGTTGGAGGCACTGTCCTTACAGGTCACTGAGTTGAAGGGGGCAGTTCAGCAACAAGGTCTTGTAGTATCTAATGTGCAAGCTGAAACTGCAGGTAGAGTCGCAGAGCCAAAGATCCCTTTACCTGAGAGGTTTGCTGGGGAAAAGCAGTAAATTTGTTGTATTTTGTGAAGCTTGCAAATTGTATTTTCGTATGCGCCCGGTTTCCTCAGGTAATGAGGCTCAGCGTGTGGACCTGGTATTGTCATTACTGAACGGAGACGCCCAAGCATGGGCATTTTCACTACCATCTGATTCAGCTGCATTTAACTCAGTAGAGATTTTTTTTTCTGCTCTTGGACTCATTTATGATGATCCTGACAGACTGGCTCTAGCAGAGTCTAAAATACGTGCTCTCCGCCAGGGGGAGCGAATGGCAGAGGATTACTGTTCTGAATTTCGCCACTGGGCGGTGGACACACAATGGAATGACCCTGCGCTGCGGAGTTAATTTGCACATGGGGTTTCAAGAAGGGTTAAACAAGCCCTCCTCATGTGTGAGACTCCTGCTTCTCTAGAGTCTGCCATAAGTCTTGTTGTCCACATTGATCGACGTTTGCGTCAGGGGGCGCAAGAGACGCCGGCTATGAGGTAGGGCATAGGTGCACGTGTGGTTGCTGCAGGTGAGCCCACAGAGCCTATGCAAATTGCAGAGGTGTCACATCATCTTGCCTCCTCACTCAGGAAGCAGGGAGACTGTTTTTGCTGTGGTAAAAAAGGGCATTATGTAAATGCTGGTCCTCTGTTTTCTAAGAAAAGCGCAACGGCGGAAAACTTCTAAGCTCAGAGGGTGTGGAGGAGGCCAATCTGAGCTTATGCATATCCTCCATGGGGGTCTCTCAATGTATGCTCCCTGCCAGAGTTATGGTCGCTGGCAGAGAGCTGCCAATCACTGTTTTTGTGGATAGTGGGTCAGCCACTAATCTCATTGATGTGGAGTTTGCACGCACGGCCGGGTTCAAGGTCGATAAACTGCCTCATCCTATCCGGGTGGTCACCATCAATGCCACTCCACTCCCACAGGGGGAGATTACTGAGTTTGTGGCTGAGGTTAAACTCCACATTGGGGTCCTACATTCTGAGCAAGTTATATGTAGGGTGCTCAGTAATCTTCCGGCACAAATGGTTCTGGGTATTCCATGGTTGTCTATGCACAACCGGGTGATTGACTGGAAAACTCAGGATATAATGCAGTGGAGCGGATTCTGCCAGGAGAATTGCTTGGCCACATGCGTGTCCGCTGTATCTCCCAGCATTCCTGAGTCACTGCTGGATTTTGCAGATGTGTTCTCTGAGAAGGGTTGCTCTGAATTGCCACCACATCGACCCTACGACTGTACTATTAGGTTTAAACCAGGGGCCAAATTTCCGAAAGCTAGGATGTTTAACATCTCTGTTCCTGAGAGGCAAGCCCTAAAAGACTACATTGCTGAGAGTCTGAGCAAAGGGCACATCAGGCCTTCATCCTGGCCGGTGGCAGCGGGGTTCTTCTTCGTTAAGAAAAAAGATGGCGGACTACGCCCGTGTCTGGATTTTAGGGAGTTAAACCAGATTACAGTTTGTGATCCATACCCTATGGCACTGATACCTGATTTGTTCAACCAGGTGGCTGGTGCTAAGTGGTTTTCCAAGCTTGACCTCAGGGGGGCGTACAACCTCATAAGAGTCTGTCAAGGTGATGAGTGGAAGATGACTTTTAATACTCCTAAGGGTCATTTTGAAAATTTGGTGATGCCATTTGGGTTGACAAACGTGCCTGCAGTATTTCAACATTTCATAAATGATGTGTTCTCGCATGTTTTGGGGAAATTCGTTATTGTGTACCTAGATGACATTCTCATTTATTCATGCGACCGTGATACTCATTTAGAGCATGTCAGGTAGGTGTTACAGCTACTCAGAGAAAATAAGCTCTATGCAAAATTTGAGAAATGTGTTTTTTCGGTTCAGGAGTTGCCTTTCTTGGGTTATATTGTGTTTGCTTCAGGGTTTAAAATGGACGCCGCTAAGGTGCAAGCCGTGCTGCATTGGGAACAGCCTGATAACCTAAAAGCACTCCAGCGGTTCCTTGGATTTTCTAATTATTATAGAAAATTTATCAAAGATTTTTCTACCATTGCTAAACCGCTTACTGACATGATGAAAAAGGATACCAATTTCTCCGCCTGGCCGGAGGCTGCTGTGCGCGCATTCGAATTTCTGAAGAACAGTTTTGCTTCGGCCCCCATTCTGGTGCAAACGGACGTATCGAAACTGTTTATCGTGGAAGTCGATGCATCTGAGGTTGGAGAGGGGGCAGTGATATCACAAGGCTCATCATTGGGCGAGTTGCGTCCATGCGCCTACTTATCCAAGAAGCTGTCGTCCGCCGAACGTAACTACGATATCAGCAACAGGGAGTTGTTGGCTATCAAGTTAGCTTTTGAGGAATGGCGTCACTTCTTGGAGGCATCAGTCCACCAGGTTACAGTTTTCACTGACCATAAAAATCTACTTTATTTGGAGTCAGCCAAGCGTCTGTCCCCAAGGCAGGCTCGTTGGGCATTGTTTTTCACACGTTTCAACTTTGTTGTTACTTACCATCCTGGGTCTAAAAACACTAAGGCGGACACCTTATCCAGGTGTTTTCCGGGGGGAGAACCTCGGGAAGATCTGGTACCCATCCTCCAAAAGGGTGTAGTGGTCTCGGCTCTCACGACCGAGGTTGAGGCTGAGATTGCTGAGGCTCAGGAGGAGGTACCACCAGGGCTTCCCATTAACAAATCATTTGCGTCATGATGCTGTTCTGGCCGGCCATCCTGCGGTGAGGGGTACCTTGGAGTTGGGGTCGTGCCCTAAAATCCATCAGGACGTGGTCTTGTATGTGTCAGCATGCACCACGTGCGCTAGGGCTAAGACGCCCCGTTCCCCCATCCTGCTGGCACACTTCATCCTCTCGGGGTACCCAGTTGTTGTGAGTTCCGTTCTGGAGCTCCCTCCTGTGGTTGCTAATGGTATTTTTGCGAGTTCTGCCCTTGGGCTCCCTCTGGTGGTTTCGAGTGGAACTGCTGCTCTGTTAGGTAGCTGTAGCAGCTGCCTTCACTAATCGCCTTGCCTGGGTTTGTTATTTAAACCTGCATTGGGCTTTAGTCCATGCCTGCTGTCAATGTTCTTGGTTGGATTTGATTCTTCCCTTGGATTTCTCATATGGCCAGTCCTTGTCTGCAAAAGATAAGTTTTGCTAGTTTTGTTTGTCCATTTGTTTGGACTCTATTGCTTTGCATTTTGTCTCTTTTTGTCCAGCTTGTCACTATGTCTTATTCAGGCTAGCTGGAAGCTCTGGGAAGCAGATTTGCCCCTCCACACCGTGAGTCGGTGTGGAGTTCATTTTTGTAAACTCTGCGTGGATTTTGTAGTTTTTAATACTGACCGCACAGTATCCTTTGCTCTCTGTCTATCTAGTTTAGTATTGGCCTCCCTTTGCTGAATTCTAATTTCATTTCTGTGTTCGTCATTTCCCTCTCCTTTCACAGTCAATATTTGTGGGGGGCTGTCTTTCCTTTTGGGGGTTTCTCTGAGGCAAGATAGCTTTCTATTTCCTTCTTTAGGGGTAGTTATATCTTAGGCTGTGACGAGGTGTCTAGGGAGTGTCAGGAACTTCCCACGGCTATTTCTAGTTGTGTTGTTAGGATTAGGGACTGCGGTCAGTAGAGATACCACCTTCTCAGAGCTCGTTCCATTTTGCGTTTTAGCCACCAGGTCATTTCAGTGTGGCCTCTTAACCACCAGGTCATAACAGTACAGCAGGACCAAGAATGAATTGAATGCATCTCAAAAGAAGGAAAAAAAAGAGTTCTGAACCATTTTTTTTTCTGTGCTCTGTTCTGTCTTTTTTTTCCTCTTGATATCTGGGTGGTGCTGGATATATGCTCTGGTATGGAGATTCAGGGTTTGTTTTCTCGTGTGGATCAACTTGCTGCAAGAGTCCAGAGTATCCAAGATTATATTGTTCAGACTCCGGCTCTAGAGCCTAGAATTCCTACTCCTGATTTGTTTTTTGGGGACAGATCCAAGTTTTTGAACTTTAAAAATAGCTGCAAATTGTTTTTTGCTTTGAAACCCCGTTCTTCTGGTGATCCCATTCAGAAAGTGAAAATCATCATATCCTTACTGCATGGTGATCCTCAAGACTGGGCTTTTGCTCTTGAAACAGGGAATCCAGCATTGTTGAATGTAGATGCATTTTTTCAGGCGCTCGGATTGTTGTATGACGAACCTAACTCTGTAGAGCATGCTGAGAAAACACTGTTGGCCCTGTGTCAGGGTCAGGAAGCGGCAGAGTTATATTGCCAGAAATTTAGAAAATGGTCTGTGCTCATTAAATGGAATGAAGAGGCTCTGGCTGCTATTTTCAGAAAAGGTCTTTCTGAAACCCTTAAAGATGTTATGGTAGGCTTTCCTACGCCTACCGGTTTGAGCGAATCTATGTCTCTAGCCATTCAGATTGATCGGCGCTTGCGTGAGCGCAAGGCGGTGCACCATATGGCAGTGTCCTCTGAGCGAAGTCCTGAGCCTATGCAATGTGATAGGATTTTGACTAGAGCAGAAAGGCAGAAATTCAGACGTCAGAATGGCCTGTGTTTTTACTGTGGTGATTCAGCTCATGCTATTTCTGATTGCCCTAAGCGTACTAGGAGGGTCCCTGGGTCTGTTACCATTAGTACTGTGCAGCCTAAATTTCTCTTGTCTGTTACCCTGATTTGCTCATTGTCGTCCTTTTCTGTTATGGCATTTGTGGATTCTGGCGCTGCCCTGAACTTAATGGATTTAGAGTTTGCCAGGCGCTGTGGTTTTTCCTTGGAACCTTTGCAGAGTCCTATTCCCTTGAGGGGGATTGATGCTACGCCATTGGCCAAGAATAAACCTCAGTACTGGACACAGTTAACCATGTGCATGGCTCCAGCACATCAGGAAAATATTCGTTTTTTGGTGTTGCATAATTTGCATGATGTTGTTGTGCTGGGTTTTCCATGGTTACAGGTACATAATCCAGTGCTGGATTGGAGATCTATGTCTGTGACTGGTTGGGGTTGTCAGGGGATACATAGTGATATTCCTTTGATGTCCATTTCCTCGTCCCCTTCTTCTGAAGTTCCTGAGTTTTTGTCGGATTTCCAGGATGTATTTGATGAGCCCAAGTCCAGTTCCCTGCCTCCTCTTAGGGACTGCGATTGTGCCATTAATTTGATTCCTGGCTGCAAGTTCCCTAAGGGCCGACTTTCCAATCTGTATGTGCCAGAGCATGCCGCTATGTGGAGTTATGTAATGGAGTCCTTGGAGAAAGGGCATATTCGCCCGTCTTCGTCACCGTTGGGAGCGGGATTTTTTTTTATTGCCAAGAAGGATGGCTCCTTGAGACCCTGTATAGAATATCGCCTTCTCAATAAGATCACTGTCAAATTCCAGTATCCTTTACCTTTGCTTTCTGATTTGTTTGCTAGGATTAAGGGTGCTAGTTGGTTTACTAAAATCGACCTTCGAGGGGCGTATAATCTTGTGCGTATTAAACAAGGTGATGAATGGAAAACAGCATTTAATACGCCTGAAGGCCGTTTTGAATATCTTGTGATGCCATTCGGGCTCTCTAATGCTCCATCGGTATTTCAGTCCTTTATGCATGATATCTTCCGGAATTATCTGGATAAATTTATGATTGTGTATTTGGATGATATTTTGGTTTTCTCCGATGATTGGGAGTCTCATGTGAAGCAGGTTAGGATGGTGTTTCAGGTCCTTCGTGCTAATGCGTTGTTTGTGAAGGGGTCTCAGTGCCTCTTTGGAGTTCAGAGGGTTTCTTTTTTGGGATTCATTTTTTCCCCCTCGGCTATTGAAATGGACCCTGTTAAAGTCCAGGCCATTCATGATTGGACTCAACCTACATCTGTAAAGAGCCTTCAGAAATTTTTGGGTTTTGCCAATTTTTATCGTTGCTTTATTGCTAATTTTTCTAGTGTGGTGAAGCCTCTGACCGATTTGACGAGGAAGGGCGCTGATGTGGTGAATTGGTCCTCTGCGGCTGTTGAGGCCTTTCAGGAGCTTAAACGTCGTTTTACTTCTGCCCCTGTGTTGCGTCAGCCAGATGTTTCTCTCCCTTTTCAGGTTGAGGTTGATGCTTCTGAGATTGGGGCAGGGGCCGTTTTGTCTCAGAGAAATTCTGATGGCTCTTTGATGAAACCATGTGCCTTCTTCTCCAGAAAGTTTTCGCCTTCTGAGCGTAATTATGATGTCGGCAATCGGGAGTTGTTGGCTATGAAGTGGGCATTTGAGGAGTGGCGACATTGGCTTGAGGGAGCCAAGCATCGCGTGGTGGTCTTGACTGATCACAAGAATCTGATTTACCTCAAGTCTGCTAAGCGGTTGAATCCTAGACAGGCTCGGTGGTCTTTGTTTTTCTCACGTTTTGATTTTGTGGTCTCGTATATTCCTGGATCTAAGAATGTGAAGGCTGATGCCCTTTCTAGGAGTTTTTTGCCTGTTTCTCCGGGAGTTCTTGAGCCGGCTGGGATCCTCAAGGAGGGGGTCATTCTTTCTGCCATCTCCCCTGATTTGCGGTGGGTACTTCGGGAGTTTCAGGCTGATAAACCTGACCGCTGTCCTGTGGGGAAATTGATTGTTCCTGATAGATGGACTAGTAGGGTAATTTCTGAGGTTCATTGTTCGGTGTTGGCTGGTCACCCTGGGATTTTTGGTACCAGAGATTTGGTGGCTAGGTCCTTTTGGTGGCCTTCCTTGTCGCGGGATGTGCGTTCATTTGTGCAGTCCTGTGGGACCTGTGCTCGGGCTAAGCCTTGCTGTTCCCGTGCCAGCGGGTTGCTTTTGCCTTTGCCTATTCCTGAGAGGCCCTGGACGCATATTTCCATGGATTTTATTTCTGATCTTCCTGTTTCTCAGAAGATGTCTGTCATCTGGGTGGTTTGTGACTGGTTTTCTAAGATGGTCCATTTGGTGCCGTTGCCTAAGTTGCCTTCCTCTTCTGATTTGGTTCCATTATTTTTTCAGCATGTGGTTCGTTTGCATGGTATTCCGGAGAATATTGTGTCTGACAGAGGTTCCCAGTTCGTTTCTATGTTTTGGCGGTCCTTTTGTGCTAGAATAGGCATTGATTTGTCTTTTTCTTCTGCATTCCATCCTCAGACAAATGGCCAAATGGAGCGAACCAATCAGACCTTGGAAACCTATTTGAGATGCTTCGTGTCTGCTGATCAGGATGATTGGGTGACCTTTTTGCTGTTGGCCGAGTTTGCCCTTCATAATCGGGCTAGTTCGGCTACCTTGGTTTCGCCTTTTTTTTGTAACTTTGGTTTTCATCCTCTTTTTCTTCAGGGCAGCTTGAGCCTTCTGACTGTCCTGGTGTGGATTCCGTGGTGGACAGGTTGCAGCAAATTTGGACTCATGTGGTGGACAATTTGACGTTGTCTCAGGAGAAGGCTCAGCGTTTTGCTAACCGTCGTCGGTGTGTTGGTCCCCGGCTTCGTGTTGGTGATTTGGTCTGGTTGTCTTCTCGTCATGTTCCTATGAAGGTTTCTTCCCCTAAGTTCAAGCCCTCGCTTTATTGGGCCTTATAAGATTTCTGAAATAATCAATCCAGTGTCTTTTCGTTTGGCCCTTCCAGCTTCCTTTTCCATTCATAATGTGTTCCATAGTTCCTTGTTGCGGAGATATGTGGTACCTATGGTTCCCTCTGTTGATCCTCCTGCTCTGGTGTTGGTTGAGGGGGAATTGGAATATGTGGTAGAGAAGATTTTGGATTCTCGTTTTTCGAGGCGGAAGCTTCAGTATCTGGTCAAGTGGAAGGGTAATGGCCAGGAGGATAATTCTTGGGTTGTTGCCTCCGGTGTTCATGCTCCCAATTTGGTTCATGCTTTCCATTTGGCTCGTCCTGATCGGCCTGGGAGCTCTGGTGAGGGTTCGGTGACCCCTCCTCAAGGGGGGGTACTGTTGTGAGTTCCGTTCTGGAGCTCCCTCCTGTGGTTGTTAATGGTATTTTTGTGAGTTCTGCCCTTGGGCTCCCTCTGGTGGTTTCGAGTGGAACTGCTGCTCCGTTAAGTAGCTGTAGCAGCTGCCTTCACTAATCGCCTTGCCTGGGTTTGTTATTTAAACCTGCTCTGGGCTTTAGTCCATGTTCTTGGTTGGATTTGATTCTTCCCTTGGATTTCTCATATGGCCAGTCCTTGTCTGCAAAAGATAAGTTTTGCTAGTTTTGTTTGTTCATTTGTTTGGACTCTATTACTTTGCATTTTGTCTCTTTTTGTCCAGCTTGTCACTATGTCTTATTCAGGCTAGCTGGAAGCTCTGGGAAGCAGATTTGTCCCTCCACACCGTGAGTCGGTGTGGAGTTCATTTTTGTAAACTCTTCGTGGATTTTGTAGTTTTTAATACTGACCGCACAGTATCCTTTGCTCTCTGTCTATCTAGTTTAGTATTGGCCTCCCTTTGCTGAATTCTAATTTCATTTCTGTGTTCGTCATTTCCCTCTCCTTTCACAGTCAATATTTGTGGGGGGCTGTCTTTCCTTTTGGGGGTTTCTCTGAGGCAAGATAGCTTTCTATTTCCTTCTTTAGGGGTAGTTATATCTTAGGCTGTGACGAGGTGTCTAGGGAGTGTCAGGAACTTCCCATGGCTATTTCTAGTTGTGTTGTTAGGATTAGGGACTGCGGTCAGTAGAGATACCACCTTCTCAGAGCTCGTTCCATGTTGCGTTTTAGCCACCAGGTCATTTCAGTGTGGCCTCTTAACCACCAGGTCATAACACCCAGTAGACCATGGACGGAGATCTCCATGGATTTTATCACAGATATACCCTCCTTAGCTGGGATTATGGTCATTTTGGTGGTTCTTGATTGGTTCTCAAAGATGTCGCACTTTGTGTCCTTGCCTTCGTTGCCTAATGCTAAGACTCTGGCTCAGGTATTTGTGCAGGAGGTGGTCAGACTTCACGGGGTCCCGTCTGACATCGTGTCTGATAGGGGTACTCAGTTTGTGGCAAAATTTTGGAAGGCATTTTGCTTACGGTTGGGGATCAAGTTGTCGCATTCTTCGACGTTTCATCCTCAGTCAAATGGTCAGTTTTGTACTCTACGTCAGGGGGGCTCTGCTGGTGTTCCGAGGAGGACCAGCTAGGAGCACAACTGTCATCCGTGTGGAGGAGAGTGAAACAGCGTTTGCTAAGCATGAGTGCAAGGTACAAACGTGTGGCTGACAGCAGACGTGTGCCAGGTCCGGACCTGAGTGTGCGTGACTGGGTGTGGTTGTCCACAAAAACATAAAATTCAAAATACCATCTTTGAAATTGGGTCCAAGGTTTATTGGTCCATTTAGGGTCGCCGCCATCATCAACCCGATAGCCTACCGATTGGAGCTTCCTATGGTATATAAAATACACAATGTGTTTCACAGATCTTTATTAAAAAAGGTGGTGGGTTCCGTGGACATGGCGCCGATGCCACCTCCAGTCTTGGTGGATGGCAATTTGGAATTTGAAGTCTCCAAGGTGGTTGACTCTCGAGTAGTGCGTCGCACATTACAGTATCTGGTACACTGGCGTGGTTATGTGCCGGAAGAGAGGTCCTGGGTACCAGCCTCGGACATACATGCGGACCGGCTTGTCAGTATGTTTCACCGCTGTCATCCGGACAAGCCAGGTCCTATATGTCGTGAGGGCCCTGGGGTCCCTCGTAGAAGGCGGGGTACTGTCATGTCGGACGCTATTCACACTAGGGCATCTGACAGACAGCGGTAATTCCATTTAAGTCCACTATACGCTCAGTGGCGCTGGCTAGACTTTATCAAGGTTTCTCGGGGTTAATTTAGTTGGTAATCGGGTTGGAGGTAAGGGTTACGCCCATGGCCTTTAAATGGTCTTGCTGGACTTTGGGCGTCACAGATTATAGCTTGTGCCTCTTGCCTAGTGATTCTGGTCTGGAGTGGTGGTCTTAGAGAAGTAATATCGTATCTGGTGGTGTATGATCCATTGTTATATTTCTCCTTCCTATATTCATATTTTCTTTGCCCTGTGCACATTATCATATTTTCCTGTGTGCTTGCGGCGTGGTGCGTTTTTAGTTTTCCCTGTCTGTGTTTTCTGTGAGGGATTGGTGTGTGGTCTCTTCACTGGGTGGCGGGTGGTGGTTTCAGCATAGGGCTGAATCAGGAGTTAGGGCCAGGCCTGGCGGCCCAGACAAGCACACCATCAGTGTAAATTCTGGGAGAGGGACAGACAGGCTTTCCCTAGTCTGAGCGATAACGCAGGGGCCCGGGTAACCAGCCTTAGTCTACCCATTACCCCCGTGACACAGAGTTATGAACATACTGGAGAGGTGTGATGATGTGCTTGGAGACGATTGCTTCCTAGATGCCACATGGAGTGAAGGTCATCTGGTGGGCAGTTCAAAGGAAGAGGTTGTGGCTGCTACTGTGCACCACAGCCAGCCTGTAGCTTTTCTCTGTCCATGTTGACTCCTCTGTTATGGCTGGCAATCAGGCAACACAGCGTGCAGTAATCAGCGCACATACAGAGATCTGGCAATAACCAAAAAACAATAGGACGAGCTCTGAGACGTGGAATCTCTGTAGACTGCAGTACCTAATCTATCCTCACACAACTATAAGCAGCAGTGGATTGCGCCTATCACTACCTATGCAACTCGGCACTGCCTGAGGAGCTGACTAGCCTGAAGATAGAAATACAAGCCTGACTTACCTCAGAGAAATACCCCAAAGGAATAGGCAGCCCCCCACATATAATGACTGTTAGCAAGATGAAAAGACAAACGTAGGAATGAAATAGATTCAGCAAAGTGAGGCCTGATATTCTAGACAGAGCGAGGATAGCAAAGAGAACTATGCAGTCTACAAAAAACCCTAAAACGAAAACCACGCAAAGGGGCAAAAAGACCCACCGTGCCGAACTAACAGCACGGCGGTGCACCCCTTTGCTTCTCAGAGCTTCCAGCAAAAGTTAATAGCAAGCTGGACAGAAAAAACAGAAAACAAACTAGAAGCACTTATCTAGCAGAGCAGCAGGCCCAAGGAAAGATGCAGTAGCTCAGATCCAACACTGGAACATTGACAAGGAGCAAGGAAGACAGACTCAGGTGGAGCTAAATAGCAAGGCAGCCAACGAGCTCACCAAAACACCTGAGGGAGGAAGCCCAGAGACTGCAATACCACTTGTGACCACAGAAGTGAATTCAGCCACAGAATTCACAACAGTACCCCCCCCTTGAGGAGGGGTCACCGAACCCTCACCAGAACCCCCAGGCCGACCAGGATGAGCCACATGAAAGGCACGAACAAGATCTGGGGCATGGACATCAGAGGCAAAAACCCAGGAATTATCTTCCTGAGCATAACCCTTCCATTTGACCAGATACTGGAGTTTCCGTCTAGAGACACGAGAATCCAAAATCTTCTCCACAATATACTCCAATTCCCCCTCCACCAAAACAGGGGCAGGAGGCTCCACAGATGGAACCATAGGTGCCACGTATCTCCTCAACAACGACCTATGGAATACATTATGTATGGAAAAGGAGTCTGGGAGGATCAGACGAAAAGACACCGGATTGAGAATCTCAGAAATCCTATACGGACCAATAAAACGAGGTTTAAATTTAGGAGAGGAAACCTTCATAGGAATATGACGAGAAGATAACCAAACCAGATCCCCAACACGAAGTCGGGGTCCCACACGGCGTCTGCGATTAGCGAAAAGCTGAGCCTTCTCCTGGGACAAGGTCAAATTGTCCACTACCTGAGTCCAGATCTGCTGCAACCTGTCCACCACAGAATCCACACCAGGACAGTCCGAAGACTCAACCTGTCCTGAAGAGAAACGAGGATGGAACCCAGAATTGCAGAAAAATGGAGAGACCAAGGTAGCCGAGCTGGCCCGATTATTAAGGGCGAACTCAGCCAACGGCAAAAATGACACCCAATCATCCTGGTCAGCGGAAACAAAACATCTCAGATATGTTTCCAAGGTCTGATTGGTTCGTTCGGTCTGGCCATTAGTCTGAGGATGGAAGGCCGAGGAGAAAGATAGGTCAATGCCCATCCTACCACAAAAGGCTCGCCAGAACCTCGAGACAAACTGGGAACCTCTGTCAGAAACAATATTCTCAGGAATGCCATGTAAACGAACCACATGCTGGAAGAACAAAGGCACCAAATCAGAGGAGGAAGGCAATTTAACCAAGGGCACCAGATGGACCATTTTAGAAAAGCGATCACAGACCACCCAAATGACCGACATTTTTTGAGAAACGGGAAGGTCAGAAATGAAATCCATCGAAATATGTGTCCAAGGCCTCTTCGGGACCGGCAAGGGCAAAAGCAACCCACTGGCACGTGAACAGCAGGGCTTAGCCCTAGCACAAATTCCACAGGACTGCACAAAAGCACGCACATCCCGCGACAGAGATGGCCACCAGAAGGATCTAGCAACCAACTCCCTGGTACCAAAGATTCCTGGATGACCGGCCAGCACCGAACAATGAAGTTCAGAGATAACTTTACTAGTCCACCTATCAGGGACGAACAGTTTCTCGGCCGGACAACGATCAGGTTTATTAGCCTGAAATTTCTGCAACACTCTCCGCAAATCAGGGGAGATGGCAGACACAATGACTCCTTCCTTGAGGATACTCGCCGACTCAGATAACCCCGGAGAGTCGGGCACAAAACTCCTAGACAGAGCATCCGCCTTCACATTTTTAGAGCCCGGAAGGTATGAAATCACAAAATCAAAACGAGCAAAAAATAACGACCAACGGGCCTGTCTAGGATTCAAGCGCTTGGCAGACTCAAGATAAGTAAGGTTCTTATGATCAGTCAAAACCACCACGCGATGCTTAGCACCCTCAAGCCAATGACGCCACTCCTCGAATGCCCACTTCATGGCCAGCAACTCTCGGTTGCCCACATCATAATTACGCTCAGCAGCAGAAAATTTCCTGGAAAAGAAAGCACATGGTTTGAACACTGAGCAACCAGAACCTCTCTGTGACAAAACCGCCCCTGCACCAATCTCAGAAGCATCAACCTCGACCTGGAACGGAAGAGAAACATCAGGTTGACACAACACAGGGGCACAGCAAAAACGACGCTTCAACTCCTGAAAAGCTTCCACGGCAGCAGAAGACCAATTAACCAAATCAGCACCCTTCTTGGTCAAATCGGTCAATGGTCTGGCAATGCTAGAAAAATTACAGATGAAGCGACGATAAAAATTAGCAAAGCCCAGGAATTTCTGCAGACTTTTTAGAGATGTCGGCTGAGTCCAATCCTGGATGGCCTGAACCTTAACCGGATCCATCTCGATAGTAGAAGGGGAAAAGATGAACCCCAAAAATGAAACTTTCTGCACACCGAAGAGACACTTTGATCCCTTCACGAACAAGGAATTAGCACGCAGTACCTGGAAAACCATTCTGACTTGCTTCACATGAGACTCCCAATCATCTGAGAAGATCAAAATGTCATCCAAGTAAACAATCAAGAATTTATCCAGATACTCACGGAAAATGTCATGCATAAAAGACTGAAAAACAGATGGAGCATTGGCAAGTCCGAACGGCATCACCAGATACTCAAAATGACCCTCGGGCGTATTAAATGCCGTTTTCCATTCATCTCCCTGCCTGATTCTCACCAGATTATACGCACCACGAAGATCAATCTTAGTAAACCAACTAGCCCCCTTAATCCGAGCAAACAAGTCAGAAATCAATGGCAAGGGATACTGAAACTTAACAGTGATCTTATTAAGAAGGCGGTAATCAATACACGGTCTTAGCGAACCATCCTTCTTGGCTACAAAAAAGAACCCTGCTCCCAATGGTGACGACGATGGGCGAATATGTCCCTTCTCCAGGGACTCCTTCACATAACTGCGCATAGCGGTGTGTTCAGGTACGGACAAATTAAATAAACGACCCTTAGGGAATTTACTACCAGGAATCAAATCGATAGCACAATCACAATTCCTATGCGGAGGTAGGGCATCAGACTTGGACTCTTCAAATACATCCTGAAAGTCCGACAAGAACTCTGGGATGTCAGAAGGAATGGATGACGAAATAGACAAAAATGGAACATCACCATGTACTCCCTGACAACCCCAGCTGGTTACCGACATAGAGTTCCAATCCAATACTGGATTATGGGTTTGTAGCCATGGCAACCCCAACACGACCACATCATGCAAATTATGCAGTACCAGAAAGCGAATAACTTCCTGATGTGCAGGAGCAATGCACATGGTCAGCTGGGCCCAGTACTGAGGCTTATTCTTGGCCAAAGGTGTAGCATCAATTCCTCTCAACGGAATAGGACACCGCAAAGGCTCCAAGAAAAATCCACAACGTTTAGCATAATCCAAATCCATCAGATTCAGGGCAGCGCCTGAATCCACAAACGCCATGACAGAATACGATGACAAAGAGCACATTAAGGTAATGGACAAAAGGAATTTGGACTGTACAGTACCAATAACGGCAGAGCTATCGAACCGCCTAGTGCGTTTAGGACAATTAGAAATAGCATGAGTAGAATCACCACAATAGAAACACAGTCTGTTCAGACGTCTGTGTTCTTGCCGTTCTACTTTAGTCATAGTCCTGTCGCACTGCATAGGCTCAGGTTTACTCTCAGACAATACCGCCAGATGGTGCACAGATTTACGCTCGCGCAAGCGACGACCGATCTGAATGGCCAAGGACATAGACTCATTCAAACCAGCAGGCATAGGAAATCCCACCATTACATCCTTAAGAGCTTCAGAGAGACCCTTTCTGAACAAAGCCGCTAGTGCAGATTCATTCCACAGAGTGAGTACTGACCACTTCCTAAATTTCTGACAATATACTTCTACATCATCCTGACCCTGGCATAAAGCCAGCAGATTTTTCTCAGCCTGATCCACTGAATTAGGCTCATCGTAAAGCAATCCCAGCGCCTGGAAAAATGCATCAACATTACTCAATGCAGAATCTCCTGGTGCAAGAGAAAACGCCCAGTCCTGTGGGTCGCCGCGCAAAAAAGAAATAATAATCAAAACCTGTTGAATAGGATTACCAGAAGAATGAGGTTTCAAGGCCAAAAATAGCTTACAATTATTTCTGAAGCTCAGGAACTTAGTTCTGTCACCAAAAAACAAATCAGGAATCGGAATTCTTGGTTCTAGCATCGATTTCTGATCAATAGTATCTTGAATCTTTTGTACATTTACAACGAGATTATCCATTGAGGAGCACAGAGCCTGAATATCCATGTCCACAGCTGTGTCCTGAAGCACTCTAATGTCTAGGGGAAAAAAAAGACTGAAGACAGAGCTAAGAAAAAAAAAATGCTGTCAGGATTTCTTTTTTCCCTCTATTGGGAATCATTGGTGTGGCTCCTTGTACTGTTATGGCTGGCAATCAGGCAACACAGCGTGCAGTAATCAGCGCACATACAGAGATCTGGCAATAACCAAAAAACAATAGGACGAGCTCTGAGACGTGGAATCTCTGTAGACTGCAGTACCTAATCTATCCTCACACAACTATAAGCAGCAGTGGATTGCGCCTATCACTACCTATGCAACTCGGCACTGCCTGAGGAGCTGACTAGCCTGAAGATAGAAATACAAGCCTGACTTACCTCAGAGAAATACCCCAAAGGAATAGGCAGCCCCCCACATATAATGACTGTTAGCAAGATGAAAAGACAAACGTAGGAATGAAATAGATTCAGCAAAGTGAGGCCCGATATTCTAGACAGAGCGAGGATAGCAAAGAGAACTATGCAGTCTACAAAAAACCCTAAAACGAAAACCACGCAAAGGGGCAAAAAGACCCACCGTGCCGAACTAACAGCACGGCGGTGCACCCCTTTGCTTCTCAGAGCTTCCAGCAAAAGTTAATAGCAAGCTGGACAGAAAAAACAGAAAACAAACTAGAAGCACTTATCTAGCAGAGCAGCAGGCCCAAGGAAAGATGCAGTAGCTCAGATCCAACACTGGAACATTGACAAGGAGCAAGGAAGACAGACTCAGGTGGAGCTAAATAGCAAGGCAGCCAACGAGCTCACCAAAACACCTGAGGGAGGAAGCCCAGAGACTGCAATACCACTTGTGACCACAGAAGTGAATTCAGCCACAGAATTCACAACACTCCTCCTTCATTCCGCTTCCTTGCTTGCTTCCTTCCCATGTTGTCTCCTCATCCGATCAGAGAGTGCGAGCTGTCTGTGGGCACTTTTGTCCTTCTCAGCCTGCTGCCGCTCACCTGTCTGCGGCGCATCATTACTTCTGCTTTGCTGCTCTCTGCCTCATTTGTGATGTACCCATACGGTGAAGAGACTGCGCAAGCAGCCAGACACTACAGTGGAGTTTCAGCTCCAGCATACACAGGTAAGTCAATCTGTGGAACAACACTTCAATACTATGTGGGCCTTCTTTAAAGGCCTATGTGCCATGTTGTGCTGCTTTGAGTACTCCACGAAGATGGCCAGTGCTGATGACAGCAACATCAGCATTCCTATCCCTCTTCTATGCGTCCTTGAAAAAACGCTGATGGATTAGATGGTGGCCCACGACTGATGGATGAGGTGGTGACCAAAGAGGAAGATTATTTCAGTGATATATGGGAGAGACAGATTATGGATAGCCTTGTAGGTCAGTGTTAGTAGCTTGAATTACATATGCTGTGGAATTGGGAGACAATGAAGGGCCTTGCAGAGGGAAGAAGCAAAGGATTAAGGAGTACAGAAATGGATTAGTGGGGCAACAGAGTTTAGGACAGACTGGAGACATGCGATGATGCGATAGAGAATGATGAGGTGCCAGACACTACATGGAATTAAGATCATCTGAGTGACGTGTACAGTTTGGAGTTAGAGGTGGTGTTCATGCTGCCCCAGTTGCACAGCAAACAAGGGAGCAGGGTGGAAAAGTAGTGAGGCAGGCCCCTAGCCATTAACTAGGCTGCTACTGCGCACCTCAGGTGTCCCTTAGCCTTTTCCATGTTGCTTCCTCCTACTCTGCTTCATCCACTGTCTCCTCATCTGGTCAGACAGGCTGGCCATCTGTGGAAGCTATTGGCATTCTCACCCTGCTGCTGCTCGCATGTATGTGGTGCAGCATCACTTCTGCCTTCCTGCTCCCCGACTCAAATATGATGTACCCACATGGTGCACTCCACCTTGCATAAGCTGAAGAGACCATGCGAGTCGCAGCATGTGATAGTGGAGCTTTTTATAAACAGTTATCTGGTATTGCTATGGGGATCGATTCTGCACCTACACATTGTTGACTGTTAGCACCTGGTTCAGTGAAAGATTTGTACACATCAATACATTAACATAGTAACATAGTAACATAGTTAGTAAGGCCGAAAAAAGACATTTGTCCATCCAGTTCAGCCTATATTCCATCATAATAAATACCCAGATCTACGTCCTTCTACAGAACCTAATAATTGTATGATACAATATTGTTCTGCTCCAGGAAGACATCCAGGCCTCTCTTGAACCCCTCGACTGAGTTCGCCATCACCACCTCCTCAGGCAAGCAATTCCAGATTCTCACTGCCCTAACAGTAAAGAATCCTCTTCTATGTTGGTGGAAAAACCTTCTCTCCTCCAGACGCAAAGAATGCCCCCTTGTGCCCGTCACCTTCCTTGGTATAAACAGATCCTCAGCGAGATATTTGTATTGTCCCCTTATATACTTATACATGGTTATTAGATCGCCCCTCAGTCGTCTTTTTTCTAGACTAAATAATCCTAATTTCGCTAATCTATCTGGGTATTGTAGTTCTCCCATCCCCTTTATTAATTTTGTTGCCCTCCTTTGTACTCTCTCTAGTTCCATTATATCCTTCCTGAGCACCGGTGCCCAAAACTGGACACAGTACTCCATGTGCGGTCTAACTAGGGATTTGTACAGAGGCAGTATAATGCTCTCATCATGTGTATCCAGACCTCTTTTAATGCACCCCATGATCCTGTTTGCCTTGGCAGCTGCTGCCTGGCACTGGCTGCTCCAGGTAAGTTTATCATTAACTAGGATCCCCAAGTCCTTCTCCCTGTCAGATTTACCCAGTGGTTTCCCGTTCAGTGTGTAATGGTGATATTGATTCCCTCTTCCCATGTGTATAACCTTACATTTATCATTGTTAAACCTCATCTGCCACCTTTCAGCCCAAGTTTCCAACTTATCCAGATCCATCTGTAGCAGAATACTATCTTCTCTTGTATTAACTGCTTTACATAGTTTTGTATCATCTGCAAATATCGATATTTTACTGTGTAAACCTTCTACCAGATCATTAATGAATATGTTGAAGAGAACAGGTCCCAATACCGACCCCTGCGGTACCCCACTGGTCACAGCGACCCAGTTAGAGACTATACCATTTATAACCACCCTCTGCTTTCTATCACTAAGCCAGTTACTAACCCACATTGTAATTAAAACAAGTAGAAATGATTCATATGTTTCATGAATGCCATTGGCTGATTGCTATTCCTATTACTCCTGCACAACCAACTTCAGCACAGCCAGGAGGAACTTAGAGCAGGCTGTTTTGAAAATATGTTTGTTGGAAAAATTTCCACACCGCACAAAATCTGTGGATGTGGATCAAATGACAGATGTTTGGTTGGTGCAAATGAACCTCAAGCCAGGCCTGGTGGTATTTGATAACGTGTAAAATCTCATAGCATGTCTGGACCTTGCTGATTTGAAGCACATCCCTTGTCTAGTGTATGTGCTGAATTTAATTGTGCAGAGCTTCTTTAAAAATTATACAGATGTCAGAGCTGCTGCTGAAAGTGCAGGCAATCTGTACACATTTTTGGTGTTCTCACCCTGCTGCTGCTCGCCTTCCTGCACTGCAGCTTTACTTCTGCCATTCCTCTAGCCACCTCATATGCAATGTACCCAGAAGATGGAACTCCACCTTGCATATGCTGGAGAGACTCTGTGAGCTGCCGCAGGCAATATTGAAGTTTGAGCTGCAACACACAGGGGTGAGTCGCTCCACAGAACAACTACTTTTTTTTTTTAAACACTGCTCGTATAGACACAGCAGTTATGAAAAATGATTTATTTGGCCTATAAATGGTAACTAGACAGCTGATGCTAATTATATATTTTACAGACTACTAAAATACACACAGCTGTACTGAAAAAACATTTGTTATGTCTACTAATGGCAATTAAATGGCTGATACCAGTTATTTATTTGCAACAATGCTAGAAATCACACAGTGGTCCAGAAAAATTGTTTCTATGGCCTAGAAATGGCAACCAGATGGCTGATGCCAATTATTTATTTCCCAGACTACTAAAAAACACAGTGGTCCAGAAAAATTGTTTCTTTGGCCTACTAATGGCAATGAGATGGCCTGATGCCTATTATTTATATCACTGACTATTAGAAAACACACAATGGCTTAAAGGAATAGTTCTCCCACGGGCAGGTGGTTCATTGTACACACAGCGGCTTAACCCTTTTACCCCCAAGGGTGGTTTGCACGTTAATGACCGGGCCAATTTTTACAATTCTGACCACTGTCCCTTTATGAGGTTATAACTCTGGAACGCTTCAACGGATCCCAGTGATTCTGACACTGTTTTCTCGTGACATATTGTACTTCATGATAGTGGTAAAAATTCTTTGATAGTACCTGCGCTTATTTGTGAAAAAAATGGAAATTTGGCAAAAATTATGAAAATTTCGCAATTTTCCAAATTTGAATTTTTATGCAATTAAATCACAGAGATAGGTCACACAAAATACTTAATAATTAACATTTCACACATGTCTACTTTACATCAGCACAATTTTGGAACCAAAATTTTTTTTGTTAGGGAGTTATAAGGGTTAAAATTTGACCAGCAATTTCTCATTTTTACAACACCATTTTTTTTAGGGACCACATCTCATTTGAAGTCATTTTGAGGGGTCTATATGATAGAAAATACCCAAGTGTGACACCATTCTAAAAACTTCACCCCTCATGGTGCTCAAAACCATATTCAAGAAGTTTATTAACCCTTCTGGTGCTTCACAGGAATTTTTGGAATGTTTAAATAAAAATGAACATTTAACTTTTTTTCAAAAAAATTTACTTCAGCTCCAATTTGTTTTATTTTACCAAGGGTAACAGGAGAAAATGGACCCCAAAAGTTGTTGTACAATTTGTCCTGAGTACGCTGATACCCCATATGTGGGGGTAAACCACTGTTTGGGTGCATGGGAGAGCTCGGAAGGGAAGGAGCGCCGTTTGACTTTTCAATGCAAAATTGACAGGAATTGAGATGGGACACCATGTTGCGTTTGGAGAGCCACTGATCTGCCTAAACATTGAAACCCCCCCACAAGTGACACCATTTTGGAAAGTAGACCCCAAAAGGAACTTATCTAGAGGTGTGGTGAGCACTTTGACCCACCAAGTGCTTCACAGAAGTTTATAATGCAGAACCGTAAAAATAAAAAATCATATTTTTTCACAAAAATTAGCTTTTCGCCCCCAATGTTTTATTTTCCCAAGGGTAAGAGAAGAAATTGGACCCCAAAAGTTGTTGTACAATTTGTCCTGAGTAGGCTGATACCCCATATGTGGGGGTAAACCACTGTTTGGGCGCATGGGAGAGCTCGGAAGGGAAGGAACGCCGTTTGACTTTTCAATGCAAAATGACAGGAATTGAGATAAGACGCCATGTTGCGTTTAGAGAGCCACTGATGTGCCTAAACATTGCAACCCCCCACAAGTGACACCATTTTGGAAAGTAGACCCCCTAAGGAACTTATCTAGATGTGTTTTGAGTGCTTTGACCCACCAAGGGCTTCACAGAAGTTTATAATGCAGAGCCGTAAAAATAAAACAAAAATTTTTTCCCACAAAAATTATTTTTTTAGCCCCCAGTTTTGTATTTTCCCAAGGGTAACAGGAGAAATTGGACCCCAAAATTTGTTGCCCAATTTGTCCTGAGTGTGATTATACACAATATGTGGGGGGAACCACTGTTTGGGCGCATGGGAGGGCTCGGAAGGGAAGGAGCGCCATTTGGAATGCAGACTTAGATGGAATGGTCTGCAGGTATCACATTGCGTTTGCAGAGCCCCTAATGTACCTAAACAGTAGAAACCCCCCACAAGTGACACCATTTTGGAAAGTAGACCCCCTAAGGAACTTATCTAGATGTGTGGTGAGCGCTTTGACCCACCAAGGGCTTCACAGAAGTTTATAATGCAGAGCCGTAAAAATAAAACAAAAATTTTTTCCCACAAAAATTATTTTTTAGCCCCCAGTTTTGTATTTTCCCGAGGGTAACAGGAGAAATTGGACCCCAAAATTTGTTGTCCAATTTGTCCTGAGTGCGCTGATACCCCATAAGTGGGGGGAGCCACTGTTTGGGCGCATGGGAGGGCTCGGAAGGGAAGGAGCTCCATTTGGAATGCAGACTTAGATGGAATGGTCTGCATGTGTCACGTTGCGTTTGCAGAGCCCCTAATGTACCTAAACAGCAGAAACCCCCCACAATTGACACCATTTTGGAAACTAGACCCCCCAGGGAACTCATCTAGATGTGTTGTGAGAACTTTGAACCCCCAAGTGTTTCACTACAGTTTATAACGTAGAGCCGTGAAAATAAAAAAAAAAAAACTTTCCCCCAAAAATTATTTTTTAGCCCCCAGTTTTGTATTTTCCCGAGGGTAAGAGGAGAAATTCGACCCCAAAAGTTGTTGACCAATTTGTCCTGAGTACGCCGATACCCCATATGTGGGGGGAACCACCGTTTGTGCGCATGGGAGGGCTCGGAAGGGAAGGAGTGCCATTTGGAATGCAGACTTAGATGGAATAGTCTGCAGGTGTCACATTGCATTTGCAGAGCCCCTAATGTACCTAAACAGTAGACACCCCCACAAATGACCCCATATTGGAAACTAGACCCCCCAGGGAACTCATCTAGATGTGTTGTGAGAACTTTGAACTACCAAGTGTTTCACTACAGTTTATAACGCAGAGCCGTGAAAATAAAAAATCTTTTTTTTTTCCCACAAAAATTATTTTTTAGCCCCCAGTTTTGTATTTTCCCAAGGGTAACAGGAGAAATTGGACCCCAAAAGTTGTTGTCCTATTTGTCCTGAGTACGCTGATACCCCATATGTTGGGGTAAACCCCTGTTTGGGCACACGGGAGAGCTCGGAAGGGAAGGAGCACTGTTTTACTTTTTCAACGCAGAATTGGCTGGAATTGAGATCAGACGCCATGTCGTGTTTGGAGAGCCCCTGATGTGCCTAAATAGTGGAAACCCCCCAATAATAACTGAAACCCTAATCCAAACACACCCCTAACCCTAATTCCAACGGTAACCCTAACCACATCTCTAACCCTGACACACCCCTAACACTAATCCCAACCCTATTCCCAACTGTAAATGTAATCTAAACCCTAACCCTAACTTTAGCCCCAACCCTAACTGTAGCCCCAACCCTAACCCTAGCCCTAGCCCTAGCCCTAACCCTAGCCCTAACCCTAGCCCTAACCCTAGCCCTAACCCAAGCCCTAACCCTAACCCTAGCCCTAACCCTAGCCCTAATTTGAAAATGGAAATAAATACATTTTTTTAATTTTTCCCTAACTAAGGGAGTGATGAAGGGGGGTTTGATTTACTTTTATAGCGAGTTTTTTAGCGGATTTTTATGATTGGCAGCCGTCACACACTGAAAGACGCTTTTTATTGCAAAAAATATTTTTTGCGTTACCACATTTTGAGAGCTATAATTTTTCCATATTTTGGTCCACAGAGTCATGTGAGGTCTTGTTTTTTGCGGGACGAGTTGATGTTTTTATTGGTTCCATTTTCAGGCACGTGACATTTTTTGATCACTTTTTATTCCGATTTTTGTGAGGAAGAATGACCAAAAACCAGCTATTCATGAATTTCTTTTGGGGGAGGCGTTTATACCGTTCCGCGTTTGGTAAAATTGATAAAGCAGTTTTATTCTTCGGGTCAGTACAATTACAGCGACACCTCATTTATATAATTTTTTTATGTTTTGGCGCTTTTATACGATAAAAACTATTTTACAGAAAAAATAATTATTTTTGCATCGTTTTATTCTCAGGACTATAACTTTTTTATTTTTTTGCTGATGATGCTGTATGGTGGCTCGTTTTTTGCGGGACAAGATGACGTTTTCAGCGGTACCATGGTTATTTATATCTGTTGTTTTGTTCGCGTGTTATTCCACTTTTTGTTCGGCGGTATGATAATAAAGCGTTGTTTTTTGCCTCGTTTTTTTCTTTTCTTACGGTGTTTACTGAAGGGGTTAACTAGTGGGCCAGTTTTATAGGTCGGGTCGTTACGGATGCGACGATACTAAATATGTATACTTTTATTGTTTTTTTTTTTATTTAGATGAAGAAATGTATTTATGGGAATAATATTTATTTTTTCATTATTTAGGAATTTTTTTTTTTTTTTTTTTACACATTTGGAAAAAATTTTTTTACTTTTTTATTTTGTCCCAGGGGGGGACATCACAGATCGATGATCTGACAGTTTGCACAGCACTCTGTCAGATCACCGATCTGACATGCTCTGAGCAGGCTCTGTGAAGCCACCTCCCTCCCTGCAGGACCCGGATCCGTGGCCATCTTGGATCCGGGGCTGAAGCAGGGAGGGAGGGAGGTAAGAGACCCTCGCAGCAACGTGATCACATCGCGTTGCTGCGGGGGGCTCAGGGAAGCCCGCAGGCAGCCCCCTCCCTGCGCGATGCTTCCCTGTACCGCCGGCACATCGCGATCATCTTTGATCGCGGTGTGCCGGGGGTTAATGTGTCGGGGGCGGTCCGTGACCGCTCCTGGCACATAGTGCCGGATGTCAGCTGCGATAGGCAGCTGACACCCGGCCGCGATCGGCGGCGCTTCCCCCGTGAGCGCTGCCGATCGCATATGACGTACTATCCCGTCGGTGGTCATAGGGGCCCACCCCACCTCGACGGGATAGTATGTCTAATGTCAGAAAGGGGTTAAAGGAACATTACTCCCACATGCGGGGGTGCAGAGTCCACACAGTGGCTTAAAGGAACAGTATTTCCACAAGCAAAGGGTGGAGTACACACAGCGGCATAAAAGAACATTACTCCCACAGGCGGGGGTGCAAAGTACATACAGCGGTTTAAACGGACAGTACTCTCACAGAATGGGGGTGGAGTATACCTAGTGGCTTAAAGGAATATTACTCCCACTGGCAGGGGGTGCAGAGTACACAAAGCAGCTTAAAGGAACAGTAGTACCACAGGCGGGGCAAAGTACACACAGCAATTTAAAGGAAGAGTACCCCACAGACAGAGGGCAAACTACACACAGTGACTTAAAGGAACAGTACTCTCAGAGGTGGGGGATGCAGAGTACACTCAACAGCTTAAAGGAACACAAGTCCCAAAGGCGGAGGGCGGAGTACAGAGAGCGGGTTAAAAGATCATTACTCCCACAGCCAGGGGGTGTAGAGTACACACAGCAGCTTAAAGGAACATTACTTCCATAGGCGAGGGGTGCATAGTACACACAGCAGCTTAAATTACCTGTACTCCCACAGCTGGGAGGCAGAGTATACACAGCGGCTTAAAGGAACATGGCTCCCACAGGTGCAGAGGTGCAGAGTGCACACAGCAGTTTACAGGAATAGTACTCCAACAGGCAGGGGGGTGCAGAGTACACACAGCATCTTAAAAAAACTGGGGGGGTACAGAGTGCACACAGCAGTTTAAAACAACACAACAACTTTTAGCACAGTACTAGCACAGATATGGGTTGCAGAGAACATACAGCATTTTTTTTGCAGAGTGCTCAGTCAGATTCCATCTGTCACTCCAGCTGCGTCATATCCCTACACTAATAACAGAAGAATGATGGCAGAACTCGTGATCTGGCCTTTATACATGTCAGGTGATGTGCTGCACTGGCCAATTACAGCTGTGCCAATACTTGGCCTGGCTGTGATGGCTTCGGAAGTGCCCACAGTTTCAAAGCAAGTTGATAATAATAAGCTATATTAGACTGACGAACCCGAACAGGAAACTAGATGTCCCTTAAAATGTCAGTGTTCTGAGTTCAGTACCAGACCCTAGGGGTCCAGTACGGACCCCCAACACTCTTGTTCATGTTTGCCCATCCCTAATTACATTCTTTTTAAACCAGCAGGCTTGTTTTCATAGATGTATCACAATAACAGTCGCAAGAGTCTTCAGCAGACCTCAGACTGTCATGTCAACCCATTGGCAGCCTGCGATCTCTTCACTGGCGCGCCAATTGGAGCGTGGAATAAAGCACACACCAGTCAGTGCATGTTATATGCTGCTGTCAGAGAATGACAGCTAGATTTTACATGTTAATAGTCAAAGGAGGTGCTCCACTCCACCAGCAGCTGGTAAGGTATGTTTCCACGTTCAGGAAACACTGCGTGTTTGACGCTGCGTTGAGTCGCAGCGTCAAACACGCAGCGTCCAGATGTTACAGCATAGTGGAGTGGATTTTATGAAATCCCGTCTCCACTTTGCGTGGTAACACGCATCCGGCGGCCCTGCGATTCCGGACATGCGGCACATCTTTTTAGATTGCAGCATGTCCGTTTACCTTGTGGCAACGCTGCGCCGCCGCAAGGTAAAACACAGGGTCCTATGTGTGGGGTGCGATGATTCCGGATGTGTGCAAGGAACACATCCGGCATCATCGCGTCTATGAAGGGGGCGGAGCTTTGGGCGGAGCGAGTTTTCCACTCCGTCCAAAGCGCCGGCCATCCTGAACGCGGACACGTACCCCTAGGCTAGGTTCACATTGTGTTAATGCAATCCATTTAGCGCATATGCTAACGGAATGTGCTAACACAATGTACAAAAAGGGATTGCGTTTAGCGATCCCGCTAACGCAGATGCCCGATCTGCGCTAGCGAGAACGGACACAAAAACGCAGCAAGCAGCATTCGAGGTCCGTCAGAAAATAACGGGACATCGCTAATGCATGCCAAAAATGGCATAAGTTAGCGATGCGTTAGATACATTGCGGTCAATGGGTGCGCTAACGGATCCAATACATCGTGTTAGTGGCGCTATGTAACAGATTCCGTTAGGGGACTGCCACTAACGCAATGTGAACCTAGCATTAGAGGCACATAATCAGAGATTTAACCAGCCATCATGTCTAGGGAAAAATGCAGGCTTGGCTTGTGAGCCTGCATCAAAAGTAGTCACACAACATATGACAAAAGATTACATCATATGTTGTCAAGGGGTTAAAGAGGATCTGTAACAAGTACAAAAGTGGACAGTTTTTGTTCTTTTACGCTATCTGCTGCGTTGAGCATCCCATTTTTATCTATTTCAAATCTGTTATATGGTTCCAAAGATATGAGCGTTTTAAGTACCGTATATACTCGAGTATAAGCCGACCCGAGTATAAGCCGACCCCCCTAATTTTGCCACAAAAAACTGGGAAAACTTATTGACTCGAGTATAAGCCTAGGGTAGAAAATGCAGCATTTACCGGTGAATTTCAAAAATAAAAATAGATGCTCCATACCGTTCATTATTGCCCCATAGATGCTCCATATACAACTGTGCTATATAGAATGCTCTGCACCGTTCATTATGGCCCCATAGATGCTCCTTATAATGCTGTGCCATATATGCTCTGCACCTTTGATTATGGCCCCATAGGTGCTCCTTATAATGCTGTGCCCCATATATGCTCTGCACCTTTATGGCCCCATAGGTGCTCCTTATAATGCTGTGCCCCATTTATGCTCTGCACCTTTATGGCCCCATAGGTGCTCCTTATAATGCTGTGCCCCTTATATGCTCTGCACCTTTATGGCCCCATAGGTGCTCCTTATAATGCTGTGCCCCATATATGCTCTGCACCTTTATGGCCCCATAGGTGCTCCTTATAATGCTGTGCCCCATATATGCTCTGCACCTTTATGGCCCCATAGATGCTCCTTATAATGCTGTGCCCCATATATGCTCTGCACCTTTATGGCCCCATAGGTGCTCCTTATAATGCTGTGCCCCATATATGCTCTGCACCTTTATGGCCCCATAGGTGCTCCTTATAATGCTGTGCCCCTTATATGCTCTGCACCTTTATGGCCCCATAGGTGCTCCTTATAATGCTGTGCCCCATATATGCTCTGCACCTTTATGGCCCCATAGGTGCTCCTTATAATGCTGTGCTGCATATATGCTCTGCACCTTTATGGCCCCATAGGTGCTCCTTATAATGCTGTGCCCCATATATGCTCTGCACCTTTATGGCCCCATAGGTGCTCCTTATAATGCTGTGCCCCATATATGCTCTGCACCTTTATGGCCCCATAGGTGCTCCTTATAATGCTGTGCCCCATATATGCTCTGCACCTTTATGGCCCCATAGGTGCTCCTTAGAATGCTGCTGGTGCTGCCATAAAAAAAAAAGAAATCACATACTCACCTCTCTTCTCAGGACGCCGGCGCTTTCAATAATTACCTGCTCCTCGTGCGGCTCCGTCTCCAGCACTGACGCTCAGCAGAGGGCGCGCACTGACTACGTCACAGCGCCCTCTAACCTGAGCGTCACTGCTAGAGGACGCTGCAGACGGAGCCGGAGCGAGGAGCAGGTAATTATAGCGCTGCGCTCCCCTTACCTGCTGCGGCGCGGTCCCTGCAGTCCCTGGCTTCTCCGGCGCTGCAGCTTCTTCCTGTAATTGAGCGGTCACATGGCACCGATCATTTACAGCAATGAATATGCGGCTCCTCCCCTATGGGGGTGGAGCTGCCTATTCATTTCTGTAATGAGCGGTGCCATGTGACCGCTCAGTGCAGGAAGAATCTGCAGCGCCGGAGAAGCTAGGGACTGCAGGGACCGGGCCAGGAGCAGGTAAGTATGACTACACAGCCCCCGCTCCCCCTCCCCTGCTGACACCCGGGTATATGACTCGAGTATAAGCCGAGAGGGGGACTTTCAGCCCAAAAAAATGGGCTGAAAATCTCGGCTTATACTCGAGTATATACGGTAATAGTGCCTATAGGTCTTTCAGGATAATTATGCAGTGTAGTCTAAATGCATGTTTCCAGAGAATTCTATAAGCAATGCCCCTTTATAAAGACAAAGAAATTAGCATATTAAGTACACTGAATAACAATATCACATGGCATATTTGAAAAAAGGAAGAAAATTAATACTCCAAATACTCAGGGGAGTAGTGGGAATAAAATAAGAACTATAGCTGGCTACTCTTGATGTGGTGACAGGACCTCTTTGAGTATTTGCATTGACCTATAGAGTACATGGATGAATCTATATTTGAAAAATATAGATGTTTTTTCTAAATATACTGACTATATTCATTCTCAGAGCGGACTAAACTCTGATTATTAATTGTTTTGCTGTTTATTTGTTTTCATGGGGAATGATAATTGGTAATTTTGTAGCTTGTTCTACTAAATATTTTGCTGTTAATTTTTTTTAGATTCAGCTTGTTGTACAATATGTTAAAAGAGCAAAACATAGTAATAAATAAATATGCATTTATATGCAACATGCAGAGTGCAAGAAAGAACAGCAAGGTGAATTCTATTAAACATTTGTTGCTATGCCAACTATTTTGCTCTCTGGTTCTATAACTATGTTTTGCTGTTTTTTTTTATTTTAGAAGTCTTGTCTACCTATACAAAAAAGAAGGTTGCAAACTTTTGATTTAAAAGGTTAAATAACTAGATGTTTCTTCTGCAATAAAATATATATTTTTTACTGTTTTCTTACTCTGCATATTTACTATATTCTACAGTTTGGACTTTTGCTGCTCTATATTGGCATGATATATGTACTGTACTGTGTCTTGAAACAATTAATCACTTTGCTGCTATTGAATATGAATTATTTTCTTAGTGTTATTTATAGATCTATTTCATACTACCTATGTTCATGCAGTAAGAACTCTACGCTTTATGTATTTACCTTACTAAATTCCTTTGCACTTTCTATTATCTGATTTATAAACCCACTAAGGGTTCACTCATATCTGAGTATAAAAACACTGAGTGCAATGTGAAAAAAATTACATTGTACTTGCACCAATGTTGTTCAATGAGGCAGTGCTCATTTGCAAGTTTTTCCTCAGCTAGAATCAGAATAAGGAAAAAAAAATCACAGCATGTTGCATATGGCAGCGTAAAACAGCTGATATTTGCCAATGAAAGTCAATGAGTGCGAGAGAAAAAATACGACAGCACATAGACCATCCGTACGCTGTCTGATTTTAATGTACGAATCTCTAAGAAAAGAAAAATATAAGTCGGCAATTGAATTACCGGCTTTTCAACATTATCGCGCTGAAGTAAATATATATATATATATATATATATATATATATACAGTTAGGGCCAGAAATATTTGGACAGTGACACAAGTTTTGTTATTTTAGCTGTTTACAAAAACATGTTCAGAAATAAAATTATATATGTAATATGGGCTGAAAGTGCACACTCCCAGCTGCAATATGATAGTTTCCACATCCAAATCGGAGAAAGGGTTTAGGAATCATAGCTCTGTAATGCATAGCGTCCTCTTTTTCAAGGGACCAAAAGTAATTGGACAATGAACTCTAAGGGCTGCAATTAACTCTGAAGGCGTCTCCCTCGTTAACCTGTAATCAATGAAGTAGTTAAAAGGTCAGGGGTGGATTCCAGGTGTGTGGTTTTGCATTTGGAAGCTGTTGCTGTGAGCAGACAACATGCGGTCAAAGGAACCCTCAATTGAGGTGAAGCAGAACATCCTGAGGCTGAAAAAAAATAAAAAATCCATCAGAGAGATAGCAGACATGCTTGGAGTAGCAAAATCAACAGTTGGGTACATTCTGAGAAAAAAGGAATTGACTGGTGAGCTTGGGAACTCAAAAAGGCCTGGGCGTCCACGGATGACAACAGTGGTGGATGATCGCCGCATACTTAATTTGGTGAAGAAGAACCCGTTCACAACATCAACTGAAGTCCAGAACACTCTCAGTGAAGTAGGTGTATCTGTCTCTAATAGTGTTGAGCGATACCGTCCGATACTTGAAAGTATCGGTATCGGATAGTATCGGCCGATACCCGAAAAATATCGGATATCGCCGATACCGATATCCGATACCAATACAAGTCAATGGGACATCAAGTATCGGAAGGTATCCTGATGGTTCCCAGGGTCTGAATGAGAGGAAACTCTCCTTCAGGCCCTGGGATCCATAGGGATGTGTAAAATAAAGAATTAAAATAAAAAATATTGATATATTTACCTCTCCGGCGGCCCCTGAACTCAGCGCGGGTAACCGGCAGGCTTCTTTGTTCAAAATCAGCGCTTTTAGGACCTGAGAATCACGTCCCGGCTTCTGATTGGTCGCGGGCCGCCCATGTGACCGCCACGCGACCAATCTCAAGCCGTGACGTCATTCGCAGGTCCTTAACGCGCTCATTTTTTAAAAATGAGCGCGGTAATGACTTTCAAAGACGTAGCGGCTTGTGATTGGTCGCGGCCATGCGACCAATCACAAGCCGCTACGTCTTTGAAAGTCATTAACGAGCTCATTTTTAAAAATGAGCGCGTTAATAGCTTGCGGTGACGTCGCGGCTTGTGATTGGTCGCGTGGCCGCGACCAATCACAAGCCGCTACGTCTTTGAAAGTCATTAACATAATTTTTTTTAGAAGGGTTAAAAGTTTTCCAGCGATTTCTTATTTTTCCATCAAAATTTACAAAACCATTTTTTTAGGGACCACATCATATTTGAAGTGACTTTGAGGGGCAGAAAGTAACCAAAAGTGACACCAAGGTTCTCAAAACCACATTCAGGAAGTTTATTGACCCATAACATTTATTTTTTTTCACAACAGATTTACTTTAGACCCAAACTTTCATTTTCATGAGTAACAGGAGAAAATGGCCCCCAAAATTTGCTGCACAATTTCTAATGAATTCACCGATACCTTATTTGTGGGGCAAATCTACTGTTTGGGCGCCCAGCAGGGCTCAGAAGGGAATGATCTCCATTTGATTTTTTGAACGTAAAATTTGCTAGAATAATTAGGGAAAACTATGTTGTGTTTGGAGAAACACAAGTAGCCCCATTTTGGAAACCACACCCCTAAAGTATTTTATCCTGGGAAGTAGTGAGCATTTTGCCCTCACAGGTGCGACACATAATTTGATAACATTAGATCATCATATTGAATATGTCATTATTAGTGTTGAGCGCAAGTGCTCACTACTCCAGTTTGCATTGGTTTCTCAAGTATGCAGCGAATATCGTGACTTCTCAAGTGACGTGCTTGAGTCCCTGCCCCGCATGTTTTTAGGTGGTTAGACACCCAAAAGAAAAATAACGGGACACAAGATATTCTGTGTATACACGAGCACCCATTCCTAACTAGAGAAGTGAGCACTTGCACTCAACACTAGCCATAATATCATAATTTTTTAACTTTAAAAAAACAATTGTAAACCCAACCCCAACCCTAACTTCAACCCTAACACACACTAACCCCAACCCTAACCATGACCCTAACCCAACTGCAAACAATTGAAACAATTAAAACAATTTTTTATAATTTTTATCTCAATAAAAGGGTCACATAGGGGAATTTAATTTACTACTTTTTATTTTGATCACTATGATGGGTCTATCACACTGATCAAAAGGAACCAACAGGAAAAAATCCTATTGTTGCCGTGTACCGGCTGGCAGATCTCGGCGGGCACACTGCATATGCACCCACCATTTTTTTCCCAGAAGATGACGCTAGGCTGGGAGGTGAATCAGGAGTGCCTGGGGATGGCAAAGATACCAGGAGGTCTCAGGGGCATCATTTCTCTTTCCTCTGACATGTATATAATGTCAGGAGAGAGAGAAATAATTTTAACAGGCACACTTCTTTTTGTGCCACTTGATCGGTCACCAGAGTATCCAGCCTTGATCATGCTCTCCAGGGTCTCAGCTGGTAGCCAGGACGACAGAGATTTTCCAACTCTGGGAGACACTATACCCTTATTTCTGATTGCCGTTTGAGAATGGCAATGAGAGAATAAGTACCCTTAGGGGCTGCCTTTTTATTGCATATCGGTGGTCGCTAAAGGGTTAAACTTATTATCCAGGATGAGAGCTATCAGACTAAATGATTCACAAATTGTAGTAGCAAGTTTGTGATATATTGCATTCAATGTATGAATTGCAATATTAAAGGGAACCTGTCACCTGAATTTGGCGGGACCGGTTTTCGGTCATATGGGCAGAGTTTTCCGGTGTTTGATTTACCCTTTCCTTACCCGCTGGCTGCATGCTGGCTGCAATATTGGATTGAAGTTCATTCTCTGTCCTCCGTAGTGCAATCTTGCCTTGCGCAGGCATGTACTACAGAGGACAGAGATTGAACTTCAATCCAATATTGCGGCCAGCATGCAGCCAGCGGGTAAGGAAATGGGTGAATCAAACACCTGAAAACTCCACCCATATGAAAGAAAATCGGTCCCACCAAATTCAGGTGACAGGTTCCCTTTAAAATAGATGCATAGAGTAGATATCCTGCAGATATATAATGTCATAACCCCCTTACATATTATAAAATTGCATCTTTTAATGGATGTTTAGCCTGGTTTAACCTAATAAATAAATAATTTAATAAAAAATTACATAGGTTTCAACTTATTTGTAATAACCAGCAGAGATAAAGCAGACAGCTGCAGGCTGATATCATCAGGCTGGGAAGGTCCATGGTTATTGGGCCCTTCCCAGCATACAAATACCAGCCCACAGACTCCGAATAAGAGGCACATCACATTAAAAGTGCTAATTCTGGTGCTTCGCCTTGGTTCTTCCTGATTGCCCTGGTGAATTAGCAATTGGGGTAATGGCAGTTGAGCTTGATGTCAGCTATGAATTGTCCAAAAACACAGCTGGCATCAAGCCCTGATTTTAGCAATGGAGAAGTGTCTATCACACACCCTTATTACTAACCCAGTAAGTAAAAAGAAAAAAAACACACATGTGAGGGACAAGGGAGACTCCATTTTGGATTTATGAATTCGGGCCCCATAGATTATCTAGAGATCTCCCTCCACTCTTGAATTGTGGCCCCCAACCTTGGGAAAAGTACACACTTCCCAAAAGTTCTGAACTTTACCATTTGGCCAGAGAAATAGAGGATACATGTTAATGAAGGCAGGGAGGAGCAGAACTGAGACCCCCTGCTTTCTTTTGTGCAAGTATGCTCACATCAAGGGAAAACTCCAGACTGAGCATCACCAACATCTAGAAATGAATTATGAAAATGCCATGCATCTCAAGGTGAAGTCCAATATACCACCAGTACCCCGGGAGCCCTCCGCATGCACCCCTGAATCTCATATTTCTCTAGCTGTCCCGGATGTCAAGCTATCGAGACTGGCTCTCCAGAACCTCTTTGCCGACCCAAGCTTGGACTCTCTTTATCGGTCCAGACCCAATGAACCTGTTGAGAAGTCAGTCGTCCCATTTGGAACTCCCTCTGGAAAGTTATGACCCATCATAGAAATTGTGAATTATTTCAGTTAGGAGGTCAAGGGAGGAGATTTGAGCCCAACCCAGCGGGGTGGTAGCAAATAAGGGAGGGGGTGAGCTAGGGGTTAAAAGCTGGTTACACACATTTAGCTTTGTCTTTGTTCTGCCGTGGAAGCCACATCATATCACCTGTGGAGACGGATCAGGAACTAAGAAGGTATCTTTGTTTACTAGAGCTTCCCCTCCATCTACAAGCTATATGGACTGGTAATTGGACACATATGCTAACTGCTATCCCCAACCTGTACCCTACTTTTATCTGTACATCTGGCTGTATAATCTGTAGATTACTCTGGATATATTTGTAGTTAATAGTGCGCCTTTCGGCAATTAAAATATAAATTCATTTTGGGCTGCTCTTTTATCTCGAAACCCGATTTCCCACATCTGTGAGTCCAGCTAGTACTTATACGCTACCTGGGGTTGGCTTCTGATCCGATATAACCTTTTTAACAGATATATAAATATAAAAAGAAAGAGAGAAAAACAGGAGATTGTCCCTTGCTGTAGAAAGAAGAAAGAAGAAATGACAGTTCCTGAACCCACGCAAATACGGGGAGAACATACAAACTCCTTGCAGATGTTGTCCTTGGTTGGATTTGAACCCAGGACTCCAGCGCTGCAAGGCTACAGTGTTAACCACTAAGTCATTTTTGGATGATTAGTTATCTTCAATAATGTGCCCTAGCACAGATAATTCAGTATGGTTGAGCAATATTGTACCAATATATGTTTTAACAATTTTTTTGAAGGATAGATATCACAAAAATGTACCCCAAAACATGTAATACTCTATGGAATAGCAATATAATACTGTAAAAAATTTTAACAAATTTATGGCAGGTTAAATACCACCGAAATGTACCCAAGACGAAGTAATACCCTATGCATGTGCAATATAATACCAATACATTTTTAAAATTTTTTTGGAGGATTGGATGTCACCTAAATGTACCCCAAGACACATAATACTCTATGGATTAGCAATATAATACTGATAATTTTTTGATACATTTTGTGGAGCATTATATACCAGAAAATGTACCCCAGAACATTGAATAGTGCATGGATGAGAAATGTAACCCAGCAACAAATTTTAACACTTCTTGTGGGTGTTATATATCACATAAATGTACCCCAGAACACGGAATTGAATATGATTGGAAAAATTAGCACAGACTTTTTTGGGGGGAGCGTTAGATATCACAGAAATTTACTCCAAGCAAACGGATTAGTGTTTGGGTGAGAAATTTAACCCAACCAATTTTTTAATGCTTTTTTGGAGTTTTACATACAAGCTCAATGTACCATTAACTGTGTTAAAATACTTGTATTACTATTTGAATAAAGAAATACATTTGAAACATAAATATTTTGAAAGTGCAGTTTATGTACTTCTACATTCATAAAGGCCTTGCATAGAGAGCATAACCAGGAAAAAAGGAGGGTCATGCGTAGACCCCTGAAAGGCCACAATTGGCAGGCCTCATTCAAATATTTTTAAAGTGTAATTGCTGTATTCCTACACTTATAATGACTTTGCACAAAGTCAAAGCCAGTAAAAAAATATAAGGGAGGTAATACAGTAATCCTCCTCAGGTAGATGATTCTATTTCCTCGGGAACTTTGGGGGACTGGCTCCACTTGCCTTCTGGAGCCTGATTGTAAGTGCCTGAGCTGTAAGAAACCCAGATTCCATTAGTGATGCAGCTTCTGACATATAGAAATGGGCAACAGTCCTCTGAGTCACCTGCACTATCGACTGCTCCTGCATAGGAGGTGGAGAACTTCAAGGACAGTACTCTCTTTTGGGGGTGGTATTAACCTTGTCGCAAGCCGCTTTATGGAGCCTCTCTCAGGCCCATTCATTCCTCAATTACCGCTCTATTCCAATTAGCATTTTAAAGCCCCATTCTAAAAAAATACCATAATTCCTCAGATTAGTAAAAAATATTAATGGAAGTAAAAGTCACCATGTCCAATCCCTTCCAATTTCTTTAAAGACGCTGGTCTTTAGTTCTTGCGCCTAAAGAAGCATTCCAATGCTTTTTTAATAAATCGGTGTATAAAAGCATGTAGTGTATTGTGAGTGTATTAATATACTCACCTACTGATTCTATCTCCATAGCCAGCGTCCTTCTTCTCCACTTCTAAGTGACATCACTCCACTGCAGACTCTGTGAGTCGCTTTGCACTCTGAGTAACCCAGAAGTGGCTTTTACAACGTAAGCTTATGAAGTGTCAGGAAGTGTCAGAGGCTCCATAGGCTTATATAGTAAAGGAGATTTCCTGTTCAAGCATAGATCATAGAGTGAGTCCAATAGTCTGAAGTGCAGTGACCTCACTGACAAGAGGAGAAGAACAGCACTGAGCACCAGAGAAAGTGCCGGTAGGTGAGAATATTAATACACTCACACTGCACTAAATGCACATATACACAGAATTCATGAAAAAAAATATTTATGAGAGTGCTTCTTTAATACATCCTTATTACTCATCTTACTGTTCACTTCTCCCTCGGTTCCTCACCGTCACCCGTACAGTCATCACCACATCTTCTAATCTCTGCAGCTCATGTTCTAATCACTAGGCTTCTCAAAGTGAGTTGGGACATTCAACTCTGATGAGGCCTGGGAGATAAGGGCAAAAAAGATAAGTATTTTTTTTTTCATCTTTTGCACATTACTTTTATTATAGCCTGGAACACTACACTCTGGTACGCTATTTCCAATATTCGATCCGAAAACTATCCCCTATCAAATGGACACTGAGCAACTTTAAAACTTGATTACACCCCTTCTTCAGTTCATAACAACTTATTTGCCTTTAAAAATATTTATGATCACTGTTTCTATAATGAAAATTTCTTTATTATAAATATTCAGCTGTGATATATTGGGCTATAATGGGCACAATTACACAACTTGAAAAAAATACTTTTATTCCAAAACTGGCAATCCATTAGAAACTGTTCAAAATATTCTAACTATTCTCTCTATTACTGTAGCTCAAAAACTTTTTCATATTCTTTATAAGTACCATATATTTCAGAACGTAAAACATTTTTAAAATTTGTGTACACAAGTGAGTGTTTGCTGATGTTACTGTCTGAAGCAGCAGTTTACATCTTCCAAGAATAACAGAATACTCAGGGGATTGTGTTATTTTTTTGTTTTCTTGAGTTTATTACTTTGGAATATTTAAAAGTTATGCTGTAAAATTCTTCAGAACTTTGAAGAAATCTTTACAGTTCTCTGTCATCTGTTTGTCTTACAATTATAGTAATGTATTCTGCACTTCATCAATAAGAATAAGATTAAAATTTTACTCCTTTTATTTCTGTGATTGGTTTGATATGCGTACTCTCTACTATGCAAGAGTAAAATTCCTGGCCTAATCATCCGTGGGTATTAGAAAACATCTAAAATGCACAAATTACACAGATCTAGCATAGCGGAGCTCAGTTTGTCATTTAAAACAGAGCTCCAGGATATTCCTTAGTGGGACTCATTTGTCTCAATGTATGTGTCAGTTATCTGATAACATTCCTCATATTGCTGGTTACTTAATTGCTTTTAGCAATTTATAATCTTTAAACGGCAATCTCTCCATGCATTCATCTCATGCTCAATCGTGATTTTGACTACTCTCAAATCTGAGCAGACTAATACTTTATGAAGTTGGTGCAAAAATTATTCATAAAATGAAAAAGAATTTTGAGTGAAGACACTTATAAGAATGACAACTAATTACAAGCTTTGAGCAAAACCTACATTGAGCAGAGATAGATTTTAGATATAAGTTTCTACAAGATTTCAGACCGGCAAACACTGTGGACCAATACGTTTTCAGTTTGCTTTCAGGACATTTTCTCTTAAAGGGAACCTGTCTCGAGGTTTTCCCAATAAACCAAAACCACCACATTTATTGCCTCTTTTACCACAGACCAGCAATCTTTTTATACACATCAAACTCCCTCTTAATATCCAAACAAAATACATTATATACTTCCACCACATGGTGCGGTCTGATCTAAAGGGCATCAGTCTTTCACAACATATTCTTTCTCGCCACAATCACCATTCTCTTGCTTTGATTGATGTGGACATCATGCCCTACATCATCCCCCAATGATACCAATCTCGCTGCAGCACCGACCTGCACAGGTGTGCATCCGGATGAGGGCAGCGCAAAGTCCCGTATTGTGCATGCGCCAGGAGATGACAGAGTGAAAGCCGATGACTCAGAAGTAAAGTTAGCGCATACGTTTTACAGTATTTTGCTCTACCCTTAGCTGGGCAGAAATAAGCACACTTGGGCAGGTCTCTTCTTTAACCCCTTCCCGACCTGTGACACAGCGTATGCGTCATGAAAGTCGGTGCCAATCCGACCTGTGACGCATATGCTGTGTCACAGAAAGATCGCGTCCCTGCAGGCCGGGTGAAAGGGTTAACTCCCATTTCACCCGATCTGCAGGGACAGGGGGAGTGGTAGTTTAGCCCAGGGGGGGTGGCTTCACCCCCCCCGTGGCTACGATCGCTCTGATTGGCTGTTGAAAGTGAAACTGCCAATCAGAGCGATTTGTAATATTTCACCTAAAAAACTGGTGAAATATTACAATCCAGCCATGGCCGATGCTGCAATATCATCGGCCATGGCTGGAAACACTTATGTGCCCCCACCCCACCCCACCGATCGCCCCCCCCCAGCCCCCCGATCTGTGGTCCGCTCCCCTCCGTCCTGTGCTCCGCTCCCCCGTCCTCCTGTCCGCTCCCCCGTGCTCCAATTACACCCCCCGTGCTCCAATCAAACCCCCCCGCACTCCGATCACCCCCCCGCACAGCGATCCCCCCCATGCTCCGATCCACCCCCGTGCTCCGATCCACCCCCCTGCACAGCGATCCCCCACCCCGTGCTCCAATCCACCCCCCCGTGTTACGATCCACCCCCCCATGCTTCGATCCACCCCCCCCATGCTCCAATGCACCCCCGTGCCCTGATCTCCCCCCCCCTTATACTTACCTCCCGGGATCCATCCGTCTTCTTTCCTGGGCGCCGCCATCTTCCAAAATGGCGGGCGCATGTGCAGTGCGCCCGCCGAATCTGCCGGCCGGCAGATTCGTTCCAAAGTGAGTTTTGATCACTGAGATATAACCTATCTCAGTGATCAAAATAAAAAAAAATAGTAAATGACCCCCCCCCCTTGTCACCCCCATAGGTAGGGACAATAAAAAAATAAAGAATTTTTTTTTTTTTACACTAAGGTTAGAATAGGGTTAGGGGTAGGGTTAGGGGTAGGGTTAGGGGTAGGGGCAGGGTTAGGGGTAGGGTTAGGGTTAGGGGTAGGGGTAGGGTTAGGGGTAGGGTTAGGGGTAGGGTTAGGGCTAGGGGTAGGGTTAGGGCTAGGGTTAGGGTTTCGGTATGTGCACACGTATTCTGTTCCTCTGCGGATTTTTCCGCTGCGGATTTGATAAATCCGCAGTGCTAAACCGCTGTGGATTTATCGCGGATTTACCGCGGTTTTTCTGCGCATTTCACTTCGGTTTTACAACTGCGATTTTCTATTGGAGCAGTTGTAAAACCGCTGCGGAATACGCAGAAAGAAGTGACATGCTGTGGAATGTAAACCGCTGCATTTCTGTGCAGTTTTTCCGCAGCATGTGCACAACGATTTTTGTTTCCCATAGGTTTACATTGAACTGTAAACTCATGGGAAACTGCTGCGGATCTGCAGCGTTTTCCGCAGCGTGTGCACATACCTTTAGAATTAGGCTATGTGCACACGGTGCGGATTTTGCTGCGGATCTGCAGCGGATTGGCCGCTGCGGATTCGCAGCAGTGTTCCATCAGGTTTGCAGTTCCATGTAAACATATGGAAAACCAAATCCGCTGTGCCCATGGTGCGGAAAATACCACGCGGAAATGCTGCGTTGTATTTTCCGCAGCATGTCAATTCTTTGTGCGGATTCCGCAGCGTTTTACACCTGTTCCTTAATAGGAATCCACAGGTGAAATCCGCACAAAAAACACTGGAAATCCACGGTAAATCCGCACGTAAAACGCAGTGCCCTTTACCCGCGGATTTTTCAAAAATGATGCTGAAAAATCTCACACGAATCCGCAACGTGGGCACAAAGCCTTAGGGTTAGGGTTGGAATTAAGGTTGTGGTTAGGGGTGTGATTAGGGTTATGGCTACAGTTGGGATTAGGGTTAGGGGTGTGGGGGGGTTAGTGTTGGAGGTAGAATTGAGGGGTTTCCACTGTTTAGGCACATCAGGGGTCTCCAAACGCAACATGGCGCCACCATTGATTCCAGCCAATCTTGTATTCATAAAGTCAAATGGTGCTCCCTCACTTCCGAGCCCCGACGTGCGCCCAAACAGTGGTTTACCCCCACATATGGGGTACCAGCATACTCAGGACAAACTGCGCAACAATTACTGTGGTCCAATTTCTCCTGTTACCCTTGTGAAAATAAAAAAATGCTTGCTAAAACATCATTTTTGAGGATAGAAAAATTATTTTTTATTTTCACGGCTCTGCGTTGTAAACGTCGGTGAAACACTTGGGAGTTCAAAGTGCTCACCACATATCTAGATAAGTTCCTTGCGGGGTCTAGTTTCTAAAATGGGGTCACTTGTGGGGGGTTTCTACTGTTTAGGCACACCAGGGGCTCTGCAAACGCAACGTGACGTCCGCAGACCATTCCATCAAAGTCTGCATTTCAAAAGTCACTACTTCCCTTCTGAGCCCCGACGTGTGCCCAAATAGTGGTTTACCCCCACACATGGGGTATCAGCGTATTTAGGAGAAACTGGACAACAACTTTTGTGGTCCAATTTCTCCTGTAACCCTTGTGAAAATAAAAAATTCTGGGCTAAATAATTAATTTTGAGGAAAGAAAACGTATTTATTATTTTCACGGCTCTGTGTTATAAACTTCTGTAAAGCACTTGGGGGTTGAAAGTGCTCACCACATATCTAGATAAGTTCCTTTGGGGGTCTAGTTTCCAAAATGGGGTCACTTGTGGGGGGTTTCTACTGTTTAGGCACACCAGGGGCTCTGCAAACGCAACGTGACGTCCGCAGACCATTCCATCAAAGTCTGCATTTCAAAAGTCACTACTTCCCTTCTGAGCCCCGACGTGTGCCCAAACAGTGGTTTACCCCCACACATGGGGTATCAGTGTACCCAGGAGAAACGGGACAACAACTTTTGGGGTCAAATTTCTCCTGTTACCCTTGGGAAAATAAAAAATAGCGGGCTACAAAATCATTTTTGAGAAAAGAATTATTTTTTTAATTTTCATGGCTCTGCGTTATAAACTTCTGTGAAGCACTTGAGGGTTCAAAGTGCTCACCACACATCTAGATTAGTTCCTTTGGGGGTCTAGTTTCCAAAATGGGGTCATTTGTGGGGGATCTCCAATGTTTAGGCACACAGGGGCTCTCCAAACGCGACATGGTATCCGCTAATGATTGGAGCTAATTTTCCATTTAAAAAGCCAAATGGCGTGCCTTCCCTTCTGAGCCCTGCCGTGCGCCCAAACAGTGGTTTACCCCCACATATGGGGTATCTGCGTACTCAGGAGAAATTGTACAACAACATTTGTGGTCCAATTTCTCCTATTACCATTGGCAAAATAGGAAATTCCAGGCTAAAAAATCATTTTTGAAAAAAGAAAAATTATTTTTTATTTTCATGGCTCTGCATTATAAACTTCTGTGAAGCACCTGGGGGCTTAAAGTGCTCACTAGGCATCTAGATAAGTTCCTTGGGGGGTCCAGTTTCCAAAATGGGGTCACTTGTGGGGGAGCTCCAATGTTTAGGCACACAGGGTCTCTCCAAATGCGACATGGTGTCCGCTAACGATGGAGATAATTTTTCATTCAAAAAGTCAAATGGCGCTCCTTCCCTTCCGAGCCTTACCATGTGCCCAAACAGTGGTTTACCTCCACATGTGAGGTATCAATGTACTCAGGAGAAATTGCCCAACAAATTTTACGATCCATTTTATCCTGTTGTCCATGTGAAAATGAAAAAATTGAGGCTAAAATAATTTTTTTGTGAAAAAAAAGTACTTTTTCATTTTTACGGATCAATTTGTGAAGCACCTGGGGGTTTAAAGGGCTCACTATGCATGTATATTAGTTCCTTAGGGCGTCTAGTTTCCAAAATGGGGTCACTTGTGGGGAAGCTCCAATTTTTAGGCACACGGGGGCTCTCCAAACGTGACATGGTATCCGCTAAAGAGTGCAGCCAATTTTTCATTCAAAAAGTCAAATGGCGCTCCTTCCCTTCCAAGCCCTGCCGTGCGCCCAAACAGTGGTTTACCCCCACATATGAGTTATCAGCGTACTCAGGACAAATTGTACAACAACTTTTGTGGTTCAGTTTCTCCTTTTACCATTGGAAAAATAAAAAAATTGTTGCTGAAAAATCATTTTTGTGACTAAAAAGTTAAATGTTCATTTTTTTCCTTCCATGTTGCTTCTGCTGCTGTGAAGCACCTGAAGGGTTAATAAACTTCTTGAATGTGGTTTTGTGCACCTTGAGGGGTGCAGTTTTTAGAATGGTGTCACTTTTGGGTATTTTCAGCCATATAGACCCCTCAAACTGACTTCAAATGTGAGGTGGTCCCTAAAAAAAATGGTTTTGTAAATTTCGTTGTAAAAATGAGAAATCGCTGGTCAAATTTTAACCCTTATAACTTCCTAGCAAAAAAAAATGTTGTTTCCAAAATTGTGCTGATGTAAAGTAGACGTGTGGGAAATGTTATTTATTAACTATTTTGTGTCACATAACTCTCTGGTTTAACAGAATAAAAATTCAAAATGTGAAAATTGCGAAATTTTCAAAATTTTTGCCAAATTTCCGTTTTTATCACAAATAAACACAGAATTTATTGACCTAAATTTACCACTAACATGAAGCCCAATATGTCACGAAAAAACAATCTCAGAACCGCTAGGATCCATTGAAGCGTTCCTGAGTTATTACCTCATAAAGGGACACTGGTCAGAATTGCAAAAAACTGCAAGGTCTTTAAGGTCAAAATAGGCTGGGTCATGAAGGGGTTAACTGCACAGGACCTTTTTGGGTGGCATTGTATGGATGACATAGGGTAATTGTGGTGAGTGTGGAGGCACCCAAAAAGATTTAGTTTGGGAAAACCTGGTGACAGGTTTCATAGAAGTAGCTCATTGGACTCTATGAAGCAGATCATGCAGACATGCAAGGAAAATGCCTATACAGACTTTGGTCTAAGAGGCAATGTTTCTCCTTGTGATGTAAGGAGGCTTATTCATCATGCAATCCTCCTTTGGGAAATTTAATATGTGAATCGCTTCTTCAGAGAGGAAGAGGACTTGAACTCTATAGTGCCAACTGTTGGAAGCAGCAATCCTACAAGTCACAATTGTGTCTTTAATGAGTCTTGCAATATGATTTGTGTTAAATGCCAAATTAGAATCTGAATTTGTAGACACTTTTTTTTAAACCATTCTGGTTATTTATAAACAACTTAAAATAAGCTCAACTTAAACGTCATTGTTTCAACTTCTCAAATTTTCGTTATCATGATTCACATTTATTCTAGTATAACAAACCAGAAGTGTACAAAGAAAAGACATCCTAAAATATCTTGGAAAAAATGACCCTATTGCTAAACAGCAATTAACTCACTGATATTTGATCAGGTGTCTCCATTTTTTTAACTTTGAAACGCCCTCTGCATCATAACCTTCACAGCCTTTGCTGTCTAATTTATAAATCAAAAATATCCTATAAATGATCATCCTGACACACTCAATCACAGGTGCATGCTTCTCTTTGAAAAGGCCTACTCGTTTTCTATCTCTATAAAACCTGGTATGACATTATCATCCCTGCCTAGGAATGTTTTGCTCCCTGTCTTACTGGAGTTCGTGTGCTGATTTTGGATTTTGCAGCTGCTGCTGGAGATTGTTGTTTGCTGCTTTTGGGTGTATGCTTTCTCCATTATACTATTCTCAGTTGGTTTATACCTTCCTTTCCTTCCCTTTATTCCTCTCTGAGTCCTCTGGTGAGTGGTTTTGTATGTAAGTTGCTTTTTGTTATCCCTGTTTGTCTTACGTGTATATACACTAACATATCTTTCCCCGGCCTCCTGGGAGAGGGCGATAGGACAGCTTAGGACATTAACAGGAGCATAGCATTGTCCGAGACTTAGGCCTCTCTACCTTTAAGAGTACCTACGGGACAAGGATAAATAGCATCTTAGTTCTAGGGACAGTTGGAGGCCAACCCTTGCTTACTGAAATCCATCACAGCATGACAATATCACTGAAGATCATATGTGTAATAATAGGATGCTTTGCCACTAGTTGTAACTATCAGTGATTTTTTTGCCTGGAGCTCTTTACTCTATAATGGTGCTCTGTATGGATAACAATATCCATACCTTCCGTAGATCTGTAACGTCCCACGTTGTAAATCCATCTGAAGGGGTTAAAATATTTTACAGCCAGGAGCTCTGCTAATGCAGCGCTGCTCGTGACTGTAAACCCCAGCGAATGAAGGTAATGTAGGTCAATGACCTGTAGTTACCTTCATTTGCGGTGATGCGCCCCATGCTGGATGTCCTCATATGACCTCGAGCCTGGGAACTTTTCCCACGCTCCAGGGATATCCAGCAGGGGACACATCACCGCGAATGAAGGTAACTACAGGTCATTGACCTACATTACCTTCATTCGCTGGGGTTTACAGTCACGAGCAGCGCTGCATTAGCAGAGCTCCTGGCTGTAATATATTTTAACCCCTTCAGATGGATTTACAACGTGGGACGTTACAGATCTACGGAAGGTATGGATATTGTTGGTTTATTATTTTTTATTTGTTACAGAGCGAGGGTCTTCAGCGAGTGGATTGAGCGTACAATAAAATATTACAACAAACGGTGTGCTTATTTCATTAAAATACTTTTTAATATTGTGTGTGTGTTTTTTTAACTCTTTCATACATTTGGATTAATAATGGATAGGTGTCATAATTGACGCCTCTCCATTATTAATCTGGCTTAATGTCACCTTACAATAGCAAGGTGGCATTAACCCTTCATTACCCCATATCCCACCGCTACACGAGAATGGGAAGAGAGTGGCCAAGTGCCAGAATAGGCGCATCTTACATCTTTTCTGGGGTGGCTGGGGGCAGGTGTTTTTAGCCAGGGGGGGGCCAATAACCGTGGACCCTCTCCAGGCTATTAATATCTGCCCTCAGTCACTGGCTTTACTACTCTGGCGGAGAAAATTGCGCGGGAGCCCACACCAATTTTTTCCGCGATTTAACCCTTAAATTTAAGTGCTAGAGCGCTGAAATTTTGCACATACACACTACTAACGTTAGTAGTGTGGAATATGCAAATAAGAGAGGGGATATGACATGGTTTACTGTATGTAAACCATGTCTCATATCATGTCGCGTTTTGGCAGGAGAAATGAAAAGCCGGTAATTGAATTACTGGCTTTTCTGCTATATCGCGCTGAAGTTAATATAAATATATATATATGTGTGTGTCTGAATGACATATATATATATACATATATATATAAAACGAAACCTAACTTTTAAGTAGAGATCGCCGACCGCCGACACGATCCCAGAGTGGGATCGGGTCGGGTTTCACGAAACCCGACTTTGCTAAAAGTCGGCGACTTTTGAAAAGGGCCGATCTGTTTCGCTCAACCCTAGTCGTCATCAGTTTATATTCCCATACTCTTCTGTCTCTCTTAGATTGGAAGCTGCCTTTTAACACAAGTAATTTCATGTCCATAAAGTTATGATTTGGGAGACAAAAATGTATTGCCACAGGTAGATCCATTCTTTTTTCTCTTATTGTGTGGTGGTGAGAATTCATTCTTGTTCTAAGCTTTTGCCCTGTCTCCCCCACATACAGACCCCCAGTTGGACATTTAATACAAATAATTAGGTACACGACATTAGAAGTGTCACAGTTGAAAGTACCTGGTATCTTGTAGTCCTGATGTGAATTGGGGATCTTTATCTTGTCCGTGGTCATTATAAATGGACAGGTTTTACATTTTTTCTGGTTGCAAGGAAAGGTACCTGCAGCTGTAGGAGATGACAGTGAGCTCTTTACAATGATGCTTCTTAGATTTGGGGGCTGCCTAAAACACAGTAGTGGGGGGTCTGGAAAAATGGATTGTAATCGGGCATCTTTTTGTAGTAAAGGTTGTAATTTCCGTGCAGCTCCCCTTAGCACCTCCAGATTTGGATTGTAGGTAACTACTAGAGGTACCCGGTTATTTTCTTCTTTAGCTTTGTAATGTAGCAGGTGATTCCATGATATTCTGGTGGCTCTTGTAATCTGGTTTTCAATTATTCTTCGATGGTAGCCCTGATTCAAAAACGTCTTTCTGAGGCGACCAAGGTGTTCATCCCTATCCATTGGGTTGGAACATATACGATTGTATCTGATGGCTTAGCTGTAGACAATGGAGTTTTTTATGTGTTTTGGATGGAAACTGTCCCATTTAAGGTATGTTGGACAGTCGATTGGCTTCTGATACAGGAATGTCTCTATTTTATTGTTCTGCAGCTTAATGATGGTGTCCAAAAAGTTAATTTCAGGACAGGAGTAGTTGAGTGTCAAGTTGATGGTAGGATGAAATTGATTAACCTTCGTCCAGCTGAGTAGGTACAATTGTAACTATTCCGTTTTAAAATTGCAATAACTTTTTTTCGAAAAGCCGTAGAGGGCTGAAATTTCGTGACATCTCTGCAGTTTTGGTCCAGAATATATTGGCCAAATTTCAATAAAATATCTCCACCCCCTTCTGAGATAAGGCGTCGAGATATTTTTGCATCCATAACAAGCTGCATAGGTACAAATGTACACTCATATATTTTGAATGAAGATAATGCAAGGAAAAAAGAATAATATTTTTTTTTAACGATAATGCTATTTTATTATTATAAACAAGTAAAAAAACTGTTCATTTACAATATAAAAGAAAATGTAAGAAACTTTTTTTATTGATTTTCTTAGCAAGTAATGCATGTTGTCTTTGCTACCGAGTGTTCATCGCAAATGGGTTTCACACAAACCACACAAGACTTTCTAGTCTTACGTTGTTTTCCCCTCAGGTCTCGGCAGACATAGCAACTACCAACAACAGGGGAGGGTCCACGACTACCATGAGGTATTTGAGGGCCAGCTGCTGCTTGCGATGCTACCAGAATGCATCGTCCAAGCACCATTTCTACTGCACCTCGAAGAAAATGGTTTCTCATCATCTTTCGGTTTGTACTATGATCTTCAATTGCAGGCATACACAGCTGATTTGTGAGATCTTTCAGGAACTTTCTTCGTTGATCCTTTGTCCTGAAGCTTGGATTGTGTTCTCTATAGATGATGTAGGATTCTAACCCAGTTACGTCAATCATATTGTAGAAAAATGAAAGAGGCCAACATAATGTTCGTCGTTTCACAGTTTCACTCTCCCAACATTTTATCCATAACATCAACTCTGCCTTTTGTTTTGTTGTAGTATTTTATTATCTCTGGCTTGGCTGCTAGTGTCCCTTCAACTTCTCCCGTCATGTGCATAGATGATAGAAGCACAACTGATTTGTTCTTATTTGGTACATATGAACAGACTGTTGCATCATGATTGTAGGCAAAATTTGTCGAGTTTGCAGGCCTTTCTTTGGCAGGCTGCATGTTGCTAGGTAGGAACCTTTTGTTTTTTTCTCACTGTACCAACTAGTGTCATGTTCCAGGAGTTCAATACCCTAGCTAGTTCCATGGTTGTAAAGAAGTTATCGGTGGTGACATTTCTTCCAGAGCCTTTACACGAGCTCACTAGGTCCAATACTGTTCGTTCACCAATGTTTACTTGTCGAGGACCATCAGTTGGTGTTAGGGCTAGCGGAACGCACCGAGAAAATAGAGATGTTTATTATAAATGGTGCGTTCGCAGCCCGGGGTCCACCGTGCAGGAGGAACCTGCTGCTAGCGAATGGCGGCACTGTTAGGCGGTACAGGCTAGCTCTGTTACTCCACAGAGCAGCCGTGAAAGGGAAGCACTGTGCCCTGTTAGCCTCACAGGAGCACAAGCTTACTGCCAAGCTGATAGCAGTCAGTGGTTATGCAACATGCAATCTCCTCACCGGAGAAGCCGGTATTCTAGGGGCATATTTCAGACAGGTCCCTGAACACACTCATACAATCTCCTCACCGGAGGTGCCGGTATTCTAGGGGCTTATTTCAGCCGGGTCCCTGAACACACTCATACATAACCACACTGGCGCAAAGCACATATATGAATTGGTACTAGCGCATGGCCGTGTGGCCATGCGAGCCTTAAATAGTTGCAGCACGTTTAGGACCTTTCAAAGAAGGACCAATGGAGAGCTGCAGTACCTGATCATGTGACCCCAGATCTCCACTGAGAGATCTTGCCCTGGGCATGCTCAGAGTGCAAAGCAGGATTTAGTCCTAGCACCTACAAGGACCTTAGCTGCAGTATCTGATCACGTGACCCTCGATCTCCACTGAGAGATCTTACTCTGGGCATGCTCAGAATGTGAAAAGCAGGACCTAGCCCCAGAAGCGTCCGCTCGCCGCTGCCCAGCACTGACTTCAATGGCAGAAGCAGGAAATGCAGCAGTAACTCTTAGCACAGAGTCAGACTGAGTGAGACGCTGGGATTGACATCTCCGTTGAGCAGGCTCCACTGCGGCAGGAGTAGAATGGGAGACCGCAGCGAAGTTGGCCCGAGATTCCCCCTGTGCAGAGGCAGGAACTCGACCCCTAACAGTTGGTTTCCCAGTGTAGAGCTGACCTTGTAATGGGTAGGCGTTTATGCCATATTTATCTGGTTTTGAAGGTATATACTGGGTAAATTTAGTATGGCCTCTAAATAGAAATAATTGCTCATCGACGGTGAGACAATTATATGGCTTGTAGGCTCTCTCCAGATTTCTGTTCAGCATTGTTCAGTCGGATCCTACATGGGACTATTACAAGGAACTAAACAAATTGGTATCTTGTCTGCCTGATGAATCCTTAAGAGCCAATGACCTGATACCAGAAAGTCCAAGAACAGGGACATTCTATATGCTTCCCAAAATCCACAAATCTGGAAATCCAGGAAGACCAATTATTTCATGTGTGGGCACCCTTACTGAGCAGGTATCTGGATGGGTGGAGGGTATTTTTAAACCCCTGGTAAAGGATACACCCAGCTTCATTCAGGACACAACTGACCTATTGAATAAACTATCAGCAATAGGTCTTCTACCAGAAGGAACCGTCCTGGCCACCATGGATGTGGAATCTTTGTACTCCAATATCTCACACCAGGATGGATTAAATGTCTGCAAATTCTTCCTGGAAAACATAGGGACTGATGCAAATTCTGTGGTGAAACTTATAAAATTAATCCTCACACGCAATTACTTTGAATTTGACACGAAGATCTATCTACAGGAGACTGGCAGAGCAATGGGAAGTAAAATGGCCCCACAGTATGCAAATCTTTTCATGGCCAAGCTTGAAAGCGACTTTTTGTCCTCATGTCCCATCAGGCCTCTGGTGTACTACCACTACATTGATTATATTTTAATCATCTGGACGGAGTCTGAGCCACAGCTAAAGACATTCCATGGACAGTTTAATCAATTTCATCCTACCATCAACTTGACACGCAACTATAGGGTTGAGCGACTTTTACTTTTATAGGATCGGGTCGGGTTTCACGAAACCCGACTTTTTCAAGTATACCTATTAGGTATATACTCACCCTCGGACGCGCCCTGCTTCTTTCAGGCAGCCTTCCTTCCTAAGAATCAGCGCTTGCAGGACCTTGCGTGACGTCGCGGTGACGTCGCGGCTTGTGATTGGTCGCGCGAGCGGTCACATGGGCGGCTACGCGACCAATCACAAGCCGCGACGTCACCGCGACGTCACCGCGACGTCACCGCAAGGTCCTGCAAGCGCTGATTCGAAGGAAGGAAGGTTCCCGGTTAGTACCAGGGAGTGTCAGAAGGTGAGTATAGCGATATTTTTTATTTTAATTCTTTATTTTACACTTAAATATGGATTCCGATACCGATTTCCGATATTGCAAACATATCGGAACTCGGGATCGGAATTCCGATACCACATTCAGAAGATCGCCGACTTCATGGCCGACCCCACACAGGGGTCGGGTTTCATGAAACCCGACTTTGCCAAAAGTCGGCGACTTCTGAAAGTGGCCGACCCATTTCGCTCAACCCTACTCAACTACTCCTGTACTTAAATTAACTTTTTAGACACCATCATTAAGCTGCAGAACAATAAATTAGAGACATCCTTGTATCTGATGCCAATCGACTGTCCAACATACCTTAAATGGGACAGTTTCCATCCAAAACACATAAAAAACTCCATTGTCTACAACCAAGCCATCAGATACAATCATATATGTTCCAACCCAATGGATAGGGATGAACACCTTGGTCGCCTCAGAAAGACCTTTTAGAATCAGGGCTACCATCCAAGAATTATTGAAAACCAGATTACAAGAGCCACCAGAATATCAAGGAATCACCTGCTACATTACAAAGCTAAAGAAGAAAATAACCGGGTACCTCCAGTAGTTACCTACAATCCAAATCTGGAGGTGCTAAGGGGAGCTGCACGGAAATTACAACCTTTACTACAAAAAGATGCCCGATTACAATCCATTTTTTCAGACCCCCCACTACTGTGTTTTAGGCAGCCCCCAAATCTAAGAAGCATCATTGTCAAGAGCTCCCTGTCCTCTCCAACAGCTGCAGGTACCTTTCCTTGCAATCAGAAAAAATGTAAAACCTGTCCATTTATAATGACCACGGACAAGATAAAGATCCCCAATTCACATCAGGACTACAAGATACCAGGTACTTTCAGCTGTGACGCTTCTAATGTGGTGTACCTAATTATTTGTACTAAATGTCCAACTGGGGGTCTGTATGTGGGGGAGACAGGGCAAAAGCTTAGAACAAGAACGAATTCTCACCGCCACACAATAAGAGAAAAAAGAATGGATCTACCTGTGGCAATACATTTTTGTCTCCCAGATCATAACTTTATGGACATGAAATTACTTGTGTTAAAAGGTAGCTTCCAAACTCAGAGAGACAGAAGAGTATGGGAATATAAACTGATGACGATCTTTGACAGTCTTAGTGGAGGAATGAATGTGTCGCAGGGATTTATGTCTTTTTACATCAACTAAGGAACTTGCCCCTCAGACTATGAGGGGTCATCACAACAGAACTAGAACCCAATCAGAGGATAATAAAACATTCCTTATCTAAGAACTGGTCCAATATTTATGGACATAACTGTTTATCACTCATGGTAATTCTGCTTCATGTCACGTATCTTATTCATGTTTTTTTTTCTGTGCTATGTTGTGCATAAATATGTGATTCTTCAGAATTTCTTTTAGTCTTTGCCTGATGAAGAGACCTGTGTAGTCTCGAAAGCTTGCAATTTATTACAATCTTTTCAGTTAGCCATTAAAAGGTATCAACCACTGAGGACTCTCAATTCTAAATATTTGGCCGTGCTCTGATAACTGCAAGGTGCAAAGCTTTACTGAGAAGTATGTATGGCCTTCACTGGCTGATACAATCTTCTGCAATGTGTAAAATAAGGGCAGCCATTTCAGAAAGTTACGTGATGCAAATTGTAGATTGTTCAGTTTCACCAGGTTCAGCTAATTACTAAAAATTTGAAACAAATTTAATTTGCATTGAATCATTATTTTAACTCGTGTTGGGGCGAATCAACAAATTTATTGCATTCTTATATTTTCTAGAGAGAATACAATTTTATATATATTATACTATAAAGGAACATCAGCAGACTCAAACTATGAGGAGCATGGAATATAAGATTAATAGAGCAATACACTGTAAAACTTCTTAGGTAATATAAGTATTCAAAACTTTTTACTCTCACATCAAAGATCTGATAACGTATCTAGTAAATTATTTAACACCACCTGCCAGCATATGAAGCTTATTTCACGTGTACAGGAAAGATTATCTCAATAGTGTTCCGTCCAACTACAGTACATCTATCTTTACAAATCATTGGAGTGATTTTATATCAGATGACATTTTTTACAAAAAAAAAATCTGAGAAAAATATTCATATGGATGAAAATAATACTTCGATATAGTTTAGAATAAAATGGTAATCTGCTGTTTTATAATCCATTTGATGTTAAAACTTCAAACTAAGCATCATTAGAGTATTCTGATAAAAATGTTGAAGCTATATCTGTTCATTGTCACTAGTAATGCATGTAAGGGAAGTTCTTTTCCAAAATTTCAGCAAGTCTTATATATTTGAATATATTCAAAACAAGTTCTACATGAGTGCAAAACGAACAACTCAAAGAAATACTAAGCATAGAAATACACAAAAACAGGAATGCTATAGATAAGGCAGGTACATGTTCTATCCATGGGTTTGATTGGTGGCACTCAAATCCATGTTATTCTATGGGGCACTGCACATGTCGGTCAGAGATAAAAAAAAAAGTCACATCATGAATTATTTGCCTCCGAAAATTGGTTGGCACTCATCCATTCAAGTCTATGGACCTGTGAAAAAAATCAGACCACATTCGGATGAAATCTGAGTGCAGTCCGATTTTCATGGACTGACATAGTGGATAATGTGGAGAAACCATTTCTTTTCTCTCCACATCCATGAAAAATTGATCCCATTCTGATCAAACTCTGATCAGAATCTGATTAGCATAATCGGTCTGATTTTTTTCTGATGGAGAGAAAATGGTCCTATGCAACAGCCCTAATCATTTTCTTTTTAAAACAAAAAGCAAAATATCACATCACGAATCAGATTTACTATTCAAAAGAGCTATTATATTATTGGTAATTTTTTCATTTATGAAGCCAAAATCAAACTTAAATCCTAAAGCACCAGTCAGTAACCTATGCTGCACAGCTCACAATTTTAAGAATAAAGAAAATCACCAACAATGAAGAACAGCCAGCAATGTATGCCATGCAGTCAAAGACGAGTAAATGCCAACTCCCTTAGGCTAGGTGCACACAAGATTATTTGGTGTCTGGGTGCTATCCAACAAAACTTTCCCAAGAAGACTCATGGCTGTACCAGCTCAAAAGGGTGCTTCTACTCAATACTGAGCAAAGGGTCTGAATACTTATGACCACGTGATATTTCAGTTTTTCTTTTTTAATAAATATGCAAACATTTCTACATTTCTGTTTTTTTTTCAGTCAAGATGGGGTGCAGAGTGTATATTAATGATAAAAAAATTAACTTTTTTGAATTTACCAAATGGCTGCAATGAAACAGAGTGAAAAATGTAAAGGGGTCTGAAAACTTTCTGTACCCACTGTAATAGAAACAGGAAAATAATTACTTTGTCATTAAGGCCCAAAATACCAATGTCTTTAAGGGGCTAAGATAAAAAAACCAATGCGGTATTCAGAGTCTAAAGGGATAGCTCAGGGAAAATAAGCTTTTGCCTATCCATAAGTTATGTGAAAAGTTACTCAATGGTCGGTGCATGTCCGATTTCTGAAACTGCACCAATCATCAGAATGGGGAACACCTGAACACTAATCCATTCATGCTTTATTAGTTTGCCAGAAAAAGTCGAGCACAGAGATCGGCAGCCCCATAGGAAATGGAGAGCAGGTCGTATATGCGCATTGCCACTTCATTCACCCCTACTCTGGAACCCTCTACCACAACACATCAGACTCTCGCCTACCATCGAAACCTTCAAAAAGAACCTGAAGACCCACCTCTTCAGACAAGCCTACAACCTGCAGTTACCACCGATCAACCAAACCGCTGCATGACCATCTCTACCCTCACCTACTGTATTCTCACCCATCCCTTGTAGTTTGTGAGCCCTCGTGGGCAGGGTCCTCATTCCTCCTGTACCAGTTATGACTTGTATTGTTTAAGATTATTGCACTTGTTTTCATTATGTATACCCCTCCTCACATGTAAAGCGCCATGGAACAAATGGCGCTATAACAATAAATAATAATAATAATAATAATTCTAATAGGGATAAAAGTTCTCTGTTCTGCTAATCTGTGAGTGTCCTAGTGGTCAGACCCCTCTAATCAATAACTTATCACTAGAGATGGGCAAACCTGGACAGTAAAGTTCAGGGTACCTACCAAACACCTAGTGTTCATGGGGTCCCCTCCATTTTTGACAACCAGCTAAACTAAAGCAAATAGCTAGGGGCTGGTATTCTCAAACTGGTAAGGAACCATGGATATTGGCACCCTCAGCCTAAAAAGAGCAGCCAGCAATCTTTCCAGATAAGGCACAACTTATAGATGCGCCAATTCTGGCACTTTGCCCTGCTCGCACACATGCCCTGGTGCAGTGGAAAGTGGGGTAAAGGTTGTAAGGTTGATGACAGCTGTTTTAGCCCACAGGATAGTAATGGAGAGACATTTATATACACCCCAATACTAACACCGCAGTTAGATTGTAAAAAAGACACAGCCAGAATAAAGTCCTTTATTTGAAATAAAAACACATACTCCTTCATTTGAAATAAAAATAACAAGCACAGTTATACTCACCATTAGACTGCCGTCACACTAGCAGTATTTGGTCAGTATTTTACATCAGTATTTGTAAACCAAAACCAGGAGTGGGTGATAAATACAGAAGTGGTGCATATGTTTCTGTTATACTTTTCCTCTATTTGTTCCACTCCTGGTTTTGGCTTTCAAATACTGATGTCAAATACTGACCAAGTACTGCTAGTGTGACGGCAGCCTTACACCTAATCTACTGAAGCCTATGTCACCTGTAAAACACAGAAAATAACAATTGTAGTACTCACCTTTATGCCTAATTCATCAATGCCCACGTACCCTGGAAAAGAAGAACGAAAAGAATTAATCATATCCATCATCTGTCCAATATGAAAATAATCCACACTGTCCCTTGATGATTTGAATGATTTGCATATGTGACCGCTATCCATGCCAGCTTGCTCATACTGACATAGTAGCGTAATTGCTCCTTCAGTGCGTAGCGCTGAATTGATGTTAGAAAGTTTACCTGAGTTCAAAGCTGATGAATCCCGGTGACCTCAATTATGCCTCCGCTTGCTGCATGAAAAAAGTTAATAGCCTGAGACTTTTATGGCTTTTGGCTCTTTCCCAGAATAGCGTAATAACATCAGCCCTCAGCCAATGGCTTTGCCTTTGCAGCTTTTGAATTGTTAGGGGGGCCCCTTAGCAACTGTTTCTCTTGCTTTGCATATGCCAGTGATAAACAACCCCACCAACAATTACCCACTTGCCACCACAACCGGGCAAGTGGGAAAAGTGGGAAAAGTGAGGCAAAGTACTAGAATTGGTGCATATAATAGATGTGCCCTTTCTGGGATGGCTGCATGCTGCTGTTTTTAGGCTGGGGAGGCAATATCCATGACCCCTTACAAGTCTGAGAGTACCAGTTATCAGCTGTTTGCTATAGCTTGGCTGGTTGTAAAAAATGGGGGGGACCCAAGATATTTTGTATAATTATTTAGTTAAATTAATAAAACAAAAACAGTGTGGGACCTCTCTATTCTTGATATCCAGCCATAATAAAGCTGACAGCTTTTGCATGAGCTAGTTATCAAAAATAGAACAGGCCCCACATATTCTTAATTGTTTATTTATACAGTATATAGCACAGCCACTGGCTGATGAATCCTCCCGTTAATGGTGCTTTATCTCACTTTTATCAGCGACAGCGTAGGCTGATGATAGTTGTACTCTCTCATCAGCCAAAGCCTGTGAACAGAGGTAAATTTTATACTGCAGGTCACAGGAGCGTGGGAACCTCAGCTCTCTAACCGGCGGTAATAAGCTTATAGATGATCACAGCCTGTGTTTGTCACGCTGTCATGCTCTGGCAAAAATTAAGAGACCATTGCAAAATGTTCAGTATGTCTGATTTTTCTCTAAACTATTCTATAAACTTCTAATAACATGTCTCCGAAGTTCCAAGCAATACATTTTATATCTTTTTCTGACAAAGTAAAATGGTCAAAATTTAAAAAACCCAGTGCTTTCAGACCTCAAATAATGCAAAGAAAGCAAGTTCATAATAATTTAGAAACAACAATACTAATGTTATAACTCAGGAAGAGTTCAGAAATCAATTTTTTGTGGAATTACCATGATTTTTAATCACAGCTTTCATCTGTCTTGGCATGCTTTCCACCAGTCTTTCACACCGCTTCTGGTGCAAAAATGTAAGCAGTTCTTCTTTGTTTGATGGCTTGTGACTATCCATTATCCTCTTGATTACATTCCAGAGGTTTTCAATGGGGTTCAGGTCTGGAGATTGGGCTGCCCATGACAGGGTTTTGATGTGGTGGTCTCTTAATTTTTGTCGGAGCTGAATTTTGATCTATTGAGTATTACTTCATTTCTCTTACTTGTTTGTGTTCTCAACCACACAGCATTCAGGTAAATTTCAATGATATTATCTAACACTACAAAAAAGCATTTAAAAAAATAACTATATTAGAGTTCTTATCCAAACATTGTTACATGGTTGGGGGAAATTTCCTGTGATATATAAAACGTAAAAAAGGGTTCAAAATATTTGCAGTCTTAAAAGTATCAACGATACAGTATTATGTGGTCTGGGGTCCATTTCTGTGATACATAACACTCCAAAAAATCATTTAATAAATTGCTGGATTAAATTTTTCACTTATACAGTATTACATGCTTTGTGGTACACTTCTGTGGCATATAACAGTCCCAAAAAGCATTGAAACATTTTTGTGGATTGAATTTGATTGTCATCCATACACTTTTGAATTGCTCTCGACACAGAGGATTGCTAGCCCTGCTTTTATCAGGGTTTCTTCCACCTACTACAGCAATTCCTGCACCCCTCTTGCTTCTCCTCATCCTCCATTGCTGATATGCCATCTCAGATCATGTCAACCACATAAGCCTTAAGGCCGCCGTCACACTGGCGTATTGCATCCGATGCGAGATCATCGGATGCGATATGCTAATGACACTCGGCTCCTGCTCGCAGCAGAGCAGGAGCCAAGTTTCGTGCGTCTGTGCTCCGATTCTCTCACACAGGGAGGATCGGAGCACAACTGCGGAGGAGGCGGAGAAATTAATTTCTCCATCTCCTCCATTGCTGGGGTCCGCTTATATCGCACAGCACTCGGATGATATCCGAGTGGTGTGTGCTGTCTCACTCGCACCCATAGGCTTATATGGGTGCGAGTGAGCCGATAGTTTTCCTCGGTCCGAGACAATCGCAGCATGCTGCGATTGTCTCGGACCGAGGAAAACAGCCAACAAAAAGTCGGCTGGTGGGAGCTGCCCCATAGCTTAACATTGGTCTGAGTGCAATGCGATTTTTTAGCGCATTGCACTCGACCGTTTAAAACGCCAGTGTGACACCGGCCTAAGATGGAAGCTCTGAAGCACTGCTTCAGCAAAGCGACAACAGGATCTGTTGTCTAGCTAATTTGTCTAGGAGATAAACCATGCACCATGGCAGAGTAACTTAAAGGAATAACAGACCAGACATATCTGTGGTTTTGCAGCTGAACCTTTAACAAGGCATGGTTGTGTGTGATAATGGGTGTAACCTGGTGGTGGCTGTGAAGCTTGACATGTTAACACGTCCCATGCCTGGAAGATGTACTCATCTTGGTATTTCAGTGGTTTCTGAAAACCTACCCAGTTGTGTTACAGTCTCTGGTCAAGGTATGCCATGTCACTTTCCATTTCTGTAAGTCGGCTACAGCTGCCGCTGCTCTGGTGGTGCTGCAGCAGCACATGCAAGTGCCAGCTCATCATCTGGTGTGCAACATCACCAAAAGCTGGAACTCTTCACTGCACATGCTGGCAGGGCTTTGTGAGCACCAGAGGCCAGTGGTTTATTACCAGCTTCACAACAGCTGAAGAGTGGACATAAATGTCTGACATTTGTGAGGTTCTCAAAGACTTTGAGAACAAAGATGGTGAGTGGCATTGACACAATTCTCTGCTCAATGATCCCATTTCTGTGCCTACTTAAACAGTCACTGTTCATAATTAAAAATGACCCTTTGCAGGTGGACCAGATGGGGATAGAGGAAGACATAACACAGAGATACTACCAAGCCCAGCACTAACTCATCATTGGGTAACAATGAGAGGAGGCTGAGGAGGTGGAAAATGAGAAACAGGAGCAGATTGTTAGCACAACAGAGGCAGGTAGCCTCCCAACCTTTGTCCTGTAACTCCTACGTGGATGGGTCTGAGGATGGGAATGAGGAGACAGAGAGGGAGGAGACAGAGAGTTGTCATCATGGTGGAGACAGAAAAGTGCTGTAGGGAGCTTGGCATATATGGCCAATTTTATGTACCTCTGCCTTTCCACTCTCGTGTTAAATTAATCTTGGCCAAAAAGAATACTGGTTGTTCACCCTGCTAAACCCACCCTTAAAGGAGTTCCTTGCATCTATCTTTCCTTAGGCGGAGAGGTCTACTAAAATGGTGGTAAACCATTTTGTGAAAAATATGTTGAAAAAATTTACATCAGACAACACTAGTGGCAGGGGGCAAGCTGTCTTGTCCAATCAAGGAGGAGAGGCCAGGGAGACACACAGCAGAGATAGGGGTGCACTATCAAATGCATTGGCCAGTTTCAGCATCTAGGGCCTGATGACCAGGTATTTTTGACAAAAAGGGAAAAGCTTTTAAAGATGGTCAAGCAATACCTGGCCTACCAAACCAACATGCTCCCTACTTCCAGCTATTGTGTCTCAAAGCTGGATACCTGGCATTATCTGTCTCTCTATGCCTTGAAGGTGCTGTGCTGCCCTATAACTAGCGTCTTGTCTGATCAGGTTTTTAGTGAGGCCTGGATTAGGCCACACTTTTCCACACCACCAGATGACAGCAGCACATAGTGTTTTTAATATTCAATATTTGAACCAGGCCTGCCAGTTACTACCTTTCTGGGGCTTATAGATGACTCTCCTTATAATTTTTGCCTGGCATTGCACCTTCTGCAAATCCTTTAGGACTGTATAAGTACACTTTCAATATATTTACTTTCTAAAAAATGTTATGCATTCAGTGAGTCATTAATACAGTTTAACATGGTTAATATTGCATTACTATGGTATGTAAAACTCACAAAAAGTGCTGAAAAATATTTCTGGATTGGATTACTCATGCATAGAATAGTATGTGCTTTTTTATCACATTTTGATGGTGTATTACAGTACGATAACGTTTAAAACTTTGGTTACATTTCTTACTCACACACTATTCCGAGATGTGGGTTACATTTTTCGGATACATATCATACCAAAAAGCATGTAAATATTTATTGTGTTACATTTCTTACCCATACACTAATCTTTGGTCTGGAGTACACTTTTGTCATATATCACTCGAAAAAGGCAACAGCTATTGCTGGCCTAAATTATGCAGCCAGAGAGTATTATGTGGTCTTTGGTACATTTTTATGATCCATAACAGTCCCAAAGAGTGTTAAAAAATTTAGCTGGGTTACATTTATCATCACACTATTCTGTGTTCTGGGATACATTTTTCATGACATGTAGCACTACAAAAAATGTTGAAAGTTTTTTATTTGTTAAATTTTTCACCCATACAATATTCCGTCTGTTGGGATTCTTTTCCTCGCTATATAACCCTCAAAAAACGTGTTCACAAATTTATCAGTATTACATTGACAATTCATACAGTAGTACTTGTTCTTGGGTACATTTCATTGGTTATAACCCTCAAAAAACTTGTTCAAAAATGTATCTCTACTGCTCATCCATAGACCTTTACATATTCTTGGGCACATTTTGGTGATATACAAGCCCTGTTTAAGCCTCAAAAAAATTGTTCAAATTTTACTGGTACTACATTGCTCACCCATGGGGTATTTCATCTTCTTGGGTATAAATTTCGCTGCTATATAAGCCTCAAAATTTTTTCCTAAATTGTATTGCTATTATATAGCTCATCCATGGACTATTCCGTGGTCTGGAGTACATTTCATTGATATACAGTATACACCTAAAGAAGTTGTTTAAAAATGTATCTGCATTATATTGCTCATCCAAAGGGTAGTACATCTTCTTTGGTACATTTCTTTGGCATAAAACTCTCAAAAATCTTGTTTAAATATGTTTCAGTATTATATTTTTAATCCTTTTTTTAATACTTTTATATTTTCCTGGGTAGATTTCAGTGGTATATAAGTCTCAAAAAATGTGTTCCAAATTTTATTGGTATTATGTTGCTCATCCATACACTATCTTGTGGTCTGGAGTACATTTCTTTTATATATTTCCCTTAAAAACTTGTTAATATTTTTCTTGGTGTTATATTGCTCATTCCTTTGTCTGGAGTACATTTCTTTGGTTTATAACCTTCAAAAACCCTTTTCTTCAATGTATCTGTATTACTTTGCTCATCCATAGGGTATTATGTCTTCTTGAATACCTCTTGGTGATACCTAGCACTCCAAAAAAGTTCACATTTTTTTCAGTATGGTATTGCTCATCTATAGAGTATTAAATGTTTTTGGGTACATTTCGGTGGTATACCAGCCTAAAAAAACTTGTTAAAAATTTGATCGGTATAATATATTGATCATCCATAGAGTTTTACATATTCTTGGAAAGATGTTATTGCTATATAAGCCTCAAAAACTTGTTCAGAAATTTATTGGTATTATACTGCTCACCTATAGAATATTCAGTGGTCTGGAGTATATTTCTTTGGTATAGAACCCTCAAGAAAAATATTTAAATATGTATCAATATTATATTGTTGATCCATAGGGTATTACATCTTCTTATGTGCAATTCGTTGCTGTCATGACTCCCGGGTATTACTACTGTGGGGAGATCTGCACACAGCAGCAAGGGAGCTGAGCAAAGCGCTGGGTTAATAACCAAGTAACAAACAGGACCTGAACCATGTGACAGAGTGGGAGGTGGTCGGGGGCAGAGCCAGATGTCGGGGTGCAGAGGAGACGATACACACAGGAGAGTAGTCAAACAAGCTAAGATCAGAAGCAGGAGATTGCAAGGTTCTAAAGGGGAGAGATGGGATTGTCAGAAGAGAAGCCAGAGGTCACAAATTCAAAAGAACAAACAAGCAGAGTAAAGCACAGAGGAAAAGGAACACAAGTGCAAACCAAGCACACACTCCAGGGGTCAGGCACACAGACAAGACAAAAGAATAGCTGACAGGGAGTCCTAGTCTGGAGTGAGTATAAATACCCCTCCAAGATCCAAAGGGAGGCCTGCAAAATTAACTCTGAGAGAACAGGACATTAACCATGTCCTAACTATGACAGTTGCTATATAAACCTTAAACACTTGTTAAAAAATGTATCAGTATTATATTACTAAATCATAGATTTGTACATATTTTTGGGTAGATTTCATTGCTGTATAAGCCTTAGAAAACCTGTTAAAAATGTATTGGTATAATATATTGCTCATCCATAATGTTAGGGCTAGCGGAACGCACCGAGTAAATAGAGATGTTTATTGATATTGGTGCGTTCGCAGCCCGGGGTCCACCGTGCAGGAGTACCTGCTGCTAGCAAACGGCGGAGTTATATGGCGGTATAGACTAACTCAGTTAATTCACTGAGTAGCCGTGAAAGGAAAGCACTGTGCCCTGTTAGACTCCACAGAGGCACAGGCTAACTGCCCAAACAGAGAGCAGTCAGTGGTCACACAAACACAAAAAACTCTTCGCCGGAGGAGCCAGCATTCTAGGGGCTTATTTCAGCCGGGTTCCTGAATACACTCAGACTCAATCTCCTCACCGGAGGAGCCAGCATTCTAGGGGCTTATTTCAGCCGGGTCCCTGAACACACATACATGTGACCACACTGGCGCAAAGCACATAACATAAGACAATATTAGTGCATGGCCGTGCGGTCATGCGCAGTTTATATAGTTGCAGCACAGGAAGCTGCTACTGAAGTTTTTGCCCTTTCAGGACCTTCCAGATGGACCAATGGAAAGTGCTGCAGTACCTGAGCATGTTTTGCCCTTTTAGTACCTTCCAGAAGGACCAATGGAATGTACTGCAGCACCTGAGCATGTGACCAAACATGTGGCCCTCGACCTCCAATGGGAGACCCTGCCCTGGGCATGCTCAGTGTGAGTAAACAAGGACTTAGTCCCAGAGAGGCTTGCTCGCCGCAGATCAGTGCAGGGTACCATAGGAAAGCCAGAAAAGGCAGTAGTGACCATATGCACCGAATCAGCCCCAGCAAGACGCTGGGAGCGACGTCTCCGCTGAGCAGAGCCCACTGCGGCCGATACCGAATGGGAGACCGCAGCAGACACGGATCGAGATTTCCCCTGTGCAGCAGAGGAAACTCGACTCCTAACATTACCCCCCCTCCTAGGGCCCTTCCCCTCCTTGAGCCTCACTACACTCAAAAGCTGCGATAAGCAGTGGAGCCCGAATGTGCTCCACAGGCTCCCAGGTTCTATCCTTTGGGCCGTGGCCCTTCCAGTCCACCAGATAATATTTCTTGCCACGTACCACCTTGCACCCCACAATAGCATTCACCTCAAACTCATCCGTGGATGAACCCGATGTCCCAGCAGATGACTCGGAAAACCGGGACAAATGAACGTGTTTTAAGAGGGAAACGTGGAAAGTATCAGTGATACCAAGGCGTGGAGGAATAGCCAAACGGTAGACCACAGGGTTGACCTGTTCCAGAACCTTAAACGGGCCAATGTAGCGAGGAGCAAACTTAGTGGACTCAACTCGCAGCCTGATGTTACGGGCGGAGAGCCACACTAAGTCGCCAGAAGCAAAGACCGGAGCGGGGCGCCGGTGTGTATCAGCCGAAACCCTCATTTTCTCCTTGGAGGCCCGGATGGCATCCTGTGTGCGGTCCCAGATGTCACGTGCCTCCACCGCCCAGTCTGCCACCCTAGAATCGGTGGATGACACGGGCATGGGCACAGGGACACGCGGATGCTGGCCGTAATTAAGGAGAAAAGGAGTTTGACCAGTGGAATCGGCTACGGCGTTGTTCAGGGCAAATTCCGCCCAAGGTAGCAAAGATGCCCAGTCATCCTGCCTAGCAGAGACGAAATGTCGCAAATATGTCACCAGAGTCTGGTTGGTTCTCTCCACCAACCCATTCGTCTCGGGATGGTATGCCGAGGAGAGGTTTAACTCTATGCTGAGTAAACGGCAGAGTTCTCTCCAAAACCGAGATGCGAACTGGGGACCCCGATCGCTGACAATCTTATCAGGCATACCATGCAATCGGAAAACGTGTTTAATGAACAACACCGCCAAGGCCCGTGCTGAGGGTAACCGAGGAAGCGGCACCAAATGCACCATCTTGGAGAAATGGTCGGTGACAACCCAAATAATGGAGCAGCGACGCGACTTGGGTAGACCCACCACAAAGTCCATCCCGACCATCTCCCAGGGCCTGTCTGCCACCGGTAGAGGGTAAAGCAACCCAGCAGGCCGTTGTCGAGGAGACCTATTCTGGGCGCAAGAAACGCACGCCTGAATATAGTCCTTGACATCTCGGGCCATATGCGGCCACCAGTATGTTCTCGCCAGAAGCTCAGATGTCCTCTTGGTCCCAAAATGCCCACCCACTCTGGAGGAGTGAGCCCAAGAGAGAACCTCCGGTCGCAAGTTAGCTGGTACGAAAGTCTTGCCCGGGAGCACAGACTCTAGCGAAACCGGAGCTACAGTTCTCAGGCTCTCAGAAGGGACAATAAGCCGAGGCTCCTCCTCCTCCTCCTCCGATGACACCACGGAGCGGGAGAGAGCGTCAGCACGAACGTTCTTCTCCCTGGAGAGGAAATGGAGAGTAAAATGGAACCGGGAGAAGAACAGGGACCATCTAGCCTGGCGAGAATTCAGCCGCTGGGCCGTTTGCAGATACACCAAGTTCTTGTGGTCAGTGAAGACTTGGAAGGGAAAGCGAGCTCCCTCCAAGAGATGTCTCCACTCCGAAAAAGCCAACTTCATGGCCAGCAACTCCCTGTCCCCGATGGAATAATTCCTCTCCGCTGGTGTGAAGGTCTTGGAGAAGAAGAAGCAAGGATGCTTCCGACCTTGAGCATCCTTTTGGAAAAGGACTGCTCCAGCACCAACGGATGAGGCATCCACCTCCAAGATAAATGGCTTATCAACATCGGGGCGATGTAGGATGGGAGCGCTAGCGAAGTGTGACTTGATCGAGAGAAAGGCTTTGGAGACCTCCTCTGACCACAACTTGGGATTTGCTCCCTTCTTGGTGAGGGCAACCAAGGGAGCTACCAAAGTTGAGAAGTGTGGAATGAACTGGCGATAGTAATTAATGAACCCCATAAAGCGCTGCACCGCTTTAAGAGAATGGGGTTCCTGCCAGTCCATTACAGCCTGTAGCTTGGCAGGATCCATAGCCAAACCCTGGGCAGAGATGATATAACCAAGGAAAGGCAAGGACTCCTGCTCAAACACACACTTCTCCAACTTGGCGTAGAGGGAGTTTGCCCGTAAGAGGTCGAAGACTTTGCGAACATCTCTCCGATGGGAGTCAATATCTGGAGAGAAGATGAGAATATCATCCAGATAGACTACGACCAAGGTGGTGAGCATATCCCGGAAGATGTCGTTCACAAAGTCTTGGAAAACGGCTGGGGCATTACAGAGCCCGAAGGGCATCACCAGATATTCATAGTGCCCATCCCTGGTGTTAAAAGCCATCTTCCATTCATCCCCCTCATGGATGCGAATCAGGTTGTAAGCACCCCGCAGATCTAACTTTGTAAATACCCTCGCTCCCCGTAGCCTATCAAACAGCTCAGATATCAGGGGTAGTGGATACTTGTTCTTAACGGTGATGGCGTTAAGACCCCTGTAGTCTATGCATGGACGTAAGTCTCCAGTCTTCTTCTGTACGAAGAAGAACCCTGCCCCTGCCGGTGACACTGACTTCCTAATGAATCTTCTTGCCAGATTCTCTTGGATCTACTGGGACATTGCCTCCGTCTCCGGGAGATATAATGGATAGACTCGACCCCGGGGAGGCTCAGCACAAGGCAAGAGGTCAATAGGACAGTCATAGGGGCGGTGAGGCGGAAGGGTCTCCGCAGCTCTTTTGGAGAACACGTCTGCATAGGGCCAATAGTGCTTGGGGAGAGAGGAAAGATCTGCGGGTACCTGTGTAGTAGCAACCTGAACGCACTCCCTCAGACATCTACCCTCGCAGGATTTACTCCATCCCAAAATTCTCCCAGAGGACCACTCAATATGAGGAGAATGGTAGCGAAGCCATGGTATCCCCAACAGGACCTCATCAATTCCCTCAGGAATGACTAATAGGGAGATTATCTCCTGATGTGATGGAGACACAGATAGCGTGAAAGGAATGGTTTGGTGGGTAATCTGTGAAGGTAGTGTTGACCCATTTACCACTCGAACGGTTACTGGCTTGGCGAGCATCACCAAGGGTATTGCGTGACGCTGGGCAAAAGCGGAAGACATAAAGTTACCCTCTGCCCCAGAATCCACGCATAGCTCGACCATAAGAGTGGATGGGCCTATGGTAATTGTCCCCTTGAAGGACAACTTTGAGGCAAACGTCGCCGTGTCTAGTGTACCTCCTCCAACTGCCACTAGACGCTGACGTTTCCCCGACCGCTGAGGACCCTTGGAGGCAAGGTGTCCTGACTGCTGGCAAACATGACGGACCTTATGTGCACGGGCAGACTGAGACTTGGATCCCGCTCGTGTCACCTCTAAGGCCTCATGTGACTCGGATGCCTGGACTGGAGATTCCAAAGGTTTGGCGAAGGTGGGAGCCAGCCGAAACCTCTGCCTACACTGGGCTCGCTCCAACCTCCGCTCGTTAAAACGGAGGTCAATACGAGTAGAGACAGTTATTAACTCCTCTAGTGTGGCAAGAATCTCCCTAGTGGCCAGAGCGTCCTTAATGTGGTCAGCCAGGCCCCTCCAAAATATGGGGATAAGGGCTTTATCCGACCACTCCAGCTCGGAAGCTAAAGTACGGAAGCGGACGGAAAAATGGCTGACCAAGGACTCACCCTGAGTTAATGCCAGTAGTTGGAGCGCTGTGTCATGGGTGACTTGAGGTCCTAAAAAGACCTTTTTCAGAGTGCTCAGGAACAACGGAGCACTCTGCACCACATGATCACCACGCTCCCACAGCGGTGTAGCCCACTCCAACGCCCTGTCCGACAAAAGAGACACAATAAATCCCACCTTAGCCCGCTCTGTAGGAAAACGTGCAGCCAGGAGCTCGAGGTGAATAGAGCACTGACTCACGAATCCCCTACAAGTTTTGCTATTTCCAGAAAATTTTTCTGGCAGCGGGAGGCGAGATAACGTCGGAACAGGGGTGACAGTGGACAAGGTTGCTGCAGCCACGCTAGCAGCCTGTACAGCAACTGCGGTAACATCCACAGCTGAGGTTGAGCTCTCGAGAGTCGCCAACCTACCCTCCAGCTGCTGGATATACCGCAAAGATTGCTGAATGTCCGCCATTTACTAGCCAGACCCTGGCGCTAGTATTCTGTTAGGGCTAGCGGAACGCACCGAGTAAATAGAGATGTTTATTGATATTGGTGCGTTCGCAGCCCGGGGTCCACCGTGCAGGAGTATCTGCTGCTAGCAAACGGCGGAGCTATATGGCAGTATAGACTAACTCAGTTAATTCACTGAGTAGCCGTGAAAGGAAAGCACTGTGCCCTGTGTTAGGGTTGGCGGAACGCACCAAATATATTGTTTATTAAAAGGAATTGGTGCGTTCGCAACCCGGGATCCACCGTGCAGGAAAGTACCTGCTGCTAAATAATGGCGGCTCTATATGGCGGTATATACTAACTCTGTTAGCTTCACAGAGTAACCGCGAGAGGTGAGCTCTGTGCCCTGTTAGACTTTCACAGAGGCACAGGCCAACTACCCAGATGTGAGCAGTGAGTGGTCATGCATGCAAACTCAATCTCCTCGCCGGAGGAGCCAGCATTCTAGGGGCTTATTTCAGCCGGGTCCCTGAACACACTTATACACAATCTCCTCGCCGGAGGTGCCAGCATTCTAGGGGCTTATTTCAGCCGGGTCCCTGAACACATACAAACACATGACCACATTGGTGCAAAGCATATAGCAACAGACGATACTAGCGCATGGCCGTGCGGTCATGCGCAGTTTATATAGTTGCAGCACAGGAATCTGCTACTGAAGTTTTTGCCCTTTCAGGACCTTCCAGAAGGACCAATGGAAAGTGCTGCAGTACCTGAGCATGTTTTGCCCTTTCAGGACCTTCCAGAAGGACCAATGGAATGTACTGCAGCATCTGAGCATGTGACCGAACATGTGGCCCTCGACCTCCAATGGGAGACCCTGCCCTGGGCATGCTCAGTGTGAGTAAACAAGGACTTAGTCCCAGAGAGGCTCGCTCGCCGCAGATCAGTGCAGGGTACCATAGGAAAGCCAGAAAAGGCAGTAGTGACCCTATGCACCGAATCAGCCCCAGCGAGACGCTGGGAGCGACGTCTCCGCTGAGCAGAGCCCACTGCGGCCGATACCGAATGGGAGACCGCAGCAGACACGGATCGAGATTCCCCCTGTGCAGCAGAGGAAACTTGACTCCTAACATTACCCCCCCTCCTAGGGCCCCCCCCTCCTTGAGCCTCACTACGCTCAAAAGCTGCGATAAGCAGCGGAGCCCGAATGTGCTCCACAGGCTCCCAGGTTCTATCCTCTGGGCCGTGACCCTTCCAGTCCACCAGATAAAATTTCTTGCCACGTACCACCTTGCACCCCACAATAGCATTCACCTCAAACTCATCCGTGGATGAACCCGATGTCCCAGCAGATGACTCGGAAAACCGGGACAAATGAACGGGCTTTAAGAGGGAAACGTGGAAAGTATCGGTGATACCAAGGCGTGGAGAAATAGCCAAACGGTAGACCACAGGGTTGGCCTGTTCCAGAACCTTAAACGGGCCAATGTAGCGAGGAGCAAACTTAGTGGACTCAACTCGCAGCCTGATGTTACGGGCGGAGAGCCACACTAAGTCGCCAGGAGCAAAGACCGGAGCGGGGCGCCGGTGTGTATCAGCCGAAACCCTCATTCTCTCCTTGGAGGCCCGGATTGCATCCTGTGTGCGGTCCCAGATGTCACGTGCCTCCACCGCCCAGTCTGCCACCCTAGAATCGGTGGATGACATGGGCATGGGCACAGGGACACGCGGATGCTGGCCGTAATTAAGGAGAAAAGGAGTTTGACCAGTGGAATCGGCTACGGCGTTGTTCAGGGCAAATTCCGCCCAAGGTAGCAAAGATGCCCAGTCATCCTGCCTAGCAGAGACAAAATGTTGCAAATATGTCACCAGAGTCTGGTTGGTTCTCTCCACCAACCCATTCGTCTCGGGATGGTATGCAGAGGAGAGGTTTAACTCTATGCTGAGTAAACGGCAGAGCTCTCTCCAAAACCGAGATGTGAACTGGGGACCCCGATCGCTGACAATCTTATCAGGCATACCATGCAAACGGAAAACGTGTTTAATGAACAACACCGCCAAGGCCCGTGCTGAGCGTAACCGAGGAAGCGGCACCAAATGCACCATCTTGGAGAAATGGTCGGTGACAACCCAAATAATGGAGCAGCCACACGACTTGGGTAGACCCACCACAAAGCCCATCCCGACCATCTCCCAGGGCCTGTCTGCCACTGGCAGAGGGTAAAGCAACCCAGCAGGCCGTTGCCGAGGAGACCGATTCTGGGCGCAAGAAACGCACGCCTGAATATAGTCCCTGACATCTCGGGCCATATGCGGCCATCAGTATGTTCTCGCCAAAAGCTCAGATGTCCTCTTGGTCCCAAAATGCCCACCCACTCTGGAGGAGTGAGCCCAAGAGAGAACCTCCGGTCGCAAGTTAGCTGGCACGAAAGTCTTGCCCGGGGGCACAGACTCTAGCGAAACCGGAGCTACAGTTCTCAGGCTCTCAGAAGGGACAATAAGCCGAGGCTCCTCCTCCTCCTCCTCAGATGACACTACGGAGCGGGAGAGAGCGTCGGCACGAACGTTATTCTCCCCGGAGAGAAAATGGAGAGTAAAATGGAACCGGGAGAAGAACAGGGACCATCTAGCCTGGCGAGAATTCAGCCGCTGGGCCGTCTGTATATACACCAAGTTCTTGTGGTCAGTGCAGACTTGGAAGGGAAAGCGAGCTCCCTCCAAGAGGTGTCTCCACTCTGAAAAAGCCAACTTCATGGCTAGCAACTCCCTGTCCCCGATGGAATAATTCCTCTCCGCTGGTGTGAAGGTCTTGGAGAAGAAGAAGCAAGGATGCTTCCGACCTTGAGCATCCTTTTGGAAAAGGACTGCTCCAGCACCAACGGATGAGGCATCCACCTCCAAGATAAATGGCTTATCAACATCGGGGCGATGTAGGATGGGAGCCCTAGCGAAGTGTGACTTAATCGAGAGTAAGGCCTTGGAGACCTCCTCTGACCACAACTTGGGATTTGCTCCCTTCTTGGTGAGGGCAACCAAGGGAGCCACCAAAGTTGAGAAGTGTGGAATGAACTGGCGATAGTAATTGATGAACCCCATAAAGCGCTGCACCGCTTTAAGAGAATGGGGTTCCTGCCAGTCCATTACAGCCTGTAGCTTAGCAGGATCCATAGCCAAACCCTGGGCAGAGATGATATAGCCCAGGAAAGGCAAGGACTCCTGCTCAAACACACACTTCTCCAACTTAGCGTAGAGGGAGTTTGCCCGTAAGAGGTCGAAGACTTTGCGAACATCTCTCCGATGGGAGTCAATATCTGGGGAGAGTAGATGAGAATATCATCCAGATAGACTACGACCGAGGTGGTGAGCATATCTCGGAAGATGTCGTTCACAAAGTCTTGGAAAACGGCTGGGGCATTACAGAGCCCGAAGGGCATCACCAGATATTCATAGTGCCCATCCCTGGTGTTAAAAGCCGTCTTCCATTCATCCCCCTCACGGATGCGAATCAGGTTGTAAGCACCCCGCAGATCTAACTTTGTAAATACCCTTGCTCCCCGTAGCCTATCAAAAAGCTCAGATATTAGGGGTAATGGGTACTTGTTCTTAACGGTGATGGCGTTAAGACCCCTGTAGTCTATGCATGGACGTAAGTCTCCAGTCTTCTTCTGTACGAAGAAGAACCCAGCCCCTGCCGGCGACACTGACTTCCTATTGAATCCTCTTGCCAGATTCTCTTGGATGTACTGGGACATTGCCTCCGTCTCCGGGAGAGATAACGGATGGACTCGACCCCGGGGAGGCTCAGCACCAGGCAAGAGGTCAATAGGACAGTCATAGGGGCGGTGAGGCGGAAGGGTCTCCGCAGCTCTTTTGGAGAACACGTCTGCATAGGGCCAATAGTGCTTGGGGAGAGAGGAAAGATCTGCGGGTACCTGTGTAGTAGCAACCTGAACGCACTCCCTCTGACATCTACCCTCGCAGGATTTACTCCATCCCAAAATTCTCCCAGAGGACCACTCAATATGAGGAGAATGGTAGCGAAGCCATGGTATCCCCAACAGGACCTCATCAATTCCCTCAGGAATGACTAATAGGGAGATTATCTCCTGATGTGATGGAGACACAGATAGCGTGAAAGGAATGGTTTGGTGGGTAATCTGTGAAGGTAGTGTTGACCCGTTTACCACTCGAATGGTTACTGGCTTGGCGAGCATCACCAAGGGTATTGCGTGACGCTGGGCAAAAGCGGAAGACATAAAGTTACCCTCTGCCCCAGAATCCACGCATAGCTCGACCATAAGAGTGGATGGGCCTATGGTAATTGTCCCCTTGAAGGACAACTTTGAGGCAAACGTCGCCGTGTCTAGTGTACCTCCTCCAACTGCCACTAGACGCTGACGTTTCCCCGACCGCTGAGGACCCTTGGAGGCAAGATGTCCTAACTGCTGGCAAACATGATGGACCTTATGTGCACGGGCGGACTGAGACTTGGATCCCGCTCGTGTCACCTCTAAGGCCTCATGTGACTCGGACGCCTGGACTGGAGATTCCAAAGGTTTGGCGAAGGTGGGAGCCAGCCGAAACCTCTGCCTACACTGGGCTCGCTCCAGCCTTCGCTTGTGAAAACGAAGGTCTATGCGAGTAGATACGGCTATGAGCTCCTCCAGTGTGGCGGGAATCTCCCTAGTGGCCAAAGCGTCCTTCACATGGTCAGCCAGCCCCCTCCAAAATACGGGAATGAGGGTTCTATCTGGCCATTCCAACTCAGACGCTAATGTCCGGAAGTGAACAGCAAAATGGCTGACCATGGTTGAACCCTGAGTCAAAGCCAGCAGTTGGAGCGCTGTATCATGGGTGACTTGAGGTCCTAAAAAGACCTGTTTCAGAGTGTCCAGAAACCTAGGAACACTCCGCACCACATGATCGTTGCGCTCCCACAGCGGCGTAGCCCACTCCAACGCTCTGTCCGACAGGAGAGAGATTATGAATCCCACCTTTGCCCGCTCAGTAGGGAAACGTGCAGCCAGAAGCTCGAGGTGTATACCACATTGGCTCACGAAACCCCTACAGGACTTACTGTCCCCAGAGTATCTCTCAGGCAAAGGAAGGTGAGATAGGGTCGGAACAGAGGTGGCAGTGGGTAAAGCTGCTGCAGCCACGCTAGCAACCTGAACAGCTATTGCGGTAACATCCACCGCCGAGGTTGCACGCTCAAGAGACGCCAACCGGCCCTCCAGCAGCTGGATGTACCCCTGCAATCGCTGTTCATCCGCCATTATTTAGCCAGATCCTGGCGCTAGTATACTGTTAGGGTTGGCGGAACGCACCAAATATATTGTTTATTAAAAGGAATTGGTGCGTTCGCAACACGGGATCCACCGTGCAGGAAAGTACCTGCTGCTAAATAATGGCGGCTCTATATGGCGGTATATACTAACTCTGTTAGCTTCACAGAGTAACCGCGAGAGGTGAGCTCTGTGCCCTGTTAGACTTTTACAGAGGCACAGGCCAACTACCCAGATGTGAGCAGTGAGTGGTCATGAATGCATACTCAATCTCCTCGCCGGAGGAGCCAGCATTCTAGGGGCTTATTTCAGCCGGGTCCCTGAACACACTTATACACAATCTCCTCGCCGGAGGTGCCAGCATTCTAGGGTCTTATTTCAGCCGGGTCCCTGAACACATACAAACACATGACCACATTGGCGCAAAGCATATAGCAACAGACGATACTAGCGCATGGCCGTGCGGTCATGCGCAGTTTATATAGTTGCAGCACAGGAAGCTGCTACTGAAGTTTTTGACCTTTCAGGACCTTCCAGAAGGACCAATGGAAAGTGCTGCAGTACCTGAGCATGTTTTGCCCTTTCAGGACCTTCCAGAAGGACCAATGGAATGTACTGCAGCACCTGAGCATGTGACCGAACATGTGGCCCTCGACCTCCAATGGGAGACCCTGCCCTGGGCATGCTCAGTGTGAGTAAACAAGGACTTAGTCCCAGAGAGCCTCGCTCGCCGCAGATCAGTGCAGGGTACCATAGGAAAGCCAGAAAAGGCAGTAGTGACCCTATGCACCGAATCAGCCCCAGCGAGACGCTGGGAGCGACGTCTCCGCTGAGCAGAGCCCACTGCGGCCGATACCGAATGGGAGACCGCAGCAGACACGGATCGAGATTCCCCCTGTGCAGCAGAGGAAACTCAACTCCTAACACCCTGTTAGACTCCACAGAGGCACAGGCTAACTGCCCAAACAGAGAGCAGTCAGTGGTCACACAAACACACAAAACTCCTCGCCGGAGGAGCCAGCATTCTAGGGGCTTATTTCAGCCGGGTCCCTGAACACACATACATGTGACCACACTGGCGCAAAGCACATAACATAAGACAATATTAGCGCATGGCCGTGCGGTCATGCGCAGTTTATATAGTTGCAGCACAGGAAGCTGCTACTGAAGTTTTTGCCCTTTCAGGACCTTCCAGAAGGACCAATGGAAAGTGCTGCAGTACCTGAGCATGTTTTGCCCTTTCAGGACCTTCCAGAAGGACCAATGGAATGTACTGCAGCACCTGAGCATGTGACCAAACATGTGGCCCTCGACCTCCAATGGGAGACCCTGCCCTGGGCATGCTCAGTGTGAGTAAACAAGGACTTAGTCCCAGAGAGGCTTGCTCGCCGCAGATCAGTGCAGGGTACCATAGGAAAGCCAGAAAAGGCAGTAGTGACCCTATGCACCGAATCAGCCCCAGCAAGACGCTGGGAGCGACGTCTCCGCTGAGCAGAGCCCACTGCGGCCGATACCGAATGGGAGACCGCAGCAGACACGGATCGAGATTCCCCCTGTGCAGCAGAGGAAACTCGACTCCTAACACATAAACTTTTATATATTCTTGGTTACAGTTCGTTGCTATATAATCCTAGAAAAACTTAAAAAATGTATTGGTATATTGCTCACCTATAGACTATTCTGTGGTCTGGTTTACATTTCCTTGGCATATAACCGTCAAAAAAAGGGTTCAAAACTGTAGGATCTAACTGGATCTACAGCAGAGGAATCGGAGTGATATCTCCTCATCAGAAACAGACAACTCTGATAGAGACAGGTCTAACTCAAGAGGTAGATGGAGACAGAGAGGCAGAGCACGGGGCAGGGGACAGAAGCGGAGATGGCAAGACCGCAGTACACATATGAGTGCCCCTGGTGGGGCTTCGGGTGGTATGTACATGCAAAGAGATATCCAGGGCAACAACATGGCCACCAGGCTCAATGGTTCATCCCTGCCGGCTACAGCTATGGTGCCTGCCTCCTCTTCATCATCTTCATCTTTTTTGGAGCAGAGGGCCCCACTCGGTTATCCACTGAGAAACAGAATGGTTTAAGCCGTGTGGGGTCGAATCAGATTATTAACTTGAGCAATTATAAATTGTCATATGAAGAACATAATGTGCTGCTCAAGGGCCTTAATTTTGTTCCCACAACGGTCTATAACCCATTTTCTTGGGTAAAAGATGTAAATTTGTTTGCACGTAAACTCAAGTGGCATAAATTTCATTTGCAGAAGGATAGAGAAAAATGTGACAGTCTCGGGATTTCTGTTCAAGATTTGGATACTGTTCAAGTATTGACTGATCTGTTGGGGGAGAATGTACGTGATGAAGGATTGGGTCCCTATACGTCCCTGAAACGCAAAAATACCAGGTTGCCCCCAATGGGGGGGCTAGATGCTGTTGATATATTTCTCAAAGTGGTGGAGGAGGATCTATTGAAGATAAACCCAAATGGTATGGTAGATGGTGTCCCATCCAACCTTACGGGGCCCGAAATGACTGCTCTTGCGGGACTTGAGAATAATAAAGAAATAGTAATTAAGCCCTCCGACAAGGGGGGCAACTTGGTTATAATGAATCATGATCAATATATATCTATGTGTCAACTCATTTTGAACGATAAGGAGACGTATGAGATTTTGATTAGAGACCCTACCTCACAATATATTGATGTCCTTATGGATATTTTGGTGAGAGGACAAGATCTTGGACTGCTCACTAAGGAGGAGTTTAAGTTTCTCTCCCCCAGCTTCCCTTTGATGCCCGCCTTTTATTGCCTCCCTAAGATACATAAGGGTTGTACACCTTTAAAAGGACGCCCCATTGTATCAGGTGTTGATTCCTTGAGCCAAAATATTGGAATTTATATCGACAAAATCCTTCGTCCTTTTGTGACCTCTTTACCCTCATATTTGAGGGATACTATGGATCTATTGACCAAGCTTGAGGACATGGATATTGGCACTGACACCTATTTAGCATCTATTGATGTTGAGGCATTATACAGTAACATCCCGCATGGGGCAGGCATCAAGGGGATGGAATTTTTTCTCAATACTAGAGCCACCCAGTGTGCCCCTCATAACAAATTTGTCATTGAACTCATGTCATTTGTTCTTAATCATAATTGCTTTCTCTTTTTTGGGAGGACCTACCACCAGCTCAGGGGGACTGCGATGGGGAGTCCCTGTGCCCCATCGTATGCTAACCTCTTCCTGGGCTGGTGGGAGGAGACCATTGTTTTTGTTGATGAAGCCTGGTGGTCTTCCAAAATATTATTCTGGTCAAGGTTTATCGACGACGTGTTCATGTTGTGGACTGGGACAGTAGATGAATTTGACCGTTTCATCTTATGTATCAATAAGAATGAGATCAACATGAGGTTCACGTCTGAGATACAAGATAAGTCCATCAACTTCCTTGACCTCAGTATCAGCAAAAATGATAGGGGTGGTATTTCCACCAGAACCTTCAGGAAACCAACGTCTACCAATGGTCTCCTTAGATGGGATAGTTTCCATCCGGGTGCCTTACGTAAAGGTATCCCCAAAGGTCAATTCCTGCGTATTAGGAGGAATTGTTCCGATTATCATGAGTTCATTGCGCAGGCCCATGACCTTAAGATTAGATTTGGGCAAAGGGGGTACCCGGGAATGGTTCTTGATGGAGCTTGGAGACATGCGGCAGGATGTACTCGCCATGACCTGTTGTATCCACGGCCTAAATTGAGTGAGCTTGATGTCCCCGGGATTGTTGGTATGTTTGACAACCAATCGAGTATGGTACGTAACATTCTGAACAGACATTGGGGGATCCTTAGAGCGGACCCCGACTTGAAAGACTTTATTCCATCCACTCCTAAGATCACGTACAGAAAAGGTAGATCTATTAAGGACCGCCTGGTGCATAGTTTCTATGATAGACCTAAACCACCCGGTACCTGGTTAGATCGCAAACCCTGTGGTACATTTAGGTGTGGAGATTGTAAATTTTGTACATGGGTAAGGAAAGAAAAAGTCTTCAAGGGTACTGCTTCGGATAGGATTTACTGTATGAGGGATTTTGCTAACTGTAAAACAGAAGGGGTGATTTATATGGCCACTTGTTTGTGTCCACTCAATTACATTGGTAAAACTAAGAGGGATTTGCGGAGACGCATTGGTGAACATCTTGGTGATATAAAACATAACCGGGATACACCTGTGGCCAAACATGTCAGGATAGCTCATATGAATGATAATAGGGCTATCTCCTTCTGTGTTCTGGAGGTGGTGCGACGCAACCCACGTGGTGGGGATTTTGACAAATTGCTTCTTCAAAAAGAATGCCAATGGATATTTAGACTACGTACTCTAGTTCCGGACGGTCTGAATGAGCAGCAAAATTATTGCTGTTTTATATGAATCAGTTGTTCATTATCACTAGTCAGCTTTTCCGGAATTTTTTCCGGATTTTTTATTTTTCATTGTGTATTATTTGTTTGTTGTATTTATCATAGATGTGTGCGTGCTCCTGCTCAGGGTCCACCAATATAGGGTATATAGGCATTTCAAGTTCAGCCATTATATCTGGGTTTGTTTACCTGTGGCTGCTATTTTTCCCTATTAGTTTCTTATTATCTTAATATGTGTTTGTTTTTATATACATTAGCGTCATAGATTTTCTGTTATTCACGTTTGACACATAACGTATTCAATTATTTCGGTTCGGCGCTATGTTGGTGCTTGCTTTGCTGCGCTGTGATTTTGCCACAGTGTGTTAGGTGCACGCCTCTTTTTGTGTGCGCCTGCGTTCTAGCGGCTGGTTTCTTCCAGTTTCATATCTTTTACGCAAGCGCCTTAGTTTGCCGCTGTGGTTTGGCGACCTCTAGTGCATGACTGTGTGTGCCTTATTAGCCGGGTGTCTTGCCGGCTTCAATATAATGGCGTCTTTCCATTCTTGTTATTATACTACACCTACTTGTTGCTGGTAACCGGATGTGTCTATGTAGATCCTCTAAACAGGAAATCATTGTGTATGGCGTGGCTATTTCAGCAGGACCCGCAGGTTAGGCCGTGCAGCCCTATCTTTTGGACATCTTTATACTGCCATGATAACATCTTGTCTCTCCTGATGAACCCATGTTGGGGGAAACGCGTCGAGAGTCGTTTGTGTGCCTGTAGCCGCCTAGGAGCCACAGTATTGGTTTGACCAATACCTGTCTAATATGAACACAGCAGATAAGTATTGCTTTTGCATATTGCATATTGGATGTGCTGCTGTGTATAGTGGTTATATATATACTTGGATATCTGGCGAGGCATATTTGTGTTTCTTTTTTATGGTTTTCTACATACCTTTATGGTTGGACTGGTTAGCATATGTGTATACCTCGGATTAGGTGTTTTGAACTTATTATAGAAAACCCTATGTTTTGATGTACTATATGTGCGGTGTGTATTTATAAGTGCTATCCCCTTTTTCTTACATCACACTGGAGGGGAGGGCCGGTTACGCTATTAAGATATTTAACACATAGCTTCATATGATATTATCAGCCATCTGGCCTCTTTTTCCTACTTTACTACTTATAGGGAGACAGTAGGAGGTTAGGGATAGCCATCGTACTAGCGGGGGCGCCATTCTCGTTTTATCTTTTAGGGTGCCAACCTCCGCATCTAGGCAGGTGTACATCCATAGTTTTTTGTATCTGCTGTAGGGATATTTCACTTATATCCTGACACTCTTGGTACTTAGTTCAGTACACGTGTGTATCACTAGCTTTATGCTGTACCTTTAGATACCATCCGGGCATACCAAGACTAGATTGTTTTGATTAGATTTTTGTCTAGCCCACCAATCGGTTATCCTGAGAGGGGGTTTTCTTCTCCCTTAGTGGATTGCCCTAGTTTTTTTGGGGCTTTCTGGTTTTTGTGGGGGGTTTTTTCTATGTGTGTTATTTAATAAAGTATCTATTTTTATGGGGATTTTTTCTTTTTGTAAGCTTCAAAACTGTAGGCTGTGTGCACACATTGTGGATTTGTTGCATTTTTGTCTCTTTTCTTCGGCACGGTTTGTGTCGAAACCTGAAGTAAAATCTGAAGCCAGGAAACTGAACAAGAAACCTAAAGTGTAATGCGCACATTACGAATTTTTGACTTACAAACTTGGTGCAGAAAAATACATGCACCATGTTAACTCTCTCTGCATTTTTGCTCTGCGTTTCTCACCTTTGATTTCACCCAAATCATCCAAAAATGCAGGGCAGAAAAGCACACCACCAGATGACAGCAGCACATAGTGTTTTTAATGTTCAATATTTGAATGAGGCCTGCCAGTTGTTGCCTTTCCAGGGCTTATGGATGACTCTCCTTATAATTTTTGCCTGGCTTTGCACCTTTTATTACTTGAAACGAGCATGTAAGCATTAGCAATTGTTTGGTTTGACCAATTGTTTGGTTCACTTAAAGAGGAAACCATAATGCTTTTCCAATACGTGGCAGCATTTCATTTCACTGCCAATAAGTTCAGGAGATGTTAAGTTGGTAGCTGAATAGATTGAAGGAGGAAGAGAACCTAATAGTAACAATAAAATCTTCAAGGGATCTACTTTGTGCAGGAAAAAAAATACCTGGACATCTTTGAAGATAGTTAAATGGGGCTTTAAACTTTATTTCCTCAATGTCTGCAAGGCTTATGGTAAATCATATAGACACTGGATAAAAATGTGTGTAGGTGTGTAAATTTGGCATGAAATTGTTTGGATGAGGAGATCTGTCATTATTTTGCTTCAATACTTTTCCTGAAGCCCAGCACTCAGTGTCATGATTAAGTGCCTATTAGGCTAGTTTCACATTTGCGTTTAAATCCGCAGCGTTTAAAACGCATCCGCAAGTGGTGAAAAAAACGCATGTAAACACGTACAAATGCTGTGTTTTTTAGACGCATGCGTTGTCGCATGCGGTTAAAAAAATGCCGCGTTTGTACGCGTTTACATGCGTTTTTTCTGCGTTTGCGCTTTTGGTACGCATGATGAGAAATTTCACAAGAGAAAAATCAAGATCCAGACACTGCCAATGGGACTACAGAGGGTGTGTATTATGACGAAATGCGGAATGGTATAAATGGCCCCCCAAAAGAAATTCATGAATAGCTGGTTTTTGTTCCTTCTGCTTCACAAAAATCAGAATAAAAAGCGATCAAAAATGTCACGTGCCCGAAAATGTTACCAATAAAAATGTCAACTTGTCCCACAAAAAACAAGACCTCACATGACTCTGTGGACCAAAATATGGAAAAATTGTAGCTCTCAAAATGTGGTAACGCAAAAAATATTTTTTGGAATAAAAAACGTCTTTTAGTGTGTGACAGCTGCCAATCATAAAAATCCACTAGAAAACCCCCTATAAATAGAAATCAAACCCCCTTCATCAACTCCTTAGTTAGGGAAAAATTTAAAAATGTATTTATTTCCATTTTCCCATTAGGGTTAGGGTTAGGGCTAGGGTTAGGGCTAGGGCTAGGGTTAGGGCTAGGGTTAGGGCTAGGGTTAGGGCCAAGGTTAGGGTTAGGGTTTGGATCCCTTTATCACCTTGATGGTGGCTTAGGGTTAGGGTTAGGGTTAGGGCTAGGGTTAGGTCTAGGGTTAGGGTTAGGGTTTGGATCCCTTTATCACCTTGATGGTGGCTTAGGGTTAGGGTTAGGGCTAGGGTTAGGGCTAGGGTTAGGGTTAGGGTTTGGATCCCTTTATCACCTTGATGTTGGGGGGTGGCTTATCAGTGTCTAGACTTGTTTTTCTCTATTGAAACGCATGCGTTCAAAAACTCAACCCAACGCATGTGCTTAAAAACGCATGCGTTTACATAGACAGCAATGCGTTTTTTTTATGCAAACCTTGCGCAATCAAACACATGCGTTTCCTGGTGGCAAATAGACGCCTCTAGAAATTACTACATGTTGCTTTTCCGTGCCAAGCCGCAAGCGACGAAAAGACGCATGCGTCATCAAACGCGAACAAAAAAAAACGTATGCGTTTTTAATGTTAAATATCGGAAAACACGACGCATGCGTTTATATGAGGTACAAACACTGCGGCAAAAAACGCAAATGTGAAACCAGCCTTAGATAATGCTAAATATTTACATCTAAACACCAGATTTCTTATATTTTAAAACCTCTTTAAACACCATACATTAAATATTTTGCCCTATTATCTGAATTTTATCAAAACTACAAATTTCATCTAATATCATGGCACTATCATACTTATTATTAACTTTTCTTACACATCTGGTAGAGGTAACTGAATAGAGTAACCTTGAAAATATGCAGGAGGGAAAATTATGAGACACATATTTGATTGTCTTTATTACTGCTTACAAGAAATGTGCATTGCAAGAAAAATATTGAAATAAATGTATCTACAAAAAGGGGGACATTCAAGGATATGCGTTGATAGTATCTGTGAAGGCAAGAAGATAAATTGACAACTTGACATCTAAAGGCAGTTGGAATAAACAGGAGGAGAAAGGTAATATATTACTGATTAAAAAAATGTATTCTCAGTGAAGCCAATATGCTGTCTATGAGGGTGGCAACATTTAATGGAAAATTCAGCTTAGGTTAGGCAAATTAATGGATGAATTTTGTTGATGGAAATAAATGTATTTCTCTTTATAATTATATGCATACAAATGAGCATGGCGCAAATTACATTATTCCCAGGTCTGTGTCCAACCAATCATACCTAGTCTGAAATTCTGTAAAGCATTACTGCAGTTTGAACCTTTTCTTTCACTTATATTTGTAGGTCACTAGCAAAATAGAAGGATTGTGCAACAACTGGATGTTAATAGTTAAATGTAATCAAAATAGAGCACATTATTGTAGTAAAATTTAAAGTATTAATAATTCTCTGCAAAAAGGAAGAAAAAAAAAAGAGCATGAACCGCACATCCCAAAATCATACGTTGATCTAAAGCCGATAGGCAAAAATTTATATAACTGAATATGAGGTTTTCAGTTTAACATTCTGATCAGACTGTATGAAGCCCACTGCCACTTCACGGCAAACCTCGTAGTGGGTCCTATTGCCCTAACGGAGTGGAGCCGTGCGGCGCCCACCGCTACAGCAGCAATGCACAAGCAGGGCAGACGGCCTGTTGCCCCACAGCACCCATGCTGCAAGACTGAATCACCATGACTCCAGACCGTGCCGCCCCACCAGCACAAAGCCACAGCAACAATGGTCACCACACAGCACCAACACCAAAATGAAAGGAGCATTGAAACTCACCTTCCTCCAGCTCTCCAGTGAGAACTAAAATGGGCTACACCCCTTACTTTGCAGTCTCCTGCTAATTAAAATCACCTGTGCCAAATGGGAGGAGTGCTTTGCAAAAAGGAAAAAAAAGAGCATGAACCGCACATCCCAAAATCATACATTGATCTAAAGCCGCTAGGCAAAAATTTATATAACTGAATATAAGGTTTTCAGTTTAACATTCTGATTAGACAGTATGAAGCCCACTGCCACTTCACGGCAAACCTCGTAGTGGGTCCTATTGCCCTAACGGAGTGGAGCTGTGCGGCGCCCACCGCTAAAGCGGCAATGCACCAGCAGGGCAGAAGGCCTGTTGCCCCACAGCACCCATGCTGCAAGACTGAGTCACCATGACTCCAGACAGCGCCACCCCACCAGCACAAAGCCACAGCAACAATGGCCACACAGCACCAACACCAAAATGAAAGGAGCACTGAAACTCACCTTCCACCAGCTCTTCAGTGAGAGCTAAAATGGGCTAGACCCCTTACTTTGCAGTCTCCTGCTAATTAACCCCTTTCTGACATCGGACGTACTATCCCGTCCATGTGGGGTGGGCCCCCATGACCATGGACGGGATAGTACGTCCAGCGCGATCGGCGGCGCTCACGGGGGGAGCGCCGCCGATCGCGGCCGGGTGTCAGCTGCTTATCGCAGCTGACATCCGGCACTATGTGCCAGGAGCGGTCACGGACTGCCCCCGGCACATTAACCCCTGGCACAACGCGATCAAAGATGATCGCGATGTGCTGGCGGTGCAGGGAAGCACCGCGCACGGAGGGGGCTCCCTGCGGGCTTCCCTGAGACCCCCGCAGCAACGCGATGTGATCGCGTTGCTGCAAGGGTCTTACCGCCCTCCCTCCCTGCTCCAGGTCCCGGATCCAAGATGGCCGCGGATCCGGGTCCTGCAGAGAGGGAGGTGGCTTCACAGAGCCTGCTCAGAGCAGGCACTGTGAAGCTTGAGGTGCTGCATGTCAGATCAGTGATCTGACAGAGTGCTGTGCAAACTGTCAGATCACTGATCTGTGATGTCCCCCCCTGGGACAAAGTGAAAAAGTAAAAAAAAAAATTTCCAAATGTGTAAAAAAAAAATAAAAAAAAATATTCCTAAATAATGAAAAAAAAATATATATATTATTCCCATAAATACATTTCTTTATCTAAATAAATAAAAAAAACAATAAAAGTACACATATTTAGTATCGCCGCGTCCGTAACGACTCGACCTATAAAACTGGCCCACTAGTTAACCCCTTCAGTAAACACCGTAAGAAAAAAAAAAAAAAACGAGGCAAAAAACGACGCTTTATTATCATACCGCTGAACAAAAAGTGGAATAACACGCGATCAAAAGGACAGATATAAATAACCATGGTACCACTGAAAGCGTCATCTTGTCCCGCAAAAAACGAGCTGCTATTCAGCATCATCAGCAAAAAAATAAAAAAGTTATAGTCCTGAGAATAAAGCGATGCCAAAATAATTATTTTTTCTATAAAATAGTTTTTATCGTATAAAAGCGCCAAAACATAAAAAAAAGATATAAATGAGGTGTCGCTGTAATCGTACTGACCCGAAGAATAAAACTTCTTTATCAATTTTACCAAACGCGGAACGGTATAAACGCCTCCCCCAAAAGAAATTCATGAATAGCTGTTTTTTGGTCATTCTGTCTCACAAAAATCGGAATAAAAAGCGATTAAAAAATGTCACGTGCCTGAAAATGTTACCAATAAAAACGTCAACTTGTCCCGCAAAAAACAAGACATCACATGACTCTGTGGACCAAAATATGGAAAAATTATAGCTCTCAAAATGTGGTAACGCAAAAAATATTTTTTGCAATAAAAAGCGTCTTTCAGTGTGTGACAGCTGCCAATCATAAAAATCCGCTAAAAAACCCGCTATAAAAGTAAATCAAACCCCCCTTCATCACCCCCTTAGTTAGGGAAAAATAAAAAAAATGTATTTATTTCCATTTTCCCATTAGGGCTAGGGCTAGGGCTAGGGTTAGGGTTAGGGATAGGGCTAGGGCTAGGGTTAGGGCTAGGGTTAGGGCTAGGGCTACAGTTTGGGTTGGGGCTAAAGTTACAGTTAGGGTTTAGATTACATTTACAGTTGGAAATAGGGTTGGGATTAGGGTTAGGGGTGTGTCAGGGTTAGAGGTGTGGTTAGGGTTACTGTTGGAATTAGGGTTAGGGGAGTGTTTGGATTAGGGTTTCAGTTATAATTGGGGGGTTTCCACTGTTTAGGCACATCAGGGGCTCTCCAAAAGCGACATGGCGTCCGATCTCAATTCCAGCCAATTCTGCGTTGAAAAAGTAAAACAGTGCTTCTTCCCTTCCGAGCTCGCCCGTGTGCCCAAACAGGGGTTTACCCCAACATATGGGGTATCAGCGTACTCAGGACAAATAGGACAACAACTGTTGGGGTCCAATTTCTCCTGTTACCCTTGGGAAAATAAAAAACTGGGGGCTAAAAAATAATTTTTGTGGGAAAAAAAAGATTTTTTATTTTTACGGCTCTGCGTTATAAACTGTATTGAAACACTTGGGGGTTCAAAGTTCTCACAACACATCTAGATAAGTTCCCTGGGGGGTCTAGTTTCCAATATGGTGTCACTTGTGGGGGGTTTCTACTGTTTAGGTACATTAGGGGTTCTGCAAACGCAATGTGACGCCTGCAGACCATTCCATCTAAGTCTGCATTCCAAATGGCACTCCTTCCCTTCCGAGCCCTCCCATGCGCCCAAACGGTGGTTCCCCCCAACATATGGGGTATCAGCGTACTCAGGACAAATTGGACAACAACTTTTGGGGTCGAATTTCTCCTCTTACCCTCGGGAAAATACAAAACTGGAGGCTAAAAAATAATTTTGGGGGGAAAGATTTTTTTTAAATTTTCACGGCTCAGTTACAAACTGTAGTGAAACACTTGGGGGTTCAAAGCTCTCACAACACATTTAGATGAGTTCCTTAGGGGGTCTAGTTTCCAAAATGGTGTCACTTGTGGGGGGTTTCTACTGTTTAGGTACATTAGGGGCTCTGCAAACGCAATGTGACACCTGCAGACCATTCCATCTAAGTCTGCATTCAAATGGCACTCATTCCCTTCCGAGCCCTCCCATGCGCCCAAACAGTGGTTTCCCCCCACATATGGGGTATCAGCGCACTCAGGACAAATTGGACAACAAATTTTGGGGTCCAATTTCTGCTGTTACCCTCGGGAAAATACAAAACTGGGGGCTAAAAAATAATTTTTGTGGGAAAAAATTTTTGTTTTATTTTTACGGCTCTCCATTATAAACCTCTGTGAAGCCCTTGGTGGGTCAAAGCGCTCACCACACATCTAGATAAGTTCCTTAGGGGGTCTACTTTCCAAAATGGTGTCACTTGTGAGGGGTTTCTACTATTTAGGTACATTAGGGGCTCTGCAAACGCAACATGGCGTCTCATCTCAATTCCTGTCAATTTTGCATTGAAAAGTCAAACGGCGCTCCTTCCTTTCCGAGCTCTCCCATCCGCCCAAACAGTGGTTTACCCCCACATATGGGGTATCAGCGTACTCAGGACAAATTGTACAACAACTTTTGGGGTCCAATTTCTTCTCTTACCCTTGGAAAAATAAAAAATTGGGGGCGAAAAGATAATTTTTGTGAAAAAATATGATTTTTTATTTTTACGGTTCTGCATTATAAACTTCTGTGAAGCACTGGGTGGGTCAAAGTGCTCACCACACCTCTAGATAAGCTCCTTAGGGGGTCTACTTTCCAAAATGGTGTCACTTGTGGGGGATTTCAATGTTTAAGCACATCAGTGGCTCTCCAAACGCAACATGGCATCCCATCTCAATTCCTGTCAATTTTGCATTGAAAAGTCAAACGGCGCTCCTTCCCTTCTGAGCTCTCCCATACGCCCAAACAGTGGTTTACCCCCACATATGGGGTATCAGATTACTCAGGACAAATTGTGCAACAACTTTTGGGGTCCAATTTCTTCTCTTACCCTTGGAAAAATAAAAAATTGGGGGCGAAAATATAATTTTTGTGAAAAAATATGATTTTTTATTTTTACGGTTCTGCATTATAAACTTCTGTGAAGCACTGGGTGGGTCAAAGTGCTCACCACACCTCTAGATAGGTTCCTTAGGGGGTCTACTTTCCAAAATGGTGTTACTTGTGGGGGGGTTTCAATGTTTAGGCACATCAGTGGCTCTCCAAACGCAACATGGCGTCCCATCTCAATTCCAGTCAATTTTGCATTGAAAAGTCAAACGGCGCTCCTTCCCTTCCGAGCTCTCCCATCCGCCCAAACAGTGGTTTACCCCCACATGTGGGGTATTGGCGTATTCAGGACAAATTGTACAACAATGTTTGCGGTCCATTTTCTCCTATTACCCTTGGTAAAATAAAACAAATTGGAGCTGAATTAAATTTTTTGTGAAAAAAAGTTAAATGTTCATTTTTATTTAAACATTCAAAAAATTCCTGTGAAGCTCCAGAAGGGTTAATAAACTTCTTGAATGTGGTTTTGAGCACCTTGAGGGGTGCAGTTTTTAGAATGGTGTCACACTTGGGTATTTTCTATCATATAGACCCCTCAAAATGACTTCAAATGAGATGTGGTCCCTAAAAAAAATGGTGTTGTAGAAATGAGAAATTGCTGGTCAACTTTTAACCCTTATAACTCCCTAACAAAAAAAAATTTTGTTTCCAAAATTGTGCTGATATAAAGTAGACATGTGGGAAATGTTACTTATTAAGTATTTTGTGTGACATATCTCTGTGATTTAATTGCATAAAAATTCAAAGTTGGAAAATTGCGAAATTTTCATAATTTTCGCCAAATTTCCGTTTTTTTCACAAATAAACGCAGGTACTATCAAAGAATTTTTACCATTGTCATGAAGTACAATATGTCACGAGAAAACAATGTCAGATTCACTGGGATCCGTTGAAGCGTTCCAGAGTTATAACCTCATAAAGGGACAGTGGTCAGAATTGTAAAAATTGGCCCGGTCATTAACGTGCAAACCACCCTTGGGGGTAAAGGGGTTAAAATCCCCTGTGCCAAATGGAAGGAGTGCTGGTCCAAGAAGAAAACTAGAACGTGCTTGTAATCAAATAGAGTTGGCCGCATTTACTACAACGTTCATCGTTAGGCTGCTAAGGGGTTAAAAGAGCGCAGCATCACTTTGCATTAAGAGATGACAGTAAGTGAAGAACACTATTCTGGCGCAGTTGCTAATGGCACAGTATATAGAAACAAAAACAGATCAGTAAAAATGATTGAATCAATCTGATCTGAATCAAATTTCATAACGGAAGGAAGAAATTGGCAAAGACAAAAAAAGCAATAGGGTCTTATCCAATGACAATTGGGTCAAGAAAAGGGGAGATACGCTAACCTTATTAGGTTGCTGAATGGCAACAAATAACTGTTGTATAACAGCTGCTGCACAGATACTGATCAAGGAAACTACCATGGATATAGAGATGAAAACAGAGGTATCACTCATGTGCTGTTGTTGGTGAATTATTGGTGAAATCAAAAATTTTTATTTGAAAAGGTTTAAAAGTCAACATTTCCAGGTCATGCAGGACCTCTTCATCAGGACAAAACCTGGTGAGACTGAATTGTTAAAGGGAACCTGTCACCCCGTTTTTTCAAGATGATATAAAAATAGCGCTAAATAGGGGCAGAGCTGTGCTTTAAATTAGTGCATTTTTGGAGCCTTTATTCCCCACCTATGCTGCCGAAATACCTTTGTAAAGTCGAAGATGCGAGCTCGGCTTCAGGAAAATGGCCGCCGCGATCTCCATCTGCGCACGCGCGGCATCCCGCGGCCATTTTCCTGAAGCCCCGGGAAGCCGAGAACTACCATCTGCGCACGCGCGGCCTCACAAAGATGGCCACGCCCACCAATAAACTGCAGAATAGCGCAGATCGCGCTTTTTTCCTTCACCTGCGCACTGGATTCGCCTGCTGGGCATATGCACACCACTACGCCACCAACGGAGATCTGGGGGAGAAACAGTGCTGTCACCACGCCCATATGACCAGACCAGCGTGAGTGACAGCCCAAAACGGCAACTTTACAAAGGTATTTTGGCAGCATAGGTGGGGAATAAAGGCTCCAAAAATACACTAATTTAAAGCACAGCTCTGCCCCTATTTAGCGCTATTTTTATATCATATTGAAAAAACGGGGTGACAGGTTCCCTTTAAGCTCCCTTTTATACTGTGTCTCTTGAAAAAGCCGCCAAACCGAGCACATGTCATGTCATGTCAAAGTTCAAACATGTCACGAGGTTGAGCACTGCTACTAGTCCTCCTTACAATTTCAATTGCAAAAATGAATTAAAACCAGGGTTCTTATATACATTACAATTATACATGCAGAATCCACAGACACAATAATGAAAAAAACATAAAATGTAAATCTAATATATAAAGCTGAATGTGTGTGTGTATGTGTGTATGTGTGTATGTCAGGGATTGGCATCTGCACCGTCGCAGCTACAGCCACAAAATTTTGCACAGTCACACGTCTGGACCCCGAGAGCATCATAGGCTATGTTGTGAGGCAAAATTTTAACCGTGCATGTTCCAATTCACCAAACAATTTTGCCCCTATCTACATAATGGGGAAAAAGTGAAAGGAAAAGTGTTGGAGGTGTCACAGCTAGAGGCACAAAACTTTGCACAGTCACACGTCTGGACCCTGAGAGCGTCATAGGCTATGTTGTGAGGTGAAATTTTAACCCCATGCTTTCCAATTCACCAAACTATTTTGCCCCTATCTACATAATAAGGAAAAAGTGAAAGGAAAAGTGTTGGAGGCAAATTGACAGCTGCCAGATGTGAACAAGGGGGACTTAATGATTGAGAGCGATGGCGCCAAAGAATATATACCGTACAGTTGCTAAAACTCGCCATGCGCAAAACTTGCTGCACACAACTTGCTACACTAACCTGTCACATGCAACTCTACACAAAAAGTTGCTACACGCATGTCGCCACACAAAACTCATCTCACAAAAGTCGCTACATGCATGTCGCCACATGCAACTCAACACACACAACTTGACACATGAAACTCGCCCTAAAACACACAAAAGTCTGGTATTATCCTTGAAAAATGAAAATCTGATTAATAGCAGACAAACTACAAGAGCAACAAATGTACCATATAGGAAATATGGCAGCTGTCAGTCACATGACCTGTCTATTATGTGTATGTGTGTGCTATTATATACTGCCAGGGGAGGGCTTCCTATTGACTGGGGATTTATCAGGCTGCCAATTTAGCTTACAAATACTGAGGTAAAAATACTGACCAAATAACGTGTGAATGCGGTCTAATACAGGAGGAGATGACATACAGATATATACTATATACAGGAGGAGATGACACACAGGTATCTATATATATAATTGTCTAAGGGTTTTTTCTGTCTGTCTGTCTGTCCTGGAAATCCCACGTCTCACGCCTGGCGGCCTCAACCAATCAGCGACGGGCACAGCATGGCGACGATGATGTCATAAAGGTTTCCTCGACCAATCAGCGACGGGCACAGTCTGCCGTGAATTCGCCTCGACCAATCAGCGACGGGCACAGTATCGACTTAGATGTCATAATGGTTGCCATGGCGACAATGATGTCATGAAGGTTGCCTCGACCAATCAGCGACGGGCACAGTCTGGCGTGAATTCTGGAATCATCATTGTCCATATACTACGGGGACATGCATATTCTAGAATACCCGATGCGTTAGAATTGGGCCACAATCTAGTATACTATATACAGGAGGAGATGACATACAGGTATATACTATATACAGGAGGAGATGACACACTGGTGTATACTATATACAGGGGAGATGACACACAGGTATATACTATATACAGGAGGAGATGACACAGGTATATACTATATAGAGGAGGAGATGACATACAGGTATATACTATATACAGGAGGAGATGACACACTGGTATATACTATATACAGGGGAGATGACATACAGGTACAAACTATATACAGGGGAGATGACACAGGTATATACTATATACAGGGGAGATGACACAGGTATATACTATATACAGGGGAGATGACACACAGGTATATACTATATACAGGAGGAGATGACACACAGGTATATACTATATACAGGAGGAGATGACACATAGGTACAGTATATACTATATACAGGGGAGATGACACACATATACACTATATACAGGGTGTTAGGTGTTGAGTTCCCGCCTCTGCACAAGGGGAATCGCAAACCATCTCTGCTGCGGTCTCCCATTCTACTCCAGCCGCAGTGGAGTCTGCTCAGCGGAGACGTCGGTCCCAGCGTCTTGCTTAGTCTCACTCGGTGCATAGGGTTACTGCTGCTTTTCCAGCTTCTGCCATTGAAGCCAGTGCTGGGCAGCGGCGAGAAGACGCTTTTGGGACTAAGTCCTACTTTTTCCCTTCTGAGCATGCCCAGGGTGTGATCTCCCATTGGAGATCGAGGGTCTCATGCTCAGATGCTGCAACGGTTCCCATTGGTCCTCCAGGAAGGTCTTGAAAGTGCTAAACTTCTGTGGCAGCTTCCCATTGGTCCTTTATTGGAAGGTCCTGAATGTGCTGCAGCTATATAAGCTGTGCATGACCGCACGGCCATGTGCTAGTGTACAATTGCATACGTGTGTTTGTTGTGAGTGCAAGTCGTCCTTGGAAACCCCTACCCTATTGTATGACTGTTCGCGTAAGGTGTATGGCTGCTATCCAACAGCACTTATCCAACAGCACATTACACACCAAGACAGCGTCTAGTTGCTGTGTCCGCCAGTGCGGCGCAGAGCGCTTTCACAGCGCTTTCCAGACCCAAGCCTTTAGTTATTATTTAGTTTACGCTGACATTCCAGTTGCGGTGTCGACCGCAAGTAGTCTACTCAGACTCAGATCCCAAGTCTTAGGACTGAGCTCGGAGACTCCTTGCTTGTGCTTATGTGTGCGGTACCGCGGCCCTGTGACTTAACAGGGTTCGCTTTCTTCACACTGGGTGAGGTTAACCTGTGTGTATATTCACATTGTACAGCCATATAGTCCGTCATTACTTGGCAGCAGGTTCCATCTAGGCACGGTGGACCCCGGACTGCGAACGCACCTTATTCTACCTATCTTATTATTTGGTGCGTTCCGCTAGCCGTAACATTACACTAATGCCAGGGTCTGGCTAGTAATGACAAACAAACTGTAATCCTTGCGGTACATCCAGCGGCTCTCGAGCGCACAACCTCAGCTGTGGATGTAACCGCAGTTGCTGTTCAAGCTGTTAGCGTGGCTGCAGCAACCTTTTCCACTGCCACCCTTGTTCCGACTCTATCTCGCCTCCCGCTGCCAGAAAAATTTTCTGGTGATAGTAAGTCTTGTTGGGGTTTCGCGAGTCAGTGCTCTATACATCTCGAGCTTCTGGCCTCTCGTTTCCCTACAGAGCGGGCAAAGGTGGGGTTTATTGTGTCTCTCCTGTCGGACAGGGCGTTAGAGTGGGCTACGCCGCTGTGGGAGCGTGGCGATCATGTGGTGCAGAGTGCTTCGTTTTTCCTGAGCACTCTGAAACAGGTCTTTTTAGGACCTCGTGTCAACCATGATATGGTGCTCCAACTGTTGGCATTGACTCAGGGCTCGTCCTTAGTCAGCCATTTTGCCGTCCACTTCCACACCCTAGCATCTGAGCTGAAGTGGTCGGATAAAGCCCTAATTCCGATATTTTGGAGGGGGCTGGCTGACCACGTGAAGGACGCTCTGGCCACTAGGGAGATTCCCGCCACACTGGAGAAGTTAATAGCAGTGTCCACTCGTATTGATCTCCGTTTTCACGAGCGGAGGTTAGAGCGAGCCCAGTGTAGGCAGAGGTTTCGGCTGGCTCCCACCTTCGCCAAACCTTTTGAATCTCCAGTCCAGGCCCCTGAATCACATAAGGCCATGGAAGTGTCATGAGCGGGATCTAAGTCCCGGACCGCTCGTGCACTCCAGGTTTGTCATGTTTGCCAGCAGTCAGGACATCTTGCCACCAGATGTCCCCAACGGTCGAGGAAACGTCAGCGTCTAGTGGTAGTAGGTGGAGGTACACTAGACACGGCGATATTTGCCTCCAAATTGTCCTTTAAGGGGACAATAACAATAGGCTCATTCACTTACTCGGTAGAGCTCTGCGTGGATTCTGGGGCGGAGGGCAATTTTATGTCTTCTGCCTTCGCCCAACGTCACGCAATACCCCTGTTTATGCTAGCTCAACCAGTAATGGTACGAGTGGTGAAAGGGTCGACACTACCCTCACAAATAACACACCAGACCATCCCTTTTACTCTGTCCATGTCACCATCCCATCAGGAGATTATATCTCTGCTCGTCATTCCAGAGGGAATTGATGAGGTCCTGTTGGGGATACCTTGGCTATGGTACCACTCTCCTCATATCGAGTGGTCCTCAGGCAGAATTCTGGGATGGCGTGAATCTTGTGGGGGTAGGTGTCAGAGGGAGTGCGTTCAGGTTGCTACTACAGAGGTACCCGCAAATCTATCCTCTCTCCCCAAGCAATATTGGTCTTATGCAGACGTGTTCTCCAAAAAGGCGGCGGAGACACTTCCGCTCCATTGCCCCTATGACTGTCCTATTGATCTCTTGCCTGGTGCTGAGTCTCCCGGGGGTTGATTCTATTCATTATCTCTCCTGGAGACGGAGGCAATGTCTCAGTACATTCAAGAGAATCTGGCAAGAGGGTTCATCAGGAAGTCAGTGTCACCTACTGGGGCAGGGTTCTTTTTCGTGCAGAAGAAGAATGGGGAACTACGTCCATGCATAGATTATAGGGGTCTTAATGCCATCACCATTAAGAATAAGTATCCTTTGCCCCTGATATCTGAGCTTTTTGATAGGCTACGGGGAGCAAGGGTATTTACTAAATTAGATCTGCGGGGTGCTTACAACCTGATTCGCATCCGTCATGGGGACGAATGGAAGACAGCTTTTAACACCAGGGATGGGCACTATGAATATCTGGTGATGCCCTTCGGGCTCTGTAATGCTCCAGACGTTTTTCAAGACTTTGTGAATGACATCTTCCGGGATATGCTTTCCACCTCTGTCGTAGTCTATCTGGATGATATTCTCATCTACTCTCCAGATATAGACTCCCACCGGAGGGATGTTTGCAAGGTCTTCGACCTCCTACGGGCTAATTCTCTCTATGCCAAGTTTGAGAAGTGTGTGTTTGAGCAGGAGTCCTTGCCTTTCCTTGGCTACATCATCTCTGCTCAGGGATTGGCTATGGATCCTGCCAAGCTACAGGCTGTGATGGACTGGCAGGAACCCCATTCTCTCAAAGTGGTGCAGTGCTTTATGGGGTTCATTAATTACTATCGCCAGTTCATTCCCCACTTCTCAACTTTGGTAGCTCCCTTGGTTGCCCTCACCAAGAAGGGGGCAAATCCCAAGTTGTGGTCGGAGGAGTTCTCCAAGGCCTTTCTCTTGATTAAGTCACACTTCGCTAGTGCTCCCATTCTGCATCGCTCCGATGTAAATAGAAAATTTATTATGGAGGTGGATGCCTCATCCATTGCTGCTGGAGCAGTTCTCTTCCAAAAGGATGCTCAAGGTTGGAAGCATCCTTGCTTCTTCTTCTCTAAGACCTTTTCACCAGCAGAGAGGAATAATTCCATCGGGGACAGAGGGTTGCTAGCTATGAAGTTGGCTTTCTCAGAGTGGAGACATCTTCTGGAGGGAGCTTGCTTTCCCTTCCAGGTGTTCACAGACCACAAGAACTTGGTGTATTTACAGACAGCCCAGCGGCTAAATTCTCGTCAGGCTAGATGGTCCCTGTTCTTCTCCCGGTTCCATTTCACCCTCCATTTTCTTTCCGGGGAGAAGAACGTTCGTGTCGAAGCTCTTTCTCGCTCTGTAGTATCATCATCATCATCAGAGGAGGAGGAGCCTTGGCTTATTGTCCCTTCAGAAAGCCTGAGAACGGTGGCTCCAGTTTTGCTAGAGTCTGTGCCCCCAGGCAAAACTTTTGTTCCATCCAATTTGTGACTGGAGGTTCTCTCTTGTGCTCACTCGTCCATGGTGGGTGGACACTTTGGGACCAAGAGGACATCTGAGCTCTTGGCGAGAACGAACTGGTGGCCACATATGGCTCGTGATGTTGGAGACTATGTTCGGGCATGTGTCTCCTGCGCCAAGAACAAGTCTCCTCGGCAACGGCCAGCTGGGTTGCTTTACCCCATGCCGGTGGCGGACAGGCCCTGGGAGATGGTCGGGATGGATTTTGTGGTGGGTTTACCCAAGTCTTGTAACTGCACCATTATCTGGGTGATCACCGACCATTTTTCCAAAATGGTGCACTTGGTGCCTCTTCCACGGCTACCTTCTGCACAGGTTCTGGCTGTGTTTTTCATCAAACATATCTTTTGCCTACACAGTATGCCAGACAAAATTATTAGTGACCGGGGTCCCCAGCTTGCGTCTCGATTCTGGAGAGAGCTTTGTCGTCTACTCAGTATTGAGTTGAATCTCTCTTCGGCATATCATCCCAAGACAAATGGGTTGGTAGAGAGGGCCAACCAGACCCTGGTCACATATTTATGACATTTTGTTTCTGCCAGGCAGGATGACTGGGCATCCTTGCTACCGTGGGCAGAGTTTGCGCTTAACAACGCCATAGCCGACTCCACTGGTCAGACTCCATTCCTCCTAAATTACGGCCAGCATCCACGTGTCTCTGTGCCCATGCCCGTGTCTTCCGCCAACTCCATGGTGGCAGACTGAGCTGTGGAGGCACGGGACATTTGGGACCGCACTCAGGACGCCATTCGGACCTCCAAGGAGAGAATGAGGTCCTCCGCCGATGCTCATTGGCGCCCCGCTCCTACCTTTGCTCCTGGTGACTTAGTGTGGCTCTCCGCCCGTAACATCAGGCTGCGTGTTGAGTCCACTAAGTTTGCACCTTGCTACTTGGGTCCCTTCAAGGTCCTCGAACAGGTTAACCCTGTGGTCTACTGTCTGGCCCTTCCTCCATGCCTGGGTATCACCGACACCTTTCATGTGTCCCTCTTGAAACCCGTATATATGTCCCGGTTTTCTGAGTTATCTGCCGGAACATCGGGTTCGTCTATGGACGATTACGAGGTGAATGCTATTTTGGGGTGCAAGGTGATACGTGGCAAAAAATTCTATTTGGTGGATTGGAAGGGTTATGGCCCAGAGGACAGGTCCTGGGAGCCTGCTGAACACATTCGAGCTCCACAGCTCATTGCTGCCTTCGAGCGTAGCAAGGTCCAAGGAGGGGGGCCCTAGGAGGGGGGGTAATGTTAGGTGTCGAGTTCCCACCTCTGCACAGGGGGAATCTCGAACCATCTCTGCTGCGGTCTCCCATTCTTTTTCAACCGCAGTGGAGTCTGCTCAGTGGAGACATCAGTCCCATCGTCTTGCTCAGTCTCACTCGGTGCATGGGGTTACTGCTGCTTTTCCAGCCAGTGCTGGGCAGCGGTGAGCAGACGCTTTTGGGACTAAGTCCTGCTTTTTCCCTTCTGAGCATGCCCAGGGTGTGATCTTCCGTTGGAGATCGAGGGTCACATGCTCAGATGCTGCAGCGGTTCCCATTGGTCCTCCAGGAAGGTCATGAAGGTGCTAAACTTCTGTGGCAGCTTCCCATTGGTCCTTTATTGCAAGGTCCTGAACGTGCTGCAGCTATATAAGCTGTGCATGACCGCACGGTCATGTGCTAGTGTACAATTGCATACGTGTGTTTGTTATGAGTGCAAGTCGTCCTTGGAAACCCCTACCCTATTGTATGACTGTTCGCATAAGGTGTATGGCTGCTATCTAGCGCCTGACTTATCCAACAGCACGTTACACACCAATACAGCGTCTAGTTACTGTGTCCGCCAGTGCGGCGCCGTGCGTTTCACAGACATACAGGTACAAACTATATACAGGGGAGATGACACAGGTATATACTATATACAGGGGAGATGACACACAGGTATATACTATATACATGAGGAGATGACACACAGGTATATACTGTATACAGGAGGAGATGACACATAGGTACAGTATATACTATATACAGGGGAGTGACACACATATATACTATATACAGGGGAGATGACACACAGGTGTATACTATATACAGGAGGAGATGACATACATGTATATAATATATACAGGAAGAGATGACACACACGTATATACTATATACAGGGGAGATGACACACAGGTATATACTATATACAGGAGGAGATGACATACAGGTACATACTATATACAGGAGGAGATGACACACAGATATATACTATATACAGGAGGAGAAGACACACAGATATATACTATATACAGGAGGAGATGACACACAGGTTTATACTATATACAGGAGGAGATGACACATAGGTATATAGAGGAGGAGATGACATACTATATAAAGGGGAGATAACACACATATATACTATATACAGGAAGAGATGACACACAGACATATTCTATATACAAAATTGACAAAACAAAGAATATAGACGGCACCAGGCTCAAAATGCACCCAATCTTTGACGCAAAGCAGCACAATGTCTGCGCAGGATTCGTGTAGCAAGCACAGATAAAGCAGACTACGGCGGTGCTCCACATAGAAAAATCAAGTCCATTCCATATAGTAAAAAAGAAGAATATGTGGCACTCACCCAGAAAAGCTGCTGAATTAAAGTCCTTTATTCATGCTGCGATAAAACGGAACACTTTTGGAGAGGCGGCTGGGATCGGGAGATGGTGCTGGGAGGAGGAGAGGTGGACGACGATCGTTTCGCGCAAATGCGCTTCAACGGCTCCTGGACCCGTTGAAGCGCATTTGCGCGAAACGATCGTCGTCCACCTCTCCTCCTCCCAGCACCATCTCCCGATCCCAGCCGCCTCTCCAAAAGTGTTCCGTTTTATCGCAGCATGAATAAAGGACTTTAATACAGCAGCTTTTCTGGGTGAGTGCCACATATTCTTCTTTTTTACTATATTCTATATACAGCAGCAGATGACACACAGGTATTTACTATATACAGGAGGAGATGACACAGGTATATACTATATACAGGAGGAGATGACATACAGGTATATACTATATAAAAGAGGAGATGACACATAGGTATATAGAGGAGGAGATGACATACAGCAGGCATATACTATATACAGGGGAGATGACATACAGATATATACTACATACAGGAGATGACATACAGGTATATAATATATATAGGAGGAGATGACATACAGGTATATAGTATATACAGAAGAGATGACATACAGGTATATACAATATACAGGAGGAGATGACATACAGAAGGTATATACTATTTACAGAGGAGATAACATAAAGGTATATACTATATACAGGAGATGACATACAGGTGTATACTATATATAAAGGAGATGATAAACGTGTATATACTGAGGGGAAAAGGAGAGGTGTGAGGTGAAAATGAGGGGTGTGAGGTAAAAATGAAAAGGTGTGAGTGCAAAATGAGAGGAGTGAGGGAAAATAGTAGATGTGAGGTCGAAATGACAAGTGTTAGGGGGGAATGAGAGGAGTGAGGATGAAAATAAGAGGAGTGAGGGGGAAAATGAGAGGTGTAAGGGAGGAAATGAGAGATGTGAGGGGGAAAATGAGAGGCGTGATGGGAAAATAAGTGAGGTGCTATAACTAACCACAGATACTTACTATGCCCAGGCAACGCCGGGCACTTCAGCTAGTAATTGATAAAAATGCACCAGTCAAAAACTGTATGTAAGATTTGAACTGATTATCCAACTATGATTATAGATTGTAACCCATCAAGGATGTTGCTGTGTGCCACTGCAGTGTGCTCAGACACACTGAGAGAATAAAGTGCTTGTGAATCCAGTTTAGCCCTTTTAAACTATAGAAAGTTTCCTTCATAAAATGTAATTCTATAAATAAAAGACTAATAATAAGGAAAAAATATTTGATTATTCTTCTAAGATTCATTATAAAATAAATGTAAATTGAATTTGATCACCATAAAAACCATATTAGCTGGTTCTAAAAACCAGGGATATTACTAAGAGCTACTGCTGTGTATGTGGACTCAGTGCATAAGAAGTGCAAAACTTGTGGTGGAGTTAGTTGGACTGCACATTAAATATTATTCATATTACATAAAAAAAATGTAGAAGAATTACTCAAAAAATCATGCATATATTAATAATTATAAGTAATATATGTAAAAAGAGGAGACCAATATATTTTTTTATAGGGCCAGCAGTCAGCCTTCAATATTCTAAGAGAGCCATCAGCTGGCTATGATATTGTCTACATTATTAAACAGTAGGTCTTCTATCATGTTATTGCATATGCAGTGAGTGGCAGGGCTGCCCAAAATTTGGATGCAACCCAATAACCCTTTGACAAGATGTACAGGATGTTCACATGCAGCCAAAGTTCCCTTTATTAGTAATTTGGTACTCCCATACTATTTGCCTTTGCATTGAATGCAAGGCCTGTCTAGCCCAAACGTTACACACACCCCAATACAATATCCCTTTGAGCACATGTACAGGATGGCCACATGAAACCAAAGTTCTCATTATTAGTAATTTGGTAATCCAATACTATTTGCCTATGCATTGAATGCAAGGCCTGCCCAGCCCCAAAGTTACACGCAATTCCATAACCCTTTGAACACACATAGAAGATGGCCATATGAAACCAAAGTTCCCATTGTTAGTAATTTGGTACTCCAATACCATTTGCCTATGCAGTGAATTGCACTGCTGAGCCTGAAGAACCTGCAGTGGAGAAATGCTGTGTTGAGGCTGAAGACTCAGCATTGGCGAATTGCAGTGTTGAGGCTGAAGAACCTGCAGTGGAGAAATGCAGTGTTGAGGCTGAACACCACCAGCAGAGGAGAATTGCAGTGTTGAGCCTGAAGAAACTCCAATGGAGAATTGCAGTGTTGAGGCTGAAGACCGGCATTGGCGAATTGCAGTGTTGAGGCGGACGACCTGGCATTGGTGAATTGCAGTGTTGAGGCTTAAGAGCCTGCAGTGGAGAATTGCAGTGTTGAGGTCGAAGACCCAGCAGTGGAGAATTGCAGTGTTGAGGCTGAAGACCTGATAGTGGAGAATTGAAGTGTTGAGCCTGAAGAACCTGCATTGGAGAATTGCAGTGTTGAGGCTGAAGACCTGATAGTGGAGAATTGCAGTGTTGAGCCTAAAGAACCTGCAGTGGAGAATTGCAGTGTTGAGGTGGAAGACCCGGTGTAACAGGCCAGATTAACCCCTGCCCAGAATATACACAGGGTTAAAGTGGCCTAGGCTAGATTATACCCCGGGTATATTCTGGCCTAGCCCAAACTATACCCCGGGGTATAAATTGGACAAGTCCAGTTTATATCCCTCCAGGTCAGAATATACCCAGCTACTGTAGATCAGATTTTTCAGGCTTTTGAGAACCATTGAGTGACATTCTTAATAACGGGGCCCCAGGCAGCACCCAGGGCCCCAGGCAGCACACAGGGGCCCCAGGAAGCGCATGTGGCTGCAGACAGCACACAGCGGCCACAGGCAGCGCATGGGGCCCCAGGCAGAGCACAGGGGCCACAGGCAGCACACGGGGACCCAAGCAGTGCACAGGGGCCCCAGGCAGCGCACAGGACCCCAGGCAGCCCACAGGGGCCTCAGGCAGCTCACAGGTCCCCATGCAGCCCACAGGGCTCCAGGCAGCACACAGGGTCCCAGGCAGCACATGGGGCTCCAGGCAGCGCACAGGGGCTCCAGGCAGCACACGGGCCCCAGGCAGCGCACTTGGCCCCAGCAAGCGCACAGGGGCCCTAGGGAGTGCAGGGGGGCTTCAGGCAGCACACAGGGTCCCGAGGCAGCACACGGGGCCCCAGGCAACACACGAGGTCCCAGGCAGCACACAGGGGCCCCAGGCAGCACACGGGGCCCCAGGCAGAGCACGGGGCCCCAGACATCGCACAAGGGCCCCAGGCAGCGCACAGGGCCCCAGGCAGCACACGAGGCTCCAGGTAGCTCATGGGGCCCCAGGCAGATCACAGGGGCCCCAGGCAGCACACAGGGCCCCAGGCAGCACATGGGGCCCCAGGCAGAGCACAGGGGTCCCAGGTAGCGCACAGGGCCCCAGGTAGCACACGAGGCCCCAGGCAGCACATGGGGCCCCAGGCAGAGCACAGGGACCTCAGGCAGCGCACAGGGCCCCAGTCAGCACACAGGGCCACAGGCAGCACATGGGGCTCCAGGCAGCGCACAGGGGCCTCAGGAAGCACACAGGCCCCAGGCAGCGCACATGGCCCTAGGCAGTGCACAGGGGCCCCAGGCAGCACAGGGGGGCTCCAGGCAGCACATGGGGCCCCAGGCAGCACACAGGGCCCCAGGCAGAGCATGGGGGTCCAGACAGCGCACAGGGCCCCAGGAAGCACACGGGGCCCCAGGCAGCACATGGGGCCCCAGGCAGAGCACAGGGGCCCCAGACAGCACACGGGGCCCCAGCCAGCACATGGGCCCCAGGCAGCACATGGGACCCAAGGCAGAGCACAGGGGCCCCAGGCAGCGCACAGGGCCCAAGGCAGCACATGGACTCCAGGGAGTGCACAGCACCACGGGTTGCAGCACCATCAAAAGAACGTGGCGGAGCTTAACTGGTGGGGTGCAGCAGTGGTCACGGCTTCACTGAGAGCGCACGCATGTGCACGGTTGTATGAAAATGTGAAACTAGCCTTACAGGATTGAGTGATATACTCAAGAGCAGGGCCCCAGACATCGCACAGGGGTCCCAGATAGTGCACAGGGGGTCCCAGACAGCGCACATGCGCTCTGTCTATTTCCCCCCTTGTGCGCTATCTCTTGCTCACTGTCTCTGCCCCTGTGCGCTATCTGGGACCCCCTGTGGGCTGCCTGGGTTCCTGTGGGCTGCCTGGGGCTCCTGTGGGCTGCCTGGAGCCCTGTGTGCAGCCTGGGGCCCTATGGGCTGCCTGGGGTCCCTGTGGGCTGCCTGGGGAACTGTGTGCTGCCTGGGACCCCATGTGCTTCCTGTGGCTTTTGTGCTCTGCTTGGGGCCCCATGCACTGCCCAGGGCCTCTCTGTGCTGCCTGGGGCCCTGTGCGCTGCCTGGAGCCCCTGTGCACTGCCTGGGGCCCTGTGCGCTGCCTGGGGCCCTGTGCGTGTTAGGGCTAGCAGAACGCACTGAGTAAATAGAGATGTTTATTGATATTGGTGCGTTCGCAGCCCGGGGTCCACCGTGCAGGAGTACCTGCTGCTAGCAAACGGCGGAGCTATATGGCAGTATAGACTAACTCAGTTAATTCACTGAGTAGCCGTGAAAGGAAAGCACTGTGCCCTGTTAGACTCCACAGAGGCACAGGCTAACTGCCCAAACAGAGAGCAGTCAGTGGTCACACAAACACACAAAACTCCTCGCCGGAGGAGCCAGCATTCTAGGGGCTTATTTCAGCCGGGTCCCTGAATACACTCAGACTCAATCTCCTCGCCGGAGGAGCCAGCATTCTAGGGGCTTATTTCAGCCGGGTCCCTGAACACACATACATGTGACCACACTGGCGCAAAGCACATAACATAAGACAATACTAGCGCATGGCCGTGCGGTCATGCGCAGTTTATATAGTTGCAGCACAGGAAGCTGCTACTGAAGTTTTTGCCCTTTCAGGACCTTCCAGAAGGACCAATGGAAAGTGCTGCAGTACCTGAGCATGTTTTGCCCTTTCAGGACCTTCCAGAAGGACCAATGGAATGTACTGCAGCACCTGAGCATGTGACCGAACATGTGGCCCTCGACCTCCAATGGGAGACCCTGCCCTGGGCATGCTCAGTGTGAGTAAACAAGGACTTAGTCCCAGAGAGGCTCGCTCGCCGCAGATCAGTGCAGGGTACCATAGGAAAGCCAGAAAAGGCAGTAGTGACCCTATGCACCGAATCAGCCCCAGCGAGACGCTGGGAGCGACGTCTGCGCTGAGCAGAGCCCACTGCGGCCGATACCGAATGGGAGACCGCAGCAGACACGGATCGAGATTCCCCCTGTGCAGCAGAGGAAACTCGACTCCTAACATTACCCCCTCTCTTAGAGCCCCCCCCTCCTTGAGCCTCACTACGCTCAAAAGCTGCGATAAGCAGCGGAGTCCGAATGTGCTCCACAGGCTCACAGGTTCTATCCTCTGGGCCGTGACCCTTCCAGTCCACCAGATAAAATTTCTTGCCACGTACCACCTTGCACCCCACAATAGCATTCACCTCAAACTCATTCCGTGGATGAACCCGATGTCCCAGCAGATGACTCGGAAAACTGGGACAAATGAACGGGCTTTAAGAGGGAAACGTGGAAAGTATCAGTGATACCAAGTCGTGGAGGAATAGCCAAACGGTAGACCACAGGGTTGACCTGTTCCAGAACCTTAAACTGGCCAATGTAGCGAGGAGCAAACTTAGTGGACTCAACTCGCAGCCTGATGTTACGGGCGGAGAGCCACACTAAGTCGCCAGGAGCAAAGACCGGAGCGGGGCGCGGTGTGTATCAGCCGAAACCCTCATTCTCTCCTTGGAGGCCCGGATGGCATCCTGTGTGCGGTCCCAGATGTCACGTGCCTCCACCGCCCAGTCTGCCACCCTAGAATGGATGACACGGGCATGGGCACAGGGACACGCGGATGCTGGCCGTAATTAAGGAGAAAAGGAGTTTGACCAGTGGAATCGGCTACGGCGTTGTTCAGGGCAAATTCCGCCCAAGGTAGCAAAGATGCCCAGTCATCCTGCCTAGCAGAGACGAAATGTCGCAAATATGTCACCAGAGTCTGGTTGGTTCTCTCCACCAACCCATTCGTCTCAGGATGGTATGCAGAGGAGAGGTTTAACTCTATGCTGGGTAAACGGCAGAGCTCTCTCCAAAACCGAGATGCGAACTGGGGACCCCGATCACTGACAATCTTATCAGGCATACCATGCAAACGGAAAACGTGTTTAATGAACAACACCGCCAAGGCCCGTGCTGAGCGTAACCGAGGAAGTGGCACCAAATGCACCATCTTGGAGAAATGGTCGGTGACAACCCAAATAATGGAGCAGCCACGCGACTTGGGTAGACCCACCACAAAGTCCATCCCGACCATCTCCCAGGGCATGTCTGCCACCGGTAGAGGGTAAAGCAACCCAGCAGGCCATTGCTGAGGAGATTGATTCTGGGCGCAAGAAACGCACGCCTGAATATAGTCCTTGACATCTCGGGCCATATGCGGCCACCAGTATGTTCTCGCCAGAAGCTCAGATGTCCTCTTGGTCCCAAAATGCCCACCCACTCTGGAGGAGTGAGCCCAAGAGAGAACCTCCGGTCGCAAGTTAGCTGGTACAAAAGTCTTGCCCGGGGGCACAGACTCTAGCGAAACCGGAGCTACAGTTCTCAGGCTCTCAGAAGGGACAATAAGCCGAGGCTCCTCCTCCTCCTCCGATGACACCACGGAGCAGGAGAGAGCGTCAGCACGAACGTTCTTCTCCCCGGAGAGGAAATGGAGAGTAAAATGGAACCGGGAGAAGAACAGGGACCATCTAGAATGGCGAGAATTCAGCCGCTGGGCCGTTTGCAGATACACCAAGTTCTTGTGGTCAGTGAAGACTTGGAAGGGAAAGCGAGCTCCCTCCAAGAGATGTCTCCACTCCAAAAAAGCCAACTTCATGGCCAGCAACTCCCTGTCCCCGATGGAATAATTCCTCTCCGCTGGTGTGAAGGTCTTGGAAGAGAAGAGGCAAGGATGCTTCCGACCTTGAGCATCCTTTTGGAAAAGGACTGCTCCAGCACCAACGGATGAGGCATCCACCTCCAAGATAAATGGCTTATCAACATCGGGGCGATGTAGGATGGGAGCGCTAGCGAAGTGTGACTTGATCGAGAGAAAGGCTTTGGAGACCTCCTCTGACCACAACTTGGGATTTGCTCCCTTCTTGGTGAGGGCAACCAAGGGAGCTACCAAAGTTGAGAAGTGTGGAATGAACTGGCGATAGTAATTAATGAACCCCATAAAGCGCTGCACCGCTTTAAGAGAATGGGGTTCCTGCCAGTCCATTACAGCCTGTAGCTTGGCAGGATCCATAGCCAAACCCTGGGCAGAGATGATATAACCAAGGAAAGGCAGGGACTCCTGCTCAAACACACACTTCTCCAACTTGGCGTAGAGGGAGTTTGCCCGTAAGAGGTCGAAGACTTTGCGAACATCTCTCCGATGGGAGTCAATATCTGGAGAGAAGATGAGAATATCATCCAGATAGACTACGACCAAGGTGGTGAGCATATCCCGGAAGATGTCGTTCACAAAGTCTTGGAAAACGGCTGGGGCATTACAGAGCCCAAAGGGCATCACCAGATATTCATAGTGCCCATCCCTGGTGTTAAAAGCAGTCTTCCATTCATCCCCCTCACGGATGCGAATCAGGTTGTAAGCACCCCGCAGATCTAACTTTGTAAATACCCTCGCTCCCCGTAGCCTATCAAACAGCTCAGATATCAGGGGTAGTGGGTATTTTTTCTTAACGGTGGTGGCGTTAAGACCCCTGTAGTCTATGCATGGACGTAAGTCTCAAGTCTTCTTCTGTACGAAGAAGAACCCTGCCCCTGCCGGTGACACTGACTTCCTAATGAATCCTCTTGCCAGATTCTCCTGGATGTACTGGGACATTGCCTCCATCTCCGGGAGAGATAACGGATAGACTCGACCCCGGGGAGGCTCAGCACCAGGCAAGAGGTCAATAGGACAGTCATAGGGGCGGTGAGGCGGAAGGGTCTCCGCAGCTCTTTTGGAGAACACGTCTGCATAGGGCCAATAGTGCTTGGGGAGAGAGGAAAGATCTGCGGGTACCTGTGTAGTAGCAACCTGAACGCACTCCCTCAGACATCTACCCTCACAAGATTTACTCCATCCCAAAATTCTCCCAGAGGACCACTCAATATGAGGAGAATGGTAGCGAAGCCATGGTATCCCCAACAGGACCTCATCAATTCCCTCAGGAATGACTAATAGGGAGATTATCTCCTGATGTGATGGAGACACAGATAGCGTGAAAGGAATGGTTTGGTGGGTAATCTGTGAAGGTAGTGTTGACCCATTTACCACTCGAACGGTTACCGGCTTGGCGAGCATCACCAAGGGTATTGCGTGACGCTGGGCAAAAGCGGAAGACATAAAGTTACCCTCTGCCCTAGAATCCACGCATAGCTCGACCATAAGAGTGGATGGGCCTATGGTAATTGTCCCCTTGAAGGACAACTTTGAGGCAAACGTCGCCGTGTCTAGTGTACCTCCTCCAACTGCCACTAGACGCTGACGTTTCCCCGACCGCTGAGGACCCTTGGAGGCAAGGTGTCCTGACTGCTGGCAAACATGACGGACCTTATGTGCACGGGCAGACTGAGACTTGGATCCCGCTCGTGTCACCTCTAAGGCCTCATGTGACTCGGATGCCTGGACTGGAGATTCCAAAGGTTTGGCGAAGGTGGGAGCCAGCCGAAACCTCTGCCTACACTGGGCTCGCTCCAGCCTCCGCTCGTTAAAACGGAGGTCAATACAAGTAGAGACAGTTATGAACTCCTCCAGTGTGGCAGGAATCTCCCTAGTGGCCAGAGCGTCCTTAATGTGGTCAGCCAGGCCCCTCCAAAATATGGGGATAAGGGCTTTATCCGACCACTCCAGCTCGGAAGCTAAAGTACGGAAGCGGACAGAAAAATGGCTGACCAAGGACTCACCCTGAGTTAATGCCAGTAGTTGGAACGCTGTGTCATGGGTGACTTGAGGTCCTAAAAAGACCTTTTTCAGAGTGCTCAGGAACAACGGAGCACTCTGCACCACATGATCACCACGCTCCCACAGCGGCGTAGCCCACTCCAACGCCCTGTCCGACAAAAGAGACACAATAAATCCCACCTTAGCCCGCTCTGTAGGAAAACGTGCAGCCAGGAGCTCGAGGTGAATAGAGCACTGACTCGCGAATCCCCTACAAGTTTTGCTATTTCCAGAAAAATTTTATGGCAGCGGGAGGCGAGATAACGTCGGAACAGGGGTGGCAGTGAACAAGGTTGCTGCAGCCACGCTAGCAGCCTGTACATTAACTGCGGTAACATCCACAGCTGAGGTTGAGCTCTCGAGAGCCGCCAACCTACCCTCCAGCTGCTGGATATACCGCAAAGGTTGCTGAATGTCCGCCATTTACTAGCCAGACCCTGGCGCTAGTATTCTGTTAGGGCTAGCGGAACGCACCGAGTAAATAGAGATGTTTATTGATATTGGTGCGTTCGCAGCCCAGGGTCCACCGTGCAGGAGTACCTGCTGCTAGCAAACGGCGGAGCTATATGGCGGTATAGACTAACTCAGTTAATTCACTGAGTAGCCGTGAAAGGAAAGCACTGTGCCCTGTTAGACTCCACAGAGGCACAGGCTAACTGCCCAAACAGAGAGCAGTCAGTGGTCACACAAACACACAAAACTCCTCGCCAGAGGAGCCAGCATTCTAGGGGCTTATTTCAGCCGGGTCCCTGAATACACTCAGACTCAATCTCCTCGCCGGAGGAGCCAGCATTCTAGGGGCTTATTTCAGCTGGGTCCCTGAACACACATACATGTGACCACACTGGCGCAAAGCACATAACATAAGACAATACTAGCGCATGGCCGTGCGGTCATGCGCAGTTTATATAGTTGCAGCACAGGAAGCTGCTACTGAAGTTTTTGCCCTTTCAGGACCTTCCAGAAGGACCAATGGAAAGTGCTGCAGTACCTGAGCATGTTTTGCCCTTTCAGGACCTTCCAGAAGGACCAATGGAATGTACTGCAGCACCTGAGCATGTGACCGAACATGTGGCCCTCGACCTCCAATGGGAGACCCTGCCCTGGGCATGCTCAGTGTGAGTAAACAAGGACTTAGTCCCAGAGAGGCTCGCTCGCCGCAGATCAGTGCAGGGTACCATAGGAAAGCCAGAAAAGGCAGTAGTGACCCTATGCACCGAATCAGCCCCAGCGAGACACTGGGAGCGACGTCTGCGCTGAGCAGAGCCCACTGTGGCCGATACCGAATGGGAGACCGCAGCAGACACGGATCGAGATTCCCCCTGTGCAGCAGAGGAAACTCGACTCCTAACAGTGCGCTTCCTCGGGCCCTATGTTCTGCCTGGGGCCCTGTGTGCTACCTGGGGCCCCGGTGTGCTGCCTGGGGCCCTGGTGGTTGCCTGGGGCCCCTGTGAGCTGCCTGGGGTCCTGTACGCTGGCTGGGGCCCTGTGTACTGTATGGGGGTTTGTGCTCTGCCTGGGGCCTTGTGCGCCGCCTGGGACCTCGTGTGCTGCCTGAGGCCCTGTGCACTGCCTGGGGCCCCTTGTGGGCTGCCTGGGGTCCTGTGCGCTGCCTGGGGTCCTGTATGCTGTTTGGGGCCCCGTGCACTTCCTGTGGCCCCTGTGGTCTTTCTGGGGCCCCTCTGTGCTCCATGTTGCCCTGTGCACTGCCTGGGGCCCCTGTGCTCTTCCTGGGGCCCCTCTGTGCTGCCTGGGGCCCTGTGTGCTGCCTTGGGCCCCTGTGCACTGCCTGGGCCCTGTGTTCTGCCAGGGGCCCCGTGTGCTGCCTGAGGCCCCTGTGCGCTGCCTGGAGCCCTGTGGGCTGCCTGGGGTCCTGTGCACTGTCTAGGGCACCATGCGTTGTTTGGAGCTCCGTGCGCTGCATGGGGCCCCTGTGTGCTACCTGGGGCCCTGTGCGCTGCCTGGGGCCCTGTGCGCTGCCTGGGGCCCCGTGCACTGCCTGGGGCCCTATGCGCTCCCTGGGGCCCCTGTGTGCTGCCTGGGGCCCTGTACTCTGTCTGGGGCCCTGCGTGCTGCCTGGGGTGCCTGTGTGCTACCTGGGGCCCTGTGCGCTGCCTGGGGCCCTGTGCGCTGCCTGGGGCCCCGTGCACTGCCTGGGGTCCTATGCGCTCCCTGGGGTGCCTGTGTGCTGCCTGGGGCCCTGTGCGCTGCATGGGGCCTTGTGCGCTGCCTTGGGCCATGTGCGCTGCCTGGGGCCCCGTTTGCTGCTGGGGCTCCGTTATTGATTATATCACTCAATGGTTCTCAAAAGGCTGAAAAATCTGATCTACAGCAGCTGGGGTATATTCTGACCTGGAGGGGTATAATCTGGACTAGTCCAATTTATACCCCGGGGTATAATAATAATAATAATAATCTTTCTTTTTATATAGCGCTAACATATTACGCAGCGCTTTACAGGTTGCAGACATTATCATCCCTGTCTTAGTTGAGGCTCACTATCTAAATTCCCTGTCAGTATGTCTTTGGAATGTGGGAGGAAACCGGAGTACCCGGAGGAAACCCACGCAAACATGGAGAGAACATACAAACTCTTTGCAGATGTTGTCCTTGGTGGGGTTTGAACCCAGGACTCTAGCGCTGCAAGGCTAAATTCTGGCCCAGAGGGGTATAAACTGGACTAGTCCAATTTATACCCCGGGGTATAGTTTGGGCCATGCCATAATATACCCGGGGTAATATCTGGCCTAGGCCACTTTATCCCCGGGTATATTCTGGGTGGGGGGGTTAATCTGAATGTTACACCGGCATTGGTGAATTACAGTTTTGAGGCAGAAGACCCGGCATTGGCGAATTGCATTGTTGAGGCTGAAGAACCTGCATTGGAGAATTGCAGTGTAGAGGCTGAAGACCCAGCAGTGGAGAATTACAGTTTTGAGGCTGAAGACCTGGCATTGGAGAATTGCAGTGTTGAGGCTGAAGACTTGGCATTGGAGATTAGTATTGTTGAAGTTGACCAACCCCTAAAGTTCCTATTATTAGGAAGTGAGTCTCCCATACTGTTTGCCTATGCATTGAATGCAAGTCCTGCCCCAAATTTGAACACACTCCAGTACCCCTTGGAAGAAACGTGGAGCAGGGTTACATAAACATCTGTTCCTTCCCATTACAAAGGAGTGGGTCTCCTATATCCATGCAGAAAGTGTATGGGCTGACAAATATTTCCCCCTTGGAGGTATATATAAACATGCTGTATAAAACTTTTTGTTACGGGCTTCATAAACACCATTTAAAAAAATTATGTGGCTGGGAAATATAATATGCAAATTGCCTCTTCTGAGAAAAAGAGCACTTAACTCTATAGCGCCACCTGTTGGAAGTAGCGATCCTACAAGTCACAATCAACTCTTCAACGTCTCTTTTTCTCAGAAGAGGCAATTTGCATATTATATTTCCCAGAGGAGCATTGCATGGCGAATAAGCCTCCTTACCTTGACAAGCCAGAGATGGTATGTCACTCTCCATAAGGAGAAACGATAACCTTTAGACCCCAGTCCAGAGCCTCTCACCTAGCCAAATTAGTTCTCATGCTTCGCACTGACGAGGGCCAACAGCCGGAAACACCGTGTCTGCGAATTGAGATACTAATTTGGCTTTTATCCTAAGTCATATTGCACGACTCGTGAAAGAGTTGATTGTGACTTGTAGGATCGCTACTTCCAACAGGTGGCGCTATAGAGTTAAGTCCTCTTTTTCTCAGAAGAGGCAATTTGCATATTATATTTCCCAGAGGAGCATTGCATGGCGAATAAGCCTCCTTACCTTGACAAGCCAGAGATGGTATGTCACTCTCCATAAGGAGAAACGATACCCCTTAGACCTCAGTCCAGAGCCTCTCACCTAGCCAAATTAGTTATCATGCTTTGCACTGACGAGGGCCAACAGCCTGAAACACCGTGTCTGCGAATTGAGATACTAATTTGGCTTTTATCCTAAGCCAGGGGTGTCAAACTGCATTCCTCGAGGGCCGCAAACCATGCGTGTTTTCAAGATTTCCTTAGCTTTGCACAAGGTGCTGCAATCATTATGTGTGTAGGTGATTAAATTATCACCTGTGCAGTACAAGGAAATCCTGAAATCATGACCTGTTTGCAGCCCTCGAGGAATGCAGTTTGACACCCCTGTCCTAAGCCATTTAAAGGGACATTGTCACCTGAATTTGGAGGGAACAATCTTCAGCCATAGAGGCGGGGTTTTGGGGTGTTTGATTCACCCTTTCCTTACCCGCTGGCTGCATGCCGGCTGCAATATTGGATTGAAGTTCATTCTCTGTCCTCCATAGTACACGCCTGCGCAAGGCAAGATTGCTTTGTGCAGGCATGTACTATGGAGGACAGAGAATAAACTTCAATCTAATATTGCAGCCAGCATGCAGCCAGCGGGTAAGGAAAGGGTGGATCAAACACCGGAAAATCCTGCCTCTATGGCTGAAGATTGTTCCCTCCAAATTCAGGTGGCAGTGTCACTTTAAGCACGTCTGAAATTGTTGTACAAATTCTGAGACATTTTAGTGGAGCTTGGGATTTTTGCTCTTAAAAAGGTAAAAGACAAAAATTAAGTATTTTTTTAATTTGTGCAAAGTTAGTGGACCTGCAATTTGAAGAATCTGTCAATAAAAAAGTAACTTAACCCCTTAACGACCACTGATACACTTTTTCACGGCGGCAGTTAAGGGCACTTAAACCACACAAAAAAGTGTTTAGCGCCCCCAGAGTCAGAATTTCTCCGGAGTCTCGGTGTTGCAATCGCCTTTATTTACGGTTTAACTTCGACCGCAAAAAAAGTCTGATTTTCCATTTAGGAGACAATCCCCCTGGACGAAGCTTAACCGCGAAACGCGCATCGGGGTCCATCTACTGCTCTGTTTTTCCAGGTAAATACATTCCTACCTCTCCCTATGCCTTGCACTTTAGCACTACATGCACTTTGTGGCCATTATATGGATACCACTTAAAGGATCTCTAGGGCTCTCTTATCTCCTGTGTTAGGCTTTTTTGTCTGCCAACATACATTTGATTATTTATTTATCCCTTTGTATCCTTTACTAATCTTGTGGCATAAGACACGCGGTTGTTCTTGAGGCATATCTTTCCAGCCCATATATCCTAGGCATTTTTTACTATGACATACTTATGGTCTTATTATATATATATAATTGTCTATTATTCATGCCTCATTGATTTCTATTGGGCTTCACCTGCAAGTAATTTGGGATCATTTGGTTTTTGATAGGTGTTTTGTATGTATTTTCCTTAGCAGACAGTATATTCTGTCTCATGTATCTCCACTGATTGTTATTGGACTTTATTAGAATTTTTATTGTACTATTAATAAAATTCAGTGTTTTTATTGGCACAAAGCTTCCGCTCTGTTTCTATCTTTTGATATTTGCTCTAATTTGGAAGTGCCTCAGATATAGGCTATTGTTTTGGGTACATTTAATTTCTCTCTCCTATGATGTGATCGTACATCAGAGGAGAGAGAAATAGGGTCCTCCGATAACTCCCTAGTACATCTGGTGTTCCTGCATGCCCCCGTGAAATCCCCCAGGCTGCTGGCGTCTTCTTGCAGGAGAAAATGGCAGGCGCATGCGCAGTGCACCCACCAAGATCTGACGGCTGGCACCTGGCAATAATAGGAACATTTTCCTATTGGTTCATTTTGATCACTGTGATAGACACTATCACAGTGATCAAAATAATAAAAAAAAAAAAAAACCTTTTCATTACCCCCTTATTTAGGTAACAATAATTAAATACATTTTTTTTTATTTCCATTAGGGTTAGCGTTGGACTAAAGTGAGTTGGGCTAAAGTTAGGGTAAGGGTTAGGGCTAGGGCTAGGGCTAGGGTTAGGATTAAGGTTAGGGTTAGGATTACAGTTAGGGTTGGGATTAGAGTTAGGGGTGTGTTAGGATTAGGTTTGTGATTAGAGTTTGTATTAGGGTTAGGGTCATGGTTGGTATTAGGGTTACGGGTGTGTTGGGGTTAGGGTTGGAGATAGAATTGGGGGATTTCCAATGTTTAGGAACATCAAGGGGTCTCCAAATGCGATATGGCGCCACCATTGATTCCAGCCAATATTGCTTTAAAAAAACAGTACTCCCTCCATTTTAAACACTGCCATGCAAACAAACAGTGGCTTTTCCCAACATATTGGGTATCAGCGTACTCAGGAGAAATTGCACAACAAATTTTTTTGGTCCACTGTCTCCTAATATCCTTGTGAAAATAAAAAAAAAATTCCAAATGAAACTTTTGTGAAAAAAGTAAAATGTTAATTTTTTCCTTCCACATTACTTTAGTTCTTGTGAAGTATCTGAAGGGTTAATAATCTTCTTGAATGTGGTTTTGCGTACATTGAGGGGTGCAGTTTTTAGAATGGTGTCACTTTTGGCTATTTTCTGCTATATTGACCCCCCAAAGTCACTTCAAATGTGAGGTGGTCCCTAAAAAAAATGTTTTTGTAAATTTTGTTGGAAAAATGAAAAATTGCTGGTCAACTTTTAACCCTTATAACTTCCTTACAAAAAAAATTGTTTCCAAAATTGTACTGATGTAAATAAGACATGTAGGAAATGTTATTTATTAAGTATTTTGTGTGACACCACTCTCTGATTTATTGGCATAAAAAAAGTCTGAAAATTGTAAAATTTTCAAAATTTTTGCCGTATTTCCGTATTTTTCATAAATAATCGCGTTATATCAAAGAAATTTTACCACTATCATGAATTACAATATGTCATGAAAAAAACAGTCTCTGAATCAGTGGGATCTGTTGAAACGTTCCAGAGTTATAACCACATAAAGTGACAGTGGTCAGAATTGTAAAAATTGGCTTGGTCATTTAGCACCAAATTTAGTCTGTCACTAAGGGGTTAAAAAACTGCAAACAATCAATCAAGCCCATGATATACATACATATATATTTATTTATAGATATATATATATATGCAGGATCGGACTGTCCCACGGGACACAAGTGAAATGCCCGGTGGGCCCCTGGGCCTCAGAGAAGAGGAAGAAAAAAAAAATTAGGGCCCTTTTAAAATGAAAGGCCCATGGCACCAGCTGGTTAACCCAGGTAAGCGCTGGGGGCCCTGGGCGAAAAGGGGGGACACAGCATGGGGTCCGTGAGTCGGGGGAGTCTAGTGCCATCGGGGCCCACCCTTCTAATACTCACCTACCCTCGTTCCGGCAGCTGCAGTGTCTTCAGCACCCTCTGACTCTGCAAAGTCTCAGGGCAGAGGGTGCGATGACATCATAACTGCACGCTCAACTTCTCTGTCCTGAGCGTTGCAGAGTCGAGAGAGATGCTGAGTGTACGGGACCTATGGAGGCTTGATTATGCACAGGTGGATTATATTTATCATCATTAGGCATTTAGGACAACATTGGATCATTCAGAGATCCACAATGAACTCCTGGAGTGAGTTTGCTACACTGAAAGTAAAGGGGCCGAATAATATTGCACGCTCCACTTTTCAGTTTTTGAATTTCCCAAAAAATTTTAAATAACCAATACATTTCGTTCAACTTCACAATTGTGTTCCACTTGTTGATTCTTCACCAAAAAATGTAATTTGGTATCTTTATGTTTGAAGCATGATATGTGGGAAAAGGTTGAAAAGTTCCAGGGAGCCGAATACTTTCGCAAGGCACTGTATATATATCAGAGATTCATTGAGAAGTGTTTTAAGTTTTCTAATATGATTATGCTTTTCAACATAGATGGAACTGAGACTGATTACATTCCAAACATTTGCCAAAAAGGACATTATTTTGCTGCACTGCATGTCTGAGCATTAAAGTGCATATATTTTCAAGGTGGGTACTCCACAAATGCCCTGCAGATGTGGTCTAAACTAAACATTAACCAATCTAAAATTCAATATCAAGGTCATGATTACATCAAATTCAGAGCTAAAAGTGAATTTTCTTGGGACAATCTGCTTTTTATATAAAAAAGTAGAATCAATACTAACATTCTCACTTACGTTTTATAATACAAGCTCTCAAATATTTTAAATATGAAAGCATAACATTCTTTTGATTCAAAATACTTTGGACTATTATCAATGTGTTCTTTCTAATCTTTATGTACTATCCAATTTGTTAACTTAAAATTAAGTGACGAACATTTGGGATATTAAATTTATATTCTCATTATTCCAGGCAGGATTAATTTAGATTAAATTGAAAGACATTTTGTCTCTGTAATGAGTTTCCAATAGCTGCCAGCCTAAATTTGAAGAAACATTATTAATTAAATGTAATACCAAATGCATTTCCAGATTTTCTGTGGCACAAATTATTTCATATTCAGTGTATTCATTTTTTTTTTAATTATGAGTATTGTTTAATACACACTGTAATTTAAATTCCTATTTTCGTTAAAGTAATTATAATGTTAATAAAATAGATGTATTGACGAAAATATAGACTGATATAGTTCACTAAACATGTTGATGAATAAGGTACTGATTGTTACATTAATATCATTAATAATTAGCTTTTTGAAGCACCAAACTAATAAAGAATTGACTGTATTGATATATTTATATTATATTACAGATCATCTAATCAAGTCTATGCAAATCAAATTTAAAGGGAACCTGTCACCCCGAAAATCGCGGGTGAGGTAAGCCCACCGGCATCAGGGGCTTATCTACAGCATTCTGTAATGCTGTAGATAAGCCCCCGATGTTACCTGAAAGAGGAGAAAAAGACATTATATTATACTCACCCAGGGGGGGTCCCGCTGCTGGTCAGGTCGGATGGGCGTCTCCGGTCCGCTGCGGCGCCGCCCATCTTCATTACAAGACATACTCTTCTGATCTTCACCCACGGCTCCGGTGCAGGCGTACTTTGCTCTGCCCTGTTGAGGACAGACAAAGTACTGCAGTGGGCAGGCGCCAGGCCTCTGACCTTTCCGGTGCCTGCGCACTGCAGTACTATCCTCTGCCCTCAAGAGGGCAGAGCAAAGTAGCGTGCGCCAGAGCCGTGGCTGAAGATCAAAAGAGGACGTCTTGTAATGAAGATGGGAGGCGCCGCAGTGGACCGGAGACGCCCATCCGACCTGACCAGCAGCGGGACCGCCCCTGGGTGAGTATAATATAACGTCTTTTTCTCCTCTTTCAGGTAACATCGGGAGCTTATCTACAGCATTACAGAATGCTGTAGATAAGCCCCTGATGCCGGTGGGCTTACCTCACCCGCGATTTTCGGGGTGACAGGTTCCCTTTAAGTCAAATATTATGAAATTCGCAGGTCCTTCAAATTTGCATTTCGATTTCTGCGAATCACCCAAAAAAATGCCCTCCACCAATTTACACATTGAAGAAAACTGCAACAGTCCCACAAGGTTGAAATTACATTAGGCACGACTGTGTAAGCTTCCCATAATGCCTTGCTGCTGGAGCGCCCCCAGACACAGGGCCACAAGTCACTCGGTACCGTTCCCTTCTCCTTCGGTTCTGTGGTTGTCACGGTGGCTGGACCCGGTCGTGAGCGTCCAATGAAGGTGGTAGTACAGTCTGTCAGGGGTTCGTGACGCCACCTGTGGTGTTCGGTCAGAGTGACCAACGCTGCTGTGGGGTCCGCTGGGGTAATGGAATGGCAGCTGGATGGTGTACCTTCCCACAGGTGAAGTATGTCCCCAGGGCTTCCCAGTAAGGTGGATGGTGATGGTGTGAGGTGCAGGCAATAACGAGGACACAAGGTTGCAGTCTCTTTACCTTTTTACTGAAGGCTTCAATATACTCAGTCCAGAGCACGTTCAACCAGGCTATCAGAGTCCGGCCGGTCCGATGGGCACATCCAGAGTTTCCCTCGCAGATGGAAATTGTTGCCTACCAATAGCGCCTGTGTGTTGTAGTCCTACCCTGCTGAGCATTCGGAATAGTCCTCACAACTGCTGTTCTCCTTCGTTCGTTCTCTACAGCTTTCTCTCTCTCTCTCGTTCTTTGGTTCCAGATGTTGCTAGTTTCTAACGTCCCCCAGGTATATTTTGGCTAGGACGCCACCCGTTTGACGGGAAGGCTTGGAGGTCTTCCGGGACCCTAGAGACGCCCCTCTCCCAATGTTGCCTCCTATGTCTTCGTAGGTGTAGAAGGTAGACAGCCAATCTATAATCAACTGTCCAGCAGAATTTGAAGTAAGGCCTGAAGTCAGTTACTCCTACGGTGATCCGGCCACTGACTACGCGCCTCAGTAAGATGTTGCCTGTCTCTCTCGGCACGACTCTTACTGGCTCTCCTTTGTGCTGATTTCGTTTACACTGTTCCACAATATTCTTCCCTTCTTGTCTCTCTCTTAGGATACCGCCGCAAGGTGTGCAGGCGCGGTGCCATTACGTTCTGTTCTGTTCGCTAGGCACCTGCCAGGTTCCCACGCCTGACAGGGACCCCCCTGTGTCTTCTCCTTGCAATACCCCCTGCCACGGGATGTTGCCCGGTTCCAACCCAGTCAGCTTCTGACTAACTTCCTATCCAGCCCCTAGTTTTACCAGTGTGAGGAGTGGCCCAATAAATAAAGCCTTTTTCTCCCCCTAGTGGCCGGAGTGTGAAGTGTAATGTGTGCTGGTGATACCTAGTCAGGAGAACTCCTTAGTGCCATCGGACATACCGCTACTCTCCTTAGTGGCAGAGTGCCATACTGCAACGATCAGGTCTCTGGGGTACTGCACTGCCATTACACATACCGTAGTCAATCAGGAGTGACCACCATAGCCTGTTTAAAAGCCTAAGCAAGGAATACAGAAGCCATTAGAGTAATTATAGGACAGTGACAATATGTCAGCACTCACGACTCGGCAGCAGAGATAGAAAGACAAAGACTATTCAATTGCATTGTGCTTTTTGAAGGATATTTATAATCAGCAGGGAGAAAATATTATAATAAGGGTATTAAAACCTAACTTTTAGAGACAAAATTTAAAATATCAGAGACCAAACATAAATAGGGTGCACAAAAGTGCATATAAAAAGTAAAGTGCTGCTTATCAATTCTGATGAGATGTGTCCGTCCCTACAGAGTGAAGTCAGAAGGAGCTGGAGAAATCACATGGGGTGCAGCTGGGTGTTCTTTGGCCAGTCCTCCCATATCAGAGCTCCTGCTGACTTTACTCTGGAGGTACACATCTCATCAGAACTGATGGATGAGATTGAAGCTTTTTTCTATTCAGCATGAATATAGATGAGCACTTTACTTTTTATATGTTCCTTTGTGCACCTTATTTATGTTTGGTCGCAATTTGATATTGTCTCCCACCTCCAGGTACACCTTTCTGACATTTTAAATTTTCTCATTAAAAGTGTTCCTAAAAGAATTCACGCTTTAATATTTTTAAGGCAATGGCTGGTTATGCCAAATAATAACTTTATTTAGATTTCTCTTTTGTTCATTTACTTTAAAATCTGTCAATTGAGAAACATATATAATTAACACTTGTTTTAAAAATATTCTTAGTTTGCAGCATTTTTTTGAGATCTGCCTAATTTATATATATATATGTATATATATATATATATATATATATGTATATATATATATAATAATTTTTGATTATTACATAAATCATATATAGTAGCACTTTTTTAATTTTGTCTACAGTCTCAGTACATGATAGATGCAACTGTGCAGAGAGGTACGTTGTGGCATGAATACGGATTTTGATTAAACCTTCTTGCACTTTATGGGAACTGGCTGACTTGTTTTCATTATTAGATGGAAACTGTTCCCAGTAGTGCTCATATACACCATGGATAGCATATATACATAAAAATCAGATGTGTGAATGAGGCCTTACATGGACTACTATAGAGGTTATCGCAGTCTGATAGAAAAAATATTGTGGCATGATCCATCAGAAGCTGAATGTGCAGGATAAGTATAGTTCTCTCATCTGGCAAGTAATGGATGGAAAAACACATTAGTAAACATGTTAATGGCTACTAGTACTCAAAATTTGATATGCATGGGACAGAAAAAGAAGGAGAATAATGATCGTTAACTAGTCAGTAGTTTATCTTGGATCTATGTCAAAATTATTCATACCAGTCAAATAATTGTGTCGGTTTACTGTATGTCTTTGTCCATTCTGTAGTAGATTTTTAACTGGTGTATTTTGTTTAAAATAAAGCCACAAAGCTGTGATTACTCCATTGATTAACATTCTGGCATTACTCATGCCAAAACAGCCCCTTTGATGTATGATGAGTTTTGCTATTATATCCATGCCGAAATAATTTTCTTGATCAAAAATAACAAAATTTGAAGTAGGGTTTTTGAAGCAGAAGAGAAGAATCTATTAGTTATCACAAGTCATTGGCTGCTGGGAATAGCTTCAGCAAGCATCCATGTTCTTTTTGTAGGCAACCAATGACTCTCTCTGATGTTATTGGGGTGGCCCATTTGGAGGACGTCTCTGCCATGTACGTTCTTGGCTCAATAATTGTTCCTGTGTTATTGATTATATTTTTTACTTCAATTCTTAAGCTGAGTTTTGCCTTTTTCCTGATTAGGTTCCTGTCTTATTCTTGTATTTGCTAGCTTACTCCTGTAGTTTTACTTCAGGTATACAATGCAAAATAAATTCCAGCTTAACTATCATAATGTCTCAAGGATGAAGATTCCATCATCAGAAATATAAATGAATAAAATGATTTTGTCTTATTTAATCATATTTATGTCAAACAGAATGCAAGAAAAAGTCCAATTTATGAATGAGTGCCATGTGGAGCCAAAGTTGTAGTGGTCGCCAACCCAAGGCGTCATTGTGAGCACATTTAGTGCCCTGAGCAGTAAGTAACGAAACATCGCTATTAGGGTAGGTGCAGAAGAGAGCATTTTTAGTCATCCAAAATAATTGTATCACTTATGAACATTACATTCTGATCAAATTTTGAAAATTTTTCCATCTTCTCTATTCTGTGAGTGCATGGAAATCATGATTCTCGAATCGGATGTCATCTGAGTACAGTCTGAGTACAGCCATTTGGTAAGAGCTATAGCTATTTGGATAAGGTCTTATCAGAAGATATTTCATCAACCCTATTAATCACTAAAACTCAACCCCATTTCATATTCTTAAAGGGAACCTGTCACCCCGTTTTTTCAGATTGAGATAAAAATACTGTTAAATAGGGCCTGCGCTGTGCGTTACAATAGTGTATGTAGTGTGCCCTGATTCCCAACCTATGCTGCGAAATACATTACCAAAGTCGCTGTTTTCACCTGTCAATCAGGCTGGTCGGGTCAGGTGGGCGTGGTGACATCGCTGTTTCTTCACCAGCTTTCTCTTGGTGGCGTAGTGGTGTGCGCATGTCCAAGTTCCGAATCCACTGCGCGCAGGTGAGGAAAAAGCGCGCGATCTGCGCTATTACCCTTGTAATCGGTGGGGGCGGCCATCTTCCTGAGGCCGCGCGTGCGCAGATGGAGTGCTCTGATGCACGGGGCTTCAGGAAAAAGGCCGCGGGATGCCGCGCATGCGCAGATGGAGATCGCGGTGGCCATTTTCCCAAAGCCGAGTTTGCATCTCGGCTTCAGGAAAATGGCCGCCGCGATCTCCATCTGCGCATGCGCGGCATCCCACGGCCATTTTCCTGAAGCCCCGTGCATCAGAGCACTCCATCTGCGCATGCGCGACCTCAGGAAGATGGCCACCCCCACCGATTACAGATTACAAGGGGAATAGCGCAGATCGCGCGCTTTTTCTTCACCTGCTCGCAGTGGATTCGGAACTTGGACATGCGCACACCACTACGCCACCAACGGAAAGCTGGGGAAGAAACAGCGATGTCACCACGCCCACCTGACCTGACCAGCCTGAATGACAGGCGAAAATGGCGACTTTGGTAATGTATTTCGCAGCATAGATGGGGAATCAGGGTACACTACATACACTATTGTAACGCACAGCGCAGGCCCTATTTAACAGTATTTTTATCTCAATCTGAAAAAACGGGGTGACAGGTTCCCTATAAGGCAAAACTTAAGGCGAAAGAACCACAAACAAGCACCAACTGAAGTCAACTGCAGAAGAGGCCTGGCAAATCATCACAAAGGAGAAAACTCAGCATTTGGTTATGTCCATGGCTTTCAGACTTCAAGCAGTCATTGCCTGCACAAGACTCTCTACAAAGTATTAAAATTGATATTCTTAAAAATAGTTGCAATTCCTAAACGTTTTACAGGATATTCTTCACTACAGCTCAACCTTAACCAATTGCTTTTAGTAATGACTATGCTTCATTGTTTGATTTATGGGGAACTAAGCCTTTTGTGAAGGGGAAAACCCTCTCCTAACAATTGATTATCCATCAGTTTGATGAAACCCCTATCGACACCCACAGACCATCAATTAGTCGTTTTTGGTTCTTGTGTCAAATGGATGTAAAAAAATAAGTGAGCCTGAACAGCCATGGCTGAAAATTGTATTGCAGCTCATAATCAGTTATAACTCAGTTTTTTTTACATGGGTCTTGAATACAGCTGATTGGTGGGGTAATTGATGTCATACCTGGGGCGGCACGGTGGCGCAGTGGTTAGCACTGCAGCCTTGCAGCGCTGGAGTCCTGGGTTCAAACCCCGCAAAGGACAACATCTGCAAAGAGTTTGTATGTTCTCTCCGTGTTTGCATGGGTTTCCTCCGGGCACTCCGGTTTCTTCCCACATTCCAAAGACATACTGATAGAGCCCCATCGGGGACAGTGATGATAATGTGTGCAAAAATGTAAAGCGCTGCGGAATATGTTAGCGCTATATAAAAATAAAGATTATTATTATTATTATTATTATACCCCTACTGGGAAATTAGATTGTGAGCCCCATCGGGGACAGTGATGATAATGTGTGCAAAAATGTAAAGCGCTGCGGAATATGTTAGCGCTATATAAAAATAAAGATTATTATTATTATTATACCCCTACTGGACTTATTTTTTTATTTTTTATTATTTTATGTAAACCACTATTACACTATTCAATGATAAACCAACAGAATCATACATTTTGAATAAATAAACCCATTACCTACCCCCAGAACAACTGGATATGCCTAAATAGAAGTGAGATTGCTTAACAGCAAAAACACATATTCCTTTTATTTATATCACTACTACTTCCAATAAAGACTTTCTTAAAATGATAATAATGTTGAGTAAACTTTACACATGCCTCAAAAATGTATCTCTTTTCCAGCACTTTGCCATAGTTAATGTGATGAGTTTAGTTATAAACGTTGGTTTTCTGGAATAAATCTTAGTTAATCCTAACATCTCAATCATACCCAGCACACAGGCCATAAGATCTATAGGAACTGGGATCACCAAATTTACCTAGAAGTTGAGTTGATTTTCTGGACTAATACTCCATAACAACAGAACATGGAAAAAGTTGACAGGCAGCTATCGCATCTAATGCAAGTAGGCGAAGATTGAGCTCCAATTTTAAACATAATACATTTTAATAAATATAATTGATAAAAACAGGATGTAGAAAAATCCAGAAATACAGACGAGAGCATAACATTTGTCAAGTGAGTACCTATGGGAGTCCAAATGGTACAAGGTATAATAGTAATATAATATGTATACATAGGTATAGTCATACATATCAATACTAAGAAAAAGTAGTGTAAGCCATGGGAAATTACAAGACAACAAGTATAAAGTAGATTGTGCTAAGCTCACCCGCCAAACACCTGACATGCGTTTCACAGACCCCTGATGAAGCAATTGTGAAACACCCGTCGGGTGTTTAGTGGGTGAACTTATTTCCATCTACTATTTAAACTTTATACAATTTTGCAGTGAAGAAAAAATAATTACATTATTACTAAAAAAAATGTTGTTTTAGCTTCAGGCTTTACATTTTCACATGAGGAAATTGGAAAAAAGGGCAATAAAATTTGTCATGCAATTTCTGCTTAATGTGGCAGTTTCCCATACGTGGCTGAATAGTACTGCCTAGCCACACAGTGACACTTGGGAGAGAAAAAATGCTTTTTGACTTTTGGAGCACAGATTTTCCTAGAATGGTTTGTAGACTCCATATACAGAGCCTTTACGTGGCAAAACACCAGAATAATCCTTCAAGTGACCCCATTTTGGAAATTACACCTCCCTTTGGATATATCTACAGGTGTAGTTACTATTTTGACTTTCCAGAAAAAAAACCACAATAGATATTGCTGAGTGAATATTGCAAATCAGCCATTGTAATACCCAATACGTTGCAGCGTCCAGTATGTTGTAGTGCACGTAGAATGTAGTGATCATACATTGTGCCCAGCTCATGCTTCTGAAGAAGCGAACCCCATAAATTAAGCAAGTTCTCATTGCTACAGTATTAACAAACATTTGGACGCTAAGTGTGGTTTAGCAGTATGGGGTTCATAAGGGAGGGAAAGATTTAGATTTGAAAACGCAGAATTCACTGGGTTTCTTTTCGAGGAGCTGTTTCATTTTTTTCTAGAGCCTTTGTTACCAGTAACATTTCTACTAGCATATGATTAACCTGAATTGGGACTTTTTTTTGTGCATTGAGTTGAATCTTTATTGGGAACATTTTACATAGCATTTTGGACCACTTTCATCCTGCGCTCAGTGCGCCGAATGATGTGATTCATATGAAACTTCCATGGATCTAATCACTATAATGAGGCAGCAGAGTTATTCTGGACTCCTGCTGACCTCTGTTGAGTGGTGTCCTTTTTTTCAGAGGTGCATAAAATTGTAGTTGACCACACTTTTATGCACATTTAAAAAGACAGACACTGCCGTTTCATAGGCAAGATGGCAACAACAGTGCCTCCATCTGCCTCATTGTTGGTGAATCTTCTGTCTAATTGTTCCACGTGAATAACTTACTTCAAAGATTTACATGGAACCCCAGATGTAAGCGTTCAGAGAAGATGTAGAGAGCAGTACAAATGTGAGCCGAACCTTACTGCAATCTATGGGATGCAGAATAAACAAATCAACATCAACAGAAGGTAGATAAATGGTTTCATTTGTTTTTTATGTTTCTAGTGTGGTATAGGTGATGAGCAATACCGAAACTTGTATTGCTTTTTTATGTTTGGCTGCTATCACCCACTAAAACCACTTTTTTTCACAAAAACAAGCTTTTGCATGGCCTTATCTTGAGAGCTATAATTTTTCTAGATTTTTGACAACAGAGTCTTTGCAATTTATTTAAATCTTTATTTTCACTTTTTTACTTTGTCCTAGAATGGGATATCAAGTTCCCTTGCCCTGATCGCTTGTCTAACACTCTACAATGCTTTTGCATCTTAACCCCTTAATGACCGCCAATACGTCTTTTAACTGACCTGAGATATAAGAGAATAGCCTCCCCATACTGATGACAATCCAGCATCTGTTGGTTGTACACTATAGCTGACAACTTGCTGTATCAGCCACGATCAGTATTTGCACCTTCTAAATCTGTTTAACCCCTTAGATGCTGCTGTCAATAGTGACTACATCATTATAAATGGTTAACAGAGTGTGGGGGCTTCTTCTTTATCCCAATTGGTGCCCTCAGATCATGATTTTGTTGTCCTGATGTTTGCGATGGTAATTCATGACCAAATAGCGGCCTTAGAGTCTGACGGCTATAGTAATCTGTTTAGAAGTTAGCAACATTTAGGTGGTAAAAATACACATTTTCATTTCTGTCATGTCACTTTGCATTAATTCCTGTAAAGCACCTGAAGGGTTAATAAACTACCTGACAGCAGTTTTCAATATGTTTAGGGGTGCTGTTTTTAAAATGGTATCACGTTTGGGGATTTCCCAATATATGGGACCCCTAAAGTCACTTCAAACATGGATAAGTCCCTAAAAAAATAAATGTGGTAAATTTCTTTGAAAGAATGAAAAATTGCTGCTACATTTTTAAACCTCCTAAAATGCTAACAAAATAAAATAACATTTTACAAATGATGCTGATGTAAAGCCGACATGTGGGAAATGTTATTTATTAATGGTTTGCTGTTGTATGACTATCTGGATTAAAGGGATAATCATTCAAATTTAGAAAATTGCTAATTTTTTAACATTTTTCTCAAATTTTTTATATTTTTTATAAATAAACACAAAAAATGTTGAACTAAATTTACCATTATCATAAAGTATAATGTGTCACGCAAAAACAATCTCAAAATCACTGGGATTTGTTGAAGCGTTGCAGAGTTATTACCACATAAAGTGACACTGGTCAGATTTCAAAAATTTGGCTCGGTCACTAAGGGGTTAAAGTAGTAGATCAGTGTCTCAAACAGCTGGAAGAGGCATGTTAGCTCCTGCTCTGTGCAGGGACTTACTGGTGAATACAAGACCATCTTTGGGCCCGTGTTCACCATGGAGAACATCGCCAGAATGTGTTCACAATTGCATTGTGCCGATCAATGGCACTGTTGCTATTGACAGCGGCATCAGAGAAGTTAAATGTCCGGTGATTGCTGCTAGAACTGATCGAGGGCCTTTCTGCAAGTTGTCAGCTATGATATATAGCTGATGCCCACTGATGACTGTGCCACCTATCCAAGCGAACCGACGTGATTGTTACACACTACATGTTTGACATTTTCTGAGACCTGTAAGGTTTTTATTTTTTTTTATTTTTTCCTCTTTGTTAAAGTAAATTAAAGCACTCCCATCAAAATTTTTATCCTCTTAATATGTTGCATTCATCAAATTATACATAAAGCAAAAAAAATATACTTATATATATAAAAAGGCCACAAAAGGGTAAATCAGATAAAAAGCCTTTATTTATAGTATGGCAACATTAGCACAAAAGTGCATGTGCTTGGGGAATAAATACACACAGGAGAACAAGTAAAATATACGATAAAAAAATTTTTTTTACATGCGCTTATAATTAGATTGTGGGACCGTTCTTAGATATATTTTTTTATCGTATATTTTACCTGTTCTCCTGTGTGTATTTATTCCCCAAGCACATGCACTTTTGTGCTAATGTTGCCATACTATAAATAAAGGCTTTTTATCTGATTTACCCTTTTGTGGCCTTTTTATATATATATAAGTATATTTTTTTTTTTTGCTTTATGTATAATATATATATATATATAGTCTGTTTACCAGTATTGGGAGTCCATTTTTTAGTTTTTTGATATTTTTTTACCAAATCCGGGTGGTCAGCCACTTTTCTTTTTACTTTTTAGCAACTGGTGAGTAGTTGTTATATATATATATATATATATATATATATATATATATATATATATATATATAGATATATAGATATATATATATATATATATAGATATATATAGATATATATATATCTATATATATATATAGATAGATAGACGTATCTTTTATTATTTATTACTTTTTATATATATTTAACTCTATTGTTGCTATTTTGATTCTTATTCATCAAATTATATAGCATGGTATACCTACAATTTGTTTCTACATGGCAGAGAAAACAGAATAATTACATGTTTAGAAAGGCAAAAAGAGCAATTGTAATTAAACAGAGCCATACAAAGTGATGATTGCAATATATTAAGAGGATAAAAACTTTTAATGGGAGCGCTTCTTTAAGTATAGAAAAACAGAAAAAATAGAGGGCCATACCTATGTAAATTTGAGTACTTCAAATTATCTAAATCGTAAATTTTGGGGGTGTTTTTCTGGTATAAGTAATTAATTTTATATTTAACCCCTTAACACCCAATGACGTGCAGTGCCTGTCATTGGGTGCCTTCCCATGTTTGTTGCGGGTTCCGCACTATTTCCGGCACAGATAGCCAATCTGATCAGCTGACGTGCCCATAACAGCTGTGGGTGGAATCGCAGTCCACCTGCAGCTGTTAACTAGTTAAATGTAGCTGTCAATTTCAATATTTGGTATCGCCGTATTCAGAATCTTCCGATCTATCTATATATAAAGATAATTAATCCAATTGGTAAATGGCATAAAGCGAAAAAAATCAAAATGCCAGAATTATGTCTTTTTGCTTGCCGCAACAGTGCATTAAAATGTAATAACAAGCGATCAAAAGGTTGTATCTATATCAAAATGAAATCAATAAATACGTCAGCTCTGTACACAAAAAGTAAATCCTCACCAAGCCCCAGATCAGAAAAAATGAAGACGCTACAAATCTTGGAAAATGACTTTTTTTTTAACAAACTTTGGAATTTTTTTTCACCACGTAAATAAAAAAAAAACCTATACATGTTTGGCATCTACAAATTCGTAATGACCTGGACAATCATATTTGCAGGTCAGTTTTATCATTTAGTGAACAAAATTTTTTTTGCAATTTCACCATACTTTGAATTTTTTTCAAATTTTCAAGTACACTATATGGCACAACCAATAGTGTTCTTCAAAAGTACAAGTCATCCTGCAAAAAACAAAGCCCTCATATGGCCATATTGATGGAAAAATAAAAAAGTTATGGATCTGGGAAGAAGGGGAGCAAAAAACGGAGACACAAAAACGGAAATACCCCTGTTTGTTATGAAATTAATAGATCGGACTTTAAGAACACGGTGATACCACATAGGTTTCTTTTTTTAATGTCTTCATTTTAAATGGATAAAAATGGAGGTTATTGTTTGAGGTTTTTAAAAGGCTGACCCTGCCTGTGACACCTAGTAGTTATCTCAACCTGTGAATCCTCTCCATACATCTACTACCAACTTGCGCCATATATATACGGCGGATCTCAGGAAGGGATTTCATATTATCATACAACAAGGAAACTTTTTATCAATTTGATGTCTTAATAAAGTTTGCAAAACAATCATTACTAGTTGTATATTCCACTTCTTCCAACAGAAAATCATGTTTGTCTGGGGTTAGCAATGAGGCGCCAAGCACCACAAACTTTGGTCACTTAGGAAGATACGTTATTGTTAATGAACGTAATCATTTGCTTGCATCCAGAGGAAATATTTTCAATTGCTTTTTTTCTGAGCATAATGCATGACATAAAGGAGAACAATCTTCTTCACACTATATAAAATTTCTATTGCTCTATTCATCTAAAAGAATAGCGTTCTGTCAATGCGCGAGGAGACACTTATTAGTTGCCATTGGATGCTAAGCAGGTCTAATCTGAAACACTGTTTGTGTTCATATAAATCTGAAAACAGTCAGGTTTATCATTTTTATGTGCATGTTATTCTCCTTTCTGAAAGTACATTCTTTAATTTGTGGCCTTAGAGCATAAAACTTGAAATAAAGAAATGGTGCCATTGTATCCATTCTAAATGTAGCCTTACTTGTCTGAATGCAAAATAGTAACAACTACTTTAAGACAGATTCCATTTAAAGGGATTCTATCTTATCAGGCTTTTGCTACCTAATCTGAGGGAAGCATAAAGTAGAGGCAGAGACCATGATTCCACCAAGGTACTACTGGGCTGCATGCTGTTGTTTTGATAAAATCACTATTATCAGAAGATTATTATTTGAGGACTAGTAAACCTGCTGTCAGATAGTCCTCCATATGCATGAGCTCTGTATAACCCCCACACACACCTTGGATCGGCAGCTTTCTGTCTGTGTACAATGTATGCAGAAAGCTTTCAATCAACGACATGGACGGGATTATTCAGAGACCAGCATTCAACAAACTGGTAGATCTGCATCAGATAGAACTGAAATGTTATCAAAAGTGCAGCAAGCAGCTCAGTAAATGACACATCACTGGAATCCGTGTCTCCACCTCTTCATCACGCTGCTCTCAAATGGGGTAGCAGAAACTTGGTAAAAAATTCCATTAAAGAGATGTCCCAGCAAATGACATAGAGCACACAAAGAGAATGCAGACAGAAAAAGGAAACTAAAGAGAAATATTCTGCTAGCCTATGATATCACCCTCTCCTGACCTCTCAGCAGGTGGTCTGTCATGGCTAAAGTGGCTATGAATGAGTATATAGTGCCCTACATAAGGCATGTGCTACACAGCGACTTTAGCCACACAACATTTTATATTGCAGTGATTTATTTGAACTACATATAGGAATGTGGTTCCATCATGAGTGATGCAACAGTCACCAAACATACAATCTTGCTGGACTTCAAAATGATTACATTCATTTTAGTTGTGATTTTGCATGGTGATCTTACAATCTTAGGCCCCTTTCACACGTCCGTGTCTCCGGTACGTGTGGTGACAGTTTTCACACGTACCGGAGACACGTACACACATAGACCCATTCAAATGAATGGGTCTGTGCACATGTCAGTATGTTTCCACGGACCTTGTGTCCGTTTTATAGCATCAGCATTGATGGCAAAATGTTCCGCACATGTGCAGACGGAGAACACAAATTGAGGTGTGACACGGACGGCCACAGGGGAAGAAGCGCTACAGTAAGCGCTGTTCCCCTGCGTCAGGTGCTGCAGCCAGATTTCATCATTCTCCCCTGCTCTGCCAGCGAGCAGAGGAGAATGATGAAGAGCTATATTAAAGTCCAAACAACAGCAGGTGGGGGGTTTGGGACTGTTACCCCCATCAATCCATACCTGCTGCCGCTAATAACAGTGACAGTAGGTGTGAATGTTCGGGGTATTCCACAGCCACCGGCGGCAATCGTTTGAAAATAAATGAATTAAAAACTCAAAGTGGGTTCCCCTTATTTTATTGAACCAACCAGACAAAACTCACAGCTTGGGGCTGCATCCCCCAGCTGTCAGCTTCTGCAAGGTTGGTTATCAAGAATAGAGGGGTCCCCATGCTGTTTTTTAAATTATTTAAATAAATAATTTAAAAAAATGGTGTGGGGTCCCTCCCCATTTTTGACAACCAGCCTTGCTAAAGCTCACAGCTGGGGGCTTCTATTCTCTGACTGTAAGAGCCCATTGATATAGGACCCACAGCCTAAAACAATATTAGAGGCGCCTTTTCTGGCGCTTTGCCTGGCTCTTCCCACTTGCCCTGTAGTGGTTGCAAGCGGGTTAATATTTGTGGAGTTTATGTCACCTTTCAGGTGACATCAAGCCCACAGCTTAGTAATGGAGAGGCATCTATAAGACACCTATCCATTACGAATCCTATAGTTGTAATGTTAAATAAAGACACGGACAGAATAAAGTCCTTTATTTAAAACAATTACAGACACCTTTAATGTTCTAAATTAAACCATACTTCCTGCCACACCCAATTCCCTGTTGCCCTCGATCTACTGTACTAAAAATAAAATAATAAACTAACAATATACCCATACCTGTCCGACATTGTGTCCCACGCTGTAATCCATACCTGGGGATATACTATACAGTTTTCAACCAGGACGTTGCCAAGATGTGACCATCCTGGCTAAAAACCACTGGTGAATGAGATGCTGAGAGCGCAGCATCATTCACCAGCGGTGACATCATCACTGGCTTTTTCCCACTGTCCAGAGGTCACCTCAGTTCAGCCCGGCCGTGATGATGTCACCGCTGGTGAATGATGCTGCGCTCTCAGCATCTCATTCACCAGTGGTTTTCAGCCAGGATGGGTGCATCTTGGCACCATCCTGGTTGAAAGCTGTATATCCCCCAGATATGGATTACGGTGTGGGACACAAGAACGGACAGGTATGGGTATATTATTCACAAAGAAATGGAACATACACAATGTCCCATCAATCATGATAAAAATTATTATTTTATTGAAACAAATCATATGTACAAATAAGTTAACAAACACAATATAGTAAAGACCTAAAAAACAGGAGGTATAGAGGAAAACTGGGGATAGACTAGAGAAGGAATGGGAGACAGAATGTATCCCAAAAGAGCACAGTCATGATTGTGATCATACCGCGCAAATTTCAATGGCTGAATCAGTCAAAAAGTGTCCTATAGTATATAGGTAAAATACCTATTATAAGCCAAGAAAAACTGCAGTCAAATCCCATAAGTAGGGGTAACTCCCACAGCTTCCCAGGAAACCCTGACACGTGTTTCTCGGGTACCATTTTTTTCCGGTACCGGAAATAAATGGATATGTGAAAGAGGACTTAAACTGAACCTGTCAGCAGGATTGTGCTTATTAACCTACAGACACTGTCAGGTTGGCGCTGTCATACTGACTAAAATGATGCCTTGGTTGATTTAATCCAACTTATGGTTGCTGTTAAATCTTTATTTACAGTTTTCAGTTAATGAGACTCTGAGGCTCTGGAGCGGCCTGTGGGGGTCTTTATGTGGTGTTCTGCTTATGTATTCATCATTATGGCTTCTGACAGGCCATTAATCTTTCAGTGACCTGCCCCCTATTTTACATAATGCCTATAAATTCTAGGCTATGAAAAAAAATATTACATCCAGTAAGATGGTGCCAGCGCCTGCGCAGTAGAATCTATCTCTTACCGATCGATGCTAATGTGCAAGTGACGTAACTGACATTTTGATGCAGCCACAGTTTTCCCCCCCCAGCAAAATGATGGCGGAGATTTTCTTTTAAGCTATTTTAATTGTCGATTTACATGGACCAAGGATTGCATTAACCCCTTTCTGCCGTCTGATGTACTATCCCATTGAGTTGACCTGGGACTTAAATCCAAGGGATGGTATAGTACATCACGTGAGATCAGCCGCGCTCTCGGGGAAAGTGCGGCCGCTCGCAGCCAGGTGTCAGCTGATTATTATAGCTGACATCTGGCACTATGTGCCAGGAGCGGTCACTGACCGCTCCCAGCACATTAACCCCTGAAACACTGCGATCAAACATGATCGCAGCATTCCGGTGGCATAGGGAAGCATCGTGCAGGAAGGGGGCTCCCTGCGTTCTTCCCTGAGACCCTCGGAACAACGCAATGTGATCGCGTTGTTCTGAGCGTCTCCTCCGTCCTCCTCCCTGCAGGCCCTGGCTCCAAGATGGCTATGGGGGTCCTTCCAGGTCCTTCAGGGAGGTGGCTTGCAAGCACCTGCTGAGAGCAGGCACCGGCAAGCCTCCTGTACTGTCTGTCAGATCGCTGATCTGACACAGTGCTTTGCAAAGTGTCACATCAGTGATCTGACACTATGCAATGATATCCCACCCGGGACAAAGTAAAAAAGAAAAAAGTTAACCTGTAAAAAGAAAATACAAAACAATTCTAAATAAAGAAGTAAAAAAATACATTGTTCCAATAAATACATTTCTCTATGTAAATTAAAAATAAATAAAAGTACACATATTTAGTATTGCCGCGTCCGTAACTATCCGACCTATAAAACTGTCCCACTAGTTAACCCCTTCAGTGAACACCATAAAAAAAAATACCGCCAAACAAAAAATGGAATAATGCGCGATCAAAAAGATGGATATAAATAAACATGGTACTGCTGAAAACGTCATCTTGTCCCGCAAAAAAAACGAGCCACCATACAGCATCATCAGCGAAAAAATAAAAAGTTATAGCCCTCAAAATAAAGTGATGCAAAAATAATTATTTTTTCTATAAAATAGTTTTTATTGTATAAAAGCACCAAAACATAAAAAAAAATGATATAAATGAGGTATCGCTATAATCGTACTGACCCGAAGAATAAAACTACTTTATCAATTTTATCAAACGCGGAATGGTATAAATGCCCTCCCAAAAGAAATTCATGAATTGCTGGTTTTTGTTCATTCTGCCTCACAAAAATCGGAATAAAAAGCAATAAAAAATGGTATGAATAAAAAACATCAACTCGTCCCGCAAAAAACAAGACCTCACTCTGTGGACCAAAACATGGAAAAATTATAGCCCTCAAAATGTGGTAATGCAAAAACTTTTTTTTTCAATAAAATGCATTTTTTATTGTGTGACAACTGGCAAACATAAAAACTGCTATAAAAACCTGTTAAAAATAGTAAATCAAACCCCTCTCTATCACCGCCTTAGTTAGGGAAAAATAATAAAATAAAAAAATGTATTTATTTCTATTTTCCCATTAGGGTTAGGGTTAAGGCTAACGTTAGGGTTGGGGCTAAAGTTAGGGATAGAGTTAGGGCTAAAGGTAGGGTTAGGGTTGGGGATAAAGTTAGTGTTTGGATTACATTTATGGCTGGGATTAGGGTTGGGATTAGGGTTAGGGGTGTGTCAGGGTTAGGGGTGTGCTTAGGGTTTTAGTTGGGATTAAGGTTAGGGGTGTGTTGGAGTTAGGGGTGTGGTTATGGTTGGGATAAGGGTTAGGGGTGTGGTTAAAGTTGGGATTAGGGTTAGGAGTGTGTTGGGGTTAGGGTTGGATTTAGAATTAGGGGATTTCCACTGTTTAGGCACATCAAGGGCTCTCCAAATGCGACATGGCGTCCGATCTCAATTCCAGCCAATTCTGAGCTGAAAAAGTAAAACAGTGCCCCTTCCCTTCCATGCTCTCCCGTACTCCCAAACAGGGGTTTACCCCAACAAGTGGGGTATCAGCCTGCTCAGAACAAATTGGACAATAACTTTTCGGGTCTAATTTCTCTTGAGACCTTGGGAAAATAAAAATTTGGGGGCTAAAAAATCATTTTTGTGGGAATAAAAGATTTTTTATTTTCACGGCTCTGTGTTTTAAACTGTAGTGAAACACTTGGGGGTTCAAAGTTCTCACAGCACATCTAGTTAAGTTCGGTGGGGGGTCTAGTTTCCAATATGGGGTCACTTTTGGGGGGTTTCTACTGTTTAGGAACATCAGGGGCTCTGGAAACACAACGTGATGCCCGCAGACCATTCCATCTAAGTCTGCATTCCAAACGACGCTCCTTTCCTTCTGAGCTCTGCGATGCGCCCAAACGGTGGTTCCAACCACATATGGGGGATAGGCGTACTCAGGACAAATTGAACAACAACTTTTGGGGTCCAATTTCTCCTGTTACCCTTGGGAAAATACAAAACCGGGGGCTAAAAAAATCATTTTTGTAAAAAAAAAAAGTTTTTTTTTTATTTTCACAGCTCTGCGTTATTTACTGTAGTGAAACACTTGGGAGTTCAAAGCTCTCACAACACATCAAGATACGTTCCTTAGGGTGTTTACTTTCCAAAATGGTGTCACTTGTGAGGGGTTTCCACTGTTTAGACACATCAGGGGCTCTCCAAACGCAACATGGCGTCCTATCTCAATTCCAGCCAATTTTGCATTGGAAAGTCAAACGGCGCTCCTTCCCTTCCGAGCTCTGCTATGCGCCCAAACAGTCGTTCCCCCCACATGTGCAATAACTTTTAGGGTCCAATTTCTCCTGTTACCCTTATTAAAATAAAACAAATTGGAACTGAAGTAAATTTTTTGTGAAAAAAAGTTAAATGTTCATTTTATTTTTAAACATTCCAAAAAATTCCTGTGAAACACCTGAAGGGTTAATAAACTTCTTGAATGCGATTTTGAGCAACTTGAGTGGTACAGTTTTTAGAATGGTGTTATACTTGGGTATTTTCTATCATACAGATCCCTTAAAGTGACTTCAAATGAGATGTGGTCCCTTAAAAAAAATGGTGTTGTAAAAATGAGAAATTGCTGGTCAACTTTTAACCCTTATAACTCCCTAACCAAAAAATAGTTTGGTTCCAAAATTGTGCTGATGTAAATTTGACATGTGGGAAATGCTACGTATTATGTATTTTTTGTGACACATCCCTGTGATTTAAGGGCATGAAAATTCAAATTTGAAAAATTGCAACATTTTCAAAATGCTTGCCAAATTTCCGTTTTTTTATAAATAAACACAAGTAAAGTCAAGGAAATTTTACCAATAACATGAAGAATAATATGTCACGAGAAAACAGTGTCAGAATCACTGGGATCTATGCAAACGTCCCAAGTTATAACCTGATAAAAAAACAGTAGTCAAAATTGTAAAAATTGGCCCAGTCATTAACATGCAAACCACCCATGGGGGTTAAGGGGTTAAGCACTTGCTTCTTAGCATTCATTATTTTTTTGTGCATGAACAATAAATGTAGTTAGTGGTTACAAAGCAAATTAGTCATCATCAAAATCACACCATACATAAAAACCTGATAGTGTTGAGCAAGTGAACACGGAAGCTAAAAGAACAGCGTAGTGCAATTCATTCCCTTGAACGTCAATGGATCTATATCCTGTAAAATCTCGCTGCACCAGGCATTTTTTTTAATCTGGAACTTTCAGTGTTTTCCGGGGGTCAAAATACTGTTCAGAACTGTACTAAAATTGATACCGAAACCTGTAATGGACTGTTTAAATGTCACCATTCATGCAAATTATCTTAGTAGCTCATTTCATATTTAACGCTAATTGACCCTTTAATTAACTCATTTATAAAAGCCATAACCTGTGTCCTGCTCTTTACTTCAGCAATAAAATTAGAATTAATGTAGATAATTAAATGGGTTCGTAATGTAGGACAGCAGACGTTTTATGTTATAGTTTGTTTTTTTTGGTTCAATTTAGTATCTTTTGTTGTAATAGTGCTGTTGGATTTATTCCATTATGTAGTTTATTTCTTTTAATGATATCACAAAACATAAATATAAACCCATGAAGTAGCATGAATTCATAGAGCCCTATAGCAAAGTCGCAGATAAACCCCTGCACTTTGTTGACAGTAATATCAATTATGATTTAGCAAAAAAAAATATACAAAACTTGTTAAGGGGAATCTAAGACAATAAAGGGGTAATTCAGGACCCATACCAATTAACATAGTGGAGAACACCTAAAAAACTGTTTCTCACTTTGAGACTGCCGTCACACTATCAGTATTTGGTCAGTATTTTACATCAGTATCTGTAAGCCAAAACCAGGAGTGGGTGATAAATACAGAAGTGGTGACATGTTTCTAATATACTTTTCCTCTAATTGTTCCACTCCTGGTTTTGGCTTACAAATACTGATGCAAAATACTGACCAAATACTGCTAGTGTGACGGCAGCCTGAGGAATCCAGCATGCTTGTACTTTAATCAACTTCTTAAGCTTTTCTCCATTTTTCTTTTTACATTTTTCTTTTTTCTCCCTTTCTTGCAAGAGCCCAAACTTTTTTATTCTTCTGTCCACATAATTGTATGAGGGCTTGCTTGTCTTTTGCAGGACACGTTGTGAATTTGTGTGACACCATTCATTTTATCATGTGATGCACTGAACAGCAGGGAAAAAAAATACAATTGCTTTGAAAATAGTGCTATACAGCATCACTGCTATGCATAGCGAAAATTATGATCTGCTATAAATGCCAGCTAAACACTAGTGTTCACAAGAGAATTGTCATAACACGCTATCCGAGCATAGTATGGCTCTGCCCTATACAGTGGGGCAAAAAAGTATTTAGTCAGTCAGCAATAGTGCAAGTTCCACCACTTAAAAAGATGAGAGGCGTCTGTAATTTACATCATAGGTAGACCTCAACTATGGGAGACAAACTGAGAAAAAAAAATCCAGAAAATCACATTGTCTGTTTTTTTAACATTTTATTTGAATATTATGGTGGAAAATAAATATTTGGTCAGAAACAAAATTTCATCTCAATACTTTGTAATATATCCTTTGTTGGCAATGACAGAGGTCAAACGTTTTCTGTAAGTCTTCACAAGGTTGCCACACACTGTTGTTGGTATGTAGGCCCATTCCTCCATGCAGATCTCCTCTAGAGCAGTGATGTTTTTGGCTTTTCGCTTGGCAACACGGACTTTCAACTCCCTCCAAAGGTTTTCTATAGGGTTGAGATCTGGAGACTGGCTAGGCCACACCAGGACCTTGAAATGCTTCTTACGAAGCCACTCCTTCGTTGCCCTGGCGGTGTGCTTTGGATCATTGTCATGTTGAAAGACCCAGCCACGTTTCATCTTCAATGCCCTTGCTGATGGAAGGAGGTTTGCACTCAAAATCTCACGATACATGGCCCCATTCATTCTTTCATGTACCCGGATCAGTCGTCCTAGCCCCTTTGCAGAGAAACAGCCCCAAAGCATGATGTTTCCACCACCATGCTTTACAGTAGGTATGGTGTTTGATGGATGCAACTCAGTATTCTTTTTCCTCCAAACACGACAAGTTGTGTTTCTACCAAACAGTTCCAGTTTGGTTTCATCAGACCATAGGATATTCTCCCAAAACTCCTCTGGATCATCCAAATGCTCTCTAGCAAACTTCAGACGGGCCCGGACATGTACTGGCTTAAGCAGTGGGACACGTCTGGCACTGCAGGATCTGAGTCCATGGTGGCGTAGTGTGTTACTTATGGTAGGCCTTGTTACATTGGTCCCAGCTCTCTGCAGTTCATTCACTAGGTCCCCCCGCGTGGTTCTGGGATTTTTGCTCACCGTTCTTGTGATCATTCTGACCCCACGGGGTGGGATTTTGCGTGGAGCCCCAGATCGAGGGAGATTATCAGTGGTCTTGTATGTCTTCCATTTTCTAATTATTGCTCCCACTGTTGATTTCTTCACTCCAAGCTGGTTGGCTATTGCAGATTCAGTCTTCCCAGCCTGATGCAGGGCTACAATTTTGTTTCTGGTGTCCTTTGACAGCTCTTTGGTCTTCACCATAGTGGAGTTTGGAGTCAGACTGTTTGAGGGTGTGCACAGGTGTCTTTTTATACTGATAACAAGTTTAAACAGGTGCCATTACTACAGGTAATGAGTAGAGGAAAGAGGAGACTCTTAAAGAAGAAGTTACAGGTCTGTGAGAGCCAGAAATCTTGATTGTTTGTTTCTGACCAAATACTTATTTTCCACCATAATATGCAAAAAAAATGATAAAAAAACAGACAATGTGATTTTCTGGATTTTTTTTCTCAGTTTGTCTCCCATAGTTGAGGTCTACCTATGATGTAAATTACAGACGCCTCTCATCTTTTTAAGTGGTGGAACTTGCACTATTGCTGACTGACTAAATACTTTTTTGCCTCACTGTATGTGTGCATGGTATGCCACTGCTATATACATTCGTCCATGGTATGTCACTGCCCTACATGCGTGCATGGTATGCCACTGCCCTACACAAGTGCATGGTATGTTACAGCCCTACATGTGTGCATGGTATGTCACTGCAGTATAAAGCCTTTAAGATTTGGCAATATAAATATTGCTAATATTAATACAGGCAGATGTACAAGTAGATATTACCTAAAGATAACATATTAACCCCTTCATGACCCAGCCTATTTTGACCTTAAAGACCTTGCCGTTTTTTGCAATTCTGGCCAGTGTCCCTTTATGAGGTAATAACTCAGGAACGCTTCAACGGATCCTAGCGGTTCTGAGATGGTTTTTTCGTGACATATTGGGCTTCATGTTAGTGGTAAATTTAGGTCAATAAATTCTGTGTTTATTTGTGATAAAAACGGAAAGTTGGTGAAAATTTTGAAAATTTCGCAATTTTCACATTTTGAATTTTTATTCTGTTAAACCAGAGAGTTATGTGACACAATATAGTTAATAAATAACATTTCCCACATATATACTTTACATCAGCACAATTTTGGAAACAACATTTTTTTGTTGCTAGGAAGTTATAAGGGTTAAAGGGAACCTGTCACCTGAATTTGGCGGGACTGGTTTTGGGTCATATGGGCGGAGTTTTCAGGTGTTTGATTCACCCTTTCCTTACCCGCTGGCTGCATGCTGGCTGCAATATTGGATTGAAGTTCATTCTCTGTCCTCCATAGTACACGCCTGCACAAGGTAATCTTGCCTTGTACTATTGAGATCCCCCACAAATGACCCCATTTTGGAAACTAGACCCCCAAAGGAACTAATCTAGATGTGTGGTGAGGACTTTGAACCCCCAAGTGCTTCACAGAAGTTTATAACGCAGAGCCATGAAAAAAAAAAATTATTTTCTCAAAAATAATTTTTAGCCTGCAATTTTTTATTTTCCCAAGGGTAACAGGAGAAATTTGACGCCAAAAGTTGTTGTCCAGTTTCTCCTGAGTACGCTGATACCCCATATGTGGGGTAAACCACTGTTTGGGCACATGCCGGGGCTCGGAAGTGAAGTAGTGACGTTTTGAAATGCAGACTTTAATGGAATGCTCTGTGGGCGTCACGTTGCGTTTGCAGAGCCCCTGTGGCTAAACAGTACAAACCCCCCACAATTGACCCCATTTTGGAAACTAGACCCCGAAAGGAACTTATCTAGATGTGTGGTGAGCACTTTGAACCCCCAAGTGCTTCACTGAAGTTTATAATGCAGAGCCGTGAAAATAATAAATACGTTTTCTTTCCTCAAAAATAATTATTTAGCACAGAATTTTTTAATTTTCCCAAGGGTAACAGGAGAAACTGGACAACAAATATTGGGGTCAAATTTCTCCTTAGTACGGAGATACCCCATATGTTGGGGTAAACTACTGTTTGGGCACATGCCGGGGCTCGGTATTGAAGTTGTGACATTTTGAAATGCAGACTTTGATGAAATGCTCTGCGGGCGTCACGTTGCGTTTGCAGAGCCTCTGATGTGGCTAAACAGTAGAAACCCCCCACAAGTGACCCCATTTTGGAAACTAGACCCCAAAAGGAACTTATCTAGATGTGTGGTGAGCACTTTGAACTCCCAAGTGCTTCATAGAAGTTTATAATGCAGAGCCGTGAAAATAATAAATACGTTTTCTTTCCTCAAAAATAATAATTTAGCCCAGAATTTTTTATTTTCCCAAGGGTTACAGGAGAAATTGGACCCCAACAGTTGTTGTCCAGTTTCTCCTCAGTACGCTGATTGTTATGTTTGCTAATGACAGGTGTTATGAAGGCAATCCAGAAACACAGTGTGCTTAGCGATCAGAGCGCACACAGTGATCTGACAAATACCCAAAAATACAAGAACGAGCTCTGAGACGTGGAAACTCTGTAGACTGCACACCTGATCCTATCCTAAACACAACTAAAAGCGGCTGTGGATTGCGCCTAACAACTACCTAGGCAACTCGGCACAGCCTAAGAAACTAGCTAGCCTGAAGATAGAAAAATAGGCCTGACTTGCCCCAGAGAAAATCCCCAAAGGAAAAGGCAGCCCCCCACATATAATGACTGTGAGTAAGATGAAAAGACAAAACGTAGGGATGAAATAGATTCAGCAAAGTGGGGCCCGATATTCTAGGACAGAGCGAGGACAGTAAAGCGAACTTTGCAGTCTACAAAAAACCCTAAAGCAAAACCACGCAAAGGGGGCAAAAAAAACCCCACCGTGCCGAACTAACGGCACGGCGGTACACCCTTTGCGTCTCAGAGCTTCCAGCAAAACAAAAGACAAGCTGGACAGAAAAAAAGCAACAAAAAAGCAAAAAGCACTTAGCTATACAGAGCAGCAGGTCACAGGAACAATCAGGAGAAGCTCAGATCCAACACTGAAACATTGACAAGGAGCAAGGATAGCAGCATCAGGCGGAGTTAAGTAATGAAGCAGTTAACAAGCTCACCAGAACACCTGAGGGAGGAAGCTCAGAAGCTGCAGTACCACTTGTGACCACAGGAGTGAATTCAGCCACAGAATTCACAACAGCTGATACCCCATGTGTGCGGGTAAACCACTGTTTGGGCACACGTCGGGGCTCAGAAGGGAAGTAGTGACTTTTGAAATGCAGACTTTGATGGAATGGTCTGCGGGCGTCACGTTGCGTTTGCAGAGCCCCTGGTGTGCCTAAACAGTAGAAACCCCCCACAAGTGACCCCATTTTAGAAACTAGACCCCCCAAGGAACTTATCTAGATATGTGGTGAGCACTTTGAACCCCCAAGTGCTTCACAGACGTTTACAACGCAGAGCCGTGAAAATAAAAAATCATTTTTCTTTCCTCAAAAATGATGTTTTAGCAAGCATTTTTTAATTTTCACAAGGGTAACAGGAGAAATTGGACCCCAGTAATTGTTGCGCAGTTTATCCTGAGTATGCTGGTACCCCATATGTGGGGGTAAACCACTGTTTGGGCACACGTCGGGGCTCGGAAGTGAGGGAGCACCATTTGACTTTTTGAATACAAGATTTGCTGGAATCAATGGTGGCGCCATGTTGCGTTTGGAGACCCCTGATGTGCCTAAACAGTGGTAACCCTTCAATTCTACCTCCAACACTAACCCCCCCCCACACCCCTACCCTAATCCCAACTGTAGCCATAACCCTAATCACAACCCTAACCACAACTCTAATTCCAACCCTAACCCTAAGGCTATGTGCCCACGTTGCGGATTCGTGTGAGATTTTTCAGCATCATTTTGGAAAAATCCGCGGGTAAAAGGCACTGCGTTTTACCTGCAGATTTACCGCGGATTTCCAGCGTTTTTTGTGCGGATTTCACCTGCGGATTCCTATTGAGGAACAGGTGTAAAACGCTGCGGAATCCGCACAAGGAATTGACATGCTGCGGAAAATACGACGCAGCGTTTCCACGCGGTATTTTCCGCACCATGGGCACAGCGGATTTGGTTTCCCATAGGTTTACATGGTACTGTAAACCTGATGGAACACTGCTGCGAATCCGCAGCGGCCAATCCGCACCGTGTGCACATAGACTAATTCTAAAAGTATGTGCACACGCTGCGGAAAACGCTGCGGATCCGCAGCAGTTTCCCATGAGTTTACAGTTCAATGGGGGGGTGGAATGGAGCACGGGGTGGAACGGAGCACGGGGGGGTGGAACGGAGCACGGGGGGTGGATCGGAGCACGGGGGTGGATCGGAGTACAGGGGGGTGATTGAAGCACGGGGGGGGGGTGATTGGAGCACGGGGGGAGCGGACAAGAGCACGGGGGGAGCGGAGCACAGGATGGAGGGGAGCCGGAGCAGTGTACCGGACAGATCGGAGGGCTGGGGGGGCGATCGGTGGGGTGGGGTGGGGTGGGGGCACATTAGTGTTTCCAGCCATGGCCGATGATATTGCAGCATCGGCCATGGCTGGATTGTAATATTTCAACTCAGGCTTTTTAATTTTGATGCACAACTGGCACAGTATAAATACTGTATAATATTTTCCTGCAGAAAAAGTTTTGCAGGACTACTCGCTCAGGAAAATTTGCCCACACCATGTTGACTTATTACAGTGCAGGAGCAATATAGCAAAGTTATTTCAACCAACCAAGTCTGGCTTTTTTATTTTGCTGCACTTGAGCAGTATAAATGCAGTATAATATTTCCATGTTGAAAAAAATTTGCAAGATTACTAGCGCAGGAAAATTTGCCCACTCAGGTGGACTTGTTGCAGTGTATAAGCAATATGGAGATGCTATTTCTTACCAATCATCTCTTCTTTTTTTATTTCAATGCACAACTGGCTCAATATAAATGCAATCTAATATATCTATGCTGAAAAAAATTGCAAGATTACTGGCGCAGGAAAATTTGCCCACCTAAGAAGATCTTGTTACAGTGCAGGAGCAATATAGCGATGCTATTTCTAACTAACCAACTATGGCTTTTTCGCTTTTATGCATAACTGGTGCAATATAAATGGTGTATAATATTTACCTGGTACAAAATATTTGCAGGATTACTAGCGTAGGAAAACTTGCCCACCACACATGGAATTGTTGCAGTGCTGGAAAAATATAGTGATCCAATTTCAAACCGACCAACTCTGGCTTTTTCATTTTGATGCACAACTATCACAGTATAAATGGCGTATAATATTTTCCTGCTTAAAAAAAAGAGCAGGAATTACTAGCGCAGGATAATTTGCAAACCACAGAATAATGTAGTAATGTTATTTCTAAGTAACCAAGTCTAGCTTTTTAATTTTGATGCACAACTGGCACAGTATTAAAGCTGTATAATATTTATTAGATGAAAATTTTTGCAGGAATACTAGCGAAGGAAAATTTGCCCTCATCATATGGACTTGTTTCACTGCAGGAGCAATAAAGCAAAGCTATTTTAACCAACCAAGTCTAGCTTTTTTATTTTGATGCACAACTTGTGCAGTATAAATGCTGTGCAATATTTTTCTGCTATAAAAATGTGTAGGATGGCTAGCGTAGGAATATTTGTCCACCTCAGATGGATTTGTTACACTGCAGGAGCAATATAGCCAAACTATTTTAACCAACCAAGTATAGCTTTTTTATTTTGTTGAAAAAGGTATGCAGTATAAATTGTGTGTAATATTTCCCTGCTATAAAAATTTGCAGGATTGATAGCATAGGAAAATTTGTCCACCTCAAATGGACTTCTTACATTGCAGGAGCACTATTGCAATGCAATTTCAAGCCAATCAACTCAGGCTTTTTAATTTTGATGCACAACTGCTGCAGTATAAAAAGTATATAATATTTCCCTGCTAAAAAACATTGCAGGCTTACTAGCATAGGAAAATGTAGCCATGTCAGATGGACTTGTTGCAGTGCAGGAGCAATATAGTGATGCTATTTCAAACCAATAAACTCTGAGTTTTTTATTTTGATGCACAAATGGTGCAGTATAAATGCCATATAATATTTCCCCACTGAAAAAAATTGGCAGGATTACTAGCGCAGGAAAATTTGCCCACGTCAGATGGACTTGTTACAGAGCAGGAGCAATACAGCGATGGTGTTTCTAACCAACCAAGCCTGGCTTTCTAATTTTTGATGCACAACTGGAGCAGTATAAATAATGTAGATTATTTTCCTGCTGAAAAAAATTGCTGGATTACTAGCACAGAAAAATATGCCCACCTCAGCTAGACTAGTTACAGTGCAGAAGCAACATAGAGATGCTATTGACATGCTGCGGAAAATACGACGCAGCGTTTCCACGCGGTATTTTCCGCACCATGGGCACAGCGGATTTGGTTTCCCATAGGTTTACATGGTACTGTAAACCTGATGGAACACTGCTGCGAATCCGCAGCGGCCAATCCGCACCGTGTGCACATAGACTAATTCTAAAAGTATGTGCACACGCTGCGGAAAACGCTGCGGATCCGCAGCAGTTTCCCATGAGTTTACAGTTCAATGGGGGGGTGGAATGGAGCACGGGGTGGAACGGAGCACGGGGGGGTGGAACGGAGCACGGGGGGTGGATCGGAGCACGGGGGTGGATCGGAGTACAGGGGGGTGATTGAAGCACGGGGGGGGGTGATTGGAGCACGGGGGGAGCGGACAAGAGCACGGGGGGAGCGGAGCACAGGATGGAGGGGAGCCGGAGCAGTGTACCGGACAGATCGGAGGGCTGGGGGGGCGATCGGTGGGGTGGGGTGGGGTGGGGGCACATTAGTGTTTCCAGCCATGGCCGATGATATTGCAGCATCGGCCATGGCTGGATTGTAATATTTCAACTCAGGCTTTTTAATTTTGATGCACAACTGGCACAGTATAAATACTGTATAATATTTTCCTGCAGAAAAAGTTTTGCAGGACTACTCGCTCAGGAAAATTTGCCCACACCATGTTGACTTATTACAGTGCAGGAGCAATATAGCAAAGTTATTTCAACCAACCAAGTCTGGCTTTTTTATTTTGCTGCACTTGAGCAGTATAAATGCAGTATAATATTTCCATGTTGAAAAAAATTTGCAAGATTACTAGCGCAGGAAAATTTGCCCACTCAGGTGGACTTGTTGCAGTGTATAAGCAATATGGAGATGCTATTTCTTACCAATCATCTCTTCTTTTTTTATTTCAATGCACAACTGGCTCAATATAAATGCAATCTAATATATCTATGCTGAAAAAAATTGCAAGATTACTGGCGCAGGAAAATTTGCCCACCTAAGAAGATCTTGTTACAGTGCAGGAGCAATATAGCGATGCTATTTCTAACTAACCAACTATGGCTTTTTCGCTTTTATGCATAACTGGTGCAATATAAATGGTGTATAATATTTACCTGGTACAAAATATTTGCAGGATTACTAGCGTAGGAAAACTTGCCCACCACACATGGAATTGTTGCAGTGCTGGAAAAATATAGTGATCCAATTTCAAACCGACCAACTCTGGCTTTTTCATTTTGATGCACAACTATCACAGTATAAATGGCGTATAATATTTTCCTGCTTAAAAAAAAGAGCAGGAATTACTAGCGCAGGATAATTTGCAAACCACAGAATAATGTAGTAATGTTATTTCTAAGTAACCAAGTCTAGCTTTTTAATTTTGATGCACAACTGGCACAGTATTAAAGCTGTATAATATTTATTAGATGAAAATTTTTGCAGGAATACTAGCGAAGGAAAATTTGCCCTCATCATATGGACTTGTTTCACTGCAGGAGCAATAAAGCAAAGCTATTTTAACCAACCAAGTCTAGCTTTTTTATTTTGATGCACAACTTGTGCAGTATAAATGCTGTGCAATATTTTTCTGCTATAAAAATGTGTAGGATGGCTAGCGTAGGAATATTTGTCCACCTCAGATGGATTTGTTACACTGCAGGAGCAATATAGCCAAACTATTTTAACCAACCAAGTATAGCTTTTTTATTTTGTTGAAAAAGGTATGCAGTATAAATTGTGTGTAATATTTCCCTGCTATAAAAATTTGCAGGATTGATAGCATAGGAAAATTTGTCCACCTCAAATGGACTTCTTACATTGCAGGAGCACTATTGCAATGCAATTTCAAGCCAATCAACTCAGGCTTTTTAATTTTGATGCACAACTGCTGCAGTATAAAAAGTATATAATATTTCCCTGCTAAAAAACATTGCAGGCTTACTAGCATAGGAAAATGTAGCCATGTCAGATGGACTTGTTGCAGTGCAGGAGCAATATAGTGATGCTATTTCAAACCAATAAACTCTGAGTTTTTTATTTTGATGCACAAATGGTGCAGTATAAATGCCATATAATATTTCCCCACTGAAAAAAATTGGCAGGATTACTAGCGCAGGAAAATTTGCCCACGTCAGATGGACTTGTTACAGAGCAGGAGCAATACAGCGATGGTGTTTCTAACCAACCAAGCCTGGCTTTCTAATTTTTGATGCACAACTGGAGCAGTATAAATAATGTAGATTATTTTCCTGCTGAAAAAAATTGCTGGATTACTAGCACAGAAAAATATGCCCACCTCAGCTAGACTAGTTACAGTGCAGAAGCAACATAGAGATGCTATTTCCTACCAACTAACACTGGCTTTTTTTGTTTTCCTGCACAGCTCAAGCAGTATAAGTGAGGTATAATATTTCCTTGCTGAAAAAAGTTTTCAGGATTAAGAGCAAAAAGACTATGAGAACTTGGAAGGTTTATGATATGCTTTGCAGCAAAAAGGAAGTGCAATTATCCCTATCCTGTCCTACATTATCCATTCAGCACAATGTCACTTTAAGTGCTGCTATCAGCAGTATGAATATTTATTACAATTAGCGCTAATAAGAGCTGTTGTTGGAGTTGAAAGATTATACATGTCCAATCTCTGTCTATACACAGCTACAACTTTTTCCCTAGCTCAGAAGCAGAGCACCTCTCCCTGCTCTTCCTGTGCCCATTGAGACACTGTGGCGACAATGTCATCATGGGGCATTTTATGACATTATGTGGCCAGCCAACCACAGTAATGCACAACCAAGATGGTTACGTCAATTCAGTGACTGGCAGGCAATCCCCACATGTTTATTGGCTGTCCAAGAAGTGCCAAACATGCACTTGAGTTTGCACTCGAGCATTTAAAAATACTCGTCATGTAATGTGCATCTCAAGCACACTGATGCCTGAGTGAGTAATGAGCAGTGATGAGCACTCTCGCTCATCACTAGAGATGAGCGGTGTTCGAGTCGAACTGTTCGCCAATTTCAAGTTCGAGCTGTTTTGGGCGGTGTTCGAGTCGTTCGTCGAACCCGAACAATTTGCTTAAAATTCAGCTGTTCGAGTTTCTGTTCGATAACTGTTCGTTCACCAAAAGCCTAACTTGAGTTTCACATTAAAACTGTTTATCAATGTTAATAGACTGTTTCAGTGTATAGTGGGTGTGGGGGGGATATGTCTGTGCTGAAATAACGCCGATCTCCATTTTTTTTCTTTCCCGCATTTACAATGGGGCGGTGCAGTTGAGTACCTATCAGCAGTACACACACACAGCAATGTGCATTTGATACACAAAAGCAAGGGCATGTGTCATTGGCTGTGTATGTCACATGTCCTTGCCCTATAAGAACCTGCCATTTTCCCCATCACCACCATTTCCTCACTGCTGCAGCTTAGTGTTAGACGGCAGCTCTGCTGCTGTGGGCGCTATACAGACTAAGAGTCTTTTTTGGGAGCGAATTTGCAGATAGATAGGTTTAGGGAGTCGGGAGTAGGGAGTCGGGACTAGTTGTAATATCAGCCCTTTTCAGAGTAGGGTACAGCAGTTCATAGCACATTTTTCCAGGCAGGTCTGTGCCTGTGCTGTGCAAGTGTTTGTCACAGCATTTGGCGTAATCTAGCTCAGGCAATCCTTTTGGGTTAGTAGCATTGTCTGATAATCATCTGAGTAGCCGAATGTGAAGCTAGCTACACCACCTGTGTATCTAAATTTTTACTGCATTTAACCCAAGAAATCATTTTGGTCTTAGTAGCAGTGTCTGCACGTCAGCAGAGTAGCCCGCCTGTGAAGCTAGCTACACCACCTGTGTATCTAAATTTTGACTGCATCTAACCCAGTAAATAGTTTTGGGCCTAGGAGCAGTGTCTGCATGTCAGCGGAGCAGCCCGCCTGTGAAGCTAACTACACCACCTGTGTATCTAAATTTTTACTGCATCTAACCCAGGAAATCGCTTTGGGCTTAGTAGCAGTGTCTGCACGTCAGCGGAGTAGCCCGCCTGTGAAGCTAACCACACCGCCTGTGTATCTACATTTTTACTGCATCTAACCCCTAAATTGTTTTGGGCCTAGGAGCATTGTCTGCACGTCTGTGTATGTAAATTTTTACTGCATCTAACCCAGTAAATAGTTTTGGGCCTAGGAGCAGTGTCTGCACGCCTGTGTATCTAAATTTTTACTGCATCTAACCCAGTAAATCTTTTTTCGGGCTTAGCAGCATTGTCTGCACATCAGCGGAGTAGCCCGCCTGTGAAGCTAGCTACACCGCCTGTGTATTTAAATTTTTACTGCATCTAACCCAATAAATCCTTTTGGGCCTAGTACTACAGTTTGGCCACTCAGCTCTGCTCGGTTTTCATCCATCGGTTTTGGGCCAACAACGACAGATACAGAGTTGCCAATTAGTTAAGCACCAAAATGAGTGTCAAAAGGCCTGCTGCTGGTGGAAAGGGGAATAGGCATGTTGGAAAGGGAAAAAAAGTTATGTCCGTGGGGTAGGTGGTAAAGCAACAGTAACATCTGCAGAAGAAAGATTATCTTCCAGCCAAAGTAAGATGTCTACTTATTTTCATAGACAATCTGATATGATCCCTTTCTTACAACCATCGCTACGAGCATCAACAAAAATTCCAGATGAGGGTCAAAAACAGCAGGTGCTTGAATGGATATCAAGTGGTCATTCAAGTGGGCTCTCCTCCATGTAAACTTCAACATGACAACTACTCCAGTCCTCAGAGTTGTCACCCCAATCGCACTTGCTTCCTCACAGCTCCCAAGTCTCCAGCTGCCCGTCTGAGCATGGGGTAACACAGATGGTTGAGTCTGCAGAGCTGTTAACTCATACTATAGCCTGGGAATCAGAGGTCTGCTCCAGAGCTTCTGTGAATCCGGACGAGGAAATGATCTGCACTGATGTCCAGAATCTTTGTGAGTCAGATCCAAGCCCAGATGAAGAAGGTTCTGAGCATAATGTAGACCCTCATTCCCAAACTGTAACTCCTGTTTTTGGAGACAATGAGGAAGATGATGATGAGACTGAGATACCTGATTGGAACGAAAACTTGACTTTCGGTCAGGGCAGGAAGAGGTTGGCTCTAAGGACGACGGGTGTGAGAACACACAGGATGATGATGATGAGGTTGGAGACCCCACTTACTTTCAACCCACAGTCCACCAGTCCATGAGGTCAGCAGAGGAGGTGGAGGATGATGCTAGTGACGAGGCTGACGACGAGGTTAGGTTGCGCCTTCCTGGACAGAGACGGAGTACTGGAAGCACGTTAACAACTGCATCCTCAACCCCAACTGTGCCTCTGAGCAGAAGTCGTGGTGACTCTTCAGGTCGCATAGGCTCTTAGCCTTGCATAGCATGGGCATTTTTGACATCGCAAAGGATGACCCAACTCATGTTGTCTGTAAGATTTGTCACCAAAATCTCAGTAGAGGCCAAAAAATGACTAGCTTGAGTACTTCATGCATGAACCGCCACATGGTTATGAGGCATAAGTTGCAGTGGGAAGCTCACTGTGCTACAATGTGGCCTAGTGGGCCGGGTCAAATACCATCTGCCCAATCAAGTGCTTCCACATCCTCTTCACCCTCTGTGACTGTGGGGACAACAGTCGCACATGGTTTCGGATGCAGACCTTTCACCTCTTTACCTACAACAGCCAGTGTAACACCTGCTGGTGTTGAGCGCTCTCTGACATTGAGACCACATTTTGATCAAGGCAACATTACATCTCCGCCTGCACCTTCCTCACAGACCAGCAGTTTGCCGGGGACAACCTACTCAACTCCGTCTAAGTACGGCAGCCAGCCCTCAGTCCCTCAGATGTGGACAAGTAAAAAACCATTTCCTCCTAGCCATGACAAAGCTAAGAGGTTGAATTTCACCATCTGCAAGCTGTTGGCTACAGAAATGCTGCCTTTCTGCCTGGTGGACACAGAGGATTTTCGAGACCTTATGTCCGTCGCAGTGCCCCAGTACCAGATGCCCATTCGCCACTACTTCTCGAAGAAAACTGTGCCTGCGCTACACCAGCATGTCGCACACAACATCACCACTTCCTTGAGAAACTGTGTGTGACAGGGTGCATTTTACCACAGACACTTGGACGAGTAGACATGGACAGGGGCGTTACATGTCGGTGACTGGGCACTGGGTAACTATGGTGACAACAAAAGGGGCTGCTGTCCAAGTCTTGCCATCCCCACGAGTTGCTCGTTGATCCTCTGTATCTAGAAGTTCCTCCACTGCTTCTGCCTCATCAACCTCCTCTTGGTCCTCCACCTGCACCCAAAGCCTGTCTGGTAATGCCACCCATGTTCTAACTGTGCAGAAGGAATCCTGCACACCTCCTTACTATGCTGTCACCAGGGTTCAACGGCATTAGGCAATGTTTACATTGAAATGTCTGGGAAATGTGAGTCACACAGCTGAGGAGTTGTGGTCAGCTCTGGAGACCGAGTTCCATCTATGGTTGTCTCCACTAAACCTGCAGCCAGGGAAGGCCGTGTGCGACAATGCTTCAAACCTGGGTGCGGCCCTTCGTTGGGGCAATGTCACACACGTGCCTTGTATGGCTCTCGTTTTGAACCTGGTTGTCCAGCAATTTTTATTCAAATATCCTGGACTAGATTGGCTTCTGCAGAGGGCATGGTCGCTGTGTGCTCACTTCGGCCTTTCACATCCCGCAGCTCAACGACTTACATCTCTGCAGAAGTCATTTGGCTTGCCAGTTCACCGGCTGAAATGCGATGCGCCCACACGGTGGAATTCAACTCTGCACATGTTGCAGCGACTGTGGCAGCACCGACGAGCCCTGGTGCAATGCGTAAAGATGTATAGCCTGGGCTAAGAGATCCAGAGGTGGGGAAAATCACACTGCAGGAGTGGTCTCAGATCAGGGACCTATGCACCCTTCTGCACAGTTTTGAAATAGCAACGAAGATGTTTCGTGCTGACGATGCCATTATCAGCATGACTATTCCGCTTATTTACATGCTGGAGCACACTTTAAACAGTATTCAGAGTCAGGTCGTGGAACAAGAGGAGGAGGAGGAGGAACAGGACGAGTTGTATGCGGAAGGGATAATAACTCCAAGGTCCAGATGGTTTGCAGCACCAAGGCGGCTGGCATTGAAGGCTGGGGGAGAGGGATTACCGATGGCGCATGGTAGCAGCCAAACTGTTGAGGAAGGTGCAGGAGGAGAAAATGAAGTGGAGGACGAACTGGTGTTGGGCATGAAAGACTCATCAGATGAGGGAGACCTTGATCAAATTTCTGTTGTACAAGAATGGGGGGAGAGGGCAGAGGAAGGAAGCATGATTCTCACCTCACTGCCACTAAGACAACAAGGACTTGGTCCTTCTGGATGCGCAAGACACATGAGTGCCTTCTTGATGCACTACCTGCAACATGACCCTCGGATTGTCAGAATCCAAAGTAATGCCGACTCAAACCATAAGAGTAACATCGTATCTGGTGTTAACAGCAATTTTTTCCAATCGTTTCAAGATTTTTTTAGACCATCCTTTGCAAGGCCACAGGAGACAAGAAGTCTGACGCACAGCCAATGCCTAGAGAGGATGGTACAAGAATATCTCCAAGTTAACATCGATGCCATGACTGTGGAACTGGACCCTTGCTCATTTTGGGCTTCCAATCTTGAAAAATGGCCTGAGCTCGCCACTCATGCCTTGGAGATCTTGTCGTGCCCCGCAGCCAGCGTTCTCTCTGAACATGTGATCAGCACTGCTTTTGGTGTGCTGACAGATAAGCGCACGCGGCTGTCCAGTGACAATGTAGACAGACTAACAATCATCAAGATGAACAAATCCTGGATCCGCAAGGACTTTTCTACCCCTGTGTCATCCTGGGGAGACTAAAAGCTTGATGATTTTTGAAAGTCACCTCACCAACCGTTTTAAAAAAGCTCTGGTGAAATTGATGCCATTTAAGTGGTGTCTGTGGCCGAATTTTTGGAAAAAATGGAGACTCTTTATTGAGTTCCCTTGCTGTGTTTTACATGACGTTGCCATCGCAAATTCCAGGTGGGTGGGGTCATCTGCAGAGTTGTTTACTCACACTATGGCCTGGAATTCAGAGGTCTGCTCCAAAGCTTCAGTGTCTGCTAGTCAGCAGAGTAGCCCACCCGCCCACTGCCTGTTTATCTAAGTAATAATTTTAACTGCATCTAGCCCAGGAAATCTTTTTGGTTCTAGTAGCATTTTGTGATACTCAGCAGAGTACCCCACCCATGAAGCAAGCTGCCTGTTTACCTAAGTACTATTTTATAACTGCATCTAGCCCAGGAAATCCTTTCGGGCCTAGTAGCTTTTTTTTTTACTACTCAGCAGAGTACCCCACCCATGAAGCAAGCTACACCTGTTTACCTAAGTACTATTTTTTAACGGCATCTAGCCCAGGAAATCCTTTTGGGCCTAGTAGCATTTTGTGATACTCAGCAGAGTACCCCACCCATGAAGCAAGCTACACCACCTGTTTACCTAAGGACTATTTTTTAACTGCATCTAGCCCAGGAAATCCTTTTGGGCCTAGTAGAATTTTGTGCTACTCAGCAGAGTACCCCACCCATGAAGTAAGCTACACCGCCTGTTTACCTAATGACTATTTTTTAACGGCATCTAGCCCAGGAAATCCTTTTGGGCCTAGTAGCATTTTGCGCTACTCAGCAGAGTACCCCACCCATGAAGCAAGTTACACCGCCTGTTTACCTAATTACTAATTTTTAACTGCATCTAGCGTAGGAAATCTTTTTGGGCCTAGTAGAATTTTGTGCTCCTCAGCAGAGTACCCCACCCATGAAGCAAGCTACACCGCCTGTTTTCCTAAGTACTATTTTTTAACGGCATCTAGCCCAGGAAATCCTTTTGGGCCTAGTAGAATTTTGTGCTCCTCAGCAGAGTACCCCACCCATGAAGCAAGCTACACCGCCTGTTTTCCTAAGTACTATTTTTTAACGGCATCTAGCCCAGGAAATCCTTTGGCGCCTAGTAGAATTTTGTGCTACTCAGCAGAGTACCCCACCCATGAAGCAAGCTACATCACCTGTTTATCTAATTACTAATTTTTAACTGCATTTAGCCCAGGCAATACTTTGGGCCTAGTAGCAATTTCTGCTACTCAGCAGAGTACCCTACCTATGAAGCAAGCTACACCACCTTCTTCCTTTCTCAATCTAACCCCTCAGCTCTGGGGTGTCCACTCTCCCTCCAGCTCTCTCCTTCTCACAGGGGGACTACCACGTGTATTCACACTGTGGCGAATCTCTTGGGCCCAGGCATAAGAAGTCATCGAGGTAATGGATAGTATGTGCCACCTTAGAAACGTCCATGATGACCCATTCGAGGAAGCAACTAAATGCCTCAAATAGTGAGCAGGATATGGAGCACCCCATGGGCAAACAGCGATCTATGTAGTATGCTTCTTCACAGAAGCAGCCCAATGGGAGGACACTATTCGGAGGCACAGTTAGTAACCGGAACGCCCCCTCAATGTCTATTTTGGCCATTAGGGTGCCACTTCCCAACTTCTTGACCCGCCTGATTGCCTCATCAAAGAAGGTACAGTAGATAGTACTGTACTTGGTTCCGCGTCGATGTTGTCGTTTACTGACCTGCCCCTTGAATATGACAAATGGTGGATTAGTCTGAATGTATTGGGTTGCTTTTTTGGCACAACTCCCAACGGGGTACCACTACGTTTACTAAGGAAAGTGTTCTGAATGGACCCATCGCCATTCTACCTAAAGATATTCATTTTTTCATTTTTTTGTCACGACGTCTGGGTGTTAGTAGGGTGATCTTAGATTTTTACTCCAGCCTTTCTTGACTTTAGAAGGGCATGACATGCCTATATCTGTGTCTCCTCCTCCTTTTACTCCTCCACCTCTTTTCTTTTCACATGACTATATCTAGTTATGACTTTTCCATGTGTTTGCTGTGTCTTCTGAGCAGTTTGTCAGCTTTTGGACACCTTTTAAGGTGTTTTCTATGTATTTGTATGTCGTTGTGTTTGCCTGCCATTGGTTTCAATGGGGTTCGACTGTGTTTGTTGAACGTTCGACGAACATTCGTCAAACATGCTCCAGTTCGACGAACCAAACCGAATTCAAACACTAGGGGGGTGGCTCAACACTACTCATCACTACTCAGCATAAATTAATACACCCCCTCTGAAAAGTAAGATGTTAATTAATATCTCAATGAACACAAGAACAATTTACAATTGCTAAGAGTTTCATAGAACATGTTTTAACCCTTGAGATGAATGTAAGGTTGATAATGTAACTTTCACCATGTTTCACCATGTTGATAATGTAACTTTCGGGACTGTCCCGATCAGAGTTACCGTGACGAGGTGGGATGGCTTTTGTGCTATTTTTTGATCAAAAAACAGTATTACTAAAAACTCTGTGTTATTTAAATGCACTTTTGCTTTTTTACTTAGTTATATCAGGGTTTTCGTTTACTTTTTTCTCTTGTAAGTTTCAATGTTTTGTTGCCAATGTGAACATGCGTTTAACCTCTGCATGTGTACCAACTCAATTTAAGCTCAACTTTGTGGGGTTTTTTTTCTCTGTATTGTTGCATTCTGTGCAAGCCAGGGTGTGGCCTCCATGTTTCTGACCTAGAGACTATATAAGGCTTCCCCAGTCTAGTGTTTCACTGGTTGGGCCCAGTCCTTTTGTCTGCCCTTATTCACACTGAGGTCAACATTGACACAATGTAAGGTTTTAATATTAGACAGTGTAGGACTGTCCCGATCAGAGTTACCGTGACGAGGTGGGATGGCTTTTGTGCTATTTTTGGATCAAAAAACAGTATTACTAAAAACTCTGTGTTATTTAAATGCACTTTTGCTTTTTTACTATGTTACTATCAATTATTAGGTTCTGTAGAAGGACGTAGATCTGGGTATTTATTATGATGGAATATAGGCTGAACTGGATGGACAAATGTCTTTTTTCGGCCTTACTAACTATGTTACTATGTTACTTAGTTACATCAGGGTTTTCGTTTACTTTTTTCAATGTTTTGAAAGGTAGGTTTCAATGTTTTGTGGCCAATGTGAACATGCGTTTAACCTCTGCATGTGTACCAACTCAATTTAAGCTCAATTTTGTGTTTTTTTTCACATTAATAATGTATAGAATGTATTTCTGAATCATTTAATGTTAGCTTCATTGGGAAAAAAAACAGCTTTTCTTTCAAAAACAAGGAAATTTCTAAGTGACCCTAAACTTTAGAATGGTAGTGTATATATATTTATATATATACATATGTGCAGTCAAAACTAATAATAATAACACCAAAACTTTTTCTGCACTCATGGTTAGTGGTTGGGTGAAGCCCTTTATTGACAAACTACTGTGTTTTCTCTTTTTAACCCCTTAGCGACCGCCGATACGCCTTTTAACGACGGCCGCTAAGGGTACTTAAACCACAGCGCCGTTAATTAACGGCGCTGTGGAAAAAGTGAATAGCGCCCCCCAGAGATTTTCTCCGGGGTCTCGGCTGCCGGGGGTAGCCGAGACCCCAGAGAACATGATTCGGGGTTTTTTTTACCCACCCCGCATTTGCGATCGCCGGTAATTAACCGTTTACCGGCGATCGCAAAAAAAAACGCGATCTCTTTTTAATTTCTCTGTCCTCCGATGTGATCGCACATCGGAGGACAGAGAAAATGGGTCCCAGGTAGCCCCCCAATACTCACCTATCTCCCCCGGTGCTCCTCGTGGCTCCCGGTGGGCGCCGCCATCTTCAAAATGGCGGGCACATGCGCAGTTCGCCCACCGGCCGGCACAGCGAGAATCTTTGGGGTCTCGGCTGCCGGGGGTAGCCGAGACCCCAAAGAGCATGATCGGGGTCGGTTTTACCGACCCCTGTTTTGCGATCGCCGGTAATTAACTGTTTACCGGCGACCGCAAAAAAAAAAAAAGTAAAGTGTAATTCTCTGTCCTCTGATGTGATCGCACATCAGAGGACAGAGAAATAGGGGGATTCGGGGACCCTGTCATACTCACCTGTGTCCCTGGATCCTCCTGCTGCTCCTCCTGGCCGCCGGCAAAAGAAAATGGCGGGCGCATGCGCAGTGCGCCCGCCATCTGTCTCCATCTGCTGGCCGGCAGGAGAACAGCAGTTGGGGCTAAAATTAGGGTTAGGGTTAGGGCTAGGGTTAGGGTTAGGGCTAGGGTTAGGGCTAGGGTTAGGGCTAGGGTTAGGGTTAGGGCTAGGGTTAGGGTTAGGGCTAGGGCTAGGGTTAGGGTTAGGGTTAGGGCTAGGGTTAGGGTTAGGGTTAGGGTTAGGGCTAGGGTTAGGGTTAGGGCTAGGGTTAGGGCTAGTGCTAGGGTTATGGCTAGGGTTAGGGCTAGGGTTAGGGCTAGGGTTAGGGCTAGTGTTAGGGTTAGGGCTAGGGTTAGGGCTAGGGATAGGGTTAGGGCTAGGGTTGGGGCTAAATTTAGGGTTAGGGTTGGGGCTAAATTTAGGGTTAGGGTTGGGGCTAAATATAGGGTTAGGCTTCTTTCACACTTACGTCGGTACGGGGCCGTCGCAATGCGTTGGCCTGACATACCGACGCATGTTGTGAAAATTGTGCACAACGTGGGCAGCGGCTGTAGTTTTTCAACGCATCCACTGCCCAATCTATGTCCTGGGGAGGAGGGGGCGGAGTTACGGCCACGCATGCGCGGTCAGAAATGGCGGATGCGACGTACAAAAAAAGTTTCATTGAACGTTTTTTGTGCCGATTGGCTGCCAAAACACAACTGATTCAGTGCACGACGGACGCGACGTGTGGCCATCCGTCACGATCCGTCGGCAATACAAGTCTATGGGCAAAAAACGCATCCTGCGGGCATATTTGCAGGATCCATTTCTTGTCCAAAACGACGGATTGTGACGGATGCCAAACGAGCAAGTGTGAAAGTAGCCTTAGGGCTAGGGTTAGGGTTGGGGCTAAAGTTAGGGCTAGGGTTGGGGCTAAAGTTAGGGTTAGAGTTGGGATTAGGGTTAGGGTTTGGATTAGGGTTGGTATTAGGGTTAGGGTTGGAATTAGGGTTACGCTTGGGATTAGGGTTAGGTTTGGGATTAGGGTTAAGGTTAGGGTTGTGATTAGGGGTGTATTGGGATTAGGGTTAGGTTTGAGGTTAGGGTTGAGATTAGGATTAGGGGTGAGTTGGATTTAGGGTTTTGATTAGGGTTATGGTTAGGGTTGACATTAGGGTTGTTTTGGGGTAAGGGTTGTGATTATGGTTAGGGTTAGTGATTAGGATTATGGATCAGGTTGAGATTAGGGTTAGGGGTGTGTTGGGGTTAGGGTTGGAGCTAGAATTGGGGGGTTTCCACTGTTTAGGTACATCAGGGGGTCTCCAAACACGACAGTCAATTTTGCACTCAAAAAGTCAAATGGTGCTCCCTCCCTTCTGAGCTCTGCCGTGCGCCCAAACAGTGGGTTACCCCCACATATGGGGCATCAGCGTACTCGGGATAAATTGGACAACAACTTCTGGGGTCCAATTTCTCTTGTTACCCTTGTGAAAATAAAAACTTGGGGGCTACAAAATCTTTTTTGTGGAAAAATATATATATTTTTTTTATGACTCTGCATTCTAAACTTCTGTGAAGCACTTGGGCATTCAAAGTTCTCACCACAAATCTAGATAAGTTCCTTGGGGGGTCTTGTTTCCAAAATGGGGTCACTTGTGGAGGGTTTCTACTGTTTAGGTACATCAGGGGCTCTGCAAACGCAACATAACGCCCACAGACCATTCTATCTAAGTCTGCATTCCAAAACGGCGCTCCTTCCCTTCCGAGCTCTGCCGTGCGCCCAAACAGTGGTTTACCCCCACATATGGTGCATCAGCGTACTCGGGATAAATTGGACAACTATTGCAGTCCAATTTCTCTTGTTACCCTTGTGAAAATAAAAACTTGGGGGCTACAATATCTTTTTTGTGGAAAAAAAAATATTTTTTATTTTCACGACTCTGCATTATAAACTTCTGTGAAGCACTTGGGCATTCAAAGTTCTCACCACACATCTAGATAAGTTCCATGGGGGGTCTAGTTTCCAAAATGGGGTCACTTGTGGGGGATTTCTACTGTTTAGGCACATCAGGGGCTCTCCAAATGCGACATGGCGTCCGATCTCAATTCCAGCCAATTCTACATTGAAAAAGTAAAACGGCACTCCTTCTCTTCCAAGCTCTGCGGTGCGCCCAAACAGTGGTATACCCCCACATATTGGGTATCGACGTACTCAGGAGAAATTGCACAACAACTTTAGTGGTCTAATTTCTCCTGTTACCCTTGTGAAAATAAAAATATGTTCGCAAAAAATCATTTTTGTAGAAAAAATGTGATTTTTTTTTTCATGGCTCTACGTTATAAACTTCTGTGAAGCACATGGGGGTTCAAAGTGCTCACCACACATCTAGATAAGTTCCTTAAGGGGTCTAGTTTCCAAAATGGTGTCACTTGTGGGGGGTTTCCACTGTTTAGGCACATCAGGGGCTCTCCAAACGCGACATGGCGTCCAATCTCAATTCCAGCCAATTCTACATTGAAAAAGTAAAACGGCACTCCTTCTCTTCCAAGCTCTGCGGTGCGCCCTAACAGTTGTTTACCCCCACATATTGGGTATCAGCATACTCAGGAGAAATTGCACAACAACATTTGTGGTCTAATTTCTCCTGTTACCCTTGTGAAAATAAGAATTTGTGGGCGAAAAGATAATTTTTGTGTAAACAAAAGCGATTTTTTATTTTCACGGCTCTACGTTATAAACTTCTGTGAAGCACTTGGGGGTTCAAAGTGCTCACAACACATCTAGATAAGTTCCTTAAGGGGTCTAGTTTCCAAAATGGTGTCACTTGTGGGGGGTTTCCACTGTTTAGGCACATCAGGGGCTCTCTAAACGTGACATGGCGTCCGATCTCAATTCCAGCCAATTCTGCATTGAAAAAGTCAAACGGCGCTCCTTCACTTCTAAGTTCTGCGGTGCACCCAAAAAGTGGTTTACCCCCACATATGGGGTATTGGCATATTCAGCAGAAATTGCATAAGAAAATTTATGGTTACATTTCTGTTTTTACACTTGTGAAAATAAAAAAAATGGTTCTGAATTAAGAGGTTTGCAAAAAAAAGTTAAATGTTCATTTTTTCCTTCCACATTGTTTCAGTTCCTGTGAAGCACGTAAAGGGTTAATAAACTTCTTGAATGTGGTTTTGAGAACCTTGAGAGGTGTAGTTTTTAGAATGGTGTCACACTTCATTATTTTCTATCATTTAGACCCCTCAAAATGACTTCAAATGTGATGTGGTCCCTAAAAAAAAATGGTGTTTGTAAAAATGAGAAATTGCTGGTCAACTTTTAACCCTTATAACTCCCTAACAAAAAATTTTTTTGTAAAGTAGACATGTGGGAAATGTTATTTTTTAACTATTTTTCGTGACATATCTCTCTGATTTAAGGGCATAAAAATACAAAGTTTGAAAATTGCAACATTTTAAAAATTTTCGCCATATTTCTATTTTTTTCATAAATAATCGCAAGTAATATCGAAGAAATGTTACCACTAACATGAAGTACAATATGTCATGAAAAAACAATCTCAGAATCAGCGGGATCCGTTGAAGCGTTCCAGAGTTATAACCTCATAAAGTGACAGTGGTCAGAATTGCAAAAATTGGCTCGGTCATTAAGTACCAAATTGGCTCTGTCACTAAGGGGTTAAATCATAATGACAACCCAAAACATCCAAATGACCCTGGTCAAAAGTTAACATACCCTGGAGATTTTGGCCTGATAACACTGCTCATGCAGTCTCTAGGACTACCTATAATAGAGGGCAGAATGCTGAGTGCCACTCTCCAGTTTCCAGATTTCTTTGGGTTCTGTATTTAGATTCTCTGCATAAGGCAGGAACATGCCTTTATATTTCTTCTGCTCTCGGCTCTTGGTTGTCAGGGCTCTGAAACACTGTTTGGCGAGGTACTCAATCGTAGCATCCCTTGTACCCTACTCCTCACCTCTAGTCGGGCCTGATCCTCTCCAACTGCCAACTCTCTCTGGTCACCATAGTGACCACACAATAGAGGATGTTGATCAGATATCCTCCAATACAGTTTCTTGCTGACCATTATACCAGGACCTGCTTGTCTCCAGTGCTATTACAGAGCAACAATTTACATTTCATCTGACAGATTGACACCAGGCAACGCAGCAACATTTCACAGGCTCCAATGAATGCAGAAACATGTGTAATGGTCCCTTTTAAGTCATTACATATACGCAGTGGGTATGGAAAGTATTCAGACCCCTTTAAATTTTTCACTCTTTGTTTCATTGCAGCCATTTGGTAAATTCAAAAAATTCATTTTTTTCACATTAATGTACACTATGCACCCCATCGTGATTAAAAAAAAACTGAAATGTAGAAATTTTTGCAAATTTAATACAAAAGAAAAACTGAAATATCACATGGGCACAAGTATTCAGACCCTTTGCTCAAACACTCATATTAAGTCACATGCTGTCCATTTCCTTGTGATCCTCCATGAAATGGTTCTACTCCTTCATTGGAGTCCAGCTGTATTTCATTTAACTGATAGGACTTGATTTGGATAGGCACACAAATGTCTATATAAGACCTCACAGCTCACAGTGCATGTCAGACCAAATGAGAATCATGATGTAAAGGAACTGGCCAAGGAGTTCAGAGACAGAATTTTGTGGCAAGGCACAGATCTGGACAATATTACAACAGCATTTATGCAGTACTCAAGGTTCCTAAGAGCACAGTGGCCTCCATAATCCTTAAATGGAAGAAGTTTGGGACCACCAGAAGTCTTCCTAGACCTGGCCATCCAGCCTAACTGAGCAATCATGGGAGAAGAACCATGGTGAGAGAGGTAAAGAAGAACCCCAAGATCACTGTGGATTAGCTCCAGAGATGTAGTAGGGAGATGGGAGAAAGTTCCATAAAGTCAACTATCACTGCAGCCCTCCACTAGTCGGGCCTTTATGGCAGAGTGGCCCGATGGATGCCTTTCCTCACTGCAGACTCAGAGCCTGCTAAAAAAAAACACATGAAGGACTCCCAGACTATGAGAAATAAGATTCTCTGGTCTGATGAGATGAAGACGGACCTTTTTGGTGGTAATTCTAAGTGGTATGTGTGCAGAAAACCAGGCACTGCTTATCACCTGCCCAATACAATTCCAACAGTGAAACATGGTGGTGGCAGCATCATGCTATGGGGTGTTTTTCAGCTGCAGGGACAGGACAACTGGTTGTCATTGAAGGAATAATGAATGTTGCCAAGTATAGAGATATCCGGGATGAAACCCTCTTCCAGAGTGCTCTGGACCTCGGACTTGGCTGAAGGTTCACCTTCCAACAAAACAACGACCCTAAGCACACAGCTATAATAACAAAGGATTAGCTTCAGAACAATTATGTCACCATTCTTGACTGGCCCAGCCAAAGCCCTGACCTAAACCCAATTGAGCATCTCTAAAGAGAGACCTGAAAATGGCTGTCCACCAATGGTCACCATCCAACCTGACGTAACTGGAGAGGATCTGCAAGGAAGAAAGGCAGAGGATCCCAAATCGAGGTGTGAAAAACAAGAAGACTCATGACTGTACTAGCTCAAAAGGGTGGTTCTACTAATTACAGAGCAAAGGGTCTGAATACTTATGACCCTGTGATATTTCAGGTTTTTTTTAATACATTTGCAAAAATTACTACATTTCTGGGTTTTTTTTCAGTCAAGATGGGGTGCAGAGTGTGCATTAATTAGAAAAAAAATGAACTTTTTTAATTCACCAAATGACTTTAATGCAACAAAGAGTGAAAATATTAAAGGGATATGAATACTTTCCGTTCCCATTGTATAATGTGTTTGTATTTTTGTGTGTACAACACTGTAAGATGCAATGGAAATGTTAATATGTCACTGGTAAAAGAATTAGTAATATATGACACTGAGGTTGAAAGGTGAATGAGCTGTTTTTAAATCATGAATGAGATTCACCTCTGATTTATTATCGGTGACAATGTGACATGAATTAGCCAATGAATGATGTATTCAGTGTTTTCAAATGCCATGTGGTAGATCATGTTCCTTTGTCACAATGGTGAAGACAAAGGAGCTCTCTGAGGACATCAGTACTGCTATTATTAGCAAACATAAGACTTTCAAAGGGTATAAGGCCATCTCCAATGACCTTGGTATCCCAGTTTTAACAGTACGCAATTTAATTAAGAAGTTTGTCAAGCATTGAACCATCAAGAACCTTCCTGGACGTTGGGGAAAAGAAAAATTGACAAGAGATGTTTTTGAAGGTTGATGTGAAAGTTGGAAAATACACCACGTCAAATGTCCAAAGACCTGAAGGCCAACTTGAAACAGTGTGGGGTCATGGTTTCCACAAGTAACATATGCCGCACACTAAACCAAGCTGAGCTTTATGGGTGAAGGCTAAGGAAGAAACCATGGCTGAAAATAGAAATACAAAGGAACAACTGATTTTTACCAAAATGTAACTTGAAAAATCGCAATACTTCTAGGAAAATGTTCCATGGACAGACTAAACAAAAATAGAGCTTTTTGGAAATGCAAAACAACAGTATGTTTACAGATGGCGCAATGAAGCTTATAAAGAAAAAAACACCCTACCAGCAGTTAAGCATGGTGGAGGAACTACAATGCTGTGGGTTTGCTTTGCTGCATCTGATACTGGAGGACTTGACTGTATCACAGGAATGATGAAATCATAGAATTATCCAGAAATTTTAGTGCAAAATGTCATATCCAGTGTAAGAAAACTTGCTTTAAGTCACAGATCATGTGGCCTCCATCAAGGCAATGATGCAAAGCACACATCCAATAAGATGGAATTGGTGAAAAAGAAATAATGGACACTTTTTAATTGGCCAGCAATGAGTCCTGACCTAAGTCGCACTGAAAATCTTTGGGTGAGCTGAAATCTGCCATTGGGAAAAAGAACCCTGCAAACATTCTAGAGCTTGAAAAAAACGCAATGGAAGAGTGGGAGAAAATACCAGCTAAGAAGTGCAAGAAGCGTAAAGATGACTATAAGAATTGTTTGGAGGCTGTCATCAATGCCAAAGGGTGTGCAGCCAAGTATTAATTAGGGGTTCCTTTATTGCTGCACATGCTATTTATTTGTTTCTTCTTTCAAAATGCAACATTTAAGTTGAAAAACAATGTTTTATTGTTGCATTACTTTGTACCGCTGATTAAAAATCCTAAGGCTATAAATTTGGTATATATCCATTTATTTCTGAAGATATTGTACAGTGCCAGATCATAATGAAGCCTCTAACAAGGATGTGAATAGGGGATTTAAAAGTTATACATAAATGGCTTTCTTTGTACAATACGTACATTTATGCCTGAAGCTCCCCCAGCCTAGAGTTCCCATCGTAAGGTTGCTTTGCACATCCTGACGTCATGACATCACCAAAACCTTACAATGTGCATACATAGACATGTACTGGACCTAGAAATGGCTGGAAGTCTAGGCCTAGCATGAAGAGCCCCTGGATTTTAGTGCACAGTGGTGGTAAGAAGAGGCAACAAGGACCATATGTAGGAGAACATCAAGCAAATGTGAGCTGTGAAATTAGTATGCTTTTTTATTTCTGCAGTTCAACTGGATGTCATCTTGTTTAATACACGCAAAGAGAAATGTAAAAAGATCTACATTCTGAAGAATGCAAATTTTTGTAAAATTTGAGAATAATTCATTTTCACCCTAAAAAAAATCACCTAACTCTAATGGACACCTACTTGGGTATTCCAATTCATCCCAAGGTGTTGAATTCTACCTAACTTGCCCTATAGCAATCTTTTATCAAGAAATATAGTTTAATTTGATCATCGAATTGCAAAACTATACTGGAAAATGGATATCAATACCATTTATAGCATGAAAATAAACTGAAAGTAAATTTATTCAAAAGGTTCATACACAATGACACATGGATTACCTTAATGGTAATGGAAAATAATTATCACTGCAAAAACATCTCTTTGCAACTATTTTAGTACTGTGCAAAGTTCAGAGTTGAATATGATGCATTATTAAAAAACCAAGCCAATACGGTATTAACTCCTTAATGACTGAGCCAATTTTGACCTTAATGACTAAACCAAATTTTTCAATTCTGAACATTATCAATTCATTTAGTTATAACACTGGAATGTTTCAATGAATCCCACTGATTCTGAGATTGTTTTTTCATGACATATTGTACTTCACGATAATGGAAACATTTCTTCGATATGACTTGCGTTTACTTGTGAATAAATTGGAAATTTTGCAAAACTTTTGAAAATTCCACAATTTTCAAACTTTTAATTCTTATGCCCTTAAATCAGAGAGATTTGTCCCACAAAATAGTTAATAAATAACATTTCCCATATGCCTACTTTACCTCAGCACCATTTTTTTAGCAATTTTTTTGTTAGAAAGGTTGACCATCGATTTCTAATTTTTCCAACAAAAATTTACAAAACAATTTATTAGGGATCAGATCACATTAGAAGTGACTTTAAGGGTCCATATGACAGAATATACTCAAAAGTGACACCATTCTAAAAACTGCACCCCTAAAGGTGTTAAAAACCACATTCACGTAGTTTATTAATCCTTCAGGTGCTTCACAGAAGGAAAAAATGAACATTTAATTTTTTTCACAAAAAATTCACTTTAGAAATTGTGCAATTTCTCCTGAATACATTTATACCTTTGTAGGGGAAATCTACTCTTTGGGCATATGGCAGGTCTCAGAAGGGAAGGAGTACCATTTGACTTTTTGAATGTAAAATTAGCTGGAATAATTAGCGGATGCAGTGCTGCTTTTGCAGTGCCCCTGATGTGCCTAAACAGTTGAAACACCTCATAACTGACCCCATTTTGGAAACCACACCCCTCAAGGATTTTATCCAGACATATAGTGAGCATTTTGAACCCATAGGTACGACATGAGTTTGTCATATTGAATATGTCATCATTAGTTTTGAGCACATGTGCACGCTACTCCAGTTTGCATCAGGTAATTGGGTATGCACCGAATACCGTGGGTGCTTGAATGACATGCTCGAGTTCCTGCCCCACAAGTTTTACAACTGTTAGACACCCCAAAAACACATGGGGGGATCCACAATTCTTCGTGCATAGCTGAGCACCCAATGCAAACTTGAGTAGTGAGCACTTAAGCTCAAAATTAGCCATCATATCGTCATTTATTTTTACTTATGAAAAAAAAAAAAATTCTAACCCCAATGTCAACCCTAACCTCAACTCTAACACTAACACAACACCAACCCTAGCACAACCCTAAACCAACCCCAATATCAACCTTAACTCCAAACCCAACCCTAACCCTACTCCCAACTGCAAAGAATGGGAAAAATATAAAAATATATATATATATATATTCTATATATATATATATATATATATATATATATATATATATATATACACAGTGGGGCAAAAAAGTATTTAGTCAGTCAGCAATAGTGCAAGTTCCACCACTTAAAAAGATGAGAGGCGTCTGTAATTTACATCATAGGTAGACCTCACCTATGGGAGACAAACTGAGAAAAAAAAATCCAGAAAATCACATTGTCTGTTTTTTTTAACAATTTATTTGCATATTATGGTGGAAAATAAGTATTTGGTCAGAAACAAACAATCAAGATTTCTGGCTCTCACAGACCTGTAACTTCTTCTTTAAGAGTCTCCTCTTTCCTCCACTCATTACCTGTAGTAATGGCACCTGTTTAAACTTGTTATCAGTATAAAAAGACACCTGTGCACACCCTCAAACAGTCTGACTCCAAACTCCACTATGGTGAAGACCAAAGAGCTGTCAAAGGACACCAGAAACAAAATTGTAGCCCTGCACCAGGCTGGGAAGACTGAATCTGCAATAGCCAACCAGCTTGGAGTGAAGAAATCAACAGTGGGAGCAATAATTAGAAAATGGAAGAAATACAAGACCACTGATAATCTCCCTCGATCTAGGGCTCCACGCAAAATCCCACCCCGTGGGGTCAGAATGATCACAAGAACGGTGAGCAAAAATCCCAGAACCACGCGGGGGGACCTAGTGAATGAACTGCAGAGAGCTGGGACCAATGTAACAAGGCCTACCATAAGTAACACACTACGCCACCATGGACTCAGATCCTGCAGTGCCAGACATGTCCCACTGCTTAAGCCAGTACATGTCCGGGCCCGTCTGAAGTTTGCTAGAGAGCATTTGGATGATCCAGAGGAGTTTTGGGAGAATGTCCTATGGTCTGATGAAACCAAACTGGAACTGTTTGGTAGAAACACAACTTGTCGTGTTTGGAGGAAAAAGAATACTGAGTTGCATCCATCAAACACCATACCTACTGTAAAGCATGGTGGTGGAAACATCATGCTTTGGGGCTGTTTCTCTGCAAAGGGGCCAGGACGACTGATCCGGATACATGAAAGAATGAATGGGGCCATGTATCGTGAGATTTTGAGTGCAAACCTCCTTCCATCAGCAAGGGCATTGAAGATGAAACGTGGCTGGGTCTTTCAACATGACAATGATCCAAAGCACACCGCCAGGGCAACGAAGGAGTGGCTTTGTAAGAAGCATTTCAAGGTCCTGGAGTGGCCTAGCCAGTCTCCAGATCTCAACCCTATAGAAAACCTTTGAAGGGAGTTGAAAGTCCGTGTTGCCAAGCGAAAAGCCAAAAACATCACTGCTCTAGAGGAGATCTGCATGGAGGAATGGGCCAACATACCAACAACAGTGTGTGGCAACCTTGTGAAGACTTACAGAAAAGGTTTGTCCTCTGTCATTGCCAACAAAGGATATATTACAAAGTATTGAGATGAAATTTTGTTTCTGACCAAATACTTATTTTCCACCATAATATGCAAATAAAATGTTAAAAAAACAGACAATGTGATTTTCTGGATTTTTTTTTCTCAGTTTGTCTCCCATAGTTGAGGTCTACCTATGATGTAAATTACAGACGCCTCTCATCTTTTTAAGTGGTGGAACTTGCACTATTGCTGACTGACTAAATACTTTTTTGCCCCACTGTATATATATATATATATATTAGAATTGTTATCTTACTAAGGAGGGAGACAAAGGGGGATTTAATTCACTATTTTTTTTGTTTTGATCACTGTGATAGGGTCAGTCACAGTGATCAAAAGGAACCAATAGAAAAAATGTCCTATTGTTGCCAGGTACTGGCCAGCAGATCTCGGCGGGTGCACTGCGCATGCGCCTGCCATTTTTTCCCGGGACAATGACGCCAAGCTGAGGGATGGATCAGGAGGATATGGGGATGGCGGAGGTACCATGGAGTCTCGGGGGGTATCATTTCTCTCTCCTCTGACATGCATATCTTGTCATAAGAGAGAAAAATAATTGAAACATCAGGCACACTTTTGTGTTTTTTTAATTGGGTGTTAGATGTCGAGTTTCCATCTCTGCACAGGGGTAATCTCGAACCATCACTGCTGCTGTCTCCCATTCTTCTCCAGCCACAGTGGAGCCTGATCAGCGGAGACGTCGGTCCCAGCGTCTAGCTCAGGCTGATACTGGACGACTGGTTACTACTGCCCTTCCAGGCTCTGCTTTTGTAGCCAGCAATGATCAACAGCGAGCAGGTCTTTCTGGGACTAAGTCCTGCTTTTCTCATACTGAGCATGCCCACGAGACGACCTCCCATTGGAGGTCAGGGGTTACATGTTCAGGTCCTGTTGCGGCTCCTGTTGGTCCACCTGGAAAGTCTTGTAGCACTGCTGCTATAAAAGGTTCGCATGGCCGCTCGACCATGCACTAGTCTACTTTTGAAATCATGTGTGTGTTGATGAGTGAAAGTCGTACATTAATCATCCCCTCCCTTGTGTATGACTGCTCGCGTAAGGTGGATGACTGCTATCTAGCGCCCGGCTGAGCTATTAGCAATAAACACATGAAACAGCGTCTAATTGCTGTGACCGCCAGTGCGGCGCCGTGCGCTATTAGAGCGCTTTCCTATCCCAAGTCTGGGTGGTTAATGGCGTCCGCCAGAGTGGCACTGCATGCACTCTTGTGCATTTAAGTTATTTTTGCAGTTACTCTGACCCCCCACCTGTTGCGGTGTCGAGTAGTGTTGAGCGATACCGTCCGATACTTGAAAGTATCGGTATCGGATAGTATCGGCCGATACCCGAAAAATATCGGATATCGCCGATACCGATATCCGATACCAATACAAGTCAATGGGACATCAAGTATCGGAATGTATCCTCATGGATCCCAGGGTCTGAAGGAGAGGAAACTCTCCTTCAGGCCCTGGGATCCATATTAAAGTGTAAAATAAAGAATTAAAATAAAAAATATTGTTATATTCACCTCTCCGGCGGCCCCTGGACATCAGCGGGAGGATCCGGCGTCCGGCACGGCTTCTTTCTTCAAAATGCGCGCCTTCAGGACCTGTGGAATGACGTCGCGGCTTCTGATTGGTCGCGTGGCGGTCACATGGGCGGCACGCGACCAATCAGAAGCCGGGACGTCATTCCACAGGTCCTGAAGGCGCGCATTTTGAAGAAAGAAGCCGTGCCGGACGCCGGATCCTCCCGCTGATGTCCAGGGGCCGCCGGAGAGGTGAATATAACAATATTTTTTATTTTAATTCTTTATTTTACACTTCCGATACCGATACCCGATATCACAAAAATATCGGATCTCGGTATCGGAATTCCGATACCGCAAGTATCGGCCGATACCCGATACTTGCGGTATCGGAATGCTCAACACTAGTGTCGAGCGAAAGAGGTCTAGGTGAACTCTAATCCTGTGTCTTGGGATTAAGTTCTGAGACTCCTTGCTTGCGCTTTTGATGCAGTACTGCGGCCCTGTAATGCAGGCTGAAGTTAACCCATGTGTGTATTCACATTGTACCGCCATATAATCTGTCATTACTCAGCAGCAGGTTACATGTCTGCACAGTGGACCCCGGGCTGCGAACACACCTTATACCATCTCTCTAATTATTTGATGCGTTCCGCTAGCCCTAACATCAGGCACCATATAATTTGGCCCTGATCATGTTCTCTGGAATCTCAGCTACCCCCAGTAACCAAGATCCCAGAGACTTTCCCACTCTAGGGGGTGCTGCAGCCTTATTCCTGATCAGGAAATAAGTATCCTTAATTGCCGCTGTTTTAATTAATATCCGTGGTCCTTAAAGGGTTAAAGCCCAAGTGATTCAATATTACTTAATATATAGTAGTGTGAAAAAGTTGTAGGTAGCTGTGTAAAAAAAATACTACAAAGCATTAATGCTTTAAAAAATAAATAATTTTAGTAATTAACAAAATATAAAGTGAATGAACAAAAGGGGAAATCTGAATTAAATAATTCTGAATATTTAATTCCAGACAGACTTGATAATGTTGAGATCTGGGCTCTGTGGGGGCCATATCATCATTTCTATGAGCTGACCATAGTTGTTAATTACATTGGCGGTATGTTAAGGCTCGTGGTCCTGATGCATAATAGATTTGGAGCCAATGAAATGCCTCCTTGGTGGTATTGCATGACGGATAAGTATTTCTCAGCAATGAGGATACATTCAAGCCATTGTCATTAACAACTATCTTCAGTGTAAAGAGGAACAATGATTACTGGAAGTGATGATGTGGCCCCATAAAGCCCTGACCTCAACTTCATTAAGTCTATGTGGAACTAGATATTCAGAAGAATTTGATTTATCTTTTATTCATTGACTTTGCATTTTGTTACTAAAAATATACAATTTACACTGTTATTTTGAAAAGCATTCTTAGATTAGCACTTTTGCACACCTGCAGGCCAGTTTCACATTTGCGTTTGTGTCCGCAGCATTTCTACTGCATATATCCGCATGCGTTGTGTATTCCTATATTTAACATTAGGAACGCATGAGTTTGTGATTGTTCGCATTTTACCGCGTTTGTCGACGCATGCGTCGTTTCGTCATTTGCGGTTTGGCGCGGAAATGCAATGTGTAGTAATTTTTAGAGGCGTCAATTTGCTGCCTGGTAACGCATGCGGTTGATTGCGCAAGGTTTGCGCCAAAAAACGCATTGCTGTCTATATGAATGCATGCGTTCTCAAGCACATACGTTTGGTTGTGTTCGCGGACGCATGCGTTTCATTTGAAAACAACATGTCTAGACACTGATAAGTCACCCCCCACATAATAGGTGATAAAGGGAGGTAGTGGACATTTGCAGGTCACTTCTCAGCAGACAGCCAAGCAGAACAGATGGACCACAGCAGACAGCCAAGCAGAACAGATGGACCACAGCACCCTTGAGAAAACAAGCCTCTGAACAATGTGAGTATATCCAAGCCAATGCCTTTATTTTCTATTTTCTGTCTCTACATGTCCTAATTTCTGCCATTTCTTTCTTTCTACATGCATCAGAATGTCTTCTTCTTCGGCTTCTTCTCATGAGGAGTTTCTTCCTAGGCCGTCAGAAGTCGAGCATGTGAGTGAGGTGAGTACTTGCCTCGTCCGATTGGTAAGTATTCACTGTCACATCCACACATGGGGCAATTTTTGTTTTTCATTTTTTCAGAGCTCTTCTTCATCTGCGGCAGAGACTGGCCAGGAGCAGTGGAGTGCAGTGGAAAGACGGCAGCGGGTACGTATACAAGGCTGACTGTTTTTTATGCATCCTCAGTGTCATACTCTTGAATCTTCCTTTCTTTCCATTCATATTTCTTTACTTTTTTCTTCTGGAATGCTTTTGTATGTTGACTTTCCTATTCATGCAATTTCTCTGCATCTTTTTTCTTTCTTTTCCTTATATTAATTGACCAAACTTTAATGACTTTATTTATTTTTTAGGTTTCACAATGGGAGGATAATCTCATAGAGAATGAACTCTTCATTGCCCTGGTCCAGGAGCGAGTCCGGTTGTGGGACACCCGGGATCCAATGCACTCAAACAACGTCACATTGCGGTGCCTATGGAATGAGGTGGACAAAGAGCTGTGGGATGGCTGGGACAACGCCCCGACTCGGGTCCGAAGTGCATTTGTTAAGTATTGCACTGCAGCGTGAAGCAGCAGAGACCTTGACCATGCTCACTCAACGGTGTGTGATGAAAGAAACTCTCAGGAGTTTCTCTCATCACACACAGTTGTGTGACCATGGCCCAAAGTCCTTTTTCTGACCAAAATGTCTTTTTTTTAACAGTGGGCAAAGTCAAAACACTTTAGCGTTCGATTAAGGACCGCTTCAACAAGGACCTGCGTCAAGAGAGCTGTGTTCCCAGTGGTTCAGGAGCAAGGATCTGAAAATACAAATACCATCGTGTTCTGGCATTTTTAAGACCGGTCCTTGCTCAGAGAACGTAAGTATTTCTCCTGTGCATTTGGATGTGTTGTATTGCCATACAATGTATGTTTCTTTTCCACAGGATTTGGTATCTTGTTAATTTTTGGTATTAATTTTCTTTTTCCTTTTTTCACAGCACATGGAGCACTACTGTTGGCCCAGGTTCTGGAGCGGTCCTTCATCTGACAGCCGCGGACCTGTCCCAGCCATCCAGCAGCACAGCAGCAAGTGGGCCTTCCACACTAACTGGAGACCAGGGAGCTGGTTCATCAGGTCTTCCCCTTTTGCAGTCCTCTTCCACTGCCTCTTTTTTTTGGGCTCCTCCCGGCAGCGGCAGAGGGCTTCGGACAGGTCACTCATGCCTGAGATTTTGCATTTGAGCTTGGTTTTATACGAAGCAATCAAGGCTTTGGGTGACCGAATGGATGTTTCACATAACCTCTTGAATGCACGTATCCAGGAGGTCACCAAAAGCCTTGATCAAGTGAAAGCTGACCTCCAGAGGCCAGCTCATCATTTTTTTAACCAAATTGAGCAGGGCATGTCGGAACACCTTACTCCTGATCTCCAGCTGAGTGTCATGCAGGCCTGCAATGCTGCTTACGTGCAGGCTATGCAGCAGAGTCGGTATTTCCAGCAGACAGTGGCGGCATATCCAACTGTGCCTTCACTGTCACGATTAACTTTAAGGCTGACCTCTGCTGCATACCACTGCACGGCCACCTCAATTTCTTCCACAGGTGGACAACACTACAGTGCCAGCACCATGCCGAGTGCAGTTGGACATCCCACCGCCACCACCGTGACAACCGCCGCTCCTGCTTGGACCTCCTCCACTGACACCACGATGCAGCAGGACCCAGGCATGGCTTTCCGTACCGCCCCCACCACGATGCAGCAGGACCCTGGCATGGCCTTCCGTACCGCCACCACCACGATGCAGCAGGAACCTGGCATGGCCTTCTGCTCTACAAGGGCTATGGACTCTGGCATGGCTGCACGCTCTACGAGTGCTATGGACTCTGGCATGGCTGCACGCTCTACAAGCACAATGGACTCTGGCATGGCTGCATGCTCTATGAGCGCTATGGACTCTGGCATGGTTGCGCGCTCTACGAGCACTATGGACTCTAGCATGGCTGCACCCTCTACGAGCACTATGGACTCTGGCATGGCTGCACGCTCTATGAGCGCTATGGACTCTGGCATGGTTGCGCGCTCTACGAGCACTATGGACTCTAGCATGGCTGCACCCTCTACGAGCACTATGGACTCTGGCATGGCTGCACGCTCTATGAGCGCTATGGACTCTGGCATGGTTGCGCGCTCTACGAGCACTATGGACTCTGGCATGGCTGCACGCTCTACGAGCGCTATGGACTCTGACACGGTGCAGCCGGACACTGACAGGTCACCCACTACCACGCCATGCCATATCAGCCCACCAATACCTCCCAGAACCCGTCAAAATAAAATAAAATAAAAAACAGAGAACTCTTAGCATTCTTCCCCCTTCACCTTCCAATGTGTCTGTAATGTTAGGTTTGTCTCACCCTTCAACTGCGTCTCAAGCCTCTCATGTGTCAAGCCCCATCCCCGAACTACCAGACCCCACTAATTTCATTGCCCCTTCTCCTGTCACCTCTGCGTCGTCCACGGTTAGCCAGGCCTCAGTGCTTCACACCCCCCGTTTACATCACTCTACCCAAAGCCGGCGCAGTTAAATAAATTTTTTTGGTTGTTAAAAAAAATACAATTTGATTTGTCATATTTATGTTTGGTTTATTGTGTCTATCGCCGCCGGCAACACACACAGTGCACCAAGAAACTCCGCCACACACTTAATTTTTGGGCCACATCATATCTCCAGTAGTTATTTAAAAAAAATGCACCTTTGTGTGTCTTTAGTATAAAGATATGAGGTGGGCCCAAAAATAATAGATGTATTATCTCCATAATCTCTTCTTTCTGCTGTGACTTGAGTTGCAGTCTGAAGAGAAAATGGCGGAAATACAGTGCAGAACTCTACTGAACTGGTCAGGTGTAAAAAAAAAAAAATTAGTTCTGAAACCTGACCTGGTGAGTAGAGAACTGCCTTGTATAACCTCCATTTTCTCTTCTGTGTACATAATCTATTACACACAAATAGAAGGGACAATGGTGGTCACACGGCATATCTATGCTCACCTGCACAGGTGACAGAAATAGTGAATTCACGAGGCTGTTATATGTGCATCATGAATTCATTAGTTCTGACACCTGACTTGATGAGTATAGATCTCTTGAATGTGACAGTCATTGTCTCTTCAGTCTGTGTCCAATGGATACTGCAGAACAGAATCAGGACGCAATGACGTCACCAAGCGTAAAGCAACATGGCTGCCATAACACAAGCAGTATGTGGCCAGTATTTTATATCAGTATTTGTAAGCCAAAACAATGAGTGGAGCAATTAGAGGTAAATTATGTTATTAACATTACAACTAGCACCTCTGCCTTTAACACCCACTCCTGGTTTTGGATTACAAATACTGTTATTAAATACAGACCAAATATTGCTAGTTTTAGGACAGCCTTGGTTTGTAGAGGAAAATATAGGAGACCCGGTCAACACAACCAAAACTAAAGTTTATTAATGAGAAATATTATTATCATTTCAGATAATTACTGTTACAGATATAATAACAACAGGACATTTAAACAACATTGTCCTGTCATGACACTCGTCCAATATCTGAATAAAAAAATGCAGCAAATTGGTCCCGCATGTGACCAACTACTGCAGTTGACCGCAGCGGGTAATGCTGGAAATCGGGCAGTGGGTGTGCAACTGGTTCATCCAGTTCAATGTTGGGTTGCTCCTTAGCCATTATATAATTGTGAAGAACCACACAGGCTTTGACCACCTCGTCGACTGTTTCCACTTTTAGATTTATGGCTGATGCAAGAAAGCGCCATTTTGAGACCAGAATGCCAAAGGAACACTTTACTGTTCTTCGGGCCCTGGTCAGTCTGTAGTTAAAGATCCTTCTAGTGTGGTTCAAGTCCCGGCTGGAATAGGGCTTCAGTAAGTTTTCACACATCTGGAAGGCCTCATCCCCAACCATAACAAATGGCAGCGGTGGACCTTCAGTGTTGGGGAGAGGTTGTGGCGGGGGGAAATTGAAATTTTTGCCATACACATGCCGGCCCATATCCGAGTTCTTGAACGTCTGGGAATCGTTGCCACAGCCAAAAGCTCCAATGTCCACAGCGATGAAGCGACAGTTCGCATTAGCTATTGCCATGAGCACAACAGAAAAATATTTTTTATAGTTAAAAAACTCCGATCCTGTTCTGGCAGGTTTGATAATGCGGATGTGCTTTCCATCCACCACTCCTAAACAGTTGGGGAAATCACACACACTGCAGAATTTTTCAGCTATTTGAAGCCACATGTCCGCGGTGGGTAGGGGTATAAACTCATCCCGGAGAACATTCCACAAAGCCCGACAGGTGTCCGCAGCTATTCCGGACAGGGTGGATATTCCAAGCCGGTATTGGAAGTGGAGGGATGATAAACTCTCTCCGGTTGCCAGAAATCTGTAAGAAAAACATAAACAAAAAAAATTACAATCTATTCTATTGATGGTGTGTTTACGCTAAAGAAAGAAAGGAAAATACCCAAAATATACATGTCAGAAAGCACAAAATTTGGACTGTCATTGGTTTAGATTTGTAACGTACCTTAATGTAACCAGCAGACGTTCCTCCGGTGGAATCGCTCTACGGAGCTGGGTGTCCTGTCTCCGTATGGTTCCTTGGACACGAGCAAGCAAATCCCGGAATGAGTCTTGCAACATCCTTGTATATTCATGGAATTTTTCCGGGTTGGCATTAAGCTCACCATACAGCGTGTGATAGGCTCCCCGGCTCTCACGTAGTTCGATTATGGGGTGTCTCCAAAAACGCCGATGTTGACTCCTTCTCCATCTTTTGCGATTTCTGTCTTGCACCCAAGTAAAAGCACAGGCAAGAAACAGCTTGATGCTTAAATCCAGGTTGAAATAAAAGCTCTCCATGCGAAGATCCATCATGACACAGGATACAGGAGCAAAATCTGAATATTACAGCTGTTCAGGGGTCTATATAAAGAAATACCATAATACACGCCCTCTGTAGTCCCATTGGCGGTGTCTGGTTATCTAGATTTTACACTTGGGAAATTTCTCATCATGCGCAGAAAAAACGCAAACGCAGGAAAAAACGCATATGAACGCGTTCAAACGCGTTGTTTTTTTAACCGCATGCGTTACCGCATGCGTTTAAAAAATGCCGCGTTTGTACTTGTTTATATGCGTTTTTACACCACTTGTGCATGCGGATTAAATGCTGCGGATTTAAACGCAAATGTGAAACTGGCCTAAAACATGCAAAGTGCTGCACAGCAAGTAATATTGCATAATTTTGTACTTTATAAAATGGCTTATTTATCTAATAATGGATCATATGAAACTACAAATCTGAAAGATTTCATACATATTGTTTGCCAATCTTTAACATTTTTTATGTATAAAAAATGTAAATATGTAATGGGCTTATTAGGTGTATTAGGCAGCACATTCTATATATGGGTACTCTAGGCACAACATTTCTAGTGCCAAAGACAACAAAGATAGTCACACTGTAAGTTTTGTATAGCTTTAAAAATATGTTGTGTTGTTGTAAACTAAAGAGGAATCTGTCAGCAGGTTTTTACTATGAAGACAACATAAGATAGGGATTAAAATACAAAATTCAACGAAGTGTCGCCTATCAGGCAGTGCGCTGTTGCTTACTTACAGTGAAGATTTATTCACCAGGTGATTATCATTGCTTAGACTACATGACACGTGCTTGCTAGTCTGAGTTTGCCTCCTCCTGTAATAAGCAGCTCACTGTCAATAGACAATGTACATAGAGAGCCTGATGTGGGCGGGGTTAGCTTTCTCAGCTCTGCTTCATGCTGCATCTAAGAACCCTGGTTGTGTCACATCTGCTGCACCCAGTTACCTGAGTGATACACCGTTGGATTTGTGGTCTCTTTACCTATATCACGCTGCTCTCGATGAGTTTCCAAAACCCTGTTGACAGATACCCTTTGAAGAAGAACATTTGACACACAACTAAAACCATCTCCAGCCTAGACCCTTTTAGGGTAATAATAATCTAATTACATATGGATATAAAGTATACTGTTCATTAAAATATGTCTCTTCAGCAGATAAATTTCCCTGGCCTTGAGATAAATCTAGATCTGCATTACAGTATTTCATCTATGGGAATTTATATATTAAAATCTAATAATGGAGGGTCATTAAAACAAACATTTGCTCAATCTAATTCAGCACGTACTTATTTTTCATAACCTATTTGTTTTTCTTTATATTTTTCATATTTGTATATTGTTTACTGTCTAAATTCTGAACTGTTCACACTGTTTATGATTCCATTTCATGCTGCACTTTAGAGTTTCCCAGTAGTCAGAACATCTGACTTCCAGTGAGTCATCTCTATGCATTTTAACTATTATTCATGTCAAAGTCCTAGCAGTCAGCAATTATTTAATGTTTCCTGACATCAGAGAAAAAAATAATTGAATTCTAGACAGCTGATGTCACATACGGTTGAATAATTATATGTCTGGGTGGCAGGACTAACCCCAGCAGAGATGTCTCATTTATACTGTACATGAAATGAAGCTGTTAGCTCATCTTAAATATCAGGCATTTCTTGCGATGTACGGAACAAAAATTAATTACAAAAAAAAGGCTAAATAAAATAGCCAAAACATTTTTTAACAAAAGATTACATTATACTTTTAAATGTTTCATTATACTTTCATCGGTGCGTGATTTAAAACCTTAAGTGGTCATATATCAATAGAGTGATTTCCATCTGCAGTACGTTTACGGAATATCTGGTAGGGCTGCTTGTAAATATTTTGTACTCTACCCGATAGGTACATTTATTTTACAGACTATCCTCCTTATATTTTCTATTTATTGTCCTTCACCCTTTATCGTTATTCATGACCTTCAAAGAATCTGTAGACTTGTAGGAACAAGGCCGAATATATCTACCAAAATGTTGTAGGGCAGAATTAATGTATAATCAAAGAAATATTAAGGCTGGAGATGTAGGACCACTTGGATATCTTTTGAAGGGGTTTTCCTATCTCATAAAGTGATGACTGGTTACTAGGTGATTCCATCGTATTCTGGTTGGTACGAGTCCAACTGTTCTTGAGAAGATAGAGACTACAATTCGGGTTTAGCGCTGGAACCTTTCACAGTTTTTACTTACATAATATCACTCCCAGTCACCTTTAGGTTGCAGCAGAGGGTAGTTGATGACTATTTCAATTAATGTGTTCCCAGAAGTGTCGCTTTAGAATGGAAGCTTTGCTTATGTATCACAGGAAGGAAGAACGACACTCCGATTTATTCTTATAGGTGCACAGATAGGGTCCCAACCCTTAGGATACAAAAAATTGGTGAGTATTATTAAATAAAGCTAGTAAGACAATCTGGCTCTTTGTATTTCAAATATTAGCACATGCCAGAGGGAAACTGAGCCTCTAAGCCACTCAAATTGTAGCAATTTCAGTTTTTAGGGTAAGCCTCATTCCTACCCTGTGCGCGGTTTCAGGCTTAGTTTCCCTCTACTCTTGCTGTTGAAATTTTCCTGAACCTAGAAGAATTTAATGTGCAACTGATGAAGGTCATATAACTGTACGTTTTATACAGTTATATGAAAAAGTTTGGGCACCCCTATTAATCTTAAGCTTAATGTTTTATAAAAATTGTTTTTTTTTCAACAGGTATTTCAGTTTCATATATCTAATAACTGTTGGACACAGTAATGTTTCTACCTTGAAATGAGGTTTATTGTACTAACAGAAAATGTGCAATCTGCATTCAAACAAAATTTGACAGGTGCATAAGTATGGGAACCCTTATAATTTTCTTGTTTTAAATACTCCTACCTACTTTTTACTGACTTACTAAAGCACTTTTTTTGGTTTTCTAATCTCAATGAGCTTTGAACTTCATAGCCAGGTGTATGCAATCATGAGAAAAGCTACTTAAAGTGGCCACTTGCAAGTTGTTCTCCTGTTTGAATCTCCTCTGAAGAGTGGCATCATGGGCTCCTCAAAACAACTGTCTAATCATCTGAAAACAAAGATTATTCAACATAGTTGTTCAGGGGAAGGATACAAAAAGCTGTCTCAGAGATTTAACCTGTCAATTTCCACTGTGAGGAACAAAGTAAGGAAATGGAAGAACACAGGTACAGTTCTTGTTAAGGCCAGAAGTGGCAGGCCAATAAAAACATCAGAAAGGCAGAGAAGAAGAATGGTGAGATCAGTCAAGGACAATCTTCAGACCACCTCCAGAGAGCTGCAGCATCAACTTGCTGCAGATGGTGTCACTGTGGATCGGTCAACTATACAAAGCACTTTGCACATGGAGAAGCTGTATGGGAGAGTGATGCGAAAGAAGCCGTTTCTGCAAGCACGCCACAAACAGAGTCGGCTGAGGTATGCAAAAGCACATTTGGAGAAGCCAATTTCTTTTTGGAAGAAGATCCTGTGGACTGATGAAACCAAGATTGAGTTGTTTGGTCATAAAAAAAGGCGTTATGCATGGCGGCCAAAAAGCACAGCATTCCAAGAAAAACATTTGCTACCCACAGTAAAATTTGGTGGAGGTTCCATCATGCTTTGGGGTTGTGTGGCCAATGCCAGCACCGGGAATCTTGTTAAAGTTGAGGGACGCATGGATTCCTCTCAGTATCAGCAGATTCTTGGCAATAATGTTCATGAATCAGTGACAAAGTTGAAGTTACGCAGGGGATGGATTTTTCAGCAAGACAATGATCCAAAACACTGCTCCAAATCTACTCAGGCATTCATGCAGAGGAACAATTACACTGTTCTGGAATGGCCATCCCAGTCCCCAGACCTGAATATCATTGAACATCTGTGGGATCATTTGCAGAGGGCTGTCCATGCTCGGCGACCATCAAACTTAACTGAACTGGAATTGTTTTGTAAAGAGGAATGGTCAAAAATACCTTCATCCAGGATCCAGGAACTCATTAAAAGCTACAGGAAGCGACTAGAGGCTGTTATTTTTGCAAAAGGAGGATCTACTAAATATTAATGTCACTTTTCTGGTGGGGTGCCCATACTTATGCACCTGTCAAATTTTGTTTGAATACAGATTGCACATTTTCTGTTAGTACAATAAACCTCATTTCAAGGCAGAAACATTACTGTGTCCAACAGTTATTAGTTATATAAAAATGAAATAGCTGTTGCAAAAAAACAATTTTTATAAAACATTAAGCTTAAAGGGAACCTGTCACCTGAATTTGGTGGGACCGGTTTTCAGTCATATGGGCGGAGTTTTTGGGTGTTTGATTCACCCTTTCCTTACCCACTGGCTGCATGCTGGCCACAATATTGGATTGAAATTCATTCTCTGTCCTCCGTATCACACGCCTGCGCAAGGCAAGATTACCATGTCATTGTTTTATCTGTCTGGAGCATTTTATGTATCTCAGACAACCTTTTTAATATACGGTGTAATATATTGGGAATTAATAGGGAATTTCTGGACTTCTGATGCAAAAAATATTGTAAAAACATGATTAAAGTATTACTGCGTTTTTCAGAATAAGTTATTACGTGTTTATACATGAAATATACCACTGGTCATTACAAGATTTACATTGTGCTGTTTTAATAGTTATTCCCTTTACTAGAAGCCTAAGCAATGTCTCCTTGTGTTTTTCTTCTTCAGCTTCCTTCCTGCTAGCTCTTTCCTCCCCCATTGCATTTTCTATTATAAGCAGATGGCAGTATTGTACAGATGATTTTGTAGACAGATTTGAGCAGTTTTTAAGCGACTGATCAGTACAGGAAATAAAAAGTGATTGATAAGTGGTAAGAGGCATTTTTTTGTCTAATAAGATACATTGCAAATATTTTTATTATAACTTTCAATGTTGATTTCTGATAAAAAAAAAGTAAGTTAATAAATGAATTAATAGCTACTATTTTATTTTCACACGTTAGCTGGCATAAAAAGTAAGTACATAGTAGAATCCCTCACCTCCCCTGTACTATCTAGTTGTATAATAGAAAAACTGTATATGCCATTTCACTCTTTTACATAGTCGGCTCATAGCCATTTTGTATTCATTGTAGCTAAACAGCTGAGCCGCAGCTCATAAAATGTTTCTTTTAGTAAATTCACATTAATGTACAAAATGAGACGATGACGTGGCCAATGCCGTTTAGAGCTTGTAATCAATACAGTACTCGTGAGTAAACCATGAATATCTCTCACTTTCTTTTTATTGCATATTCATCAGCACAAAGTAGAGTATAATTCCTCTGATATTCTACCTGGGAACACAAATTACAGAAAAACATAAATACTAGGCATCACCATCATTGTCAATGGGGTTTGTCCCTACACATTAGAAATGGTCTGAACTGATTGAATGTTGGCTAATATCTTTGAAGATCACAATTTCTCTTCACTAGCTCAGTGTGGCCTAATAATTGTAATTTCTCATGTTGAATAATATACAGGAAAAGTAAAAAATTTTGTTTTGGATTCAATATTTCTCTTTAATATCCGCTTGGTTTTTAACATAAGGAAGTCTGTCAAATTTGCTTTGCCCATTAAACAATAACATCAGGTTGTAAATTGAAACATATGTCTTAAATGGAATCTGTCAGCAGGTATTTGCTATGTAATCCAAAAGCAGCAAGCTGAAGGGGCTAAGGCCCTGATTCCAGTGATGTATAGCTTACTAATCTGTGTGTTGCTGTTTCAAAAAGATCAGGAGAATGCTACTGCCAGACTAGGTGTCTTGTGCCACCTAGTCAACTTCTTTATGTAACCCAGTCTTTACAACTGATTACCAGTTTTCTGTCAATGTACAGCATGCACAGAATGCTGAAAATCAGTGGTGTGGGCAGGGTTATACAGGACTCAGCATTCAGTTCATCTGTAGCAGAGAAGACTGTAATGTAATCAAAACTGTACCAAGCAGACAAGTGATACATCACTTTAATCAGGTTCTCTGCCCCTACATCATGCAGCTCTCAGATTACAGGGCAAAAACCTGGCGACAGATTATCTTTCATATATTTCCATGGCCAATAAAAGATTTAAATGAGACAAAATTAACTTTTTCCACATATGCAAATGAGATTACAAGTGTCCAGTGATGAGTGCTCAGACTCCCCTCAGTAAATCCTGCCCCTTAATATCTACCTGGACTTTTTTTGTGGCTCTGTTTTTTTCTGCCATCACTCTCGTTATACTCTTGTGCACCAAAAAGAGCCATCAGTCAAGGTTAATGTGGAGACAGAGACCTGGAAAGAAGAGATGGAGTGCTGGTGAAGTGGCATGAAACCCCGTGATTCGTAAGTAATTAATCACCGTACACTCTTAATGAACATTTCCAGATAGTTTATTTCATATAAATAAACTATCTGAAAATGTTCATTAAGAGTGTACGGTGATTCAGTAATTACGAAACAGACTTACTCACTTGTTGGACTAGGATCCTCCCACTGAGCACTTGTTGGACAAGGATCATCCCACTGAGCACTTGTTGGACAATGATCCTCCCACTGAGCAATTGTTGGACTAGGATCCTTCCATTGAGCACTTTTGGGGCTAGGATCCTCCCACTGTGCTATTGTTGGACTAGTGACCTTCCTCTGAGCACTTGTTGGACAAGGATCATCCCACTGAGCACTTGTTGGACAATGATCCTCCCACTGAGCAATTGTTGGACTAGGATCCTTCCACTGAGCGCTTTTGGGGCTAGGATCCTCCCACTGTGCTATTGTTGGACTAGTGACCTTCCTCTGAGCACTTGTTGGACAAGGATAATCCCACTGAGCACTTGTTGGACTAGGATTCTCCCACTGAGCACTTGTTGGTCCAGGGACCTTACTCTGAGCACTTGTTGGTCTAGGAACCTCTCACTGAGCACTTGTTGGACTATGGACCTCCCACTAAGCACTTGTTGGACTAAGGACCTCCCACGGAGCACTTGGTGGTCTAGGGACCTCCCACTGAGCACTTTTTACACTAGGGACTTCCAACTGAATACTTGTTGGTCTAGGGACCTCCCACTGAGCACTTTTTACACTAGGGACCTCCAACTGAATACTTGTTGGTCTAGGGACCTCTCACTGAGCACTTATTGGACTAGGGACTTCCCACTGAGCACTTGTTGGACTAGGGACCTCTCATTGAGCACTTGTTGGTCTAGGGACCTCCCTCTGAGCACATATTGGACTAGGGACCTTCCACTGAGCATTTTCAACAATATCATCATGTGATAAACATTTTCTTCTTATTGAGTAGACTTCGCTCAATGCCCACAAAATATGTTTTCACATTTATTTCAATCAATGATCCCTTTCTTTATTAGTTTAATTGGTCAAGAAAGGATAAGATGGGATCTGACAGACTTCCTTTGACTGCTATAGACACTATAAAATTGAATGCAACTAGTGATATTTTGTTCAATTGAATAGCATGCCCTAAAATAATGATCAAAATAACAATAATAATCAGGATTTTAATTTCTGGTAATGCAAAAAAATTATAGAATGTTACGTTTGTTTTTATATGTTTTCTTTTATTTCTTTTAAATGAAAAAAGGAACATTTTTGCCCAAATTTACTCAAAAGTATGTTTCAGTTCTAGTGGGAATACACTTAATTACAATATGTTTCTCTTATACAAACTGGTTACAGAAACTTTACCAATTACATTTTATCCAATAAATGTTAGCTATCTGGCCTTTACCTACAAATCCCAAAAGGCCTCTGCAGATAATTGCTTTTTTTAAATTCAGCTAGAGGCATAACAATGAACAATCAGTCATCTCTGTTACTGTTTGAGGATCATTTTTTTGCATTATCTCAATGTCATGTATATGCGCTGCACTGACAGGCTCCTGATTTTCCAGTTAATACAGTTTCGTGGTAATATTTTATCAGAATATTCCATTGTGCTTCTGATATGTTTCACAAGTTATCTTTGCTTTACTTTAAAACATGCATTGAGCATAAAGGGTTTTGTAAGTATATGATTCCCAAAGAGGTTGAAAGCAGATATTATGTTTTCCTTTTTTCCGTCTAATTGTGTGCATAGTCATAATGAAGTGATCAAAATAGATAATTGAAAGAAATATTTTTAACAGCTGCATGTACATATACATGATATTCTCTTATCGCTAAATAAGTACCGCTTACTGCTAAGATGTTAAATTCTTAGAAACATAATTATTAGGAATTTGCATTAGGAATTAATTGGCTAAATTAAATGAAAATGGTGCAATTTGAATAATAGAAGAAAACTAAATGCAATTCTCTATACAGACACAGTTAGCAATAATGTACACAGAAACCAGATCATATTCCATTGCACTGTTTTTATTGTAATATGTAAGTGTAAAACTTTTGCAATACAGTATATGGACATAGAAAAGTCGACCTTTTATTCAAAGAATGGGTTGGGCATTTATTTAGGTAATGTTCACAAATGCTTCTGCTATAATTAATATAAAGTTAAATAGAGTTTCATTACCAGATCCTTGATTACGGCAAGGTGGCCTGTCCATAAGGTGACTGCTGATGTAGGTGCAACCTTTTTTATTGAACACACCCTACACACTGTCATTTAGCACTGGCACATTCATGCAGCTTCATCATCAGCAGTCTTCTAGATGAAACCAGAGTGTGTATATATTGTAGTGTGTATTTGTTAATATGCTCCGGTATCCAGCACCGTTCTGCTCCTCTTCTCGGCGACTTCACCGCTCTTCAGATTCTCCGCCTCTCTCTATGCTCTGTGTATGAGTGAAAGTATATTTTACAATGTAAGCCATTGAAGCCTTGTTCTTACATTATTAAAGCCACTTCCGGTTCACGCAGAGCACAGGCTGATATGAAGAGTCTGAAGAGCGATGACGTCACTGAGAAGAAGAGCAGAACGGACCCTTGCGCATATATGTAATGTAATTTGTATGTGTTAGCATACTTAACTACTGCCATCTTCTTCAGTGTCTGAAGAAACTTTAAGACACAAAAGAGCACAGTTTTTTTTTTGCAACAGAGTATTTTTGACCTCACTGTGCTCTTTTGTGTCTTCAAGTTTCTTGGTGGTGTGTGAACAGGTTCCTACAGACTTGTTCAATGTGCAAGTAGCCCATGTGTTTCTGGTTCTATAATTGTTCTCTTGTTTCTACAAGACTAGGGAGTCCACCACTCCTTATGGGTCATTTGCATCAAAACTGTTCCATCCAGCATGTCCACATGGATATTCCCTCTCTGAACCCTGCTTATACAGGTACTATATAGATGATCAGGTTATTGAATACATCAGATAGGGATTATATACATTAGGTAGGACTGCTCTATATGGGTATACCTTGACGATTGGTAGAGCAGCTTAGTATACAATTATTTAGCAAAAAAACGTATCAACTAAATACCCTGCTTTTTCTATCTTGTGACTAGCACTTGCTTATTACTGTGATTTTTTTTACAACGGAGTATTTTTGACCTCACTGTGCTCTTTTGTGTCTTAAAGATTCTGCCGAGAGTAGTTGAACTACATCTCTCCCATTCTGGCAATGGAACCCATGCAGATCTAAGAATTTATCACCCATCCAGCAATAGTATCGACAAATCATATTCCACATCCTTATAGTCTGCCACAATTTCCTATTAGTAATAAATTATATGAAAATGAATGAATGCACCAATAGAAGACACTGCTATGTTAGTGGAATTTCCAGGCATATACAGTATGAAGGGCATATGGAACTATTGTTCCCTGATTTATTTTGTTCCTTGTTCTATTTTTCAGCTATCTGTTCAGTTGACTCATTAGATTAAACAAGACAGAAATGTAATAAGCAGAAAGACGCCATAACTCGAGATCATTTCATGAACTTAAATGTATTTCTTTCATTCCATACCAGGTAATATTAAATATGTGTAATTTCCTTTCCCTAATCTAATTTTATAGTAGCCTGTAGCAGCTCTAACTTTAGTAATTTATAAATACCTCATGTCAAAGTGCCTTTGCTTTATCATAAAAGGGAAAAATCTGCTTGTGATAAGTCTCATCACTTCTTTTTTTCATATCTATAAAATCCCCTGAGCACATTTTAGCAATTTAAAGATTGCATAAATATATAATTTATTAAACTGTAATGACATTTTAGGTTTAGATCATTGCATGCAAATGAGAACACTGACTATCACTGCTCATTTTACATAATGTTACATGCCATTCAGACCAGCTATCATATATTAGAAGGAAGTTTAAGAAGACAAAAGAATTTGCTTTAATTTAGTATTTCGCATTTCACTTGGAATTTTACTAAACATAATAAACCGTCAATTCCATCATTTTTTTTTATAATGGGTCAGTTTTATGTCTGGTGGTGTTTTATAACCCAGTTCATTTTCTGTTGGGTTTTGCTGTGTCTACCCACAGACCCTAAAAAGAAATACATTTATTGTCTTTCTGAATCCCAGTGTGATGACCATTAACCCCTTCAAGTCGCGGCCCTTTTTCATTTTTGCGTTTTCATTTTTCACTTCCCTCCTTCCCTGAGCCATAACTTTTTAATTTTTCCGTCAATATGGTCATTTGAGGGCTTATTTTTTGCAGCACAAGTTGTACTTTTGAACGACACCATTGGTTTTACCATGTCTTTTACTAGAAAACGGGAAAAAAATTCCAAGTGCGGTGAAATTGCAAAAAAAAGTGCAATCCCACACTTGTTTTTTGTTTGGCTTTTTTGCTAGGTTCACTAAATGCTAAAACTGACATGCCATTATGATTCTACAGGTCAGTACGAGTTCGTAGACACCTAACATGACTAGGTTATTTTTTATCTAAGTGGTGAAAAAAAATTCCAAACTTTGCTAAAGAAAAAACAAAAAACTGCCATTTTCCGATACCCGTAGCGTCTCCATTTTTCGTGATCTGGGGTCGGGTGAGGGCTTATTTTTTGCGTGCCGAGCTGATGTTTTTAATGATACCATTTTTATGCAGATACGTTCTTTTGATCGCCCATTATGGCATTTTAATGCAATGTCGCGGCGACCAAAAAAATCCGTAATTCTGGCGTTTCGGAATTTTTTCTCGCTACGCCGTTTAGCGATCAGGTTAATGCTTTTTTTTAATTGATAGATCGGGCGATTCTGAACACAGCGATACCAAATATGTGTATGTTTGATTTTTTTATTGTTTTATTTAGGATGGGGCGAAAGGGGGGTGATTTAAACTTTTATATTTTTTATATTTTTTTCATATTTTTAAAAACATTTTTTTTTTTACTTGTGCCATGCTTTAATAGCCTCCATGGGAGGCTAGAAGCAGGCACAACGCGATCGGCTCTGCTACATAGCAGTGATCATCAGATCGCTGCTATGTAGCTGAATTGCAGGTGTGCTGTGAGCGCCGACCACAGGGGGCGCTCACAGCAGGCCTGCATCAGTAACCATAGAGGTCTCAAGGACCTCTATGGTTACCTTCCTGATGCATCGCCGACCCCCGATCATGTGACGGGGGTCGGCGATGACGTCATTTCCGGCGCCCGGCCGGATGCGGTAGCTAAATGCCGCTGTCTGTGTTTGACAGCCGCATTTAACAGGTTAATAGCGGCGGGTGAATAGCAATTTCACCCGCCGCTATTACGTGCACATGTCAGCTGTACAAAACAGCTGACATGTCACGACTTTGATGTGGGCTCACCGCCGGAGCCCACATCAAAGGGGTGACACGGCATGCGCAGTACTAGTACGGCGCATGTCGTGAAGGGGTTAAATGTTTTTTTGTGTGTGTTCTATAAAAATAAAGCCTACTTATAGTAGAATGTGGAATTTGGGGCAATGATTCAATTTATGTAATCCTCTATTAAGCAAATCTCCAAATCTCCATTCTTATACATTATCCTTATAATGGTAAAAAGTAACTGGAGTTCCCAGAGGTTAGTAAACGGAAAGCTAACTATAAGAATTAAGGTACCGTCACACTAAGCGACGCTGCAGCGATACAGACAACGAGCCGATCGCTGCAGCGTCGCTGTTTGGTCGCTGGAGAGCTGTCACACAGACAGCTCTCCAGCGACCAACTATGCCGGTAACCAGGGTAAACTTCGGGTTACTAAGTGCAGGGCCGCGCTTAGTAACCCGATGTTTACCCTGGTTACCAGCGTAAAAGTAAAAAACAAACAAACACTACATACTTACCTTCCGCTGTCTGTCCCTCGGCGCTCTGCTTCTCTGCCCTGTGTAAGCACAGCGGCCGGAAAGCACAGCGGTGACGTCACCGCTCTGCTTTCCGGCCGATGTGCTTGCACAGGGCAGAGAAGCAGAGCGCCAAGGGACAGACAGCGGAAGGTAAGTATGTAGTGTTTGTTTTTTTTTTACTTTTACGCTGGTAACCAGGGTAAACATCGGGTTACTAAGCGCGGCCATGCGCTTAGTAACCCGATGTTTACCCTGGTTACCAGCGAAGACATCGCTGAATCGGCGTCACACATGCCGATTCAGCGATGTCAGCAGGAAGTCCAGCGATGAAATAAAGTGCTGGACTTTCTGCAGCGACCAACGACATCACAGCAGGATTCTGATCGCTGCTGTGTGTCAAACTGAACGATATCGCTAGCCAGGACGCTGCAACGTCACGGATCGCTAGCGATATCATTTAGTGCGATGGTACCTTTACTGTATCTTGAAGGTTTTTGTATCTTTAACCCTTTCATGACCTTGGGATTTTCCGTTTTTCCGTGTTCGTTTTTCGCTTCCCTCCTTCCCAGAGCCATAACTTTTTTTATTTTTCCATCAATATGGTCATGTGAGGGCATATTTTTTGCGAAACGAGTTGTACTTTTGAACGACACCATTGGTTTTACCATGTCATGTACTAGAAAACAGGAAACAAATTCCAAGTGCGGTGAAATTGCAAAAAAAGTGCAATCCCACACTTGTTTTTTGTTCGGCTTTTTTACTAGGTTCACTAAAGGCTAAAAATGACCTGTCACTATGATTCTCCAGGTCATTACAAGTTCATAGACACCAAACATGTCTAGGTTCTCTTTTATCTAAGTGGTGAAAAAAAATTCCAAACTTTGCTTTAAAAAAAAATAGCGCCATTTTCCATTTTCCGATACCCGTAGCATCTCAATTTTTTGTGATCTGGGGTCGGTTGAGGGCTTATTTTTTGCGTGCTGAGCTGACGTTTTTATTGATACCTCTTTTGTGCAGGTACGTTCTTTTGATCGCCCGTTATTGCATTTTAATGCAATGTCGTGGCGACCAAAAAAACGTAATTCTGGCACTTCAAATTTTTTTCTCGGTACGCTGCTTAGCGATCAGGTGAATGCTTTTTTTTAGTTGATAGATCGGGCGATTCTGAGCGCGGTGATACCAAATATGCATAGATTTGATTTTTTTTTATTGTTTTATTTTGGATGGGGTGAAAGGGGGGTGATTTAAACTGTTATATTTTTTTTATTTTTTTCACATTTTTTTCACCTTTTTTTGCTTTTGCCATGCGTCAATAGCCTCCATGGGAGGCTAGAAGCTGGCACAACTCGATCGGCTCAGCTACATATCAGCGATCATCAGATTGCTGCTATGTAGCTGAATTGCAGGCTTGCTATGAGCGCCGACCACAGGGTGTATGCTGTATTGTATGATGTATTGTATGCTGTGATTCTGCATGGTTCAGTGAATACATGCAGAATCACCTGCATTCCAAAGCTGGCAGCGCTTTGGACACATCGGACAAGTGGTGCGTCCAAAGCGCTGCCAATTACTGACCATGGGAACATAGCCTCAAACAGGTGCATTCATTTATGCTGAGGACTGTATATCAGATGGGGCTTTAGTAATATTTATTTGTCTTGTAATTTTAGTTTTCCCTATACTGTGATAGATTAAGTCACTCAGCTGCACATAGAGGTAAACACAGAAAGCTGTCTCTTTGAAACTTCCACTGGTTTATTAAATGTATTGCATAAAACAAATGCAGAGATAGCCAAAATAAGCGCAACCTTTCTGCCATAATGGAATAACAAAATATAACAAATGGCACAGTCCATGTTGCTGCAGGGATCTTCCTGCTCAGTAGACAGGCACAAGGTTCAGCTCTCTTTATCATAAAAATAGCTCTGGAGATATCGTCTTCAGTGACACCAAACTCCAAGTGATTCAGAAGGCTGACTATTTACCTTCCAAACCCCACCCAGGGGTTCCCACCCACTCTTGAGCTGTTCAGTAAGCCTAGCCTTTAACATGGCTGATTAACTCCTCTCAGTACTTAGTGTGCTGGAGCATTTTTCTAGGTTCATATCACTGAAGCTAATAACCTCTGTGACACATATCTCCTCTTCAGTACTTTACCAGTAACTTTGTCATAATAAGTATCAAAAATGTACAAATTGCACTTGTTATCAGAGGCCTATAATGTAAAAAAAAAATTGGAATTGGCATGCTGAATTTTTTTTGAATTTCTGTAAAAGTGACTAGAAATTAATGCATTTGTGGTCTTCCCTGTATTCTTGGCAGCACAATGGAGCTCCATTGTCTGCAGAGATGCATGTCTTATCTGCTGTGATATTCTGCAAAAATTCCATGAATATCCCAGATTGGATAACCTTACAATTGTGCAAGGTAAGTGGTGGTGACAAATGAATTTACTATAACTGAAAAAAGTACATATTGCAACATTGCATCTTAAATGTATTGCAGTGACCTCAATAAATAAAGAAAAACATGATTTGGTTAGCATGCAGTATAACACCTAAAAAGTACAACTATAAAAAAAAACTAAATAAAAATTATTATTATTATTATTATTATTATTAAAAAAGAATAGCTAAAGTAAAGTCGACTTTTACTAATCATTTTAGGCACAACTAGGTCTCAGTGAAGCCAAAGAAAAAGAAAATGGAGGTTTCTCAGACTTTATAAAATATTAAGTTATTACACTGAAATAATTACCATTTTTTTTGTACCTTGTATCTAAATTTAAATGTAAGGAGCTAGAAACAGCAGAGGTTTCTTGAGGTTTTCTTTCACACTTTTAGTTGGTTAATAATAGTGACTGTTTATTTTTTTTAAAATAATGTGGCATGCTTTATATGTTGTGTTTTGCATAAGTTTCCTATGGGCTTCTCAATAGCAATTAATCTACCCACAAAAACGGAAGCTTGAAATAAAAAGAAATCCACCCAAAAAAACTTGTGTAAAAAGCATAAAAATGAATTGTTAATTAGAAGTCATAGACTACATTAAAATGAATCCCATATCACTTGACACCTGGCAGTATCTCTTGTGTATAGATAAATTAATTAGCAGGGAGTTAACGGTTTCAGGAAGAGCAAACTCTTAATGTGGATTTCCTCATTAGCACATTGGCAAATTAGCTCATATACCCCAATGTACTGATCACAGGTGGATTTGAAAAATCTTCTGAAGAAACTGGCATGAATAGTGACATCTTCTTTCTACCCAGATGCAAGAAGGAAAACTTAATCCCTAAAGGCCTCATGATAAGAAATCCAACAAAGAATACCTACAATGCCCATTCTTCATTGAAACTTTGCTACGGATCATCTGAGAGACTGCAAAATAATCTCATTGGATTTTTTTTATCACAAGAAGAAGACCATCCATAAAAAGATAAATTACCTACAGGACCAAATACAAGGACCGGGTTCATGTCTAATGAAGGAGACATTATAGGAATTCTACCATAATTTACAACATTACCTCTTTATCAATAAGAAAAATAAACTGGACGTTCAGGAAGAAAGCAGGTCTCAATGTAGCTGAAGGTAAGCCCAATATACAGATTCATTTTAATACATCATCCTCTGTTGTGAACCTCTCACAATATGAGCCAAGCACAGGAGAAATGCATGTTCTATCAAAGGGACTAACATTCTGTCCTACAAAACAGCTTGATACAGTTTTGTAGTGATATCGAGGAATTCTACCCCAGATTGCATCTCAAAGAATTTTTTCATAACTATGCAGATAGCACATCACAAGACAATGTAAACTATACAGCAAAAAAGAAAAAGAGGACAACCTGGACCCTGCAACCTGGGCACAACCAAACTCTGGATCACTACATAGACTGTTTCCATTAAAAAGTTAATTCTGGCATTTTGGAAAGACACCATAAAGTGCCACACAATATCAGTATGGAGGAAAGAAAGGTCTAAGAATCCTTAAAAGCCAAAAACAATGTCGCCATCAAACCAGCAGACAAAGGAGAAGCTGTAGTCCTCATTAACATGTCAGATTACATCCAGGAAGCACACAGACAGCTCTTGTATATAAAATACTACACTCCACTTCAGGAAAATCCCACCAAAAAATTCACAGAGGAACTAACACATATCACCAATGGAATTGATTCTACTGCATCCTCACTGCGGGAACTAATACCAGACAATTCCCAAACAGGTACCTTCTACATGTTGCCTAAAATACATAAAGAAGGTAATCCTGGGAGACCTATCATCTTTGGTATTGGGACTTTAACTGTTACTCTTTTGAACGACTCCATTGGTTCATTGGTTTTAATATATCATGTACTGGAAAACAGGAAAAAATTCCAAGTGTGGTGAAATTGCAAAACAAAGTGCAATTCCACAGTTGTTGGGTTTTTTAACCATATTCAACAAATGCTAAAACTGACCTGCCATTATGATTCTCCTGGTCATTACAAGTTCATAGGCACCAAACGTGTTATTTAGGTGATCACAGCGATGCCAAATATGTCTATGTATGATTTTTTTTATTGTTTTATTTTGAATGGGGCAAAAGGGGGGTGACTTGAACTTTTATATTTTTTATTTTTATATTTTTAAAAACTTTTTTTTTACTTTTTTACTATTTGCATGCTTCAATAGTCTCTATATGTAACATTATGCTACGTGCAGGCAATGATCAGATTGCCTGTGTGTATGAGAAATGCTCACTTGTTATGAGTGCCGACCACGGGGTGTCAATCATAATAATCAGGCACTGATAATGATAGAGGTCTGCTGGAGACCTCCGCTTGTCATGCCAACCCATTGGTGACTCGCAAATATGTGAAGTGGTCACCAATGGGTGGGATTTACAATGCACCTCCAGTGCAGCGGAATTTAACTACATAAAGGCCGCGTGTGTATTGCGATTCCACCCGTGGCTGTTGCTGGCACATTTCAGAGCTGATCTGTGCCTGAAAAGGTGCATTATGGTGCCTGCACCAAACATGTTGAGTCCAACATCGGCGTACTATTATGCCCAATGTCGGAAAAGGGTTTAAATATCATTCAAAAAAATGCCACCAAAAATAAAATCCCAATCTAAAATGGAAATACAGATAATGTAACTAGTAATGTATATTGTGCACATTAGTAAAGATGCCTCCTACTGCAGGTACCATAATTCAACAAGTAATGGATATTGTACACCTTAGAGAAGATGCCCCCTTCTGGAGGTACTATTAATTCTCTATGATAAATTCCTACCATGGTGATCCACTGATCATGTGCACAAGCTGTCCCATGTACTCACCCTCCAGCATAACAATTGGTTGAGCATCAGCATCAGGTGGATGGCCCACAGAACTCCAGCTAGTGGACTCATAAAAATCAGAAGTAACTGCTACATGATTTGGAGCTCAGACTGCTGGAATGATTTTCAAGGATTTGAGGTGGAAGCCGGATGACTATGGTCCTTAGGTTTCAACACTGCACTTTCTTCAGGGGAATAGATGGAATTTAATGCAAAGGAACTGGAGGAACTCTCAGTCATCATCTCAGAGGATGCCGAAAAACAGTTGCTAACAGCAGCATTTTTCTGCAGTGTGCAAGAATGGTAAAAGTGAGAATTGGGTGAAAGATGATGCGATCCTAGTGAAGGTCATCCTAGTAATGTGTGCAGTTTGGAGGAAGAGGAGGTGGTCATGCTGCCCAGCAACACAGCAAAAGAGGGAGCAAAGTGCAAAAACACTGTGGTCAGCCTCCAGCCAGTATGTTGGCTGCTACTGCCCACCACACCTAAGAAGTTAGCAAACCAAACCTAGTTCAAAGGAGTTCCCTGGTGTGGCATTTCTTCAGCCAATATGGTGACAAAAATACATGGGTGGTTTGCTCGCTCTGCTGTCAGATCCTGAAGCGAGGCATAAATGTTCTGAACCTGTGCACCACCTGCATTATGAGGCATCTGAATTGGAAGCACAAGATGCAGTGTACGTCTATGCTGCGGCATCAGTTCTGCTTTCCTGCACAACGCCTCAAATGCAAATTGCCAACAAGGTGGAACTCTTCACCTTGCATAAGCTGGAGAGACTGTGTGCACAGCAGGCAATAGTGAAGTCTCAGCTGCAGCATGCCCTGCTGAGTCACAGCACCACTTTACTGCCAATGAGTTGGCCTCTGTGTTGGCTGTGTGTGCCATTTTGCGCTGCTTTAAATACTCCACCAACATGGAAAGTGCTGATGATGCCATCATGAGCTATACCATACCACTTCTATGCCTGCTGGAAAAAAAACTTCAGGTTATGCTGGATGAGGTGGTTGTACAGGAGGAAGAGGAACAGAGACCATTCATATTGTTATCAGGCCTGTCACCCATACAAGGCTTGGAGGGTGGGATCCTGTACCAACAGCGGCCAGGTACACAATTGTCAAACCCAGGGAAATTTTTTATTATAAGGTGGACTTGAAAAAGGAGGAGGATAAGGATCCATATTTACAGAATGGTGGCATTCAATGAATCTCATGGGCACCACTGGAGCGTGGCTGGGGATAAAGAGGGTTCAGAGCGTATACCTTCCACCAAAGACAGTTTGTCATTGTCTCTGGGCAGCCTGGCACAAATGAGCCAATACATGCTGCTGTGCCTGTGGAATGATTGCCAAGTTGCCCAGATTGTTACTACTGCTGATTTGTGAGTGGCCACTCTGCTGGATCCCCATTACAAGGACAACATACCATCATTACTTCCATCACTGGAGTTTGATCACAAAGTGCATGAATATAAGCACGTGCTGGTAGAGGCACTACTTAGGGCATTCCCACCTGACAGCGGGGGCTTCAGTAGAAGATCAAAGCAGAGCGGAAGGAAATCATCAGCACAGCTGGGGTACCACCACCAGAAGGCAGGGTTAACATGGCTGAAATGTAACAAAACTTTTTCTGCACACCACAACATCCAGCACCACTATCTGATAAGGTCTGTATCAGCAGTGTGCAGGGTTACAACAACATGATGGAAGGGTATGTGTCCATACTTCTCCATGAACTTACTGATGGGTTTGCACCTTTAACTTCTGGATCTCCAAATTGGACACATAGCCTTTATGCCTTTGAGGTGCTGGCCTGCCCTGCGACAAAGTGTACTGTCGGAACGTATGTTTAGCACTGCAGGGGATGCGATGAAAGACACACATGTATCTGCCTGTCCACAGTCATGATAGGGAAGCTAAAATTAATTAAAATGAACCAGGCGTGGATCCCACAGTACTTGTTCGTATCTTTGGCTGACTAGGTAACTATATAAGCCGCAATCAGCCATTGATTATACTTTGCCATTTGTGTAATTTTGGGGCTTCTCCAAATGAAAAAGGAAAAAAAAGAAACACAAAACTAAAAACACAAAAATACAAAAAGCAATGTTGGCTACCTCCTCCTCCACCTCTTTCACCTACCCCAGCATGTCCATCCCCACTTCCTCCATCTCACTTGGACCTCTAGCTACTGGTTCTAGAATGCTATGTTTTTTAAAATTATATTTTCTTTTAAGTTAGTTTCCTTAAAAATACAGCACAAAAACAATGTTGAATACCTCCTCCCATGCCTCTTCCGCAAACACCGCCTTCATCTCCTCCTCCACTTGGACCTTCTCCTCCTGGTTCTAGATTGTTAATTTTTTATTTTTTTAAATTCTATATTCTTTTATGTCAGTTCTCTAAAAGCAACAACAATAAAAAAAACATGATTAGTGTTGAATACCTACTCCCTTGCCTCTTCCACCAACACCTCCTCATCTACCTCCACCTCCTCCACTTGGACCTCCAGCTCCTGGTTCTAGATGATTATATTTTTATTTTTTTTTAAATTCTATCTTCTTTTAAATCAGTTTCCTAAAGCAAAAATAAAAAATCTCCAAAAAACACAAGAACAGTGTTGGATACCTACTCCCCTGCCTCTACCACCTACACTGCCATGTCCAACCACCTCCTCCACTTGGCCCTTCGCATCCTGGTTCAACATTTATATTTATTTGTTATTATAAGTAATTTCCCTGCCTACATTTGTTTGCAAGGTAATTGCTTTTCTCTTACTCTGTTTTTGCTTCCTTTTAAAGCCCCCTAGCTCTTTCTATGATCATTTTACAACTATTTAAAGCACAAATTATGGGTCTCCATTGAGTTCTTTTGGGTTCAGGGGCAAATTCTGTGTCAAGTTCAGATGCAAAACCAAACTTTGAACTAAAATTTGGCTGAATCCAACTCAAACATCCACAGGTCGGCTCATCCCTACTATACGCAACACCCTTATCCCTGACAAATCCTGACAAATGACCCTTAAGGTATCCTTCCCATCTGCTGTCACATGTCCTTCACTTGATTTCGGCAGAACAGAGTGAAAAAGGAAAAAAGGAGTAGTGTACTGGGAAGAAAAGAAAGTGGCTGATGGAAGCTGCATGGAGAACCAGATAGGGAGCTATAAAAGTGTGACATGTGAGCTGCAAAATGTATAATTTGTTTTCACCTTTTTCCCATTCTTATAGAAGTCAGCAAAATGGTGGCCAGCCATATTTACATGGAGCAAATCACAAAAAAACGACTCAAGATAATCTGATCTGTTTGTAAAGTTTAAATGATTTGTTCATCTTTATTTGTGGTAAAAAAAATAGTATTCTATAATCAGAAAACACTTTGTCACCATTAGACGACCAATCAATATAAACAATATGCTAATGGCTAAGCTCCAATCATAAGGCATCTTTGAAGTTACGCAGATATCTCTATTATCAACATTTTTGTTAGTTTTAAGGTCATGAACATTTTGTTTAGTAGTGAGCTATGACAATTCATTGGTGTACTCTTTTGTATGCGTATGTGACAGTTACTAAAGATTAAAAGTTGTCAAATAAGAAGATATATTTTTTACTTAAAAAGTAGAGGTTAGGACATCATCCTAATTTCTGTCCAACTTTATATCTGTACATAATTATCAACCTCAAATCATTTGCTTTCTTTTGCTATCACTGCAGCTGTTATTTTGATAGAAACAATAAAAGCAACATTACAATATAAATTGGATGAAGGGTGAAAGAAAAATCAACCAAGATGACATGTAAATTGTTGAGTTTCCTGATTATATTTGCTTGCAAATGAGTTCTATTCTGGCAGTTGCAATATTTTTTTTATGAAGATACACACTGATAATTATTCTACATATGCCATGCACAACATTTTTACTTTGCTAGTAGTAAATTGACTTAATTGTAAATATGAAAAATAGCATGGCCAGTAAATGTTATGCAGTCAGAATACAATAAATTGGAAATGTTTCGTAACTGGATGACCTCTATAAAGAAATATGAATGTATTATAAAAGCTGAGTGCAGGATCATTGGGTACTGGTATAATTGTGGGAGGACAAAGTGTTGCTGCATTGATATGTTAATTATACTATTAAGAGTGCTTCAATTATTAGGGCAACAAATGCATGTTTAGGAAAAAGATTTTTAGATGATTTGACGTGCTTCTATCTCTTTCTCCTTTTTGATCCATGCCACATAATGTTTGAAATTCTCGATGCAGATAGTTTCCAACTTTCCAAGAACAAATCTTCATCAGCTCTTTTAGCATTAGGGCATTTTCACAAACAGCGTTTTTGCTGCATTTTCCACTCGATTTCACTGTGGAAGAAACATAGCATTTCATAGTACTAAGGCCGGGATCACGCATGCGAGAAATACGTCCAAGTCTCGCATGGTAATACCCGGCATTGCCGCCGTCACTCAGGAGCGGAGTGTTGGCCAAATAGCAATACATGCGGCTGCACGCTCTACTCCTGAATGACGGCGGCAATGCCGTGTATTACCATGCGAGACTCGGACGTATTTTTCGCATGTGTGAGCCCGGCCTAACAGTAAGGCTATGTGCACATGTTCAGGAATGTCTGCTGAATTTTCCTGAACAAATCCGGACTTTTTCTGCAGAAAATCCGCATGAGTTTTTTTTCAGCGTTTTTATCACGTTTTTTTCTCTTTTTTTATTGCGGATTTTTCGTGTTTTTTTTCTGGAGCTTCCCAAAGCAATAATATAGCTGCAAAAACATGAAAAATTCTGCAAAATTAATTAACGTGCTGTGTTTTTTACCGCAATGCATTTTTTTGCGCAAAAAAAGCGCAGCATGTGCACAAAAATTGTGGAATGCATTAAAAATGATGGGATGCTTATGTATGCGTTTTTTGTGTTTTTTCCTGTGGGAAAACGGCCAAAAAAACGCAAAATAAAACCGTGAAAAATCCTGAACGTGTGCACATAGCCTAAATGAGATTTCTGAAATCTCATATTCATGATGCTTATTATTTTCTTGTGGATTTCAACAACCAAAGAGTTTTTTTACTGCAAAGCCTTGGGACAGTGGGAGATGCTGCCCTTAGCAGGAGTGTTCCCATTTCACAGATGACTGTGACTATATCTGTGACAAGTGGAGACTTTGGTTGAGCGGGAAAGTTTGTGCTGCCAGCCATGATGAGTCAGTGTTAAATTCCCATGCGACAGATCCAGAATCCCAGGAGAGTGTTGTAAAGAGAAACACTACTCAGAAACAGTCAAGTCATGTCTGAACAACTTGAGCTCCAGATTTGGGCATTATACACAAAGAAGACCGCCTTCTATGTGCTGTCTGGTATTCCCATTGGTCGTTGAGAGCTGAAAACTCAAGTGCCCATTTTAGTCTGGAGACCCTGTGTGGTGCTTCATTGGGGACAGCCTAGCCAGAAAGGTTGTAGGGCCCTGACTCCTCACAGAACCCTACAGTTAGGAGTGTCGCCATCTTCTCTACCAGGTCTGCTAGTCGTCAAGTTGCTGTGTGCTGATGTCTCGAAACAAAGAGAAGAGGAGGTGATGTTCCTTCACAATCCCAATGATTGGACAAATGATCTGCCCCCAGGAACCACCCAAACTCATGGACATATTGTTTTGGTGACCAGGCTGAAGATAGACCCAGAGCATTTATCTTAAGTCTCTAGTAGGTCTGGTGAAGAAAACATCAAGGTGTTGGCATCTTCCAAGTCTTGGCTATTCAATAACCAAACTGAGGAACTCCAAAAAGTCTTTGAATCCTCCGAGGTAGACATCACAATGCCCAGATCCTGGTATTGTGTCCCCTTTGTCTTATGCTGAGGATGGCTTAATGGAGAGAAGCATCCTAGTTATGAAGATGGTGAGACAGTCACTTTTCTTCTAGTGGACAGAAGAAGATGTGGTATTAAGAAGAAGTTGTGGGAGTCCGCGAAGAAGTGTGGAGGCTCAGGTGACCCCATTTTGGAAATTATACTCCTTTAGGAATTTATCTACAGGTGTAGTGACTAGGGTTGAGCGAAACGGGTCAAAAATATTCAAAAGTCGCCGACTTTTGGCAAAGTCGGGTTTCATGAAACCCGACCCGACCCCTGTGTGGGGTCGGCCATGAAGTCAGCGATCTTTTGAATCTAGAATCGGAATTCCGATACCGATTCCCGATATGTTTATATCGGGAATTGGTATCGGAATTCAGATTTAAGTGTAAAATAAAGAATTAAAATAAAAAATATCGCAATACTTACCCTCTGACGCGCCCTGGTACCAACCGGGAACCTTCCTTCCTTAGAAACAGCCTTCCAGGACCTTGAGGTGACGTTCGCGGTGACGTCGCGGCTTGTGATTGGCCGCGCGGCCGCCCATGTGACCGCTCGCGCGGCCAATCACAAGCCGCGACGTCACCGTGACGTCACCAAAGGTCCTGGAAGGGCTGATATTTAGGAAGGAAGGCTGCCGGAAAGAAGCAGGGTGCGTCCGAGGGTGAGTATATACCTAATAGGAATATACTCACCCTCGGACGCGCCCTGCTTCTTTCCGGCAGCCTTCCTTCCTAAGAATCAGCCCTTCCAGGACCTTCGGTGACGTCGCGGTGACGTCACGGCTTCTGATTGGCCGCGCGAGCTGTCACATGGGCGGCCGCGCGGCCAATCACAAGCCGCGACGTCACCGCGAACGTCACCGCAAGGTCCTGGAAGGCTGTTTCTAAGGAAGGAAGGTTCCCGGTTGGTACCAGGGCGCGTCAGAGGGTAAGTATTGCGATATTTTTTATTTTAATTCTTTATTTTACACTAAAATATGGATCGCAGGGCCTGAAGGAGAGTTTCCGCTCCTTCAGACCCTGGGAACCATGGAAACCCAATGCACTGCATTGGGTTTCGGGTTTCGTCCGACCCCGACCCCGACTTTTTTATAGGATCGGCCGATTTCACTCGACCAAGACTTTTGAAAAAGTTGGGTTTCGTGAAACCCGACCCAATCCTATAAAAGAAAAGGTCGCTCAACCCTAGTAGTGACGATTTTCCCGAGTTTGCTGGATTTTTGGGGGAGGGCAAGCAGCCATAGCACTTTTCCAGAGCCTTCCCGCTACCAGTAATTTGGAAGCCCCTATATTTTCATTGCCAGATGATGGCTCTTATTGGGGACTTATTTTATTTGAGGCAACTGTAAGTATATATATACAGCAAAGACCAAAAGTTTGGACACACCTTCTCATTTAAAGATTTTTCTGTATTTTCATGACTATGAAAATTGTAGATTCACACTGAAGGCATCACAACTATGAATTAACACATGTGGAATTATATACTTAACAAAAAAGTGTGAAACAACTGAAATAATGTCTTATATTCGAGGCTCTTCAAAGTAGCCACCTTTTGCTTTGATAACTGCTTTGCACACTCTTGGCATTCTCTTGATGAGCTTCAAGAGGTAGTCACCGGGAATGATTTTCACTTCATAGGTGTGCCCTGTCAGGTTTAATAAGTTGGATTTCTTGCCTTATAAATGGGGTTGGGACCATCAGTTGTGTTGTGCAGAAGTCTGGTGGATACACAGCTTATAGTCCTACTGAATAGACTGTTAGAATTTGTATTATGGCAAGAAAAAAAGCAGCTAAGCAAAGAAAAATGATTGGCTTTAATTACTTTAAGAAATGAAGTTCAGTCAGTCCGAAAAATTGAGTAAGCTTTAAAAGTTTCCCCAAGTACAGTGGCAAAAACCATCAAGAGCTACAAAGAAACTGGCTCACATGAGGACCGCTCCAGGAAAGGAAGACCAAGAGTCACCTCTGCTTCTGAGGATAAGTTTATCCGAGTCACCAGCCTCAGAAATCGCAGGTTAACAGCAGCTCAGATTAGAGACCAGGTCAATGCCACACAGAGTTCTAGCAGCAGACACATCTCTACAGAAACTGTTAAGAGGAGACTTTGTGCAGCAGACCTTGATGGTAAAATAGCTGCTAGGAAACCACTGGTAAGGACAGACAACAAGCAGAAGAGACTTGTTTGGGCTAAAGAACACAAGGAATGTACATTAGACCAGTGGAAATCTGTGCTTTGCTTTGATGAGTCCAAATTTGAGATCTTTGGTTCCAACCACTGTGTCTTTGTGCGACGCAGAAAAGGTGAACGGATGGACTCTACATGCCTGCCTCCCACCGTGAAGCATGGATGAGGTGTGATGGTGTTGGGGTGCTTTGCTGGTGACACTGTTGGGGATTTATTCAAAATTGATGGCATACCGAACCAGCATGGCTACCACAACATCTTGCAGAGGCATGCAACTCCATCCGGTTTGCGTTTAGGTGGACCATCATTTATTTTTCAACAGGACAATGACCCCAAACACACCTCCAGGCTGTGTAAGGGCTATTTGACCAAGAAGGAGAGTGATGGGGTGCTACGCCAGATGACCTGGCATCCACAGTCACCAGACCTAAACCCAATCAAGATTGTTTGGGGTGAGTTGGACCACAGATTGAAGGCAAAAGGGCCAACAAGTGCTAAGCATCTCTGGGAACTCCTTCAAGATTGTTGGAAGACTATTCCCGGTGACTACCTCTTGAAGCCCATCGAGAGAATGCCAAGAATGTGCAAAGCAGTCATCAAAGCAAAAGTTGGCTACTTTGAAGAACCTAGAATATAAGACATAATTTCAGTTGTTTCACACTTTTTTGTTAAGTATATAAGTATATAACACATGTGTTAATTCACAGTTTTGATGCCTTCAGTGTGAATGTACAATTTTCATAGTCATGAAAATACAGAAGAATCTTTAAATGAGAAGGTGTGTCCAAACTTTTGGTCTGTACTGTGTATATATATAAAGGATTTTGCTAGCTCATCTGAGAGCAACTTGATGCAGGCAAAGATAAGTTTTGTTCAAGGATGAAATCATGTAGATTACTGAGTGCAGCAGGTGTGACACAATCAGAGTTTTTAGATTTAGTATGCAGCAGAGCTGAGAATGCTTATCCCACCAAGAAAGTCTTTCACACTGCTTCTGGCACAAAAATGTAAGCAGTTTTTCTTTGTTTGATAGCTTGTGACTATCCATCATGCTCTTGATTACATTCCAGAGGCTTTCAATGGGGCTCAGGTTTGGAGAATGGGCTGCCCATGACAGGGTTTTGATGTGGGGGTCTCTTAATTTTTGCCAGAACTGTATTTTAGTTGGGCTCCTGTAGATGATTGTGCCAGTTTAGAAGCTTAGAAGCTGTACTGTATAATCAGCGGGACTTATTCATCTGTCATGGAGTGCAAAGTGATGTGCTAATGATGGATATGTATGTCATATAGTGCTAAGGGGTTATGGGTGTTAGGGCTAGTGGAACGCACCAAATAATTAGAAAGATAGAGTAAGATGCATTAGCAGCCCGGGGTCCACCGTGCAGAGATAGAACCTGCTGCTAAGTAATGACAGACTATATGGTGATACAATATGGATTCACACACAGGTTAGTTTCACCCAGTATGAAGAAACTGAACCCTGTTACGTCACAGGGCCGTGGTACTGCACAAAGAGCACAAGTAAGGGGTCACATAACTCTACCCCTAGCCTCGGGATTAGAGTACAACTAGACCTCTTGCACTCGACACTGCAACTGGGGTGTCAGCGTAACTGAAATAATAATTTAAATGCACGGGAGTGTGTGCGGTGCCTCTCTGGTGGACGCAACTAACCACCCAGGCTTGGGCAAGGAAAGCGCTGTGAAAGCGCACAGCGCCGCACTGGCGGTCACAGCAATTTTACGCTGTTTTGTGTGTCACGTGCTGATAGCAAGTCAGGCGCTAGATAGCAATTATGCACCTTACATGAGCAGTCATACACAAGGGAGGGGATAATTAATGAGAGACTTTCACATGTCAACATACACACACGTTTACAAGTGTACACTAGCGCATGGCCGAGCGGCCATGCAAACCTTTTATAGCGACAGTGCTACAAGACCTTCCAGATGGTCCAATAGGAGCCGCAACAGGACCTGAGCATGTGACCCCCGACCTCCAATGGGAGGTCATCCCGTGGGCATGCTCTAAGGGAAAAGCAGGACTTAGTCCCTGAAAGACCTGCTCGCTGCTGAACATTGCTGGCTACAAGGACAGAGCCTGGAAGGGCATTAGTAACCAGTCATCCAGTATCAGCCTGAGCTAGATGCTGGGACCGACGTCTCTGCTGAGCAGACTCCACTGCGGCTGGAGAAGAATGGGAGGCTGCAGTGGAGATGGCCTGAGATTCCCCCCTGTGCAGAGGAGGAAACTTGACACCTAACAATGGGGTAAGGAATTTTGTGCATTTTATTCCAGAGCACTGTTCATGAAAACTTGGATGGAAAATGACAGTCAAGCTCTAAATGTAAGGTGTGAATAAGGCATAGAGTGGGTTTATTACACTGCTTCCTTATTACTTGCCCAAAAAATGTAATTGGGTTTGTACTGCAAAATTCTAGACTAACTACAACCACCAGGATAGCAATTCGATTGGTATAGAAGCCATTTAAATAAACAATTTTTTTTAGTATTTTAGCAATACAATTGACACCATTGTAACAGGGAATTATCCATATCAGAATAGTATTAAACTCCATGAAATAACGTTTTATTCTTTTTGTCATTTGTCAGAGGTTTAAGAAGCTTGAAATGTGCATTTAATGTTATAGTTCATATAAAAATTACAATTTATTCTCACAAAATGAGAAAATAAAAGAAAACGTTTTTGTTAAAGTAATTCACATTTCAGAGAACTCTAAAAATTTGCCAGCTCTTATTTTTCAAGAGTCTGACCTAGCAACAATGTTTTAAAGGATTACTTTGAAGGTTGAACATAGACTGGCAGCTTCAATTTGTGCCTAAAGGCTTTTCAATGTGACAAATTTTCTATGGTGCATTAATTTGTGCAATCCTCTACTGAATTATAGCAGCCATTGCCTTAGTACACAATAGAGCCTCTATGCCATGTGCACATGTAATTTCCTTTGCAGTTCTAGAAGAAGCTTACACACAAATACATCCCATGCGTTTAGGACTTTTAATGCAGTTTTTTAGTCTCATGGGAAATGTAAAATCTGAAAAATGAAAAGGTCACTGGATCTGAGTCGCATCACTTAGTAAAGTTGGATTTTTAACATCTTTCAAACAAAGGTATTTTGTTGCATTCATGCATGGAAAGTAAGATTACAGGTCTTTTGTGAATTCCTTTTTATACAGTAATACCATTCATTTGGGAGCCACAGGGATCCAGCAGCTATGAGAATTGATATTATCCCTAATATTGTATTTAAAGTAGAGTATAGAGAAGATGAACCTGTACGATGAACGTATGGTAATTTTCAATAAATTGTGACATTATCTTCTATGACTTATGTGTTATGTTCAACTTGAAATCAACATGTTATGACTAGAGTTGAGCGACCTTGACCTTTTTAGAGTCGAGCCGGGTTTCGCGAAACCCGACTATCTCAAAAGTCGGGTCGAGTGAAATCGCCCGATTATGACGTAAAGTCGGGATCGACCGAAACACGAAACCCAATGCAAGTCAATGGGGCAGCATAGTCGGCAGTGAGTGGGGGCCAGGAAAACACCTAGAGTGCCCATTTTAATGTCAAAACCATCCATTCTTCTTAGTGAAGCTTGTCAAGCGTAATTTACCTTATAATAATTGGAAGGCATTTGAAATTGGGGGTCATTTGGCTAAAGTTGTGGTGGGTAGGGCTGGTTCAAGTAATTAGTGGGCCCAGGAAATCTGGACCACGTCACGGCAGTGGAGCAGGGAGAGGTAAGTATTTCAACTTTGCAAGTGCTGTGAACCTGAGCAAGCAGGGGGGGCCCACTCGTTGGCATTGGCACTGGCACAGGGCCCCTCAAAGTACAGCGGTGTGTTTGCACGGCGGGGGCGCCTCCCACCGGCAGCAACACTTTTGCGTACCATGAGAGGCCCTGTGCCAGTGACGTCGCCAACTAGTATTCCTCCCCCCACCTGATGAAGGAACCTGCACTTTCATCTGCACCTTCCTGTTTGTCCCCGTGTAAGGTGGTATGGTATGCGGGAAGGGGGACCTGACTTTCAGCAGGGTCACAATCTTGCAGTGTAGCGTGCACGGGAAATGTTGCGTTATGGGTCAATGTACCAGCAGACTCATCTATCACTGGCTGGGCAATGGGCAGGATGAGGAGGAAACACAGATATAGGCCCAAAGAATAAAGTGGGCTAAATGCAGTTCAAAATTGGTAACACAGGACTAATCAGGGGGCATTGCAGTGGAGGACAACTGGAATGAGAGGCTGACACAGAGAGTAGGCCCAAATCAGTAAGTAGTCGAAATGCAGTTCAAAATTGGCAACAGTAGTAAACAGGCGGCACAGCTTTGTTCAGTGGAGAAGAACAGCAAGGAGTGGCAGACACCGATAGTAGGCCCCAACCCAACTAGTAGGCCAAATGCAGTCTAACATTAACAACTACTTAACGAGCGCCTGAAAACGGAATTTCAGGACAGGAAACCAGGAGAACAGCAAGGAGCGGCAGACACCGATAGTAGGCCCCAAACCAACTAGTACGCCAAATGCAGTTGTTCCGTTTAACCACAATTTAATGAGAGCCTGAAGATAGAAGTTCAGGAAAGGCAACCTGGAGAACACCTTGGAGTGGAACACACCATCTCTCTACACCCCATACCCAATTTGTAGGCCTAATGCAGCGTAGTTTCCAACAACTACTAAACGAGAGCATGATGATCGAAGCATTGGCGAGGAAACCTGGGGAACACCTTGGAGTGGAACACACCATCTCTCTATAGTGGAACACACCATCTCTCTACACCCCATACCCAATTTGTAGGCCTAATGCAGCGTAGTTTCCAACAACTACTAAATGAGAGCCGGAAGATCGAAGCAATGGAGAGGAAACCTGGGGAACACCTTGGAGTGTAACACACCATCTCTCTACACCCCATACCCAATTTGTAGGCCTAATGCAGCGTAGTTTCCAACAACTACTAAACGAGAGCCGGAAGATCGAAGCTCAGGAAAGGCAACCTGGAGAACACCTTGGAGTGGAACACACCATCTCTCTACACCCCATACCCAATTTGTAGGCCCAATGCAGCGTAGTTTCCAACAACTACTAAACGAGAGCCGGAAGATCGAAGCAATGGAGAGGAAACCTGGGGAACACCTTGGAGTGTAACACACCATCTCTCTACACCCCATACCCAATTTGTAGGCCTAATGCAGCGTAGTTTCCAACAACTACTAAACTAGAGCCGGAAGATCGAAGCAATGGAGAGGAAACCTGGGGAACACCTTGGAGTGTAACACACCATCTCTCTACACCCCATACCCAATTTGTAGGCCCAATGCAGCGTAGTTTCCAACAACTACTAAACGAGAGCCGGAAGATCGAAGCAATGGAGAAGAAACCTGGGGAACACCTTGGAGTGGAACACACCATCTCTCTACAGTGGAACACACCATCTCTCTACACCCCATACCCAATTTGTAGGCCTAATGCAGCGTAGTTTCCAACAACTACTAAACGAGAGCATGATGATCGAAGCATTGGCGAGGAAACCTGGGGAACACCTTGGAGTGGAACACACCATCTCTCTACAGTGGAACACACCATCTCTCTACACCCCATACCCAATTTGTAGGCCTAATGCAGCGTAGTTTCCAACAACTACTAAACGAGAGCCGGAAGATCGAAGCAATGGAGAGGAAACCTGGGGAACACCTTGGAGTGTAACACACCATCTCTCTACACCCCATACCCAATTTGTAGGCCTAATGCAGCGTAGTTTCCAACAACTACTAAACGAGAGCCGGAAGATCGAAGCTCAGGAAAGGCAACCTGGAGAACACCTTGGAGTGGAACACACCATCTCTCTACACCCCATACCCAATTTGTAGGCCCAATGCAGCATAGTTTCCAACAACTACTAAACGAGAGCCGGAAGATCGAAGCAATGGAGAGGAAACCTGGGGAACACCTTGGAGTGTAACACACCATCTCTCTACACCCCATACCCAATTTGTAGGCCTAATGCAGCGTAGTTTCCAACAACTACTAAACGAGAGCCGGAAGATCGAAGCAATGGAGAGGAAACCTGGGGAACACCTTGGAGTGTAACACACCATCTCTCTACACCCCATACCCAATTTGTAGGCCCAATGCAGCGTAGTTTCCAACAACTACTAAACGAGAGCCGGAAGATCGAAGCAATGGAGAAGAAACCTGGGGAACACCTTGGAGTGGAACACACCATCTCTCTACAGTGGAACACACCATCTCTCTACACCCCATACCCAATTTGTAGGCCTAATGCAGCGTAGTTTCCAACAACTACTAAACGAGAGCCGGAAGATCGAAGCTCAGGAAAGGCAACTGGGGAACACCTTGGAGTGTAACACACCATCTCTCTACACCCCATACCCAATTTGTAGGCCCAATGCAGCGTAGTTTCCAACAACTACTAAACGAGAGCCGGAAGATCGAAGCTCAGGAAAGGCAACCTGGGGAACACCTTGGAGTGTAACAAACCCTCTCTCTACACCACGGAAGGGCTGATTCTTAGGAAGGAAGGCTGTCGGAAAGAAGCAGGGCGCGTCCGAGGGTGATTATATTCTTATTAGGTATATACTCACCCTCGGACGCGCCCTCCTTCTTTATTTGTAATGAATGTTTATTTGCAATGTGGTTTTGACTTACTCTATTTTTTTGGTAAATAATGATTTTATTATTTTCATTGTTTTGCATCTTCTTGGCAATAATATAAAGAAGACGCGACAGGACAACACTCGGTGGATGCCATATCTGTGTTTAAAATTGAAAAAACCTTTCAGTTAACTACTTGCAGGAGAAAGTTATTGTAGCTGGTGGCCATTTTTAGTACTGTACCAGATTTTTGTTGTATGTGTTTGTTTTTAATGTTAAAATGTTTGCATTTGATATCTCTCCAGTATTTTCTTTTTTATAAGCAAAATACTTATTTTTATATTTTCTGATGTTGGTTCCAGGGGTACACGGGCAGCAGTGGTGTGGTCAGTGGAGGCCTAGTGGAAGGAGTGACCGCAGACAGGCATCGAAGGCCTAAAATAATAACACATGGCTGTAGGCAATTTTAAATTGGTTACAGGGGTACACGGGCAGCAGTGGTGTGGTCAGTGGAGGCCTAGTGGAAGGAGTGACCGCAGACAGGCATCGAAGGCCTAAAATAATAACACATGGCTGTAGGCAATTTTAAATTGGTTACAGGGGTACACGGGCAGCAGTGGTGTGGTCAGTGGAGGCCTAGTGGAAGGAGTCACCGCAGACAGGCATCGAAGGCCTAAAATAATAACACATGGCTGTAGGCAATTTTAAATTGGTTACAGGGGTACACGGGCAGCAGTGGTGTGGTCAGTGGAGGCCTAGTGGAAGGAGTGACCGCAGACAGGCATCGAAGGCCTAAAATAATAACACATGGCTGTAGGCAATTTTAAATTGGTTCCAGGGGTACACGGGCAGCAGTGGTGTGGTCAGTGGAGGCCTAGTGGAAGGAGTCACCGCAGACAGGCATCGAAGGCCTAAAATAATAACACATGGCTGTAGGCAATTTTAAATTGGTTACAGGGGTACACGGGCAGCAGTGGTGTGGTCAGTGGAGGCCTAGTGGAAGGAGTGACCGCAGACAGGCATCGAAGGCCTAAAATAATAACACATGGCTGTAGGCAATTTTAAATTGGTTCCAGGGGTACACGGGCAGCAGTGGTGTGGTCAGTGGAGGCCTAGTGGAAGGAGTCACCGCAGACAGGCATCGAAGGCCTAAAATAATAACACATGGCTGTAGGCAATTTTAAATTGGTTCCAGGGGTACACGGGCAGCAGTGGTGTGGTCAGTGGAGGCCTAGTGGAAGGAGTCACCGCAGACAGGCATCGAAGGCCTAAAATAATAACACATGGCTGTAGGCAATTTTAAATTGGTTACAGGGGTACACGGGCAGCAGTGGTGTGGTCAGTGGAGGCCTAGTGGAAGGAGTGACCGCAGACAGGCATCGAAGGCCTAAAATAATAACACATGGCTGTAGGCAATTTTAAATTGGTTCCAGGGGTACACGGGCAGCAGTGGTGTGGTCAGTGGAGGCCTAGTGGAAGGAGTCACCGCAGACAGGCATCGAAGGCCTAAAATAATAACACATGGCTGTAGGCAATTTTAAATTGGTTACAGGGGTACACGGGCAGCAGTGGTGTGGTCAGTGGAGGCCTAGTGGAAGGAGTGACCGCAGACAGGCATCGAAGGCCTAAAATAATAACACATGGCTGTAGGCAATTTTAAATTGGTTCCAGGGGTACACGGGCAGCAGTGGTGTGGTCAGTGGAGGCCTAGTGGAAGGAGTCACCGCAGACAGGCATCGAAGGCCTAAAATAATAACACATGGCTGTAGGCAATTTTAAATTGGTTCCAGGGGTACACGGGCAGCAGTGGTGTGGTCAGTGGAGGCCTAGTGGAAGGAGTCACCGCAGACAGGCATCGAAGGCCTAAAATAATAACACATGGCTGTAGGCAATTTTAAATTGGTTCCAGGGGTACACAGGCAGCAGTGGTGTGGTCAGTGGAGGCCTAGTGGAAGGAGTCACCGCAGACAGGCATCGAAGGCCTAAAATAATAACACATGGCTGTAGGCAATTTTAAATTGGTTACAGGGGTACACGGGCAGCAGTGGTGTGGTCAGTGGAGGCCTAGTGGAAGGAGTGACCACAGACAGGCATCGAAGGCCTAACATAAAAAAAATGTCAATACAATGGTATTGTCAGTGGCAGGCATTGAAGGATGTCAGCGCATAGACTAAACATTGGTGGAGCTGTGAGATAATTTTGCAAGTGGTAGAGCACTGTTTGAGCTGGGGTGGGGGGAAACTGTCTTGTGGCCGGCGGTACAGGCCCAGGGCCCCTCATATTACAACGGTGTGTCTGACGTTGGGTGCGCTGTCATGATCCCAATGGCAGGGGATCACAAAAAGGACAAGCACAGATACAAACAAGCTCTAGGGCGATGGAACCTGAGCTGACCGCGACCCTGAACCTAACACACAAATAAAAGTAGCCGGGGAACGTGCCTACGATGATCCTAGACGTCTCGCTCCAGCCGAAGATCTAACTTCCCCTATCAGAAGAAACACAGACCTCTCTTGCCTCCAGAGAAATACCCCACAGCAAATAGCAGCCCCCCACATATAATGACGGTGAAATGAGAGGAAAGCACATACGTAGTATGAAAACAGTTTCAGCAAAATGAGGCCCACTAAAGCTAGATAGCAGAGGATACAAAAGTGAACTGCGCGGTCAGCGAAAAACCCTTCAAAAAAACCATCCTGAAATTACTTGAACTCATGTGCCAACTCATGGTACATGAAAAGCAATTTCAGCCCACTAGAGCAACCAGCAGCAGAGAATCACATATCTGCAGGCTGGACTAAAAACCAAATTAAGCAAAACACAAAACAGGAAAATCCAAACTTAGCTTGTCCAGAAGGTTCTAGGAGCAGGGAGCAGAGGTAACAAGACACACTGGATACATTGATAACCGGCGAGGAAATGCCAGCAAAGCCAGGTTAAATAGGAAACTCCCATATGCTGATGGAACAGGTGGAACCCAGAAACCCAGGAAAGACAAGTCACCCAGTACCATCAGTAACCACCAGAGGGAGCCCAAAAACAGAACTCACAACAGTACCCCCCCTTGAGGAGGGGTCACCGAACCCTCACGAGAACCACCAGGGCGACCAGGATGAGCCCTATGAAAAGCGCAAACCAAATCATCAGCATGAACATCCGAGGCAACCACCCAAGAATTATCCTCCTGACCATAACCCTTCCACTTGACCAAATACTGGAGTTTCCATCTGGAAACACGAGAATCCAAGATCTTCTCCACAACATACTCCAATTCTCCCTCCACCAGCACTGGAGCAGGAGGCTCAAGAGAAGGAACAACAGGTACCTCATACTTCCGCAACAACGACCGATGAAACACATTATGAATAGCAAACGATGCTGGGAGATCCAAACGAAACGACACAGGGTTAAGAATTTCCAAGATCCTATAGGGACCGATGAACCGAGGCTTGAACTTAGGAGAAGAGACCTTCATAGGAACAAAACGAGAATACAACCACACCAAGTCACCAACAAGAAGTCGAGGACCCACGCGGCGACGGCGATTAGCAAACTGCTGAGCCTTCTCCTGGGACAACTTCAAATTGTCCACCACATGACTCCAAATCCGATGCAACCAATCCACCACCATGTCCACTCCAGGACAATCAGAAGGTTCCACCTGACCAGAGGAAAAACGAGGATGAAACCCCGAATTACAAAAGAAAGGAGAAACCAAGGTAGCAGAACTAGCCCGATTATTAAGCGCAAACTCGGCCAGCGGCAAAAAGGTAACCCAGTCATCCTGATCAGCAGAAACAAAACACCTTAAATAAGTTTCCAAGGTCTGATTAGTTCGTTCAGTCTGGCCATTCGTCTGAGGATGGAATGCAGACGAAAAGGACAAATCAATGCCCATCTTAGCACAGAAAGTCCGCCAAAATCTAGACACAAACTGGGATCCCCTGTCAGAAACGATGTTCTCAGGAATCCCATGCAAACGAACCACATTCTGAAAAAACAGAGGGACCAACTCAGAGGAGGAAGGCAACTTAGGCAAGGGTACCAGATGAACCATTTTAGAAAAGCGATCACACACAACCCAGATGACGGACATTTTTTGAGAGACAGGGAGATCCGAAATAAAGTCCATGGAAATGTGCGTCCAAGGCCTCTTCGGGATAGGCAAAGGTGACAACAATCCACTGGCCCGAGAACAGCAAGGCTTAGCCCGAGCACAAACCTCACAAGACTGCACAAAAGAACGCACATCCCTCGACAAGGAAGGCCACCAAAAAGACCTGGCCACCAAGTCTCTAGTACCAAATATTCCAGGATGACCTGCCAACGCAGAAGAATGGACCTCGGAGATGACTCTACTGGTCCAATTATCCGGAACAAACAGTCTCTCAGGCGGACAACGATCAGGTTTAGCCACCTGAAACTCCTGCAAAGCACGTCGCAAGTCTGGGGAGACAGCAGACAAAATCACCCCATCCCTAAGGATACCAGAGGGCTCAGAATTTCCAAGGGAGTCAGGCACAAAACTCCTAGAAAGAGCATCCGCCTTCACATTCTTTGAACCTGGCAGGTATGAAACCACAAAATTGAAACGAGAGAAAAACAGTGACCAACGAGCCTGTCTAGGATTCAGACGCCTGGCAGACTCAAGGTAAATCAAATTTTTGTGATCAGTCAAGACCACCACACGATGTCTAGCACCCTCTAGCCAATGACGCCACTCCTCAAATGCCCACTTCATGGCCAAAAGTTCCCGATTACCAACATCATAATTCCGCTCAGCCGGCGAAAACTTTCTAGAAAAAAACGCGCATGGCTTCATCACTGAGCCATCGAAGCTTCTCTGTGACAAAACCGCCCCCGCTCCAATCTCGGAAGCATCAACCTCAACCTGAAAAGGGAGCGAAACATCTGGCTGACGCAACACAGGAGCAGAAGAAAACCGGCGCTTAAGTTCCTGAAAGGCCTCCACAGCCGCAGGAGACCAATTAGCAACATCAGCACCCTTCTTAGTCAAATCCGTCAAAGGCTTAACAACACTAGAAAAATTAGTTATAAAACGACGATAGAAATTAGCAAAACCCAAGAACTTCTGTAGACTCTTAAGAGATGTAGGCTGCGTCCAGTCACAAATAGCCTGAACCTTGACGGGATCCATCTCAATAGTAGAAGGGGAAAAAATATACCCCAAGAAAGAAATCTTCTGGACTCCAAAGAGACACTTTGAGCCTTTTACAAACAAGGAATTGGCCCGCAGGACCTGAAACACCTTCCTGACCTGCTGAACATGAGACTCCCAGTCATCAGAAAAAACCAAAATATCATCCAAATACACAATCATAAACTTATCCAGATATTCACGGAAAATATCGTGCATAAAGGACTGGAAGACTGAAGGAGCATTAGAAAGTCCAAAAGGCATTACCAAATACTCAAAATGGCCCTCAGGCGTATTAAATGCGGTTTTCCACTCATCACCTTGCTTTATTCGTATAAGATTATACGCACCCCGAAGATCAATCTTAGTGAACCATTTAGCCCCCTTAATGCGAGCAAACAAATCAGTCAACAATGGCAAAGGATACTGATATTTTACGGTAATCTTATTCAAAAGACGATAATCTATACAAGGCCTCAAGGAACCATCTTTCTTGGCCACGAAAAAAAAACCTGCTCCCAAAGGGGACAAAGATGGACGGATATGTCCCTTTTCCAAGGACTCCTTAACATAATCCCGCATAGCAGTATGCTCTGGCACTGACAGATTGAACAAACGACCTTTAGGAAATTTACTGCCCGGAATTAAATTTATAGCACAATCGCAATCCCTGTGAGGAGGAAGCGAACTGAGCTTAGGCTCCTCAAAAACATCCCGATAGTCAGACAAAAACACAGGAATCTCAGAAGGAGTAGATGAAGCGATAGAAATCGGAGGTGCATCATCATGAACCCCCTGACAACCCCAGCTTAACACAGACACTGATTTCCAGTCAAGGACTGGATTATGAGTTTGTAACCATGGCAGACCAAGTACTAGAACATCATGCAAATTATACAGTACCAGGAAGCGAATCACCTCCTGATGAACGGGAGTCATACGCATGGTCACTTGTGTCCAGTACTGAGGTTTATTCATAGCCAAAGGTGTAGAGTCAATTCCCTTCAAAGGAATAGGGACTTCCAGAGGCTCCAGACTAAACCCACAGCGATTGGCAAATGACCAATCCATAAGACTCAGGGCAGCGCCTGAATCCAGATAGGCATCGACGGAAATGGATGATAATGAACAAATCAGAGTCACAGACAGAATGAATTTAGACTGTAAAGTACTAATGGCAACAGACTTATCAACCTTTTTTGTGCGTTTAGAGCATGCTGATATAACATGAGCTGAATCACCACAATAAAAGCACAACCCTTTTTTCCGCCTATACTTTTGCCGTTCACTTCTGGACTGAATTCTATCACATTGCATTATCTCAGGTGACGGTTCAGACGACACCGCCAAATGATGCACAGGTTTGCGCTCCCGTAAACGCCGATCAATCTGAACAGCCATAGTCATAGACTCATTCAGACCAGCAGGCGCAGGGAACCCCACCATAACATCTTTAATGGCCTCAGAAAGGCCATCTCTAAACTTTGCAGCCAGAGCGCACTCATTCCACTGAGTAAGTACCGACCACTTCCGAAATTTTTGACAATAAATTTCTGCTTCATCTTGCCCCTGAGAGAGGGCCAACAAAGCTTTTTCAGCCTGAATCTCTTGGTTAGGTTCCTCATAGAGCAAACCCAATGCCAGAAAAAATGCATCTGCATTAAGCAACGCAGGGTCCCCTGGTGCCAATGCAAATGCCCAATCCTGAGGGTCACCCCGCAGGAAAGATATAATTATCTTGACTTGCTGAGCAGGGTCTCCAGAGGAGCGAGATTTCAAAGAAAGAAACAACTTGCAATTGTTCCTAAAATTCAGAAAACGAGATCTATCTCCAGAAAAAAACTCTGGGACAGGAATTCTAGGTTCAGACATAGGAGCATGTACAACAAAATCCTGTATATTTTGAACCTTAGTGGCAAGATTATTCAGGCTGGAAGCCAAACTCTGGACGTCCATGATAAACAGCTGAGATCAGAGCCATTCAAAGATTAAGAGGAGGAGGAAGTAGCCAGGCTGCAATAAGGCTAGGCAGCAAACTCTGAGGGGAAAAAAAAAAAAAAAAACTTCCTCAGACTACTTATCCTCCTACTTAGCCAATACAATTAACACTTTGTGGGCCGGTTATACTGTCATGATCCCAATGGCAGGGGATCACAAAAAGGACAAGCACAGATACAAACAAGCTCTAGGGCGATGGAACCTGAGCTGACCGCGACCCTGAACCTAACACACAAATAAAAGTAGCCGGGGAACGTGCCTACGATGATCCTAGACGTCTCGCTCCAGCCGAAGATCTAACTTCCCCTATCAGAAGAAACACAGACCTCTCTTGCCTCCAGAGAAATACCCCACAGCAAATAGCAGCCCCCCACATATAATGACGGTGAAATGAGAGGAAAGCACATACGTAGTATGAAAACAGTTTCAGCAAAATGAGGCCCGCTAAAGCTAGATAGCAGAGGATACAAAAGTGAACTGCGCGGTCAGCGAAAAACCCTTCAAAAAAACCATCCTGAAATTACTTGAACTCATGTGCCAACTCATGGTACATGAAAAGCAATTTCAGCCCACTAGAGCAACCAGCAGCAGAGAATCACATATCTGCAGGCTGGACTAAAAACCAAATTAAGCAAAACACAAAACAGGAAAATCCAAACTTAGCTTGTCCAGAAGGTTCTAGGAGCAGGGAGCAGAGGTAACAAGACACACTGGATACATTGATAACCGGCGAGGAAATGCCAGCAAAGCCAGGTTAAATAGGAAACTCCCATATGCTGATGGAACAGGTGGAACCCAGAAACCCAGGAAAGACAAGTCACCCAGTACCATCAGTAACCACCAGAGGGAGCCCAAAAACAGAACTCACAACAGTGCGCACCACCACCGCCAGAGACACTTTATTGTACTAGGAGGGACCCAGTGGTAGTGCCGTCGACCAAAAGCGGGCTCACCCACCTCTTCAGACAAACTGCACTCTCACGGGTGCTGTCGCCAAGTGTCGATACCACGGCCCCGTGTGGGGAGTTTGGCCATTTAGTGAGGTGTAAACATGTCGTATGCTGGACAATCAGGTGCAGAAAATTACGAGATTGGAAAAGGCATTCAGAATAGTCCACAGGCAAGACCTTTTCATAGGAAAGCTAGGTGTCAGCCGGGCAAGGTGGGGCAAAAGATTTCGAAATCCAGTTGTGGTTCATTTTAATGAAGGTTAGATCATCTACATTTTGGGTAGCCAGACGAGTCCTTTTTTCTGTTAGTATTGAACCTACAGCACTGAATACTCTTTCTGATAGGACACTAGCTGCCGGGCAAGCAAGCTCCTGCAATGCATATTCTGCCAATTCTGGCCAGGTGTCTAATTTTGATGCCCAGTAATCAAATGGGAATGACGGTTGAGGGAGAACATCGATAAGGGATGAAAAATAGTTTGTAACCATACTGGACAAATGTTGTCTCCTGTCACTTTGAATTGATGCTGCAGTACCTGTCCTGTCTGCGGTCATAGCAAAATCACTCCACAACCTGGTCAGAAAACCCCTCTGGCCAACGCCACTTATGATTTCTGCCCCTCTAACTCCTCTGGTCTGCTGGCCCCTGCAGCTCGTGTGAGAACGATCACGGGCGCTGTGTGCAGGGAATGCCAGAAGCAAACGGTCAACAAGAGTTGATTGTTTGGTTACTAATATTAGTTCCAAGTTCTCATGTGGCATTATATTTTGCAATTTGCCTTTATAGCGAGGATCAAGGAGGCAGGCCAACCAGTAATCGTCATCATTCATCATTTTAGTTATGCGTGTGTCCCTTTTGAGGATACGTAAGGCATAATCCGCCATGTGGGCCAAAGTTCCAGTTCTCAAATCTGCGGTTGTGCTTGGTTGAGGGGCAGTTGCAGGCAAATCCACGTCACTTGTGTCCCTCAAAAAACCATAACCCGGCCTTGCCGCGCCACCAATTTCCAGTGGCCCCGGAAAAGCTTCCTCATTAAAAATATAATCATCCCCATCATCCTCCTCGTCCTCCTCCTCCTCTTCGCCCGCTACCTCGTCCTGTACACTGCCCTGGCCAGACAATGGCTGACTGTCATCAAGGCTTTCCTCTTCCTCAGCTGCAGACGCCTGATCCTTTATGTGCGTCAAACTTTGCATCAGCAGACGCATTAGGGGGATGCTCATGCTTATTATGGCGTTGTCTGCACTAACCAGCCGTGTGCATTCCTCAAAACACTGAAGGACTTGACACATGTCTTGAATCTTCGACCACTGCACACCTGACAACTCCATGTCTGCCATCCTACTGCCTGCCCGTGTATGTGTATCCTCCCACAAAAACATAACAGCCCGCCTCTGTTCACACAGTCTCTGAAGCATGTGCAGTGTTGAGTTCCACCTTGTTGCAACGTCTATGATTAGGCGATGCTGGGGAAGGTTCAAAGAACGCTGATAGGTCTGCATACGGCTGGAGTGTACGGGCGAACGGCGGATATGTGAGCAAAGTCCACGCACTTTGAGGAGCAGGTCGGATAACCCCGGATAACTTTTCAGGAAGCACTGCACCACCAGGTTTAAGGTGTGAGCCAGGCAAGGAATGTGTTTCAGTTGGGAAAGGGAGATGGCAGCCATGAAATTCCTTCCGTTATCACTCACTACCTTTCTGCAAGAACTCGGACAGAACTTCCGCGGTGTGTCTGTTGTCGCCCAAACACTTCATAGCCAATACAGCCTGCTGACGTTTGCCAGTAGCTGCCCCATAATGGGAGACCTGGTGTGCAACAGTGGCAGCTGCGGATGGAGTGGTTGTGCGACTGCGGTCTGTGGACGAGCTCTCGCTTCTGCAGGAGGACGAAGAGGAGGAGGAGGGGGTGCGAACGGCTACAGCCAATTGTTTCCTAGACCGTGAGCTAGGCAGAACTGTCCCAAACTTGCTGTCCCCTGTGGACCCTGCATCCACCACATTTACCCAGTGTGCCGTGATGGACACGTAACGTCCCTGGCCATGCCTACTGGTCCATGCATCTGTTGTCAGGTGCACCTTTGTGCTCACAGATTGCCTGAGTGCATGGACGATGCGCTCTTTAACATGCTGGTGGAGGGCTGGGATGGCTTTTCTGGAAAAAAAGTGTCGACTGGGTAGCTCGTAGCGTGGTACAGCATAGTCCATCAGGGCTTTGAAAGCTTCGCTTTCAACTAACCGGTAGGGCATCATCTCTAACGAGATTAGTCTAGCTATGTGTGCGTTCAAACCCTGTGTACGCGGATGCGAGGCTAAGTACTTCCTTTTTCTAACTATAGTCTCATGTAGGGTGAGCTGGACTGGAGAGCTGGAGATCGTGGAACTAGCGGGGGTGCCGGTGGACATGGCAGACTGAGAGACGGTGGGAGATGGTATTGTTGCCACCGGTGCCCTAGATGCAGTGTTTCCTACTACGAAACTGGTGATTCCCTGACCCTGACGGCTTTGGCCTGGCAAAGAAACCTGCACAGATACTGCAGGTGGTGCGGAAAATGGTGGCCCTACACTGCCGGAAGGGATGTTGCGTTGCTGACTAGCTTCATTGGCCGAGGGTGCTACAACCTTAAGGGACGTTTGGTAGTTAGTCCAGGCTTGCAAATGCATGGTGGTTAAATGTCTATGCATGCAACTTGTATTGAGACTTTTCAGATTCTGTCCTCTGCTTAAGGTAGTTGAACATTTTTGACAGATGACTTTGCGCTGATCAATTGGATGTTGTTTAAAAAAATGCCAGACTGCACTCTTTCTAGCATCGGATACCTTTTCAGGCATTGCAGACTGAGCTTTAACCGGATGGCCACGCTGTCCTCCAACAGGTTTTAGCTTTGCCACGCGTTTTGGGCAAGATACGGGCCCGGCAGATGGAACCTGTTGCGATGTTGATGCCTGCTGCGGCCCCTCCTCCTCCGCTTCAGAACTGCTGCCGCCTGCACCCTGTTCCCCCAATGGCTGCCAATCGGGGTCAAGAACTGGGTCATCTATTACCTCTTCTTGTAGCTCATGTGCAACTTCGTCTGTGTCACCGTGTCGGTCGGTGGTATAGCGTTCGTGATGGGGCAACATAGTCTCATCAGGGTCTGATTCTTGATCAGCACCCTGCGAGGGCAATGTTGTGGTCTGAGTCAAAGGACCAGCATAGTAGTCTGGCTGTGGCTGTGCATCAGTGCACTCCATGTCAGATTCAACTTGTAATGGGCATGGACTGTTAACTGCTTCACTTTCTAAGCCAGGGACGGTATGTGTAAAGAGCTCCATGGAGTAACCCGTTGTGTCGCCTGCTGCATTCTTCTCTGTTGTTGTTTTTGCTGAAGAGGACAAGGAAGCGACTTGTCCCTGACCGTGAACATCCACTAACGACGCGCTGCTTTGACATTTACCAGTTTCACGAGAGGAGGCAAAAGAGCTAGAGGCTGAGTCAGCAAGATAAGCCAAAACTTGCTCTTGCTGCTCCGGCTTTAAAAGCGGTTTTCCTACTCCCAGAAAAGGGAGCGTTTGAGGCCTTGTGTAGCCAGACGACGAACCTGGCTCCACAGCTCCAGACTTAGGTGCAATATTTTTTTTCCCACGACCAGCTGATGCTCCACCACTACCACTACCCTCATTACCAGCTGACAATGAACGCCCCCGGCCACGACCTCTTCCACCATACTTCCTCATTGTTTTAAAAACGTAAACAAACTAACGGTATTTGTTGCTGTCACACAAATTACACGGTGAGCTATAACTTCAGTATGATTTAGCTACCCCTTTACAGGTGAGTGAGACCACAACGAAAATCAGGCACAATGTTACACACTCTGTTGTTGGTGGCAACAAATGAGAGAGATGCCACACACGCAGGACTGTCACTGAAGCACAAATGTAAATATTAATCTCCCACTGATTTGATTTTTTTTTTTTTTTCAGGGAGACTTTAGGAAAAAAAAAAAATAGAATAAAATGATTTTTTCAGGAAGAATTTAGAAACCAAAGAAAATAAAATGATTTTTTCAGGGAGAATTTAGAAAACAAATAAAACAAAAAAAGGCTTTCTATGGCCCACTGAGTGAGAGATGACGCACACAGGAGTCAGGAGTGGCACACAAGCCCAGAGGCCAATATTTTTCTCCCACTGATTGATGTAGTGATTTTTTCAGGTAGATTTTGGAACCCAAATCAAGCTAAAAAAATAATAGGCTTTCTATGGCCCACAATTGGAGAGAGAGAGAGAGATGGCACACCCAGGAGTCAAGACTGGCACACAAGCAGAAAGGGCAATATTAATCTCCCACTGATTTGTTTTTTTTTTTTTTTTTTTCAGGGAGACTTTAGGAAAAAAAAAAAATAGAATAAAATGATTTTTTCAGGAAGAATTTAGAAACCAAATAAAATAAAATGATTTTTTCAGGGAGAATTTAGAAAACAAATAAAACAAAAAAAGGCTTTCTATGGCCCACTGAGTGAGAGATGACGCACACAGGAGTCAGGAGTGGCACACAAGCCCAGAGGCCAATATTTATCTCCCACTGATTGATGTAGTGATTTTTTCAGGTAGATTTTGGAACCCAAATCAAGCTAAAAAAAATAATAGGCTTTCTATGGCCCACAATTGGAGAGAGAGAGAGAGAGATGGCACACCCAGGAGTCAAGACTGGCACACAAGCAGAAAGGGCAATATTAATCTCCCACTGATTTGTTTTTTTTTTTTTTTTTTCAGGGAGACTTTAGGAAAAAAAAAATAGAATAAAATGATTTTTTCAGGAAGAATTTAGAAACCAAATAAAACAAAAAAAGGCTTTCTATGGCCCACTGAGTGAGAGATGACGCACACAGGAGTCAGGAGTGGCACACAAGCCCAGAGGCCAATATTTATCTCCCACTGATTGATGTAGTGATTTTTTCAGGTAGATTTTGGAACCCAAATCAAGCTAAAAAAATAATAGGCTTTCTATGGCCCACAATTGGAGAGAGAGAGAGAGATGGCACACCCAGGAGTCAAGACTGGCACACAAGCAGAAAGGGCAATATTAATCTCCCACTGATTTGTTTTTTTTTTTTTTTTTTTTCAGGGAGACTTTAGGAAAAAAGAAATAGAATAAAATGATTTTTTCAGGAAGAATTTAGAAACCAAATAAAACAAAAAAAGGCTTTCTATGGCCCACTGAGTGAGAGATGACGCACACAGGAGTCAGGAGTGTCACACAAGCCCAGAGGCCAATATTTTTTCTCCCACTTTTTTTTTTTTGTTCCAGGGAAAATTTATAAACCCAATAAAAAAAATAATAAATAGGCTTTCTATGGCCCACTATCTGAGAGACAGAGAGAGATGGCACGCTTAGGACTGGCACACAAGCCCAAAGGCCAATATTAATCTCCCACTGATTGATTTATTGATTTTTTCAGGTAGAATTTAGAACCCAAATAAAGCAAAAAAAAAAAAAATGGCCTTTCTATGGCCCACTGAGTGAGTGATGATGCACACAGAAGTAAGGAGTGGCACACAAGCCCTGAGGCCAATATTTTTCTCCCACTGATTGATGTAGTGATTTTTTCAGGTAGATTTTATAACCCAAATCAAGCAAAAAAATAAATAGGCTTTCTATGGCCCACTGAGTGAGAGATGACACAGACAGGGATGGCACTCTAGCAGAAATGTCAATCTTAATCTCCCACAAAAAAAAAAACAAAAAAAAACAGGGAGTGTCCTTCAATTACTATCTCCCTGCAGTAATCTCAGCCAGGTATGGCAGGCAGCAATAAGGAGTGGACTGATGCACAAATTAAATAAAAAGTGTGTACAAACAAAAAAGATAGCTGTGCAGAAAGGAAGGAACAAGAGGATTTGTGCTTTGAAAAAAGCAGTTGGTTTGCACAGCGGCGTACACACAGCAATGCAGCTATCAGGGAGCCTTCTAGGGCAGCCCAATGAGCTACAGCGCTGAGGGGGAAAAAAAAAAAAATGTAGCTTCCACTGTCCCTGCACACCGAAGGTGGTGTTGGGCAGTGGAAATCGCTACAGCACAAGCGGTTTGGTGGTTAATGGACCCTGCCTAACGTTATCCCTGCTTCTGACGAAGCGGCAGCAACCTCTCCCTAAGCTCAGATCAGCAGCAGTAAGATGGCGGTCGGCGGGAACGCCCCTTTATAGCCCTGTGACGCCGCAGACAGCAAGCCAATCACTGCAATGCCCTTCTCTAAGATGGTGGGGACCAGGACCTATGTCATCAAGCACCAATGTTTATATGAATACTAGATGGTGGCCCGATTCTAACGCATCTGGTATCTACTATATAATCGTCAAATTTTGTCTGTTTGTCTGTAACTGAAATCCCGTGTCACTGATTGGTCTCGCCAGCTGCCCGCTACCAATCAGCAACAGGCGCAGTCCGGCCACGAATTGGCGCAGGATTTGAACCACGCTTCGCTGATTGGTTGTGCCCGGCCGGCCGTGACCAATCAGTGATATTGGCACAGAATTTAAACATCGCTTCACTGATGATGTATATTTTTTTACCTGGAAAATCCTACATATTCATTGCATTATTCTTAAACCTTCATAAATTAACTACATACATATTCTAGAATACCCGATGCGTTAGAATCGGGCCACATCTAGTATATATATATTATATATATACATATATATATATATATATATGTATATATATATATATATATATATATATATATATATATATATATATATATATATATATATATACAGACCAAAAGTTTGGACACACCTTCTCATTTAAAGATTCTTCTGTATTTTCATGACTACGAAAATTGTACATTCACACTGAAGGCATCAAAACTATGAATTAACACATGTGGAATTATACTGTATACTTAACAAAAAAGTGTGAAACAACTGAAATTATGTCTTATATTCTAGGTTCTTCAAAGTAGCCACCTTTTGCTTTGATGACTGCTTTGCACACTCTTGGCATTCTCTTGATGAGCATCAAGAGGTAGTCACCAGGAATAGTTTTCCAACAATCTTGAAGGAGTTCCCAGAGATGCTTAGCACTTGTTGGCCCTTTTGCCTTCACTCTGAAGTCCAGCTCACCCCAAACCATCTCGATTGGGCTCAGGTCTGGTGACTGTGGATGCCAGGTCATCTGGCGTAGCACCCCATCACTCTCCTTCTTGGTCAAATGGCCCTTACACAGCCTGGAGATGTGTTTGGGGTCATTGTCCTGTTGAAAAATAAATGATGGCTCAACTAAACGCAAACCGGATTGAATATCATCCAGCTGCAACATGCTGTGGCTGCCATGCTGGTTCAGTAGGCCATCAATTTTGAATAAATCCCCAACAGTGTCACCAGCAAAGCACCCCCACACCATCACACCTCCTATTCTATGCTTCACGGTGGGAACCAGGCATGTAGAGTCTATCCATTCACCTTTTCTTCATCACACAAAGACACAGTGGATGGAACCAAAGATCTCAAATTTAGACTCATCAGACCAAAGCACAGATTTCCACTGGTCTAATGTCCATTCCTTGTGTTCTTTAGCCCAAACAAGTCTCTTCTGCTTGTTGTCTGTCCTTAGCAGTGGTTTCCTAGCAGCTATTTTACCATGAAGGCCTGCTGCACAAAGTCTCCACTCCGAGCACTACGGTTTCCTCCCACATTCCAAGACATACTGATAGGGAATTTAGATTGTGAGCCCCATCGGGGACAGTGATGATAATGTGTGCAAAACTGCAAAGCGCTGTGGAATATGTTAGTGCTATATAAAAATAATAATTATTATTGTTATTATTATTATAACAGTAGCTGTAGAGATGTGTCTGCTGCTAGAACTCTGTGTGGCATTGACCTGGTCTCTAATCTGAGCTGCTGTTAACCTGCGATTTCTGAGGTTGGTGATAAACTTAACATCAGAAGCAGAGGTGACTCTTGGTCTTCCTTTCCTGCAGCGGTCCTCATGTGAGCCAGTTTCTTTGTAGCGCTTGATGGTTTTTGCCACTGTACTTGGGGACACTTTCAAAGTTTGCTCAATTTTTCAGATTGACTGAACTTCATTTCTTAAACTAATGAAAGCCAATCATTTTTCTTTACTTAGCTGCTTTTTTTCTTGCCATAATACAAAATCTAACAGTCTATTCAGTAGGACTATCAGCTGTGTATCCACCAGACTTCTGCACAACACAACTGATGGATCCAATCCCATTTATAAGGCTAGAAATCCCACTTATTAAACCTGACAGGGCACACCTGTGAAGTGAAAACCATTCCCGTTGACAACCTCTTGAAGCTCCCAAGAGAATGCCAAGAGTGTACAAAGCAGTCATCAAAGCAAAAGGTGGCTACTTAGAAGAACCCAGAATTTAAGACATAATTTCAGTTGTTTCACATTTTTTTGTTAAGTATATAATTCCACATGTGTTAATTCACAGTTTTGATGCCTTCAGTGTGAATGTACAATTTTCATAGTTATGAAAATACAGAAAAATCTTTAAATGAGAAGGTGTGTCCAAACTTTTGGTATGTACTGTATATATATATATATATATATATATATATATATATATATATATATATATATATATATATATATATATATATATATATATATATATATATATATATATATATATATATATATATATATATATATATATATATATATATATACAGTGGGGCAAAAAAGTATTTAGTCAGTCAGCAATAGTGCAAGTTCCACCACTTAAAAAGATGAGAGGCGTCTGTAATTTACATCATAGGTAGACCTCAACTATGGGAGACAAACTGAGAAAAAAAAATCCAGAAAATCACATTGTCTGTTTTTTTATCATTTTATTTGCATATTATGGTGGAAAATAAGTATTTGGTCAGAAACAAACAATCAAGATTTCTGGCTCTCACAGACCTGTAACTTCTTCTTTAAGAGTCTCCTCTTTCCTCCACTCATTACCTGTAGTAATGGCACCTGTTTAAACTTGTTATCAGTATAAAAAGACACCTGTGCACACCCTCAAACAGTCTGACTCAAAACTCCACTATGGTGAAGACCAAAGAGCTGTCAAAGGACACCAGAAACAAAATTGTAGCCCTGCACCAGGCTGGGAAGACTGAATCTGCAATAGCCAACCAGCTTGGAGTGAAGAAATCAACAGTGGGAGCAATAATTAGAAAATGGAAGACATACAAGACCACTGATAATCTCCCTCGATCTGGGGCTCCACGCAAAATCCCACCCCGTGGGGTCAGAATGATCACAAGAACGGTGAGCAAAAATACCAGAACCACGCGGGGGGACCTAGTGAATGAACTGCAGAGAGCTGGGACCAATGTAACAAGGCCTACCATAAGTAACACACTACGCCACCATGGACTCAGATCCTGCAGTGCCAGACGTGTCCCACTGCTTAAGCCAGTACATGTCCGGGACCGTCTGAAGTTTGCTAGAGAGCATTTGGATGATCCAGAGGAGTTTTGGGAGAATGTCCTATGGTCTGATGAAACCAAACTGGAACTGTTTGGTAGAAACACAACTTGTCGTGTTTGGAGGAAAAAGAATACTGAGTTGCATCCATCAAACACCATACCTACTGTAAAGCATGGTGGTGGAAACATCATGCTTTGGGGCTGTTTCTCTGTAAAGGGGCCAGGACGACTGATCCGGGTACATGAAAGAATGAATGGGGCCATGTATCGTGAGATTTTGAGTGCAAACCTCCTTCCATCAATCAGCAAGGGCATTGAAGATGAAACGTGGCTGGGTCTTTCAACATGACAATGATCCAAAGCACACCGCAAGGGCAACGAAGGAGTGGCTTCGTAAGAAGCATTTCAAGGTCCTGGAGTGGCCTAGCCAGTCTCCAGATCTCAACCCTATAGAAAACCTTTGGAGGGAGTTGAAAGTCCGTGTTGCCAAGCGAAAAGCCAAAAACATCACTGCTCTAGAGGAGATCTGCATGGAGGAATTGGCCAACATACCAACAACAGTGTGTGGCAACCTTGTGAAGACTTACAGAAAACGTTTGACCTCTGTCATTGCCAACAAAGGATATATTACAAAGTATTGAGATGAAATTTTGTTTCTGACCAAATACTTATTTTCCACCATAATATGCAAATAAAATGTAAAAAAACAGACAATGTGATTTTCTGGATTTTTTTTCTCAGTTTGTCTCCCATGTTGAGGTCTACCTATGATGTAAATTACAGACGCCTCTCATCTTTTTAAGTGGTGGAACTTGCACTATTGCTGACTGACTAAATACTTTTTTGCCCCACTGTATATATATATACTAGATTGTGGCCCGATTCTAACGCATCGGGTATTCTAGAATATGCATGTCCCCGTAGTATATGGACAATGATGATTCCAGAATTCGCGGCAGACTGTGCCCGTCGCTGATTGGTCGAGGCAACCTTTATGACATCATCGTCGCCATGGCAACCATTATGACATCTACGTCAATACTGTGCCCATCGCTGAATCAGAAACGTGGGATTTCTACGCCCTTTATGACATCATCGTCGCTGTGCCCGTTTCTGATTGGTCGAGGCCTGGCGGCCTCGACCAATCAGAAATGTGGGATTTCCAGGACAGACAGACAGACAGACAGAAAGACAGACAGACGGAAAAACCCTTAGGCAATTATATATATAGATATATCTATAATATAACGCTGGGAGCGTCACTCTGTTCGAAACCTTTATAGACTGCGCAAGCGCAAGCGCCGGCGCAGTCTGGACCTCACAGAGTAACGCTCCCAGGAGATCGCGGTATGCGTAAACACTGAACGCAAACCGCGATCTCCACCGGAGAGGCAGGGACCGTGGACACACCAGGAGGGTAAGTATTATATTCACCTGTCTCCCCGTTCCAGCGCTGCGTGCGTCTCCGTCTCCGTGTCCCGGTCCTCTGCCTGTGACGTTCACAGTTCAGAGGGCGCGATGACCCGCTTAATGTGCGCCGCCCTCTGACTGACCAGTCACAGCCAGAGGAGCCGGAAGAAGCGGCGGGCAGCGCTGGAACGGGACAGACAGGTGAATATAGCAAGTGCTGGAGGGCCTGAGCTGGCGGCGATACCAGCACCTGACCCCCACAGCGCGCCGGTGTCCCCGCCTGCTCAGGCCCCCCAGCACTCGGCACCCAGCGACGATAGGTGTGTATGGTATTTTTTTTTTTATATATCGCAGCAGCATATGGGGCATATATTATGTAGCATCTTATGGGGTGCATATATTATGGAGCATCTTATGGGGGACATATATTATGGAGCATCTTATGGGGGGCATATATTATGGAGCATCTTATGGTGGCATATATTATGGAGCATCTTATGGGGGGCATATATTATGGAGCATCTTATGGGGGGCATATATTATGGAGCATCTTATGGGGGCATATATTATGGAGCATCTTATGGGGGCCATAAACCATAATGAAGCAGTGTATGGGGGCATATACAATGGAGCATCTTATGGGGGCCATCAACCATAATGGAGCAGTGTACGGGGCATATACCATGGAGCATCTTATGGGGGCCATAAACCTTTATGGAGCAGTGTATGGGGGCATATAATATGGAGCATCTTATGGGGGCTATCAACCATAATGGAGCAGTGTACGGGGCATATACCATGGAGCATCTTATGGGGGCCATAAACCTTTATGGAGCAGTGTACGGGGGCATATAATATGGAGCATCTTATGGGGGCCATCAACCATAATGGAGCAGTGTTTGGGGGCATATAATATGGAGCATCTTATGGGGGCCATCAACCATAATGGAGCAGTGTATGGGGGCATATAATATGGAGCATTTATGGGGGCCATCAACCATAATGGAGCAGTGTACGGGGCATATACCATGGAGCATCTTATGGGGGCCATAAACCTTTATGGAGCAGTGTACGGGGGCATATAATATGGAGCATCTTATGGGGGCCATCAACCATAATGGAGCATTGTATGGGGCATATAATATGGAGCATCTTATGGGGGCCATCAACCATAATGGAGCAGTGTACGGGGGCATATAATATGGAGCATCTTATGGGGGCCATCAACCATAATGGAGCAGTGTACGGGGGCATATAATATGGAGCATCTTATGGGGGCCATCAACCATAATGGAGCAGTGTACGGGGGCATATAATATGGAGCATCTTACGGGGACCATCAACCGTAATGGAGCAGTGTACGGGGGCATATAATATGGAGCATCTGATGGAGGCCATAAACCATAATTTAGCAGTGTACGGGGGCATATAATATGGAGCATCTTATGGGGGCCATCAACGATAATGGAGCAGTGTACGGGGGCATATAATATGGAGCATCTTATGGGGGCCATCAACCATAATGGAGCAGTGTACGGGGGCATATAATATGGAGCATCTTATGGGGGCCATCAACCATAATGGAGCAGTGTACGGGGGCATATAATATGGAGCATCTTACGGGGACCATCAACCGTAATGGAGCAGTGTACGGGGGCATATAATATGGAGCATCTGATGGAGGCCATAAACCATAATTTAGCAGTGTACGGGGGCATATAATATGGAGCATCTTATGGGGGCCATCAACCATAATGGAGCAGTGTACGGGGGCATATAATATGGAGCATTTTATGGGGGCCATCAACCATAATGGAGCAGTGTACGGGGGCATATAATATGGAGCATCTTACGGGGACCATCAACCGTAATGGAGCAGTGTACGGGGGCATATAATATGGAGCATCTGATGGAGGCCATAAACCATAATTTAGCAGTGTACGGGGGCATATAATATGGAGCATCTTATGGGGGCCATCAACGATAATGGAGCAGTGTACGGGGGCATATAATATGGAGCATCTTATGGGGGCCATCAACCATAATGGAGCAGTGTACGGGGGCATATAACATGGAGCATCTTATGGGGGACATCAACCATAATGGAGCAGTGTACGGGGGCATATACTATGGAGCATCTTATGGGGGACATCAACCATAATGGAGCAGTGTACGGGAGCATATACTATGGAGCATCTTATGGGGGCCATAAACCTTTATGGAGCAGTGTACGGGGCATATAATATGGAGCATCTTATGGAACTGCATATGGGGCATTTGGATGGAAGCAGCAAATTACAGAACGGTGGCGCAGGATGGGAGCAGCACATGACAGAACGGGGGCGCAGGATGGGAGCAGCACATGACAGAATGGGGGTGCAGGATGGGAGCAGCACATGACAGGAATGGGGGCGCAGGATGGCAGCAGCAGCATATGTCAGAATGGGGGCCCAGGATGGGAGCAGCACATGACAGAATGGGGGCGCAGGATGGGTGCAGCACATGACAGGATGGGGGTGAAGGATGGGAGCAGCACATGGCAGGATGGAGCAGCACATGACAGGATGGGGACGCAGGATGGAGCAGCACATACCAGGATGGAGACCATATACCAATATAAATGCTCGCCACCCGGGCGTAGAACGGGTTCAATAGCTAGTATATATATATATATATATATATATATATATATATATATATATATATATACACACACATAATAAGCCATTGTTCACCCTGTACACCAAAAGAATATAAAAGAGGATTATTTTGCTCATCCAGTCTTACAAATATTGAACTAACCCCTGAAGGTGGTTTGCCCGTCATAACAAGGCCAATTTTTTTAAATTCTGACCAGTGTCACTTTATGAGGTAATAACTCTGGAATGCGTCAACGGATCCTGGTGATCCTGAGAGTGTTTTTCATGATATATTGTACATACTGATAGTGGTTGGTAAAGGTTCTTTGATATGACCCCTATATGTGAACTCATTTTACAAACTACACTGCCCAGTGAATTCATCTGGGTTGCAGTGATCATACTGATACACATGTGCCTCACAGACTTTTATACCTCTGAGCAATGAAGAAAGAATAAATAACATTTTTACCACTAAAATGTTGTTTTAGCACCAAGTTTTTAATTTTTCCAAGAGCTAATAGGATTTTTTTTTTATCACAAACTGAGGTCCATTTTTTCCTGAGAGCGCCAATACCCTACATGTAATCGGGAAATATTTTTCAGCCACAGTGCAAACCTCTGAAGGCAAGGAGCGCCAGATTTTACTATTATGGTTTGCATGTGCCATGACCCACTAGGAGAGCCCATGAGGTGTCAGAACAGCAGAGACCCCCATAAGTTACCCTATTTTAGAAACTATACTGCTCAATAAATTCATCTAGGGATGTAGTGATCATATTGACACCGCGGATGTGTCACAGAATTTTATACCATTGGGCAGTGAAGAAAAAATAAACACATTTTTACCACCAAAATTTTTTTTTAGCTCTAGATTTTATATTTTCACACAAAAAGTGGGTAAAAATGGCACCAAAATTTATCTAACAATTTATACTGAACGTGGCAATACCCAAAATGTGGCTGTACAGTACTACTTAGCCATACAGAGAGACTCGGGAGAAAAAGAGTGCCATTTTTCTCCTGGAGTGCAGATTTTCCTAGAACAGTTTGTGGACTCCACATATATAGCCCTAATTGCTAGAAGAGCAGGATCCCCCTTTAGTGACTCCTTTTTGAAAACTATACCTCTTGGGGAATTTTTCTACAGGTGTAGTGGTGATTTTGACTTCATGGGTATTTTCCAGAAACAAGCAGCAATGAATGTTGCCAACTGAAAATTGCAAACTGCTGTTGTAGTGACCAGTACGCTGTAGTGACCAGCACGGTGATGTCACCAGTATGTTGCAGTCACCAGTATGTTATGCCCAGCCCATGCTTCTGGAGGCATACACACATACATAAGTTAGGCACGCTCTCAATGCTTCAGAAATGCCAAACGTGGATGCAATATGTGCTTCAGGTACACTGTGGGACTAAGAAGTAAGGGGAGCATTTGGATTTGGCAGCGTAAACTTTGCTGAATTTCTACTGGCGGGTGAGGAGCCATTTCAATTTTCCAGAGCCTTTGTGATACAGTAACGTGGAAGCCTCCTATATTTCCGTTAACAGATGATGGACCTGAGTGGGGACTTGCCTTTTTTGTGGTTTGAGTTGAAGCTTTTATTGGGAACATTTTTTGTAATGTTTGGGATCACATGTATCCAGCGCTCTATGCTCACCACCTACTTTGGGGTTTCTATCTAAATCTCTGAGTGACGTAATTCAGCTGAAACCACCTAGGGTGTAATGTAATTCACTGTAATTCACTGTAATGGGGCAGCAGAGTTAATCTGGACTCTGTCCAGCCTCTGTTCACCGATGTTCTTCTTTTCAGAAGTGCACAAAAATGTGACCTACGGCACTTTTATGCAATCCTAAAAAGACGGACACCGCCGGATTGCAGGTCAGACATCATCAACATTGCCTCCATCTGCCTCATTATAGGGAATTTTCTGCCAGAGGTTCTGTCTGAATCACATATTTCAGAGATTTACATGGAAACTCCGATGCAAGCACTCAGCACATAGTGCAGAATAAATGTGCGCCGAGCCTTACTACGATCTTGGGGAGGCAGAATGAAAAATCAACAACAGGTGAATAATTTGTTTTATTTATTTTTTACGCCATTCCTCATGCGGTACAAGTCTGGTCTGTGCGATTATGGCGATACCAGATTTAAATTAGATTTTTAATGTTTGGCTGCTGTCATACACTAAAAGACACTTTTAATTGCAAAAAATAGTTTTTGCATAATCAGGTTTTGAGAGCTATAATTTTTCCATATTTTAACCCACAGAGTCATGTGATGGCTTGTTATTTGCCAGATGAGTTGACCTTTTTATTGGTACCATTTTAAGGCAGATGACATTTTTTTTATCCCTTTCTATTCTGATTTTTGGGAGGCAGAATGAACAAAAAGAGCAATTCAGTAATTTTTTTTTTTTGGGGGGGGTAGGTTTATACCGTTCTGTGTGTGGTAAAATTGATAATGCAGATTTATTGTTCGGGTCAGTATGATTACAGCTATACCTCATTTATATCTTTTTTATGTTATGGTGCCTTTGCATAATAAAAACTATTTTATAGAACAATAATTATTTTTGCATTGCTTTATTCTGAGAGCTATATCTTTATTTTTCCGCTGATGGAGCTATGTGGTGGCTTATTTTTTGTGGGACAAGATGATGTTTTCAGCAGTACCATGTGTGATGCAGCGATCACTATTGGGTTTGGGAAACACTCGCTTGGCTGCGATAATCAGGCACACAGGAATGATTATTCACTTAAAACAGTCTATGTGTTTATTTTCTTCATAAACCATAGAAAAATGAACAAAAGGCAAACAGTCTTACATCAGACAGATGAATCCTCAATGTCCATAGTAGAGCTCCGCTCTCTCAGACTTGTGGGCACACAGGCTGTGCCATGTCCAGCAAGCTGGCTCTATAGCCTAAACACAGTCTCTCACTGTACATGTTCAGCATAACATGAATTTCTGTCCATTACCTGTTGGTGTCGGCCACACAGGTTCCCAGATGCCTCTTATCCTCAGAGGTATCCCATAAACAGTCTCTCACTGACCCCAGTCAGCATCACTCACGGTTATCAGACCGTCCATTCTGGAGGTATGTCACAGACCTCATTTCTCTGGCTCAGACTAGCCAGCACTCTGTCCACACTGACAGACTCCCAAAATACTCTCTACCTATGTGCCAAACACACCTCTGTAACATAGGTGTAACCACACCCAGGTACCTATTACACGGCTAGTCAGGTGATCGTGACATCACCGCAGGTTCTCAAACAGACAACCACACACAGGCTTCATCTTGGGTGTTCAGACACACCCCCTTGGTGGGTATGTAGGTGACTGGACCCACCCAACTCTCCAAGTCACCTGGAAGCCTCCCAATGTAAAGCAAATCCCTCAGCAGTAGATCTGCTGAGCACAACATGCCCAGGCTTCCATCACAGGGCCACCCACCTCTGTGATGCATATCGGCCATTCATCACAACACCAGTCAGTGTCTAACCATCACAGTTACACCTCCAAGCATATCCTGAGGAGACCATGCAGTGCCCCTACCTGTAACAGGGGTCACTGCATCACACATGTTTATTTATATCCATCTTTATGATACCGTTTTATTCCACTTTTTATTCAGTGGAATGATGATAAACATTGCTTTCTGCCTTGTTTTTTTTTTTTTGTGTTCACTAAAGGGGTTAACTATTTGAATAGTTTATAGATCGGGTCTTTGTGGACGTGGCGATACCAAATATGTGTACTTTTATTGTTTATATATTTTTTCATACAAATATTTATATATACAATATATTTTTTGCATTTTTATTATTTTTTATATTATTACAATTATTTAAAAAAATGGTTTTAACTTTTTTTTTTACTTTTTTACTTTGTCCCACTATGGGACTATCATTTTTTGCAAGCTGATCGCTTGTACAGCTTGGGGATGCAGCAGCATCCCCATGCTGTATAAACTGTCAGCTGATGAAATTGCTGATCATGCTCTGAGCATGATCTAGCAACTTTCCTAGCTCTGGTGACCCGGATGTCATCAATGAAAACATCAGGTCACCATGGCAATGATCAGGACCCCGTGTCATGCATCAGGATCTCTGATCCAAAGGCAGAGGGGCTGTACGACTATAGCTATACCAACAGGTTGGAGCTGTTATATTGATTAAAATAATACCTTGGTTGTTGAAACCCATCTTGTGGTAGTTGTTTAATCTTTATTTTAAGTCCACTGGTCCACATTATAATGCAGTGGGATTCCCAGAGTAATGCTTGCTGATTAGGTATGTAAAGGTTCATACATGTAGTCATCAAATTATAGCACTTTTACACCTCTACTCAGTTTTTTTGCAAAGTTGGCAGATTACGTGAATTGGCTCATCCTTTGCAGTGTCAAAAAAGGCCCAGGCAAGGCAACTCTTATGACTCCTGCGAGCTGCAAACCCATGGATGCCACTGGTTACAGCCACAGTTGTGGCTAAGGATGTATGTCTGCGATGTACGGCCCAACATAACTTCCTTGTTTTCCTCCTCAGATGATCTACTCAGCTGTGTGCCTCTATGTTCCTGTCAACTGGGATCTATCACCTCATCATCATCATCCTCTGTGTTATCACATTTCTCGCCCATGGAGGCATGCTCCTCTTCTTGCCCAGCACAGTACAGTCCGCTTGAGAGTCAGATATCTGAGTCTCATCAGGATCACCCTTCTCCCCAGTGGTTAACATCTGATGATAAGAGTCAGGATGCTTCTCGGACCCTACTTCATCCTGCCCTGGATCAAGTTGAAGCTGCACTTACCAACCACTCGAGCATATGCTCTTTCTGGGCCTCATCATCAAGGCGTAGCGCTGTGCATCCACCAAAGAAAGGTAGTAGAGTAGCCCATCCAGTAAGAAAAGTTGTCAGTTGTCTTTGCATAGGACGTGACATTGTTGGTTCACTAGTACTTTTACAAACATTAACACCTACCTCACTACACTTGAAACACCAAGCCTAATTCCCCTTCCACCAAGGCCTTGCGTTTTCCCAGTCATGTTGCTCTGAGAGTGTGGTAAGAACACAGTATTTGCAACAAAAATTAGATTTTTAAGTCTGCAACAGCTCTGCAAACAGCTGAATTTGAAGTGGTAGTAAATTACAAGGTGAAATATGGCATGCTGAATCATGTTAGTCACAGAAGAAAGAATTATTTGAGTGTGAATTAGGCCTGAATGACAAAGAAGATATGCAACAAACAATTTGAAAGTGAGATGTCCCCTACTGTATCACATTGGTAACAGAAGATTTTTTGCTGGCTTCTGCAACAAGCCTCAATAACACACTAAATGCTACAAACAATTATAAAGTCAGATGTCCCCTATAGTATGACATTAGTAACAGAATAATTTTTTGGTGACCTCTGGATCAGGCCTCTATAACACACTAAGTGCTACAAACAATTTGAAAGTGAGATGTCCCCTACTGTATGATGTTAGTAACAGAAGAATTTTGGTGGCCTCTGGATCAGGCCTCTATAACACACTAGATGCTACAAACAATTTGAAAGTGAGATGTCTCCTATTGTATGATGTTAGTAACAGACGAATATTTTGGGGGCCTCTGGAACAGGGCTCCATAACATACTAGATGCTACAAACAATTTGAAAGTGAAAAGTTCATTACAGTAGGATGTTAGTAACACAATATTTTGATGACCTCTGGTTTCGGCCTCTATAACACACTTGATGCTACAAACAATTTGAAAGTGAGATGTCCCCTACTGTTTAATGTTAGTAACAGAAGAATTTTTGTGCTGCTTGTAGATCAGGCCTCTATAACACACTAGATGCTACAAACAATTTGAAAGTGAGATGTCTCCTATTTTATGATGTTAGTAACAGAAAAATATTTTTGGGGCCTCTGGAATAGGGCTCTATAACATACTAGATTCTACAAACAATTTGAAAGTGAAATATTCATTATAGTAGGATGTTAGTAACTAGGGTTGAGCGAAACGGGTCGTTCATTTTCAAAAGTCGCCGACTTTTGGCAAAGTCGGGTTTCATGAAACCCGATCCGACCCCTGTGCGGGGTCGGCCATGCGGTACGCGACTTTTGCGCCAAAGTCGCGTTTCAATGACGCGAAAAGCGCCATTTCTCAGCCAATAAAGGTAAACGCAGAGTGTGGGCAGCGTGATGACATAGGTCCTGGTCCCCACCATCTTAGAGAAGGGCATTGCAGTGATTGGCTTGCTGCCTGCGGCGTCACAGGGGCTATAAAGGGGCGTTCCCGCCGACCGCCATGTTACTGCTGCTGATCTGAGCTTAGGGAGAGGTTGCTGCCGCTTCGTCAGAAGCAGGGATAGCGTTAGGCAGGGTCCATTAACCACCAAACCGCTTGTGCTGTAGCGATTTCCACTGCCCAACACCACCTTCGGTGTGCAGGGACAGTGGAAGCTACATTTTTTTTTTTCCCCTCAGCGCTGTAGCTCATTGGGCTGCCCTAGAAGGCTCCCTGATAGCTGCATTGCTGTGTGTACGCCGCTGTGCAAACCAACTGCTTTGTTCAAAGCACAAATCCTCTTGTTCCTTCCTTTCTGCACAGCTATCTTTTTTGTTTGTCCACACTTTTTATTTAATATGTGCATCAGTCCACTCCTTATTGCTGCCTGCCATACCTGGCTGAGATTACTGCAGGGAGATAGTAATTGTTGGACACTCCCTGTTTTTTTTTCTTTTTTTTTTTTTGTGGGAGATTAAGATTGGCATTTCTGCTAGAGTGCCATCCCTGTGTGTGCCATCTCTCACTCAGTGGGCCATAGAAAGCCTATTTATTTTTTTGCTTGATTTGGGTTATAAAATCTACCTGAAAAAATCACTACATCAATCAGTGGGAGAAAAATATTGGCCTCAGGGCTTGTGTGCCACTCTTGACTCCTGTGTGTGCCATCTCTCAGTCAGTGGGCCATAGAAAGCCTATTTATTTTTTTGCTTGATTTGGGTTCTAAAATCTACCTGAAAAAATCACTACATCAATCAGTGGGAGAAAAATATTGGCCTCAGGGCTTGTGTGCCACTCCTGACTCCTGTGTGCATCATCACTCACTCAGTGGGCCATAGAAAGCCTATTTTTTTTTTTTTTGCTTTATTTGGGTTCTAAATTCTACCTGAAAAAATCAATAAATCAATCAGTGGGAGATTAATATTGGCCTTTGGGCTTGTGTGCCAGTCCTAAGCGTGCCATCTCTCTCACAAATAGTGGGCCATAGAAAGCCTATTTATTTATTTTTTTTGGTTTTATAAATTCTCCCTGAAAAAAAAGGGAGATTAATATTGGCCTTTGGGCTTGTGTGCCAGTCCTAAGCGTGCCATCTCTCTCTCTCAGATAGTGGGCCATAGAAAGCCTATTTATTATTTTTTTTATTGGGTTTATAAATTTTCCCTGGAAAAAAAAAAAAGTGGGAGATTAATATTGGCCTCTGGGCTTGTGTGCCAGTCCTGAGCGTGCCATCTCTCTCACAAATAGTGGGCCATAGAAAGCCTATTTATTTATTTTTTTTCGGTTTTATAAATTCTCCCTGAAAAAAAAAAGGGAGATTAATATTGGCCTTTGGGCTTGTGTGCCAGTCCTAAGCGTGCCATCTCTCTCTCTCAGATAGTGGGCCATAGAAAGCCTATTTATTATTTTTTTTATTGGGTTTATAAATTTTCCCTGGAAAAAAAAAAAAAGTGGGAGATTAATTTTGGCCTCTGGGCTTGTGTGCCAGTCCTGAGCGTGCCATCTCTCTCACAAATAGTGGGCCATAGAAAGCCTATTTATTTATTTTTTTTTTGGTTTTATAAATTCTCCCTGAAAAAAAAAAGGAAGATTAATATTGGCCTTTGGGCTTGTGTGCCAGTCCTAAGCGTGCCATCTCTCTCTCTCAGATAGTGGGCCATAGAAAGCCTATTTATTATTTTTTTTATTGGGTTAATAAATTTTCCCTGAAAAAAAAAAAAAAGTGCGAGATTAATATTGGCCTCTGGGCTTGTGTGCCAGTCCTGAGCGTGCCATCTCTCTCACAAATAGTGGGCCATAGAAAGCCTATTTATTTTTTTGGTTGATTTGGGTTCTAAATTCTACCTGAAAAAATCAATAAATCAATCAGTGGGAGATAAATATTGGCCTCTGGGCTTGTGTGCCACTCCTGACTCCTGTGTGCGTCATCTCTCACTCAGTGGGCCATAGAAAGCCTATTTTTTGTTTTATTTGTTTTCTAAATTCTCCCTGAAAAAATCATTTTATTTTATTTGGTTTTTAAATTCTTCCTGAAAAAATCATTTTTTTTTATTATTTTTTTTCCTAAAGTCTCCCTGAAAAAAAAAAAAATCAAATCAGTGGGAGATTAATATTGCCCTTTCTGCTTGTGTGCCAGTCTTGACTCCTGGGTGTGCCATCTCTCTCTCTCTCTCCAATTGTGGGCCATAGAAAGCCTATTTATTTTTTTGCTTGATTTGGGTTCCAAAATCTACCTGAAAAAAATCACTAAATCAATCAGTGGGAAAAAAATATTGGCCTCTGGGCTTGTGTGCCACTCCTGACTTCTGTGTGCGTCATCTCTCACTCAGTGGGCCACAGAAAGCCTATTTTTTGTTTTATTTGTTTTCTAAATTCTCCCTGAAAAAATCATTTTATTTTATTTGGTTTCTAAATTCTTCCTGAAAAAATCATTTTTTTTTATTATTTTTTTTTTCTAAAGTCTCCCTGAAAAAAAAAAAAAAAATCAAATCAGTGGGAGATTAATATTGCCCTTTCTGCTTGTGTGCCAGTCTTGACTCCTGGGTGTGCCATCTCTCTCTCTCTCTCTCCAATTGTGGGCCATAGAAAGCCTATTTATTTTTTTGCTTGATTTGGGTTCCAAAATCTACCTGAAAAAATCACTAAATCAATCAGTGGGAGAAAAATATTGGCCTCTGGGCTTGTGTGCCACTCCTGACTCCTATGTGCGTCATCTCTCACTCAGTGGGCCATAGAAAGCCTATTTTTGTTTTATGTGTTTTCTAAATTCTCCCTGAAAAAATCATTTTATTTTATTTGGTTTCTAAATTCTTCCTGAAAAAATCATTTTATTCTATTATTTTTTTTTCCTAAAGTCTCCCTGAAAAAAAAAAAAAAATCAAATCAGTGGGAGATTAATATTTACATTTGTGCTTCAGTGACAGTCCTGCGTGTGTGGCATCTCTCTCATTTGTTGCCACCAACAACAGAGTGTGTAACATTGTGCCTGATTTTCGTTGTGGTCTCACTCACCTGTAAAGGGGTAGCTAAATCATACTGAAGTTATAGCTCACCGTGTAAGTTGTGTGACAGCAACAAATACCGTTAGTTTGGTTACGTTTTTAAAACAATGAGGAAGTCTGGTGGAAGAGGTCGTGGCCGGGGGCGTTCATTGTCAGCTGGTAATGAGGGTAGTGGTAGTGGTGGAGCATCAGCTGGTCGTGGGAAAAAAAATATTGCACCTAAGTCTGGAGCTGTGGAGCCAGGTTCGTCGTCTGGCTACACAAGGCCTTGAACGCTCCCTTTTCTGGGAGTAGGAAAACCGCTTTTAAAGCCGGAGCAGCAAGAGCAAGTTTTGGCTTATCTTGCTGACTCAGCCTCTAGCTCTTTTGCCTCCTCTCGTGAAACTGGTAAATGTCAAAGCAGCGTGTCGTTAGTGGATGTTCACGGTCAGGGACAAGTCGCTTCCTTGTCCTCTTCAGCAAAAACAACAACAGAGAAGAATGCAGCAGGCGACACAACGGGTTACTCCATGGAGCTCTTTACACATACCGTCCCTGGCTTAGAAAGTGAAGCAGTTAACAGTCCATGCCCATTACAAGTTGAATCTGACATGGAGTGCACTGATGCACAGCCACAGCCAGACTACTATGCTGGTCCTTTGACTCAGACCACAACATTGCCCTCGCAGGGTAATGATCAAGAATCAGACCCTGATGAGACTATGTTGCCCCATCACGAACGCTATACCACCGACCGACACGGTGACACAGACGAAGTTGCACACGAGCTACAAGAAGAGGTAATAGATGACCCAGTTCTTGACCCCGATTGGCAGCCATTGGGGGAACAGGGTGCAGGCGGCAGCAGTTCTGAAGCGGAGGAGGAGGGGCCGCAGCAGGCATCAACATCGCAACAGGTTCCATCTGCCGGGCCCGTATCTTGCCCAATACGCGTGGCAAAGCCAAAACCTGTTGGAGGACAGCGTGGCCATCCGGTTAAAGCTCAGTCTGCAATGCCTGAAAAGGTATCCGATGCTAGAAAGAGTGCAGTCTGGCATTTTTTTAAACAACATCCAATTGATCAGCGCAAAGTCATCTGTCAAAAATGTTCAACTACCTTAAGCAGAGGACAGAATCTGAAAAGTCTCAATACAAGTTGCATGCATAGACATTTAACCACCATGCATTTGCAAGCCTGGACTAACTACCAAACGTCCCTTAAGGTTGTAGCACCCTCGGCCAATGAAGCTAGTCAGCAACGCAACATCCCTTCCGGCAGTGTAGGGCCACCATTTTCCGCACCACCTGCAGTATCTGTGCAGGTTTCTTTGCCAGACCAAAGCAGTCAGGGTCAGGGAATCACCAGTCTCGTAGTAGGAAACACTGCATCTAGGGCACCGGCGGCAACAATACCATCTCCCACCGTCTCTCAGTCTGCCATGTCCACCGGCACCCCCGCTAGTTCCACGATCTCCAGCTCTCCAGTCCAGCTCACCCTACATGAGACTATGGTTAGAAAAAGGAAGTACTTAGTCTCGCATCCGCGTACACAGGGTTTGAACGCCCACATAGCTAGACTAATCTCGTTAGAGATGATGCCCTACCGGTTAGTTGAAAGCGAAGCTTTCAAAGCCCTGATGGACTACGCTGTACCACGCTACGAGCTACCCAGTCGACACTTTTTTTTCCAGAAAAGCCATCCCAGCCCTCCACCAGCATGTTAAAGAGCGCATCGTCCATGCACTCAGGCAATCTGTGAGCACAAAGGTGCACCTGACAACAGATGCATGGACCAGTAGGCATGGCCAGGGACGTTACGTGTCCATCACGGCACACTGGGTGAATGTTGTGGATGCAGGGTCCACAGGGGACAGCAAGTTTGGGACAGTTCTGCCTAGCCCACGGTCTAGGAAACAGTTGGCTGTAGCCGTTCGCACCCCCTCCTCCTCCTCTTCGTCCTCCTGCAGAAGCGACAGCTCGCCCACAGACCGCAGTCGCACAACCACTCCATCCGCAGCTGCCACTGTTGCACACCAGGTCTCCCATTATGGGGCAGCTACTGGCAAACGTCAGCAGGCTGTATTGGCTATGAAGTGTTTGGGCGACAACAGACACACCGCGGAAGTTCTGTCCGAGTTCTTGCAGAAAGAAACGCAGTCGTGGCTGGGCACTGTAGATCTTGAGGCAGGCAAGGTAGTGAGTGATAACGGAAGGAATTTCATGGCTGCCATCTCCCTTTCCCAACTGAAACACATTCCTTGCCTGGCTCACACCTTAAACCTGGTGGTGCAGTGCTTCCTGAAAAGTTATCCCGGGTTATCCGACCTGATCCTCAAAGTGCGTGGACTTTGCTCACATATCCGCCGTTCGCCCGTACACTCCAGCCGTATGCAGACCTATCAGCGTTCTTTGAACCTTCCCCAGTATCGCCTAATCATAGACGCTGCAACAAGGTGGAACTCAACACTGCACATGCTTCAGAGACTGTGCGAACAGAGGCGGGCTGTTCTGAATGACTTTTCCAATCTCGTAATTTTCTGCACCTGATTGTCCAGCATACGACATGTTTACACCTCACTAAATGGCCAAACTCCCCACACGGGGCCGTGGTATCGACACTTGGCGCCAGCACCCGTGAGAGTGCTGTTTGTCTGAAGAGGTGGGTGTGCCCGCTTTTGGTCGACGGCACTGCCACTGGGTCCCTCCTAGTACAATAAAGTGTCTCTGGCGGTGGTGGTGCGCACCCAACGTCAGACACACCGTTGTAATATGAGGGGCCCTGGGCCTGTACCGCCGGCTACAAGACAGTTCCCCCCCCCCCCCAGCTCAAACAGTGCTCTACCACTTGCAAAATTATCTCACAGCTCCACCAATGTTTAGTCTATGCGCTGACATCCTTCAATGCCTGCCACTGACAATACCATTGTATTGACATTTTTGTTATGTTAGGCCTTCGAAGCCTGTCTGCGGTCACTCCTTCCACTATGCCTCCACTGACCACACCACTGCTGCCCGTGTACCCCTGGAACCAATTTAAAATTGCCTACAGCCATGTGTTATTATTTTAGGCCTTCGATGCCTGCCTGCGGTCACTCCTTCCACTAGGCCTCCACTGACCACACCACTGCTGCCCGTGTACCCCTGAAACCAATTTAAAATTGCCTACAGCCATGTGATATTGTTTTAGGCCTTCGATGCCTGTCTGCGGTCACTCCTTAACATATGCCTCCACTGACCACACCACTGCTGCCCGTGTACCTCTGGAACCAATTTAAAATTGCCTACAGCCAGCCCAATTTTTTTATTTTAGGCCTTCGATGCCTGTCTGCGGTCCGTTCTTTCTACTACTACTACACTGACCAGGCCACTGCTGCCCGTGTTCCCCTGGAACCAATTTAAAATTGCCTACAGCCATGTGTTATTATTTTAGGCCTTCGATGCCTGTCTGCGGTCACTCCTTCCACTAGGCCTCCACTGACCACACCACTGCTGCCCGTGTACCCCTGGAACCAATTTAAAATTGCCTACAGCCATGTGTTATTATTTTAGGCCTTCGATGCCTGTCTGCGGTCACTCCTTACAATATGCCTCCACTGACCACACCACTGCTGCCCGTGTACCCCCGGAACCAATTTAAAATTGCCTACAGCCAGACCAATTTTTTTATTTTAGGCCTTCGATGCCTGTCTGCGGTCCGTTCTTTCTACTACTACTACACTGACCAGGCCACTGCTGCCCGTGTTCCCCTGGAACCAATTTAAAATTGCCTACAGCCATGTGTTATTATTTTAGGCCTTCGATGCCTGTCTGCGGTCACTCCTTACAATATGCCTCCACTGACCACACCACTGCTGCCCGTGTACCCCTGGAACCAATTTAAAATTGCCTACAGCCATGTGTTATTATTTTAGGCCTTTGATGCCTGTCTGCGGTCACTCCTTCCACTAGGCCTCCACTGACCACACCACTGCTGCCTGTGTTCCCCTGGAACCAATTTAAAATTGCCTACAGCCATCTGTTATTATGTTAGGCCTTCGAAGCGTGTCTGCGGTCCTTCCTTCCAATAGTTCTCCACTGACCAGACCAATGCTGGCCGTGTACCCCTGGAACCCAGCTGAAAGTGCATGTAGCCTCCTTTTTTTCTTTGTTTTAAATTTAGAAAGCCCAGATGAACTACGCTGTGCACCGGTCAAGCTACCCAGTCGACATTTCTTTTGCGAGAAAAGCCATCCCAGCCCTCCACCGGCATGAAAAAGTCTGCATTGTCATAGCACTCAGGCAATCACACAGTAGAAAGGTGCACCTGACAAGAGACGCATGGACCAGTAGGCATGTCCACAAAAAGTTACGTGTCCATTACTGCGCACTGGGTTAATGTGTTGGATGCATGGTCCACAGGGGACAGCCTACAAAGTCTGTCTGCAGTCCCTAATTCCAATTTTCCTCCGCTGACCACACCACTGCTGCCCGTGTACCCCTGGAACCAATTTTACAGTGTCTACAGCCTAATTTTGTTATGTTAGGTCTACTACGCCTGTCTGCGGTCCCTCCTTCCAATACTCGTCCACTGACCACACCACTGCTGCCCGTGGACCCCTGGAACCTATTTATAATTGCATAGAACATCCTTTTTTTAATAGTAGGCGTACAAAGTCTGTCTGCGGTTCACTATTGAAATTGTCCTCCACTGCCCAGAGCACTGCAGCTTGTGTACCCCTGTAACTTTTTTCTGCTGCAGTGAGCCACATTTTTTGTTTGAGTCCTACTACCTGTGTCTGTCTGCGCCACTCAATTCAGCTGTGTTCCTTTGAAAAAAGCTGAGCGTCAATAGTCTTGTTTTCAGCCTCTAGGAATTTTAAAACTGCATTGGGTGTACAACTTTGGTAGGGCCTACTAACGGTGTCTGCCTCCCCAAGGTGTGCACCAGGTTTCCTCGCAATTGCTTCGATCTTAATGCTCTCGTTTAGTAGTTGTTGGAAACTACACTGCATTAGGCCTACAAATTGGGTATGGGGTGTAGAGAGATGGTGTGTTCCACTCCAAGGTGTTCCCCAGGTTTCCTCTCCATTGCTTCAATCTTCATGCTCTCGTTTAGTAGTTGTTGGAAACTACGCTGCATTAGGCCTACAAATTGGGTATGGGGTGTAGAGAGATGGTGTGTTCCACTCCAAGATGTTCCCCAGGTTTCCTCTCCATTGCTTCAATCTTCATGCTCTCATTTAGTAGTTGTTGGAAACTACGCTGCATTAGGCCTACAAATTGGGTATGGGGTGTAGAGAGATGGTGTGTTCCACTCCAAGGTGTTCCCCAGGTTTCCTCTCCATTGCTTCAATCTTCATGCTCTCGTTTAGTAGTTGTTGGAAACTACGCTGCATTAGGCCTACAAATTGGGTATGGGGTGTAGAGAGATGATGTGTTCCACTCCAAGGTGTTCTCCAGGTTGCCTTTCCTGAGCTTCAATCTTCATGCTCTCGTTTAGTAGTTGTTGGAAACTACGCTGCATTAGGCCTACAAATTGGGTATGGGGTGTAGAGAGATGGTGTGTTCCACTCCAAGGTGTTCCCCAGGTTTCCTCTCCATTGCTTCAATCTTCATGCTCTCGTTTAGTAGTTGTTGGAAACTACGCTGCATTAGGCCTACAAATTGGGTATGGGGTGTAGAGAGATGGTGTGTTCCACTCCAAGGTGTTCTCCAGGTTGCCTTTCCTGAGCTTCAATCTTCATGCTCACGTTTAGTAGTTGTTGGAAACTACGCTGCATTAGGCCTACAAATTGGGTATGGGGTGTAGAGAGATGGTGTGTTCCACTCCAAGGTGTTCTCCAGGTTGCCTTTCCTGAGCTTCAATCTTCATGCTCTCGTTTAGTAGTTGTTGGAAACTACGCTGCATTAGGCCTACAAATTGGGTATGGGGTGTAGAGAGATGGTGTGTTCCACTCCAAGGTGTTCCCCAGGTTTCCTCTCCATTGCTTCAATCTTCATGCTCTCGTTTAGTAGTTGTTGGAAACTACACTGCATTAGGCCTACAAATTGGGTATGGGGTGTAGAGAGATGGTGTGTTCCACTCCAAGGTGTTCCTCAGGTTTCCTCTCCATTGCTTCAATCTTCATGCTCTCGTTTAGTAGTTGTTGGAAACTACGCTGCATTAGGCCTACAAATTGGGTATGGGGTGTAGAGAGATGGTGTGTTCCACTCCAAGGTGTTCTCCAGGTTGCCTTTCCTGAGCTTCAATCTTCATGCTCTCGTTTAGTAGTTGTTGGAAAATACGCTGCATTAGGCCTACAAATTGGGTATGGGGTGTAGAGAGATGGTGTGTTCCACTCCAAGGTGTTCCCCAGGTTTCCTCTCCATTGCTTCAATCTTCATGCTCTCGTTTAGTAGTTGTTGGAAACTACGCTGCATTAGGCCTACAAATTGGGTATGGGGTGTAGAGAGATGGTGTGTTCCACTCCAAGGTGTTCTCCAGGTTGCCTTTCCTGAGCTTTAATCTTCATGCTTTCGTTTAGTAGTTGTTGGAAACTACGCTGCATTAGGCCTACAAATTGGGTATGGGGTGTAGAGAGATGGTGTGTTACACTCCAAGGTGTTCCCCAGGTTTCCTCTCCATTGCTTCAATCTTCATGCTCGCGTTTAGTAGTTGTTGGAAACTACGCTGCATTAGGCCTACAAATTGGGTATGGGGTGTAGAGAGATGGTGTGTTCCACTCCAAGGTGTTCTCCAGGTTGCCTTTCCTGAGCTTCAATCTTCATGCTCTCGTTTAGTAGTTGTTGAAAAACTACGCTGCATTAGGCCTACAAATTGGGTATGGGGTGTAGAGAGATGGTGTGTTACACTCCAAGGTGTTCCCCAGGTTTCCTCTCCATTGCTTCAATCTTCATGCTCGCGTTTAGTAGTTGTTGGAAACTACGCTGCATTAGGCCTACAAATTGGGTATGGGGTGTAGAGAGATGGTGTGTTCCACTCCAAGGTGTTCTCCAGGTTTCCTCTCCATTGCTTCAATCTTCATGCTCGCGTTTAGTAGTTGTTGGAAACTACGCTGCATTAGGCCTACAAATTGGGTATGGGGTGTAGCGAGATGGTGTGTTACACTCCAAGGTGTTCCCCAGGTTTCCTCTCCATTGCTTCAATCTTCATGCTCTCGTTTAGTAGTTGTTGGAAACTACGCTGCATTAGGCCTACAAATTGGGTATGGGGTGTAGAGAGATGGTGTGTTCCACTCCAAGGTGTTCCCCAGGTTTCCTCTCCATTGCTTCAATCTTCATGCTCTCGTTTAGTAGTTGTTGGAAAATACGCTGCATTAGGCCTACAAATTGGGTATGGGGTGTAGAGAGATGGTGTGTTCCACTCCAAGGTGTTCCCCAGGTTTCCTCTCCATTGCTTCAATCTTCATGCTCTCGTTTAGTAGTTGTTGGAAACTACGCTGCATTAGGCCTACAAATTGGGTATGGGGTGTAGAGAGATGATGTGTTCCACTCCAAGGTGTTCTCCAGGTTGCCTTTCCTGAGCTTCAATCTTCATGCTCTCGTTTAGTAGTTGTTGGAAAATACGCTGCATTAGGCCTACAAATTGGGTATGGGGTGTAGAGAGATGGTGTGTTCCACTCCAAGGTGTTCCCCAGGTTTCCTCTCCATTGCTTCAATCTTCATGCTCTCGTTTAGTAGTTGTTGGAAACTACGCTGCATTAGGCCTACAAATTGGGTATGGGGTGTAGAGAGATGGTGTGTTCCACTCCAAGGTGTTCTCCAGGTTGCCTTTCCTGAGCTTTAATCTTCATGCTTTCGTTTAGTAGTTGTTGGAAACTACGCTGCATTAGGCCTACAAATTGGGTATGGGGTGTAGAGAGATGGTGTGTTACACTCCAAGGTGTTCCCCAGGTTTCCTCTCCATTGCTTCAATCTTCATGCTCGCGTTTAGTAGTTGTTGGAAACTACGCTGCATTAGGCCTACAAATTGGGTATGGGGTGTAGAGAGATGGTGTGTTCCACTCCAAGGTGTTCTCCAGGTTGCCTTTCCTGAGCTTCAATCTTCATGCTCTCGTTTAGTAGTTGTTGAAAAACTACGCTGCATTAGGCCTACAAATTGGGTATGGGGTGTAGAGAGATGGTGTGTTACACTCCAAGGTGTTCCCCAGGTTTCCTCTCCATTGCTTCAATCTTCATGCTCGCGTTTAGTAGTTGTTGGAAACTACGCTGCATTAGGCCTACAAATTGGGTATGGGGTGTAGAGAGATGGTGTGTTCCACTCCAAGGTGTTCTCCAGGTTTCCTCTCCATTGCTTCAATCTTCATGCTCGCGTTTAGTAGTTGTTGGAAACTACGCTGCATTAGGCCTACAAATTGGGTATGGGGTGTAGAGAGATGGTGTGTTCCACTCCAAGGTGTTCCCCAGGTTTCCTCTCCATTGCTTCAATCTTCATGCTCTCGTTTAGTAGTTGTTGGAAACTACGCTGCATTAGGCCTACAAATTGGGTATGGGGTGTAGAGAGATGGTGTGTTCCACTCCAAGGTGTTCCCCAGGTTTCCTCTCCATTGCTTCAATCTTCATGCTCTCGTTTAGTAGTTGTTGGAAACTACGCTGCATTAGGCCTACAAATTGGGTATGGGGTGTAGAGAGATGGTGTGTTCCACTCCAAGGTGTTCCCCAGGTTTCCTCTCCATTGCTTCAATCTTCATGCTCTCGTTTAGTAGTTGTTGGAAACTACGCTGCATTAGGCCTACAAATTGGGTATGGGGTGTAGAGAGATGATGTGTTCCACTCCAAGGTGTTCTCCAGGTTTCCTCTCCATTGCTTCAATCTTCATGCTCTCGTTTAGTAGTTGTTGGAAACTACGCTGCATTAGGCCTACAAATTGGGTATGGGGTGTAGAGAGATGGTGTGTTCCACTCCAAGGTGTTCCCCAGGTTTCCTCTCCATTGCTTCAATCTTCATGCTCTCGTTTAGTAGTTGTTGGAAACTACGCTGCATTAGGCCTACAAATTGGGTATGGGGTGTAGAGAGATGGTGTGTTCCACTCCAAGGTGTTCCCCAGGTTTCCTCTCCATTGCTTCAATCTTCATGCTCTCGTTTAGTAGTTGTTGGAAACTATGCTGCATTAGGCCTACAAATTGGGTATGGGGTGTAGAGAGATGATGTGTTCCACTCCAAGGTGTTCTCCAGGTTGCCTTTCCTGAGCTTCAATCTTCATGCTCTCGTTTAGTAGTTGTTGGAAAATACGCTGCATTAGGCCTACAAATTGGGTATGGGGTGTAGAGAGATGGTGTGTTCCACTCCAAGGTGTTCCCCAGGTTTCCTCTCCATTGCTTCAATCTTCATGCTCTCGTTTAGTAGTTGTTGGAAACTACGCTGCATTAGGCCTACAAATTGGGTATGGGGTGTAGAGAGATGGTGTGTTCCACTCCAAGGTGTTCTCCAGGTTGCCTTTCCTGAGCTTTAATCTTCATGCTTTCGTTTAGTAGTTGTTGGAAACTACGCTGCATTAGGCCTACAAATTGGGTATGGGGTGTAGAGAGATGGTGTGTTACACTCCAAGGTGTTCCCCAGGTTTCCTCTCCATTGCTTCAATCTTCATGCTCGCGTTTAGTAGTTGTTGGAAACTACGCTGCATTAGGCCTACAAATTGGGTATGGGGTGTAGAGAGATGGTGTGTTCCACTCCAAGGTGTTCTCCAGGTTGCCTTTCCTGAGCTTCAATCTTCATGCTCTCGTTTAGTAGTTGTTGAAAAACTACGCTGCATTAGGCCTACAAATTGGGTATGGGGTGTAGAGAGATGGTGTGTTACACTCCAAGGTGTTCCCCAGGTTTCCTCTCCATTGCTTCAATCTTCATGCTCGCGTTTAGTAGTTGTTGGAAACTACGCTGCATTAGGCCTACAAATTGGGTATGGGGTGTAGAGAGATGGTGTGTTCCACTCCAAGGTGTTCTCCAGGTTTCCTCTCCATTGCTTCAATCTTCATGCTCGCGTTTAGTAATTGTTGGAAACTACGCTGCATTAGGCCTACAAATTGGGTATGGGGTGTAGAGAGATGGTGTGTTCCACTCCAAGGTGTTCCCCAGGTTTCCTCTCCATTGCTTCAATCTTCATGCTCTCGTTTAGTAGTTGTTGGAAACTACGCTGCATTAGGCCTACAAATTGGGTATGGGGTGTAGAGAGATGGTGTGTTCCACTCCAAGGTGTTCCCCAGGTTTCCTCTCCATTGCTTCAATCTTCATGCTCTCGTTTAGTAGTTGTTGGAAACTACGCTGCATTAGGCCTACAAATTGGGTATGGGGTGTAGAGAGATGGTGTGTTCCACTCCAAGGTGTTCCCCAGGTTTCCTCTCCATTGCTTCAATCTTCATGCTCTCGTTTAGTAGTTGTTGGAAACTACGCTGCATTAGGCCTACAAATTGGGTATGGGGTGTAGAGAGATGATGTGTTCCACTCCAAGGTGTTCTCCAGGTTGCCTTTCCTGAGCTTCAATCTTCATGCTCTCGTTTAGTAGTTGTTGGAAACTACGCTGCATTAGGCCTACAAATTGGGTATGGGGTGTAGAGAGATGGTGTGTTCCACTCCAAGGTGTTCCCCAGGTTTCCTCTCCATTGCTTCAATCTTCATGCTCTCGTTTAGTAGTTGTTGGAAACTACGCTGCATTAGGCCTACAAATTGGGTATGGGGTGTAGAGAGATGGTGTGTTCCACTCCAAGGTGTTCTCCAGGTTGCCTTTCCTGAGCTTCAATCTTCATGCTCACGTTTAGTAGTTGTTGGAAACTACGCTGCATTAGGCCTACAAATTGGGTATGGGGTGTAGAGAGATGGTGTGTTCCACTCCAAGGTGTTCTCCAGGTTGCCTTTCCTGAGCTTCAATCTTCATGCTCTCGTTTAGTAGTTGTTGGAAACTACGCTGCATTAGGCCTACAAATTGGGTATGGGGTGTAGAGAGATGGTGTGTTCCACTCCAAGGTGTTCCCCAGGTTTCCTCTCCATTGCTTCAATCTTCATGCTCTCGTTTAGTAGTTGTTGGAAACTACGCTGCATTAGGCCTACAAATTGGGTATGGGGTGTAGAGAGATGGTGTGTTCCACTCCAAGGTGTTCCCCAGGTTTCCTCTCCATTGCTTCAATCTTCATGCTCTCGTTTAGTAGTTGTTGGAAACTACGCTGCATTAGGCCTACAAATTGGGTATGGGGTGTAGAGAGATGGTGTGTTCCACTCCAAGGTGTTCTCCAGGTTGCCTTTCCTGAGCTTCAATCTTCATGCTCTCGTTTAGTAGTTGTTGGAAAATACGCTGCATTAGGCCTACAAATTGGGTATGGGGTGTAGAGAGATGGTGTGTTCCACTCCAAGGTGTTCCCCAGGTTTCCTCTCCATTGCTTCAATCTTCATGCTCTCGTTTAGTAGTTGTTGGAAACTACGCTGCATTAGGCCTACAAATTGGGTATGGGGTGTAGAGAGATGGTGTGTTCCACTCCAAGGTGTTCTCCAGGTTGCCTTTCCTGAGCTTTAATCTTCATGCTTTCGTTTAGTAGTTGTTGGAAACTACGCTGCATTAGGCCTACAAATTGGGTATGGGGTGTAGAGAGATGGTGTGTTACACTCCAAGGTGTTCCCCAGGTTTCCTCTCCATTGCTTCAATCTTCATGCTCGCGTTTAGTAGTTGTTGGAAACTACGCTGCATTAGGCCTACAAATTGGGTATGGGGTGTAGAGAGATGGTGTGTTCCACTCCAAGGTGTTCTCCAGGTTGCCTTTCCTGAGCTTCAATCTTCATGCTCTCGTTTAGTAGTTGTTGGAAACTACGCTGCATTAGGCCTACAAATTGGGTATGGGGTGTAGAGAGATGGTGTGTTACACTCCAAGGTGTTCCCCAGGTTTCCTCTCCATTGCTTCAATCTTCATGCTCGCGTTTAGTAGTTGTTGGAAACTACGCTGCATTAGGCCTACAAATTGGGTATGGGGTGTAGAGAGATGGTGTGTTCCACTCCAAGGTGTTCTCCAGGTTTCCTCTCCATTGCTTCAATCTTCATGCTCGCGTTTAGTAGTTGTTGGAAACTACGCTGCATTAGGCCTACAAATTGGGTATGGGGTGTAGAGAGATGGTGTGTTACACTCCAAGGTGTTCCCCAGGTTTCCTCTCCATTGCTTCGATCTTCATGCTCTCATTTAGTAGTTGTTGGAAACTACACTGCATTAGGCCTACAAATTGGGTATGGGGTGTAGAGAGATGGTGTGTTACACTCCAAGGTGTTCTCCAGGTTGCCTTTCCTGAACTTCTATCTTCAGGCTCTCATTAAATTGTAGTTAAATGGAACAACTGCATTTGGCGTACTAGTTGGTTTGGGGCCTACTATCGGTGTCTGCCACTTCTTGCTGTTCTCCTGGTTTCCTGTCCTGAAATTCCATTTTCAGGCTCTCGTTAAGTAGTTGTTAATGTTAGACTGCATTTGGCCTACTAGTTGGGTTGGGGTCTACTATCGGTGTCTGCCACTCCTTGCTGTTCTCCTCCACTGAACAAAGCTGTGCCGCCTGTTTACTACGGTTGCCAATTTTGAACTGCATTTCGATTACTTACTGATTTGGGCCTACTCTCTGTGTCAGCCTCTCATTCCAGTTGTCCTCCACTGAAATGCCCCCTGGTTAGTCCTGTGTTACCAATTTTGAACTGCATTTAGCCCACTTTATTCTTTGGGCCTATATCTGTGTTTCCTCCTCATCCTGCCCATTGCCCAGCCAGTGATAGATGAGTCTGCTGGTACATTGACCCATAACGCAAAATTCCCCGTGCACGCTACACAGCAAGATTGTGACCCTGCTGAAAGTCAGGTTCCTCTTCCCGCATACCATACCACCTTACACGGGGACAAAGAGGAAGGTGCAGATGAAAGTGCAGGTTCCTTCATCAGGTGGGGGGAGGAATACTAGTTGGCGACGTCACTGGCACAGGGCCTCTCATAGTACTCAAAAGTGTTGCTGCCGGTGGGAGGCGCCCCCGCCATGCAAACACACCGCTGTACTTTGAGGGGCCCTGTGCCAGTGCCAATGCCAACGAGTGGGCCCCCCCTGCTTGCTCAGGATCGCAGGACTTGCAAAGTTGAAATACTTACCTCTCCCTGCTCCACTGCCGTGACGTGGTCCAGATTTACTGGGCCCACTAATTACTTGAACAAGCCCTACCCCCCACAACTTTAGCCAAATGACCCCCAATTTCAAATGCCTTCCAATTATTATAAGGTAAATTACGATTGACAAGCTTCTTTAACAAGAATGGATGTTTTTGCCATTAAAATGGGCAGTGTAGGTGTTTTCCTGGCCTCCACTCACTGCCGACTATGCTCCCCCATTGACTTGCATTGGGTTTCGTGTTTTGGGCGATACCCGACTTTTCGCGATAATCGGCCGATTCCACTCGACTCGACTTCTAAGATAGTCGGGTTTCGCGAAACACGGCTCGACTCTAAAAAGGTCAAGGTCGCTCAACCCTATTAGTAACACAATATTTTTTGATGGCATCTGGATCAGGCCTCTATAATTCACTTGATACTACCAACAATTTGAAAGTGAGATGTCCCCTAATGTATGACGTTAGTAACAGAAGAATTTTTTGGTGGTCTCTGGATCAGGCCTCCTTAACACACTAAATGCTACAAGCAATTTGAAAGTGAAATGTCCCCTACTGTATAATGTTAGCAGCAGAAGAATTTTTGTGAGGCTTGTAGATCAGGCCTCTATAACACACTAGATGCTACAAACAATTTGAATGTCATGTCGCCTACTGTATGACGTTTAGCAACAGAAAAAATGTTTTGGTTATGCGCGTGAAATTTGCAGACAGTATCAACCCAACAAAATGACAAAGTAGGATACGCCTGGCTATTTAATGTTTTGCAACAGAAAAAAAATATATTTTTAATGTGCATTAGGTCTGCGGATAGTTTCATATCACCAGAGCAGTAAATGACAAGGTGGGTTACAGCAGGCTGTTTCACATTTAGCTGATGAAAGAAAGATTTAGAACCCCATACTCGTGCATGGAAGACAATAGAACCAGTGCACAACACACTTGTATGATATGTGCCCTGCTGGCTTTGCCTGTGGACTTCAGTAGTGGCAAAAAAAATGCTGGATGGTCAATTTCACAGCCACACTGGACAATAGCTAGCTAAACTATCTGACTGATAAACAACCACCTAACTAACTAGGTAAAATCTTGCTGCAAACAGTGCCAATGTCAGGAGCAGCCTCTCTGCTCAGTTAGAGTGTCAAAATGGTGCTAAAACAACATGTTCACTCTATATATGGAGAGGGATATGTTATTTCAGCAGCTAATAACACAAGCCGTTGTATCAGGACATTGTGGAGGTTTCCTGCGCCCTGATTGCTAGCCGCAATGTGCACACATAAACTTAGAGAAAAAAATTAGTTTACAAGAACGCAGTGCCTCTAAGCTCTGCAACCCCACTCCCTCATCAAGCACGTGTCAAATGCTCATCATATGTGACCATAATCATTGCTAAATATCTTCCCGCAGTTTTTACCGGATGTTACCTATTTTTTCTGATTTAATAAAATGTTGGTAGTGTTTCTAATCTTGAATCTGAATGTGCCATATTCGTGCCGAATTTATGTTTGGAGATCAATGCCCGAACAAATTCGCTCATCACTAATAGTTCAGCACTATTCGTTACTCGCACGAATAGTACGGTATTTGGACTATACCTTACTCGGAGAGTAATTTAATATTCACCTTGGTATATTCAAGTGTCCTGCTCAGCAGGTTTGGTGCGTTATTTGCAGCCATTGAACATGCTGGGTTGGTTTACCTGCGCCATCCTTGGTGTGGCATTACTGTGATTGGCTGGACTTCCTGCATCATAGGGAGTAGGGACTATTTAAAAGCTGCCTTTCACCATTGCACAATGTGCCAAGTTTTTACAAAGTACAAAACATTAGCCACATGGGGTATACATACATGACCACTTAGTACTTGTTGCAGAAGCAGGAGGTGATTTCATGAGCAAAAGAGTTTGGATGGTAAGGGATGGATGTTAAAACAATTTCCCAGCAAAAAACATTTGGCCCGCTTTTACATTATGTTTCTGTCATCTGTAAGGCTTACAAAGTCGCCAGAAATCCAGCCCTTGTTCAATTTTAGAAGAGTCAGCCTGTCTGCATTTTCTGTTAACAGGCTTGTGAGCCTATCCGTAGGGTTGAGCGACTTTTCTTTTTATAGGATCGGGTCGGGTTTCACGAAACCCGACTTTTTCAAAAGTCGGGTTGAGTGAAATCGGCCGATCCTAAAGAAAAGTCGGGGTCGGGGTCGGCCGAAACATGAAACCCAATGCAGTGCATTCTCCATCAGGCCCTGGGATCCATATTTAAGTGTAAAATAAAGAATCAAAATAAAAAATATTGATATACTTACCCTCGGACGCGCCCTGGTTCTCACCGGCAGCCTTCCTTCCTAAGAATGAGCGCCTGAAGGACCTTCGATGACGTCGCGGCTTGTGATTGGTCGCGTGAGCGGTCACATGGGCGTCACGCGACCAATCACAAGCCGCGACGTCATCTAAGGTCCTTCAGGCGCGGATTCTTAGGAAGGAAGGCTGCGGGTTAGAATCAGGGCGCGTCCGAGGGTGAGTATATACCTATTAGGAATATACTCACCCTCGGACGCGCCCTCGGACGCTTCCTTCCTAAGAATTAGCGCCTGAAGGACCTTAGATGACATTGCGGCTTGTGATTGGTCGCGTGACGCCCATGTGACCGCTCACGCGACCAATCACAAGCCGCTACTCATTCTTAGGAAGGAAGGCTGCCGGTTAGAACCAGGGCGCGTCCGAGGGTGAGTATATCAATATATTTTTTTTTTTATTCTTTATTTTACACTTAAATATGAATTCCGATACCGATTCCCGATATCTTAAACATATCGGAACTCGGTATCGGAATTCCGATTCCAGATCAGAAGATCGCCGACCTCATGGCCGACCCCACACATGGGTCGGGTCGGGTTTCATGAAACCCGACTTTGCTAAAAGTCGGCGACTTCTGAATCTGGCGGACCCATTTCGCTCAACCCTACCTATCCGTTATCATTGCACCAGCCGAACTAAAAACCCGCTCAGATAACACTCTTGCAGCAGGGCATGGCAGCTCCTCCAAGGTGTAAAAGGAGAGGTTGGGCCAAATGTGGAGCTTGGACAACCAATCGTTAAAAGGCACTGAAGATTAAAGAAGGCTGCTGGTATGGTCACTTAAGTAGTCCTTCACCATCCTGGTCAACTTCTCCCTTTTCATCATATTTACACACACAGAAAGCCCTTTCTGATGCGATGGTCTCATGAAAATGTGCTAGTTGGTGAACATTTCCTCCCCCCTGCGTTGCACCTGGTGTGCGTGGCCCTTCCCTGTAATCCTTGAGGGTGGAAAGAGCCAATAGCTCTGCAAGCAGCATTGTCTGAGGGTAAACATTTTAGCAAGTCTTCCACAACAGCTCTTTGGCATACATGCACTGAAAATTTCTCCTTGTACTGTGGGTCATGAAAGGTGCACAGCCAGTATTTAATTTTGGACAAAATGTGTTTCACGCAAGGGTCTGGGGAAAAGGCATCTGGACATGAACTCTGCCATGTGTGGCAGACTTCAAAGAGTCAAACTTTCATTGTCCTCATCAAGAAGAATACTAACCATCCTCTACTCCTCATGATGCATAGCCTCTTCCTCCTTCTCCTTTTTCAGGCCATCCATGCTGGAAAATGCATGAAGCTGGGATTGGGAGTCCTCTCTGTAATGCAGACCAAAAACTCCTGTTCCTCCTAATCCTCCTCCTCCTGTTCATTGTTATCACCCAATGTAACTTGAGAATATTATGTGAGGCTGGACTGTGTGGTATCAGCAACTGTAAAATCTTGTTCCATATCCACCTACTCAGCATTCAAAGTTTCCTTTTTGAGATTCTGCATCAAACATTTTAATAGACAGAGCAGAAGGATAGTTACGCTGACAATAGCATCATCAGCACTCACCATCTTGGAGCAGTACTCAAAGTTTTGAAGAACCTCACAAATGTCATCGGCCCACACCCCCTCATTAGTTTTTATGTGTGGGGGATGAGTGTTACTCTGACAGGCATTGAGAAGCTGGAATTCAGACACTGCTCTCAGCTGCTCACTAAGCCTTGCCAACATATGAACCGCCTACTGCCTCAACATATTTATCTATCACTGTGTTGCCCATTCAAAATTTTCTTCATAACCAGGATCCCTGTATCTTGTTCTCATACGCTTTATGCATGTAGTAGCCCTCTGTGTCTGTACTTTGACACATACTGGTTGGTAACCTGTTCATGCAGCATAGCATGAACACCCTATTACTTACATCATGGCTGGTCAGTACTATAAAAGCAATTGTCACCATCCACGTTTCCTGTCAATCCTATTTCCTCATATATAGCAAGCTTGCAAGCAGGGCCCTCATTCCCTGTTATTCTGTAATGTCTTTTATTGTATGTAAAAGTCCCCTTTAAAAAGTGCTGCAGAATATGTTGGCACTATAGGAATAAAACTATTATTATTTTTTATTATTATTATTATTATTATTATTATTATTATTAAAGGTCGATTTATAACTTGTGGGCAGGTAATAAATCATTCAGTGATTAGGCAAATTAAAGCGCTGCTGCAGCAAAGCTAGTCCACCTACTGCATGAGATCAGTTTTCGAAAATGAGCGCTGACATACAGTACCTTGGAAAGTAGGTCCGTCAAGTCAGGGTATTTTTTAAATACACTGTACAATCAAGTTCAGCATGTGGGCCATGCATGGAATGTGTTTACCAACTTGCCGAGGTTCAGCTGGTAGAGCCACTGATCGGTCCGTTCTTTTATCACCTTCAACAGCTCGGCTGCGTTGTGAGTTTTATCACCTAAATAGATGAGCTTCAGTAGAGCCTGCTGCCGCTTCACAAAAGCAGTGCTGCAGACCTCCCTGCTGGGGAGTGATGGGGAGGCTAGTTTCGGTGAGGAAACCTTAATGGAAGTTGGGACCGCTATTCTTGGTGTGGGTAAGATGTGTAATCTTTTAGCCTCTGACTCTGTCCCAGACTCCTCCAGGTTCAGCCAGTGTGCTGTCAGGGAAATGTAGTGTCCTTATCCACAAGAACTTGTCCACATGTCTGTGGTAAATTAGACCTTCCTGTGACTGCATTGGCCAGAGCACAGCTGATATTGTGTAACTGTTGCTTATGTAAAGCGTTGACGGCACACCGGGTTGGATGGTAACAGTACAGTGTTATGTTTTTTTTTATATATATATATACCACTTGTAATAACTACAAAGTGTATTGTAATGTCCCAATGATGAGGTCTTTCAGCGTGTATGATACAGATCTGTTGGGTTAATTTTTGGAAACCTTTGTATATTGTGCAAAGGTCAAGTTTTTACTCTCAATCTCTATATATTCTCTTTTTATAATTTGTTTATTGTGTAGCCCTTCTCACAATCTCTTTAAGTGTGTATCTTGCAGCCTGATGTTGATTTTTGGTTGTGCACTTGGACATTTTTGTACGTGAATGCATTTTTTTTGTGATGAGCGAGTATGCTCCTTAATCAAGATTTCCCGAGCATGCTCGGGTGATCTCCGAGTATTTGGATGTGCTCACAGATTTAGTTTCTGCCGCCATAGCTGCATAATTTGCAGCTGCTAGACAGCTTGAGTACATGTGGGGGTTGCCTGTTTGTTAGGAAATCCCCATATGCATTCAGGCTGTCTAGAAGCCACAAATCATGCAGCTACGGAGACAGAAACTCAACCTCCGAGCACATCCAAATACTTGGAGATCACCCAATGATGCTCGGGAAATCTTTAGTAACAGGTATACTCGCTCATCACTAATTAATATGCTCCACACAATTCTTCACATTTCAGCCTTAAACAGAATAATAATATGAGTAGTGAAACATGCTCTAAATATATGCTGCTAGTTCTAAAATTGTACCCACACATCTCTTTATAAAGGGAAATTCAACATGATACCTCTGTTAGCCTACTCCATATGCTGCTCATATACGCAGCATCCTAGTAGGTGACAAAACGACTTACCCTTCCCCTGTGTTATATCATTCCCACTACAGTTAGGGCCAGAAATATTTGGACAGTGAAACAATTTTCGCGAGTTGGGCTCTGCATGCCACCACATTGGATTTGAAATGAAACCTCTACAACAGAATTCAAGTGCAGATTGTAACGTTTAATTTGAAGGGTTGAACAAAAATATCTGATAGAAAATGTAGGAATTGTACACATTTCTTTACAAACACTCCACATTTTAGGAGGTCAAAAGTAATTGGACAAATAAACATAACCCAAACAAAATATTTTTATTTTCAATATTTTGTTGCAAATCCTTTGGAGGCAATCACTGCCTTAAGTCTGGAACCCATGGACATCACCAAACGCTGGGTTTCCTCCTTCTTAATGCTTTGCCAGGCCTTTACAGCCGCAGCC